>NC_088385.1:114900000-115525000 GCF_037993035.2 Macaca fascicularis
AAGCTTTTATTTTGGGTTCAGGGGTACATGCGAAGGTTTGTTACATAGGTGAACTCATGCCATGGGGTTTTATTGTACAGAGTATTTCATCACCCAGGCATTAAGCTTGGTACCCAATAGTTATCTTTTCTGCTCCTCTCCCTCCTTCCACCCTCCACCCTCAAGTAGATCCCAGTGTCTGTTGTTCTCTTTGTGTTCATGAGTTCTCATCCTTTAGCTCCCACTTGTACATGAGAACATGGGATATTTGGTTTTCTGTTCCTGCGTTAGTCTGCTAAGGATAATGGCCTCCAGCTCCATCCATGTTCCTGCAAAAGACACTATCTCGTTCTTTTTATGGCTACATAGTATTCCATGGTGTATATGTACCACATTTTCTTTCTCCAGTCTGTCATTGATGGGCATCTAGGTTGATTCCATGTCTTTGCTATTGTGAATAGTGCTACAATGAACATTCATGTGCATGTGTCTTTCTGATAGAACAATTTACATTCCCCTGGATATATACCCAGCCACATTTTTTAAAAAGTAAAAAGAAACCAGTGAAATTAATTTTAATCACATCTTGCCTTTGACCCAGTACATCCAAATATTATCATGTTCACATGTAGTAAAAAATGTTCAATATGTAATAAAAAATATGAATGAGATCTCTCAACGTCTTCAAAATCGGGTATGTATTTCATACTCACAACACATCTCAATTTGGACCCTTGTTGTTTCAGCGCTCAGTAGCCACGTGTAGTGAACGGCTGCCATATGGAAGGGGGCAGGGTTGGGGCATGCACTCCAGAGCTTGATTCTCTGGGCTGCAACCTTTCA
The DNA here is from genome assembly GCF_037993035.2 of Macaca fascicularis. NCBI lineage: Eukaryota > Metazoa > Chordata > Mammalia > Primates > Cercopithecidae > Macaca > Macaca fascicularis. Next base: position 114,900,823 of record NC_088385.1, read on the forward strand.
CTGGTGTTGATTAACAGCATTATCTTAGACATTTGTCTTCTCTTACTTCCTTTGTGGGATATGCAATAATAATGTCCCCTAACACACAGGCTGTGAGGATCAAAGCGGTAATTCATGCAAACTCTTAGCAGAGTGCCTGTGCACAGTAGGTCCTCGTGTGTTAGCAGTTAGATGATCAGCTAGACTTAGAATAATGACAGCTAATATATATGATGGCATAATACTAATCATGCCTTTTGCTGGTTGCTTGATGCTCTTCATCCACTTTAAGCCCCATTAACACTCCCCTGAGACAGAAAATATTAATGTCTATATTTACAGGTGAGGAAACTGAAGCTCACAGAACAGCTAACTCCTTTCGTCCACAGGATGAAACTGTAAAAAGGCTGATTAGGGCCTTCACAACCTGGCCCCCTCCACCTCGTTAGCTGAACAGAAGGACTGCAAGAGTGGATTCTCGACCCAGCTGACCTGGGTTAAAATCTTCTCTGCCACTCACCGGCTATGTGACCTGGCAGCTATGTGACTTCTCTCTGAATCTCAATTTCATCATCTGTTAAATGGAGACAATCTACTGCAAAGGGCCCTTGGGAAGATTTAATGAGTTGATATATGAACAGCGGGTAGGCACAGAGTAAGCTGTGCATAAGTGAAAGCCACTTTCATTAACGATCACTTTCTATCTCTACTCTAAGCTCCAGGAGGACTGCATTACTGACAGTCCCCTTCCCATACAGACCACATTTTCTCTTTCCATAGTATGGGTCTCTGCCCAACCTGAAGCAACCTAATCCCTACATCATGTTTCTTCCTCCCCTATTTCTTTGCAACTTGCTACCTCTTCCTCCAGGAGATCTGGACTCAGTCCCCTCCAAGGAGCATCGACTGTCCCTGCTCCTACTTCCCCATGTGGCCCTGGGATGAATGCTTGTCCCTGTCCCAGGACAAATGCTTCATCAGGACAGGACTGTGTCCATCTTTACCCCAACCCTAAGCACAGGACCTGGCCCAAGGAGAACACTCAGAAACACCTTTGACCCGGACAGAGTCTTCCCAATCCTTTAAAAAGAGGCAGTGGCCATACTTACTGGCCATTGGACAATGGCGTAGCTCAGTCATTTTCCACCTGTAACAGGGTGAGTCTTTCCTCCAGCACTCAAGGCATAATTTTCACACAACAAAATGCACAAATCTTAAGTCTACAGCTCAATTAATTTTGCCAAATAAACACCCCTGGAAGTATCACCAGATCAACTTATATAAACCATCTCCAGAAGCTTCCCTTGTACACCTTCTCATCCAGTAACCGTTCCCCTGCAGGGCAGCTGTTCTAATTTCTATCACCTTCTAGTCACTTTGCCTGTTCTTGAACTTTGAATGGATGGAATCCTAGAGTATGTGCTCTTCTGTGTCTAGCTTCTTCCTTGGAGTATAATTTCCCTGAGATTCTGCCATGCTCTTGCCAAGGTCAGTGTTCATTCCTTTTTACTGATAAGTGGTGTTTCACTGTGTGGAGACATATTTTTTACCCATTCTCTTGTTAATGGACATTGGTGGTGTTGGCTGTACAAATCTTTTTTGCACATGTATGTTTTTGTTTCTTTTAGATAAATACCTCGGAGTAGAATGGTTAGGTTGTATGGTAAGAGTATGTATTAATTTATTATAAACTGGCAAACAGAGTTCCAAACAGGTTGCACTATTTCACTTTTGGCTTTAAGCCTTTGTTTTCTCTGCTGTAAAATGGGGATGATGTATGACCCTCTGTGATGCAGGCATGTAAGGAGATACTAGTGTTGTCAGATACTTGCATGTCAACTGGATTAGCTATGATAGCTATCATTTGCATTTCCTCTCCTAGGGAGTAATTCGCACCAGTGGTTAGGGGGCAAAGAAAGGGGAAGGCCCTAGTCCCATGGGCACTTGCAGGAAGCTCTCAGGGCATCATGGGACCCTCATCTCAACACTGAACAGGGGGAGTTTCACCTTGGAGGTGACCTTCCTCACCCACTCATTGGCAGGATTTTGTTTTCTCCTTGCAATTCAAATAATAAGGCAATTCAAATAACCGTGATTATTTGCACATCCTCACATGAGAGAGGGCAGAGGACAAATGACCCGTACAGCACACCGCTGCCACCACCTTGGAGAGGGACATCCAGGTGTCCTTCTGGAGCTGGTGTAAACCTCCTCCCTGCCTGGTTTACCTTGGGGAGGAAGGGACTTTCTAAAAGGAATTCATAGCCTGCTCCCCCTATCCTGTAAGTGCAGCATATTCTTTAGGCTATTGTAATTAAGGCTCTGTCACAGCTTCAACAGAAACAAGTGTTTCCTGGGAATCTGGATTCAGTTGTCAAAATGACTTTGCTGTGAAACCCTGCATATGATTTTCAAGCCCTGAAGCCTGTGAGTTTGTAGGTGTGTCTCCGTGTGTTCATGGAATTTCTCCTCTGTATCTTTTATGTGGATTTCATTTTTTTCCATTTAAAAAATTTGTTGTGGTCAGAACACTCAACATGAGTTGAGTGTGTTGAGTGTACAGTTTGAAGTGTATAATACATTATTGTTGAGTATAGGCATAATGTCGTGCAGTAGATCTTTAGTGCTTGTTCATTTTACATAACTGATACTTCGTGCCTGTTTATCAATAACTTCCTATTTTCCCCAGCCCTCAGCCCCTGGTAGCCACCATTCTAGTCTTCGATTTCATGAATTTGACTATTTTATTTATTTATTATCTTTGACTGTCAATATGTCCTTTTTATTTTTATTTAAAATTTTTTATTTCCATTGGTTTTTGGGAAACAGGCGGACACTGCTGGTGGGAGTGTAAACTAATACAACCACTGTGGAAAACAGTGTGGAGATTCACAATTTGTAATTGCAAAAATGTGGAACCAGCCCAAATGCCCATCAATCGTCAATCAACGAGTGGATAAATAAACTGTGATATATATATATATATATATATATATATATATATATATATATTTCGTGTGTGTGTGTATGTATGTGTGTGTGTGTATGTGTGTGTGTGTGTGTGTGTATGTGTGTGTGTGTGTATATATATACACAGGAATGGAATGGAAAACCAAACATTGTATGCTCTCATTCATAAGTGGGAGCTAAGCTATGAGGATGCAAAGGCATAAGAATGACACAATGGATTTTGGGGACTCAAGGGGAAAGAGTGGGAAATGGGTGAGGGATCAGTGACTACAAATTGGGTTCAGTGTATACTGCTCAGGTGATGGGTGCACCAAAATCTCACAAATTACCACAAAAGAACTTTTTATATAGCTTTCAAAAGACCCAGTGGCTCAGGGCCAAAGAAACATTGGTTCAACTCCTGGCTGTGCCATGTACCATCATACTATCTTCCATGTACCATCATACCATCACCATCATCATATGGTACCATACCATCTGCCATGTGCCATCATACCATCATCATATGGTACCATGTACCATCATGGTCACCTGTGACAAGTCACTTCCCCTCTTAGAGCCTCAGGTTCCTCATCTGAAAAGCAGGATTATTGTTAATAGTAGTGGCACTGTGGCCAAGACCATAGTCATCCTCCTTGCATCCAATAGCCATTCTTCTCATTTTTTCCCCTTACTTTTAACTTTTTAATTCCACGTTCACCTGGAGTAAAAACTTCATTTTCTAACACTCCCTCCTATTAGAAGTAGGCATTGTGACTACATTCTGGTGGAGAGATATAAGCGAAAGTATCATGTGCAGATGCCTAGAAGGATCCTAAAAGAGAAAAGGGAGGCTTTATTTTATTTTATTTTTATTTTTTTGAGACGGAGTCTCGCTCTGTTGCCCAGACTGGAGTGCAGTGACAAGAGAAGGGAGCTTTTCTTTGTCCCTTCCTCCTTCCTGCTGGTTGGAATGTGGTTGTGATGCAAGAGCTCAAGCAGCTGTTGGGCCACAAGGAGAAAGCTGCATGCTGAGGATGGCAGAACCTCAAGAAAGAAGGAGCTGCAGTCATTGACATATGTCCTGGGCCAACTGTCCTAAACTTGTTTAACATTGTGGAGAAATAAACTCCTTTCTTCCTTAAGCCACTGTTATGTTGTTTCCTGTCCTTATGACCCATCCCGATCCTAATTAAGACCTGCTGTTGGGAAAGAGGACACGGCCAAATTCCCATAAAGACTTTTAGCACAGTGTCTGGTACCTAGTAATCACTCTGTATATTATGGATATTTGTGTTACCTCAAAGGCAAGAGCAAAAGAGATGGTGAATTGTGGATGGGCAATCTGGTGTTTCATTTCAGATTTGATTTGGGTGAGAGAAATTAATTTCGAATGGAGCTTATTAAGTGGTGTGTGTGTGTGTGTGTGTGTGTGTGTGTGTGTGTAATATCCAGGACCTGTACTTCTACCAGAAACTCATAGGTGCATATGTAGGGTCTGTGTATTCTCAGGACTTTTGTATCCATAGAGCTGGCCCCCTCTCCTCGGGCAGCTTCTTCTTTTTCTACATCTGGAATCCCATTTCTGCATCTTTAATCACCTGGTTTGGGGCCATGGTCTGGAAGCCCTGGGCTGTGCTGTTACTCCTCATCTTTTCCCAGCACACAGAGCACTGCACTGATGAAACTGGCCCTAATGATTCTTTACTGCCTTTTAAAACTAGCAATCAGATTCCTCTAGTACAGTTCCAGAGGAGGCTGGGGAAGAACAAGGAACCTGTTGCCCCAGCTCTGATTTCCTAAAAGAGGAAACCTGAAAACAAAGGCCCTGCAGTACCCAGTGCAGTCCTCCCTCCGTATCTTTGCCCTTGCTGTTCCCACCAGCTAAGGTGCTTCTCCCACCCCCATCCATGATAGCAATATTATTACATATGGACCCCTGCTCAGTGCTAGGCATAGGCTAACCTTCATGTCTAGTACTGTGCCCATCTTGCAGTGAGGAATCAGAGGCTCAGTGAGATCAAATAACTTGCCCAGGATCACACGCTACTCCGTGGGCTCTGCTGGTAACCATTCCTTCCCCAAATTGCCTTTTTCTTCTGAGCCCTCTGCCATGAACCACGTATAGAGTAGGCACTCAAGACTTACTCATGGGTTCTCTGAGAATACACATACTGTTGTTGCCATGGGAGACGGGATTCTCAGACATAACTGGCCTCAGAATCCCTCTGCTCATTCTTATTAAACAAACGTTTTCCTTCCAAACAGAAAAAGCTTTATTGTTCCTTTTTGATTATAAAAGTAATCTGTGCTCTTTTTAAAAATGCAGATAGTACACGAAGGCACAGAGAAAAGGCACTTCACCATCCGGAGATTAATTTGTGTGAACATGTTGAGCTTTCCTGTGGGTCAGCCCCGAATGGGTGCACAGCAGCAGACAAGGCTGGCCAGCACAGATGCACCCCTGCTCCCAGGGGCCTTCCTGCTAAAACCTAGACACAGATCCTTCCAGCCTCTTTTCTATATGAAAAGTCACTCAACACACTTGTTTTTAAAATAACGAGGCCATCCTACAGAATTGTCATAATTTTTCTCTTACTAGCAACTAATGATGCCTTTCCATTTGCTCCCAGAAAATAGACTGTGGAATGTCTATTCTGGAAAATCTGAAAACAAATTCGTTTGGGTTCTGACAACCTGGATGAGGACTACTCTCCTCCAGCCTCAACTCTCCGTTCCATTTCCCTGATTTGCGAAACAAATGCTAATTTCTTCCTAATGTTCTGTTGAATAGTAAATGAGATGACACAGAGAAAGTCCCTAGCAACAGTGTCTGATACACAGTAGGTGTTTTTAAAATGCTGGATTCCTTATGCTATGACTTAATTTTACTCACAAGCCTAGCTGAGTGATTTTGTCTTTGTGTTTCTTTACTTTTTCAGATCTGGAATGCTGAGGCTTGAGGCACTCATACTCCTTGGCTTATGCCACATTCACATTATTGTCTGCAAGCATCTCCCGTGTGCCATTCATCCATTCATTTATTCCCATTGATCTTCATGCCTCATTCTCCCCTTCTCCCTTCTCCTCTCATACACGCCCCACAGGCAGCCAACCTAATCTGTTTGATGTATATCTTTTTATTTGTATTTGTTTCTGGGAAAGGTTTCGGGTGCATGAGTTTTTCATTTACCTAAATGATACTGTGCTGTGGATTTCATCCTGTCTATTATTTTCTTCATGGCACTGTGGTTTTAAGATCCACTCATGCTGTCATTCATACATCTAGGACTGCCGCATGGTACTCCCTGGTGTGTGTTCCCCATATTTTAATCATCCAAGTATTTAGGGACAGAAACCTGGAGGGCTTCAGCTTGCTACCACTGCAGACTGCATGATGGTAGTGTACATCTTCATGTACGCTCCGGTGTGGGTCTGAGTGGGAACTTCTCCAAGGTGGATTGTCATGGACCACATCACCTAAACCCTCCAGCATGGCTGCCCTGGGCTGCCCTTGCAATCAATACCTTCATGTGATGTAAATGTCAGCAAGTATCTTCTGGTCAACCCCATCTGGATCCCTTTGCATCAGGGCCCTCCCCATCCTCTGCTTAGGATCATTTCTGAAAAGGCAAAGGTTCGATGTTTAGGTGTAATTGTGTAAAGCTTCTAACAGTTGTTTGGCATCTCTTTCCCACCTCAGAACGACTACTTTTCAGAGGCTCATCTTCCTCACTTATACAATGAGTGGAGTGGATGAGATCACCTAGAAAACCAGAGCGGGAAAAGTTGGAAGACCTTGGATTCAAATCCTAGCTCTGCCACTTCCCAACTATGTGCCACTGGGCAAGTGTCTTCACTGCATTAAGCCTCAGCTTCCTCCTCTCTAAAGTGGGTACCTAATAGTAGCTATCTCATAGGGGTGTTGCAAGAACAAAATGAGACAATGCACGAGAACCTCTTAGCACCTTGCCAGGCAATACATATCAGCCACTCTTAGGCTGTTGATGTGAAGGTTGATGATAATTACCATAACAACAGGCCAACAACAACAACATATCTCCATGTTCTGATAATCCATGAGCCTATGAGAATTGTAGTGGCATGATTGATTGACTGATTGCCTTTCATGTCTTCCCTGCATTTTGCTGGACCACCTTGAGGAGATACTAATGTATCATGGACCGGCGGTCTGAGCGATGAACATACAATAGATGCATCAAAAACCTTCTGCTTAACCTCTTTCTATGGGTTTCAAAGCATGGGTCTCACTATTAGATCTCTTTTCTGTGCTCCCCAACTTCCACCCCATGCCAACTTGTTAAGAAGGCTGATGAGCAGTTGCCAGTCTTCTATGAAAACTGCCACTGTCCACTAGTGTATCATTTGTATTTTAATGCAGATGCCCAGGTTTCAATGCTTGTTCTACCTCTGGGCCCTACTCTAATGGGACAATATGTCTTACTTTTATAGAATTCAGTAGCTATATGCCTGGCTGTGGGTTGGCTTTTCTCTAAACCATTCTCTGGAACTGAATTCCATTTTTTTAGTATATCTGCATATTAGTATAGTCAACAAACATTTATTGAGCACCTACTAGGGGGCTGACAATGTGTTTGGCTAGAATAAAGCATTGTTCTCATGAAACTTTCAGGCCATAGAAGGAGGATTTTGAACAACTAATTACATAAATAATAAGTGAAATTAAATTGTCATAAATCATTAATTATTAATACAAAGTGCTATATGATAGCATATTACAAAAGGAACTATGATTATATTATATAACACAAACATACACACACACAGACACAAATAAGTATGGGAGGAGACCTACCAAATTGTGAATGTTGATTTTATTTGGGTGATAGATGTATTGAACCAGATTCTTTCAGTTGCAGGAGTCAGAAACTCAATTGCAACTTACTTAAGTAGGAAAGGAAATTTGTTTTCTCGTGTATTGAGTTAAACCATATTAAATCACCACTTTCAAAATTTTCAAATACTGGCAATTGTACATAATTCAATTTACTACCTGAAAAGTCTAAGTGCACTGGCTTCAGGTATAGTTGGATCCAGACACTCAGACAATATCAAAATTCTACTACTACACATGCCTCAACTGCTCTGTGGAACTGGCTTTATTCTCAGGTAAGCTTTCCACAGACTAGGTCAAGAATGGCCACTATCTGCTCCCATCCTCTTTGCAGTTAGGAAGAGGAAAAAAAAATATTTCCAAATGAGTCCATTGAAAGATTTGGGCAGAGCCCTTATTGGCTAGAATTGGTAGCATACCCTGCCATGAGCCAATCATTGTGGCCAGGGCTGTGATGCTCTGATTGGCCATTTCTGGGTCACATGCTCTTCTACCCCATTAAGGTACCGGCATGGAATAAGCCCTACCTTAATGAGTTGGGTGGAGAGTGGGGGATATATGGTTTCTCAGGGCAAAATTGCAAAATTTGAGTACTATTACTAGATGCAACAGGAAAAGATGACTACTTCAGGGAGATTTCAGGTGATTGTTTTCTTTCCTTTATTCTTTTATTTTCTTCTGCCTCTCTGCATTTTCTAAACTCCTACAATGAACATGAATTGTTCCCCAAAAATGTTTTTTAAGTTATTTAAAAAAAACCCCAAAAGTATTGAGAATGGAATTTGGACATGAACGTCGTCTGGCTTTGTTCCAGGCTGATAATGACTTTCTGTGTTATCCCTTCCAGGTATGATTTGCATTTTAACCAGAGTCAAAAAGCTGTGACTCCAAGTAGAGTGTAGTGAAGGAATTGAGGGCACTGAGCAAGCCTGCGAGGGCCTCAGTCTATTGTCTGCCTTTGCCAGGGTCATATAGACAAGAAATCCAATCGGCCTCAAAGAGCTTTCCTGATTCCAATGACCTTGGAAGTGGCATTTAGCTCTAAATCTCGGTTTCCCCACCTTCGAGGCATTAGTAATAACAGTATAGTTCCTCCCTTACAGAATTGCTGTGGGATGAAGGAGATAACAGGACTTACAAGATTTAATCCTTAAACAATGTTCACCCCATTTTTTTCCTACCGTAGGCCCTCTTCCGGCCAGGTCATGTAGGGAAATGGTGACAGCATGGGATTTGGGACTGAGCAAAACTGAATTCAAAGCTAGTCTGCCACCTACTAGCTGTGTGTCCCCAAGCAGGACATGTGTAGCCTCATCGCACATCAGTTCCTCCACCTGAAAAACGGGGATGGTGATGCCCTCTGCACAGAGTTGAGAGAGGATCTGACAGGGTAGCATTTAACTAAACAACTTGACTCTTGGTGGACACTCAGTAAATGCTTGCTCTCAATCCTTTCCCAGTGGCCTTTGACCTAATTCTATTCCAGAGGCATCAATAGAAATTGCATCCATGTATTTAGAGACTGTCTTTATAAATATGTTTACATGCATGCTTGTGATTGTTGCATAATGCAAGTGAAGATGACAAATTCATGCAACCAGCAAATTCTTAGCCTATGATTTTTAAAATGTTGGTTTACTTGTTCTGTTTTAAAAACATCACATACCTACCTATTCCAAAATGGTAATTTACCAAAGGTACTCATTTATAGCATTTCTTAACCATGATTTGGAGCTGATATTTCACACTATGATTTGTCCATCCGTCAATCCATCCATCTCTGTCTGTCTCTCTATCTATCCATCCATCCATCCATCCATCCACCTACCTACCCACATATCCATCCATCTACTTAACATATAATGACTTCTTTGTACCAGGCCCATGTTTCAGACACTGGGCACACAGCGATACATAAGATAGGCATGTTTCCTGACCTCGTGGAACCTACTCCAGATCTTGGGAAGTGGGATATGACTGGAAAGCTGAGGCTAAGCACTGCAATTTGGTATGTGGGAGTGGAGCACTCCTCTCCTGACATCCAGGAAATGGTTTATTCAAAGTCCAGTCCAGACCTGCAATGCTGCTGACCAGGCCACATCACAGCCGTCTTCACCGCAGCCCAAAAGTTAGCCAAGCACAGCAGTGGTCTTGCTTGGACTCCATCCTTTGCTGTCTTCTGGGGAAATCTGCTGCCTGTGAACATTCTGCCCCGGGACCCACAAACTGTTCAGAAGTGTTGGCCAGCACCAAGTGAGTGTGCAAGTGGGATTTTAGGAGGAACATGTTGAACTTCCTGCACGTGGGGGTCTGGAGTGAGTGACTGAAAATTTATACATGATGTGACTTATTTTGCATCCTAAGACTGGGTTTGTGCCCTTTCTGAGCAAATCCTCACCCTGCTTTTTTCTGCTTTAATTAGTCTGAGTGGGTTTCTGTTATAGCCAAAATGTCCTCAACCTCAGCCCATGAGGATTATTTGCTTAATCCTTGAAGCAATCCTATGAGGCTGGATCTATTACTGACACCATTTGAGAGATGAGGAAATAAATGATCATATAGATGAAATGACTTGTCCTGAGTCAGTTAGACAACCTCAGAGCTGAGATTTGTACCTACAGTTCTAAAGGGTTTTAAAGACAAAAGTAAGAGAGGACATTCCCTGAAGTGTAAATGCACACTCAAGAGCTCATAGGGGGAAGAAGTTCTGCAGTTGTGCTTGAAGAGAAGTAGGAGATGAGGTGGGTACAGAGGTCTGATTCCTGCATTTCTCTAATACATTGGGCCCTTATGTGCTAGAGAACACAGTCAAAGGAAAGTTGCTTTTCACAGCTCAGAATAGAACTATCATGAACACTCCCTATCCCTGGTTGTGCCTCCATCAGAGGTGACTGCTCTAGTGACAGCCTGGACTGGGGCCTTTTTCTGCAAACAGATTACATCATTACCACAAGAGAGGCTTGAGTTGTGAGGATGACAGTTTTATGGCCCATAGACCCCCCACAACTGGAGCCATCTGGACTTTTAAAAGCTTGATAATGTAACATCATAAACAACCCTCTGCATGAGATGCACAGTGTGCTGAGATTTAGAATCAGGAGTTTGCCACGGGGGAGGCAGTGAGTTCCAACAGAGGACTCGGGTGATAAGGTTTTAGGAAGGGTGATTGCTGTATGACCTCATGTGGATGTCTCCCCTTCTCTGTGCCTCACTTTTCCTCCTTAATCAGCCTGGTTTCCCCAGCACATAAGGAGACTTGGAACTAAGCATTATAGAGACATTCTTTGTTAAACACCACCCAAGTCGGTTCTCTCAAGATCTAAGGACTTCCCATTATCCTGCCACCCCTGCATTATGGAGACATTGGCTCACAAATGGCTGGGAAATGGGATGGGTCCCCAGAGTGACAAGGGTGCTTATAGCAGAGGTCTGCCTTGTAGGTTCTAAGTGATCCATGCCAAGCAGAGACAGAGACAGTTGCGGAAATGCTGATGCACACCAGGGGTATGAATAAAATATTCATTCTTAAGAACCAGGTCATCTCTCTACCACAACATAGGCCTCCTCCCCTGCAGCCCAGGTTTTCAAAACCTGACCTGAGAAAGATAAAGAAAATGTCGCTTTTAGAGTGAGCTTATAAGCCATCTGCTCTCAAGTTGACACTGGGAAAAGAGTGCAGGGACATTTCTAGGTGTGGTGCATGGAGGATTTCAGAGGTTTTCATTTGAGCCACTGAGCTCAATGAAGGAGAAAAGACAAAATAAAATGGTGACAGACTAGTTTATATCATTTGGCTTATGAGCTTCCATGGCATCATTTCACAGAGCAAGCAGATTAAAAAGAATGATAATATTTAATTAGGCAATTGTGGACACATGGCCACTCTCATGCCTTTGAATGTAAATTGGTCCAGGTAGGAAAATTGTGCAGTATATATTAAAAACTTTGAAATATATGCACTTCAATCAAACAATTTTCCTCCCAGAAATTTATCCTAAAATAAAATTGGACAAAGTCTAAATACATGTATTCATCATAGGGTCACTTCTAATCATGAAAACTTGAAAACAATCCACTTGACTAACCAATGAGAGCTGTTGAATAAATTGCATGATAGCCCCACACTGGAATATATGTGACTATTTTAGTATGAGCATAAAATACTTTTTTATGTTAGAAAAAATTATGTATATTTCTATTTCAAAAAGTGAAATACAATGATGTCAGAAAACTAGCCTCATATTCATAGAGTTGTTTCTCATTTTACTCACTCCCCATGCTTTTGCCCTCAGAGTAGGTCCTTCCTAGGCAGTTTCCTGGAGTTCATTTTGCATAGAGTTCACAAATCTTCCCTGGGGCTCCCAGCCCAGCTGGAAGTAAACGTTCTGTTTTCTCAACTGCTTTCTTCTGTTGTTTTTTAATGTCTGCCTGGTACTAAGATGATATGTGCCTATGATTTACATCCCTTCCTGGATATGGAGATTTCTGAGGGCTAGATCCACATCTGATTCACCTCTGATTCCCAGGCATGGGTGATGGTATGGGAGTGAATGAAGTGATGCTTGGTAAATGCTCTAGCGTGAGAAAGGTGTTTAGGGATGTACTGCAGCCAATTTTTATACCAAACACGTTAGCTCCACTCTGATGTCCTAGGTGATGTTGCCTTTTACTCACTCTCTGTCCTCATCAAGGTTGGCACCACTTTTTGCTCACTCAGAACAGAAAACCTTTGAGTACCAGGTCTTATGCTGGAGGAAATTGTCACCATGATGCTCTCTAGTCCAATGAGCCAGGGTGAGAGACTTAGAGGTGTTTGTGGTAAGTGGGAGAAACCCCTTTCTGTCTGCCTCTGTGAAATTCTTAAGTCTAGGTTGAAGAGTCCACTCTCATCCACACTCCTGCTTCCAAAGTCCCACCAAACACGAGAGAAAGCCACAGATAAAATTCAGAGAAGCAAGCGTGGTATCTCAGGATTGGAAAGGGTTTGTGCCTTGATCCCCAGCTGCAAGGGAAGGCAGAGGTGCAAGGCACTCCCTATAGGTTGGAGGCAGTATTCTTGGGAAGTGGTAATTTATCTCTCTAGATATCATGATTGATTCTTACTGAAGATAGTTTTAACATCCATTTCTACATTATTTTCTGTTGTTCTCACTTTTTCCCTTATGATTACAAAAGCAATATAAATTTTGACTGTAGAAACTTAAGAAAACACAGATAAGTAAAAAAAGAGAAAAATTTTAAAAGTCTAACTACCTTTTATTATTCTCATGAGGCTACCATGACACTGATAATGAAGAAATTGATGCTAAAATAAAATTAAAGTGAGCCATCCCTTATTAAATTAGGCAGAAAAATCATTAATCAAGTATTAAATCATATTCAGCTGTGTGTGTTTTGGGGGCACATATATGAAGGATATTACATGACTGATATGGTTTGGATCTGTGTCCCTGCCCCATTTCACGTTGAAATATAATCCTCAGTATTGGAGGTGGGACATGGTGGGAGGTGTTTGGATCGTGGGAGTGGATTTCTCATGAATGGCTTAGCACCATCCCCTTGGTGATGAGTGAGTTCACATGAGACCAGGTTGTTTAAAAGTTTTTGGCACCTCCCACTCTCTCTTTTGCTCCTGCTCTGACCACATGAGATACCTGCTCCTGCTTCACCTCCCACAATGAGGAAAATCTCCCTGAGGCCTCCTCAGAAGCCAAGCAGATGCCAGCACCATGCTTCCTGTACAGCCTGCAGAACCATGAGCCAATTAATTCTCTTTTCTTTATAAACTACCCGGCCTCAGGTATTTCTTTAGAGCAATGCAGGAACAACCTAATACAATGACTAATGGGAACTTCCTTAGAAATAAAAAATAAAGGCTGGGCTCAGTGGCTCACGCCTGTATTCCCAGCACTTTGGGAGACTGAGGCGGGCAGATCACAAGGTCAGGAGATCGAGACCCATCCTGGCTAACATGGTGAAACCTCTTCTCTACTAAAAATACAAAAGAAATTAGCTGGGCATGGTGGCGGGCGCCTGTAGTCCCAGCTACTCAGGAGGCTGAGGCAGGAGAATGGCGTGAACCTGGGAGGCAGAGCTTGTAGTGAGCCGAGGTTGCACCACTGCACTCCAGCCTGGGTGACAGACAGAGCAAGACTCTGTCTCAAGAAAAAAAATAATAATAAATAAATAAATAAAATTGTAACTCATGATATTATCAGATTAACGGGAAAAAAACATAAAATTTTAAGAAAAGCATTGAACAAAACAATTTTCATATGCAATATTTAGAAAAACTCTCAGAAAACTAGGAGGAGAATGTACTTTCCTCAATCTGAAAAGGGACATCAATAAAATATCTTAGGTAATGCCATACTTAATAATTGAATATTGAATGTTCTCCCCTTACTAGCAAAACAAGGACAAGCTGGACCACTTCTATTTAACATTTTACTGGGGACCATAATCATCTAAGAAGGCAAAAAGAAAAAATATTAATAAAAAGCATGCTGATGAAAAGGAATGAGTTAAGTAAAATCTATTTGTAAATGATGTGATTATTTCCCTGCATAGTATTTATAAAATCTACAAATAATCATAGGAAATACAAAGTGAATATAGAATTCCATGTTAATATGCAAAATATACAAAAATAAATTGTATATACTTGCTACAAACTATTAGAAACTGAAATTAATTAATTCTATTTACACTGGTGTTAATGAGCACAGAAAAGTTAGGAATGAACTTAACCAAAGACTTCCAATAATGTTAAAGTAAAAATAAAATCATAGTATTGCTGAAAGAGCTTAATAAAGAATTAAAGAAATGAAGTGGTGTGCCATATTTATAGATCGAAAAATCAAGGTGCTAATTTTCCACAAGTTGATTTCTTAAAATTTTATTTTACTTTAGATTCAGGGGGTACATGTGCATATTTGTTACATGAGTATAAGGAAAAGAGGCAATTTTAAAAATATTTTTAATCCCATTACCCAGAGACAACATTCTATTTCATGTTTTCTGTACGTTTATATATACAGAAGTATTTACATTTTATGTGACCAAAATATTCCCATAATGTATATACAGTCTTTAGTTGCTTTTTACTCATGTAAAATATATTATGAATTTTTTTCATATTAAGTATTTATCAACACATTGTTTTTAATGGCTGGTTGGTGTTTTTCTGCAGCCAAGAGGAACCCCCAAAGTTCTGTATGTTCCAGATAAATACCCTGTCCTCTGCTTTAGTCAGCACTGGCAGGGGTGAGGAGTGTGCCTCAGGAGACCTGTATGCTCCTCATAAAACTCTCACCCCTTCCTCCTTCTCTGTCTCATCAAATGCTCACAACCTCACTACAACTCTCTGCCAGGAGATGCTCGGAAATAATTTTGTCCTTTATACTTTTCACATTAGCCACCAGAAGTAGCTCAGGACACCTTGAGTTTCTCTAATCCCCAAAGGACTCCATGGGCAGTGAGGTAAATCACCCTGCCAACCACAGAGGCATTGCCTAATGACCTTCCCTGATTTATTTTCTTCCTACTCCTACCATCATCAGAATATGTATGTGTGTGTGTGCACATATACATGCATGTATGCATTTATGTGTGCCTGTCTTTAATTACTAGGATACAAGTTATATGAGGTATATTGGATTTTTGAAGGCAGGAATTTTTGTCTTTTCTTGTTGAGTTATAATCTCCAGTGCCTAAAATAGTGAACAGCACATGGTAAGCACACACTAAATATTTATTGAATTGATGGATAATTTCATGATAATAAAAAAATACTGCCATAGACATCCTCATACCAAATCATTGTACTCATTCAGAATGATTTACTTTTGGTAAACTTTTAGATGTGGAATTTGCTGGATTAAAAATAAAAAATAGGCACCCCTTTTCCTTTTTTAAAAAAAGATATTTAGGCCATGAATGAGCAAACTGCAACATGTAGCATAACAGAGGCCTATTTCTTCATAATCTCAGTGATACTATTTAATAAATATTAGCACTTGAAAACATCATCACCCATTCTGGGAAAGACAAAACTCAAGAGAGAGTAAAATGAGCAGTTGATGCTAGGGATTTAGAGAGAGGGTATAGGGATGAGTAGGTGGAGCAAATGGATTTTTAAGAAAGTAATGAAACTCTGCATCATACTGTAATGGTGAATGCAAGACATTAAGCATTTATCAAAACCTGTAGAACTTTCAAGCACAAAGAGTGAACCTTAATGAATGCAATTTTAAAAAATCATTTAAGGAGCTGGGATCCCAGGAGGTAATGCAGACTATGACAAAGAATCTAACTGTATTGCAAATGCCTGAAACAACCACATTGAAGAGAGTGTGAGGGGAGGTGCTGACATAACTTTGGAAATAAATGGAGTCTGGAAGACAAAAGGGAGAAGGAACTGTACATAAAGACTGTACTCTAGTTGATGAAGTTGTTTCCCACAGAAATACAGGTTAACAATTCTGATACTGCTATACATGCATACTAGAGTTGAAGAATTAAGTAAATGGATATAAGTTGGTGAAAGTCATGTTTCTCACTGTTGGAGTGGGAGTTTACAGATAAGCCAGGGCAGGAAGCTAGATGATCCATGTGGCAATGAATCAGAGCTGGGGACATCAGTATGAACTCAACATTTAGCTTAGTATGGATACAGATGGTTACATAGAGAAATATTTATAGATATGTGTATTTACACAGGTTAGTGTATTCACAGATCATAAGAAAATATGCCAGCCTAGAGGGCCTAGAAGCATTCCTATAGCAACAAAAACACCTAATGCCCAACTCTTGGTTACTAATACCATTCTCCAATAAAAGGAACCAGAGCTACTTGGAGAAATAGCTGTTTCAATGACTGGGGCAGTAAAAGCACAAGATGAGCCTGGAGCATTTTATAGTGCCAGATTGCAAGGATGTGCTAAAACAAATGATGAGTGTATATCAAAGAAGCTCAGAAGCCAACTGAAAGAGCTTCCAATGGCCAAAGCTGAAATAATTGGAAAAAGATAAATAAACAAAGAATTGAGTTATAACTCAAGGTATAAATCATATATCTCTGAGTGTATACTGATACAAATAAGTGACTGAATAGCTTAATGAATGGGGGAGAAGAGAATAATCTCTCATGCAACCTAATTTCAAACAATTTACCTAGATGCTCTGCCCTCAAAGAGGGAGAGCATAACTCCCCACTCTTTTGGTGTGGGTTGGAGATACCTGACAAAGACTACCTTAGCCAGGTTATCAAGGCCAATACCAATAGTCATAAGTCATGCTGTTAGTATGTACCCTTGATATAATGTGATGAAAATTCCAGTTACCTCTCTGGTCTTACTCCTACAGGCCCATAACCTGAGTCAATCCATTAAAAAAAATCAGATAAATCCTAATGGAGGGACATTCTACAAAATACCTGACCAGTGCTCCTCAAAACTCTCAAGGTAATTAAAAACAAGGAAAGTACATAACTATCATAGTCAAGAGGAATATAAGGAGACATGATGACTATATGTAAATGCTACCTGGATGGGATTCGAGGCTCGAAACAAAGGACATTAGGTAAAACCTGAGGATATTTGAATAAAACATAGACTTTAGTTAATAATTTTCTATCAATATTGGTTCATTAGCTGAAACAAATATATCACATTAAGATAAGATGCTACTAATAGGTAAGACTGGGAACTCCAAACTATCTTATAAAATTTTCTGTCAATCTAAAACTGTTCTAAAACGTAAAGTCTGTATTTTAAAACATTGCCAATTAGACATAAGTGAAAACTAACATCTTGTTTTTTCTTTATTTGCCTTTCTTTGTTTACTAGTGTGATGAAGACTTTTTATGTGTGCATGCATTGGCTGCTTATATTTCTTCTTTGAGTTGCCAATTTTCATGTGTCCCTAAGGTTTTATGGTTATTTATTACGTGGCATCATAGTAGTTGTATCTCTGATACAATCTCATAGAATTATCATACCATACTATGAAGTATTATTTACCTGTTTTCCATAATTATATAAATATCCATTTTACAGGTGAAGATATGGAGGCTGAGAGGGACTGAATAATTTACCCAGTTCATAGAGTAACACCTAGGCTTTGAGCTCACATCGATCTGACTCCAGAATCCCCTAGACACCATGCAATACTGTGAAGTACCAAGTGATGATGTTGGCAGAGGAAGGGGAGGGAATCTTGGCAGATAGCTTGGGGTCCAGTGACAACCTTTGAATCTGAGCTTTAGAATAACGACAACAACACCCCAGAGAGGGGTACCACATAGTCAAACTATATAGGAAGTCTCTGAGTGGCTGATGTGAGAAATGGCTCGTGAGGGCACCAAATTTCCTGCAGGTCTCTCCAGACTCTGCCGAGAACAACAAAATGGGTTCTCTGGAGTTGTGCCTGGAAGAAATGTAATTGTCAGGGGCTAGAAGGCAGCAGAATCCCATGCCATATATCATCATAATTTAATGTTGAGCCTCTTAAAACTGAAGCCAGGAAGGAGAACCTTCCTTCCCCAGAGTGCGCTAACAGCATCCAGGCTGCAGGGCCCTCCACTCGCCAGTACTTGCCTTTGCAGGGCTTGACCTCTAGGACCTGGGATGTAAAGAGCCAAAGATGTGGAGGTTCATAGCCACTAGTACTGATAGATCTCCGATGAGTGGAGGAACACCAGGATTCTCCATCTCGCCCTGAATTGGATAAAACGACAGGGACGCATGTAGACTGGTTTTAAGGAGCAAAAAGTTTAACAGGCAAGAAAGAAGGAAGGAAGAAGAAAACAGCTCCCCCAGCGGGAGGGGGGACTCCAACAAAGGGAAAACCCCGTGTGTGGCACAAAAGTGGCTGCTGATAGGAGGAGGTTGGAGGAGGTGGTGTCTTATTTGCATAGGGCTCAGGGGATTGGTTTGACCAGGCATGTCACTCATGTAGCCCACGAAAAAACTGGCCTTCCCACCCTAGCCTTTTAATATGCACATCCAGGACGCCATGATGTTCTACACACATGGGGATATGTGCGGGCAGCCATGTTGCCAGGCACATGTGAGGGCAAGGGCAGGAAGAAGGCAGTGGGAATCGCCATATTTGGGTGGACCCAGTTTCTAATTGTCTGTATTTGCATATCAAAGGTGGCCCCCGCTTCTCCCCCACCAAGAGCTGGGACTTTCCTGCTAGACAAGAAACTTTTCTGAGGCTGCTTTAAAACAAACGAAAACTTCCTAAGGACCCCTTTTCCTATCTGGCTAAAATAATTTCTTAATAACTCCTATAACAGTACCTGCCAGCTTAATGCTTGACCTCAAAGAATTGGGGTGATATCCAAAGAGTCTGGGCTCAAGGAACTAAACTTGACCTCTGACTTGGCTGCTTGGTCCTGTGCAACCTTGGGCAAGTCAACTCACCTTTCTGGTCCTTGGTTTGTTCATAACAAAATGAGGACCATAGTCTTGCTCTACTGACCTCACAGAATGTTCCAGTGGATAAATAATAGTACTGATGGCTAAGAACAACTTCATGCTCTCTCTAAACCAGCACCTTGCATGCATCATCTTGTTAAATATTCACAGAAATCTTTTTAGGCATGTGTTCGTCTGATCCTCATTTTGTGGACAGGAAAACTTGTCCAGAGAGATGATGTCGCTTGTCTGAGGTCACCTGGCTTGCAAAGATTAAATTTAAACTTAGAGCTCATCCCAGTCGCCAGAGACTTACGTTACTAATCAAATTCCAACATGATGCTAGACAGAAAAAATGCTGCAAGGAACAGACTTCTGGGAAGAAATTACGGGCTGGCTGGGGAAGCTGGACATGTGGGGTGTGGCCAATAGCTGGGACTTGGTATTGATTGCAGGGTGGGTGTGCATGGGGGGGGAGTTTAGAGGAACAAGGTGGATGAGGACAAGGGGTGGAGAGAGAAACAAGCATGACTGAAGAAGACTGGCAGAGAGGAGAAGGGAGAGGCGTGGCAACTTCCAGAAGAAATGGAAATCCAGGGAAGGCAGAGACACCAGAAGGGGATCTTCAGGGAGCTTTGCTCATGGATATGCTTTGTAATCGCCATCCTCTGGGCCCCATTAAACCATCAGTAAAATCCAGAGTTTTTTGAAGTTTGCTTTGGGGATTCAACAGCTTGAGACTGATCATGGGGTGGGCAGAGCCCAAAAAGCAGCTCAACGCTAAGGTCCACTCCCACTCTCCTTCCCCAGGCTCCTCAGCATGTGCCTGCCTTGGGGCCCAGAGCTGTCCCAGAGAGCTCCAAGGCTGCAGCTTCCATGTGCCTCACTTTGGGGCCACAGAGGAAACAGCTTTTTACAGGAGGTAACCATGCAAGGTGTAGGAGTCTAGATCCTGGCAGAAATAACTGCTCGAATATATGTTAGTGCTTTAAATTGAGGCAGAATCATCCTTTTCTCTCCTTCCCCTCCTTTCTACCTCATTTTCTCTTTCTCTTTTTCTCATTTCTCCCCTTTCTCTCTCTCTCCTTCCATCTTCCCTTGTTGCTCATCCAGCCCTCCCTCTATGTTCCAGGGCTGCAATTTCAACCTCTATGTGCAAGTTACTGTGCTCTGCCCAGGATGCAGGGACGAGCGGCATCAATGTCCTGTCTTCTCTCACACATTTTTTATCTACCCTAGCTGGGCAACAGGGTTAGGAGCTGGAGATTTTACATATATCTCTCACAGCCCCTGGTCCCTGGTCCCCAAGTACCCAAATCCAGTGGGGAGACAGGCATGTGAGCCAGTCCCCAAAATACTCACTCCTCCAGATTCAACTCCCCGGGGCAACCAGATCCTTACGAAGTTTCTTTTGTTTTCTCGTTTAGTAAAATGCAGTTTTCACCTTTCACTGCCAGACTTAGTTTGTACACATCTTTTCCATGTTGCTACACAACCTCCATCCTCATTACTTTAATGGCCACATCATATGACACTAAGTAGCCTAATTTACATAACTGGCCTCCTATTGTTGGACATTAGGTAGTTTCTAGTCTTTTTTTCATCTTTATAGGTTTAAAAGTATTAACTTTTTAGAGGCTGCCCTGTCTGGAGGATCATGCGTCCAATTTTAAATGAGAGAATGGAGGCATGAGTAGAAGGTTTGTGTCTTCCTGCCCTTTTCCCGACCCTAGTGCCACCGTGACTATATAGCATGACTTGGTGAATGCTGCTGGAGAGAACCTGCTGGCGCCTATTCTAGGACCCATCACATTGCCTTAGAACTCTCCATGAAAGTGTCGTCTCCATCATCTGTGACCTTTTTTCTTCTTTTCTTTTATTAGAGACAGGGTCTCGCTATGTTGCCCAGGCTGATCTCTAACTCCTGGGCTCAAGAGAGCCTCCCGCCTCAACCTCCGGTGTAGCTGGCAGTACAGGTGCACATCACCATGCCTGGCAAAACTGTGTCTTTTCAATGGCCTTTTCATCTCTATGTCCCCAGTGCCTGACACAGGGAAGCCCCCTCAGAAATGAAGGGAAGGAAACAAAGAAAGGAAGAATAAAGCCAGAGAATGGTTGCCTTTCTCATTCTGGCCACCCCTCATTAATAGGGCCTGGGACAGCTGAAGGGCATTAGTGACTGAACATGTTGACATTGTGTAATTTATTACCCTGAACTGTACAAATTATGCCTTCCCCCCAGGACTTGCCCACAATGAAAGCAGAGTTTATCCCGGGGCCCCGAATAAATACTCAGAGAAACAGAAACCTCATGAATTTTTTAAAGAGCTTATTGGAATCAGGGAAAAACCTGGCATTCTGAGTCAGAAGTATCCACTAGATCAGCATTCGTTTCTCTTTACCCTCTTTAATCTTTTTTAATCCCCTTGCTTTCCAGTATTAATCTGTGCTTCCCCCTCCCGCCCCGAATTCCCCCTCCATTTTGGATCATCAGGAGAAAAATATCCCACCCACAAGACTCCCACCTCCATCTCCCATCATACTGGCAGGACTGGGGAACGTTGCCCAGCCCCTGACAAAGGACAGGTCTTGGAACTCCAGAGGTGCCAAGACCCTGTCCCCTACCTGCACCTGTTTGGGGGTGAGATTAGAGGTGTTGGGATCGTAATGCTGAGGCTCTCGTGTCCTCTTGGAAAAAAAAGCTTCCTGGTTATGAGTGACACCTGAGCTTATCAACTTCCAAATGTCAGCCTTGCCAAAAGTTAAGCGATTTACAAGGTCTTGCTGAGAAATTCCGTGTACTAGAAGCTAATAGAAGGTCAGCATTTTCCATTTCGATTTTTTTTTCCTTCCCACTGCCTAGGGTCTCAGTAATGTTCCCTTTCTCTGACATTTTGACACAGTTCCTATAAATTCTAGCAAGGTAGCTAAACACTTTTATGCTCCCCACAAGCCTGGGAAATACGGGTTGTTGTTTTTTCCATTTAATAAACGAGGAAACTGAAGCTTAAACAGAGAGGGGTCTTTTGCCCAAAGTCATACACAGCAGCTGATCGAAGTGGCTTCAGGACTCATGTCTGTCTGAATCCAGAGCTCATGCGTCAGTGCGCTATGATTTCTTCATTTCTTCTTCTGCTTGGCAAGCCAAGAATGACCCCTCCCCTGCCGCAGGTTCCCCCTTGCAGTGACTTTTAGAATTGATGTAAACAGCCCGAGTTCTACCTTCTTCTACAGGATGCTCACATAGCCTGTGAGCAAACCACGGTCTAAATTTGGCCCACTGCCAGTTTATGTAAATAAAGTTTTATTGGAACACAGTCATGCTCATTCATTTGCGTATTTTCTGTGCCTGCTTTCATGGTACAACGGCACGGTTGAGTAGCACAACAGATACCACATGGACCACAAAACCTGCATTACTTACACTCTGGCTCTTAAAGACAAATTTTCTGACCCCTGGAATCTAGGATAATCATTGCCCATTATCCCAGAATCAAAGGTAATGGATGATAACAACAACAGTAGTAAGAATATATCACATTTCTTGAGGGATATGTGATCTGTAAGAATAGGTTACATTTCTTGAGTGCTAGTTGCTTATCTTACGGAATCCTCAACAATAGTGTCTGGCGGTGCTCAGAGAGGTGAGCTATTTCCCCACAGTCACAGAGCTAGAAAGAAGGAAATCTGGGACTTAAACCTGGAGCTCACTAACAAATAAATTCCAAATTGCTCTATACTACTAAGGGCATAATGTTCACATACATTTTCTACCCAGTATCTGGCATTTGTGCTACCTGTTGTGCTGGGAAGTGATACAAAATGAGTAAAGAAACATCTCTGTTTGTGGGAAACCGTGGGCTTGTGGGAAAGTCAGGCCTCCATGTAGACCAGCATTGAGATGGCTGTCACAGACAACAAAGAGCCCAGAGAAGGGGACTGGGAAAGAGGGCTCCAAGGTGGCCCATCACACTTTAACGTTGAACAGAAATGTCATAATTGAGATGGAACAGAGAAGTGCATCCCAGGCCACAGGAACAAGTTAAGCAAAAGCTTGGAGCAAAGCAATTTTCATATGGCTGAGTTTAGAGTGAACGGAGGGGTAGGAGAGGATGAAGTGTTGACATAAGTAACAATAGTGGTTTGTTTGGAGTCAGGTGAAAACAGTCTCGGATGTGAGGCTGAGAACTTTGAAATGTATTTCCTTCCCTTATCTACAAATGACCTCGGGTTCTCAAGGCATCCCATTTATTTCTGGTAAGCAGTAGGTGCTCAATAAATGCCTTTAAGAACAGAATGGCATCCCCCAGTAGGAGGGAGTGAGTCCCCTTGTGGCTCCTTCTACAGGATGCTCACACAGCAGCAGCAGCAGATACTGAGACCTGTCCAGGTGACGACGACCCATCTGCCTGGGACCACTTCTAGACCTTCTGTAGAGTTACAAATTTGGGGTCAGCTCAATGGGTCTCTGGAGAGGGGCTTTCCAGAAGAGGCTTCTATTTTTCTGTCTATACCCAGATGGCAGAGCAGTGGTCTTGTGCCCTTAAGGAACTACACTTCTGTTCTTTCTTTTTTTGAGATGGGGTCTCACTCCAACCCAGGTTGGAGTGCAGTGGAGTGATCTTGGCTCACTACAACCTCTGCCTCCCAGGCTTAAGTGATCCTCCCACCTCAGCCTCCTGAGAAACTGGGACCACAGGCATGTGCCACCATGCCTGACTAGTTTTTTGTATTTTTTGGTAGAGACAGGGTTTCATCATATTCCCCAGGCTGGTCTCAAACTCCTGTGCTCAGGCAATCCACCTGCCTTGGCCTCCCAAAGTGCTGGGATGACAGGCATGAGCCACTGTGCTCAGCTGACACTTGTATTCTTGATCATTCACTTGAATGGAGCAAAAGAGAGCAGGAAAATCCAGCCTTTGGGGCCATTTAAATCCCAGCTCTGCAGATTTTGGATTGTGTGACCTTGGACAAGTCCCCTAATTTCACAGAGCCTCAGTTTTCTCATCTATAAAATGGGGATGATGATTCCTGTCTCATGACAAAGCCAACTTTATTTATTTATTTAATAGTCCTGTGGATCATCTGGGGATGGCTCTGCAGGTTAGGAAAGACCCTGCTCCCTTTGTCTTTCATTCTGGAGCCAGTGGCCTCGCAGGACATGCCCTTCTAAAGGAAGGGAACAGAAATCTCAAGAGAGCACATGAAAACACAGGCAAAACTGTGTAAGGCTTAAGCTCAGAAGTGGCCCAAAGTTACTTCAGCATTTCTAAACATTTACTATTGGCTAACACAAGTTGTATGGTCCAGCCCAGTATCAATGGGATAGGAATGTACACTCCACCCACAGTGAAATGTACTGAGAGTGGAGAAGGAAAAAAATTGTGAGCAAATTGTACCCCTACCACAATTGCCAAAACTCACAGCATGACTGTGGGCCATATGATCCCATTTCTACCCAACATTGCCTTCTGTGTTTCTCAAGGTTTATCATGTCATCCAAACCCCACCTTATACGTGGATAAACTGAAATTTGAGCACCTTCCCATGGTTTGTCTCCAACCACAGAGGGTTGCCAAAACTAGGTTGGCTATTTACTCTGGACAACCATGTCTGTTATTAACCATACTCATAGTAGTGGGGATGCTGTATCTTTCCTTTCAGTTCAGTTCTAACTGGTAGCCTTCAGCATGAATTCCCAGAGGGAGACTAATTTCCTGGTGGAATGTGAAGACAGCCACTGTAGTCTCCCACTGTGGCTCCAACATGAGGCAAAATAACCAAACAGCCCCTATCTTGGATAGAGACCACCAAAATTCCAGTTAGAGGTGGTCAACCCTGCCCATTTTATTTCCTCTGGCAGAAATGTTTTATTGTCCCACTGCCAAAACTAGGTTGGCTATTTATTCTGAACAACCATGTCTGTCATTAACCATACTCCTAAAAAGAGCTTCCAAAATTATCTCAATACCAGGGACAACTCATTTAGAACACTAGCAGCAACACCACCACTGACGAAATCAGTAAGTGGGCCATGTGGTGTCCACCCTCACCCAAGAGAGTCTGTTGACAAGTTGATGAGTATTTTTGGACATAGACAACTTGGGCTTGGCCCAGATTCACTCATCTCTTCAGTAGAGCTTTCCAGAGAGTTCAAATTATTTCCTAATTTGTTCCAGATCCACCATCTTTTGTGGCTTCATTTGGGCATTGAGGTCATCCAGAGATGATTGAGTTGGGCAATGGAGAAAGCAATGAGAGGAAAGAAATTCTTCATTTATTCATTCACTCACTCATACCCTCACTCACTAGTTGCTGAGTGTTTCCAGTGTCCTAGATCCAAAGTTGAAAAAAAAGCAGAAGTGCCACCGGGCTGGCCATTTAGCACAGCAAATCCTTCTTAAATGCATTGTTTCAAAATAAATAGTTGGCTTCTCATCAGACATTGCACTGCAGATGATTGGTTCCAGCTAATCACAGCAATACTATTCCCCTTGCCAATGATTGGTTTAAGGGTTAGCATGTGACCCAGGTCTGTCCAATTAGAGGTGAGAGAAAATTTGTTAATGGTGTTTCGGAAACTTTCTATTACTAAGAAGGGGGCATCAGAAGGGAGGGATACTCTTTACTGCTTGTAGCTATGTATTAATAAATGTGACACCTGCAATTCAGACAGCCATCTTACTATATGCCAGAAAAGGAAGCTAACTCTGAAGATGGCAGTGTTGAAAGATGAGGGAGCTACATCTTCCTTGACATCCTTGCGTTGCTAAATCTATACCCCAAAGGGGACTCTGCCTGGCGGACCTCCTGTTATGTGAGATGATAGATTCTGTCAATGTTTTGGCCAGTGTGTGTTGGGGTTTTTACCTGCATCCCAAAGCATCCTAATGGGTACAGCGCAATTACTGTAGAACCCTGCTTTATCTTTGAAGGAGCAGATGGACAGAGCAGTCGATTAATTTGTTTACAATCACACAGCTGGGAAATGTCTGATGAGGCTGTGAGCCCAGGACTGTCTGCCTTCAGTCCACCTCCCTCCCCATAGGTGACTTACAGCTAGCCTCTAAGAATGAACAGCCAGAAAATAACAGCTGCTAAGTGCTATCTAGTTTTTGGGCAGTGCTGGGTACTGAGTGGTCGGGAGCTGATGCATAAAGAAAGACGGTGAAGATCTTGATGGAGGCCGGGCGCGGTGGCTCACGCCTGTAATCCCAGCACTTTGGAAGGCCGAGGCGGGCGGATCACAAGGTCAGCAGATCGAGACCATGGTGAAACCCCGTCTCTACTAAAAATAGAAAAAAAAAATTAGCCGGGCGCAGTGGCGGGCGCCTGTAGTCCCAGCTACTCGGGAGGCTGAGGCCGGAGAATGGCGTGAACCCGGGAGGCGGAGCTTGCAGTGATCCGAGATTGCGCCACTGCACTCCAGCCTGGGTGACAGAACGAGACTCCGTCTCAAAAAAAAAAAAAAAAATAATAATAATAATAATAAAGATCTTGATGGAACACAACATGGCAGGTGGGATTGAGGGATCATGCATGGGGGCTCTGGGCTAAAGTTCCTGCCCCATCTGCCTACATTCTTCATAACCCACAGCTGCTTTACCTGGGGTAATTCTGTACAGTGGAGGACACTGCTGGTTTGGATTCAGGTAGACCTGGTCCAAATCCTGTCTTGGTTACTTCCTAGGTGTACAGGGTTGGGCATGTCCTGTCACTCTTCTAGGCTTTGGTCACCTCATGCTGGGTCACTGTGAGGAGTGGACATGAAGCACGACATTGCTGGACACCTAGAAGGTGCTGAATGAAGGATGCCTGTGGGCACGATCATGACAGTTACGACTATCCAGAACCCTGAGAGTCATATAGCAGGAGTGCTAATCTTAGTCCCTGCTCTGCTATGATGGGTTGTATGACCTCAAGCAATTCCTGCCTTCTCTGGGCCATTCACTTATGCCCCTGATACTCTGAAATTGAGGGATTGGGCTTGATAGCCGTTTTCAAACTCTGTTCCATGGAGATCTAGAGATTCTTTGGCTGTATAATGAGGATAGGGGCAAGGAGGAGAGACTGAAACCATCCCCTCCACACCCAACCTCATCTTCAACCGTAGCAGCTCTATGCTGTTTCTTTCATGAGACTAGGACTTTCTGTGAGATGTTATTTGGAGAGAGATTCTGCTGATTTTATATATATATAATATTTATATATTTTATTTATTATATATCTATTTTATTTATTATTTTATTTATATATTTATTTTATTTAAATATATAAATTCTGTTTATTATATAATTTAATATATTATATATTAAATTATATATTTATATATACATACTGTATATGTATGTATGTATATGTATATATTAAAAACCACTTGAAAACCCTCTAGATAGATCTCTACATTCCTTCCAGTTATTTAGTAGTTAATAGCATAAGCTTTGGTGCTCATTGTATACAGATTTGAATGATGACTCTGCTGTTTATTATGTGTTAACTTGGGCAAGCCGATGACTTCCTGGATCACAGTCTCCACATCTACCAGCCATTCAGGAGAATGTCCTTTGCCCTCATCTCCACCAGCAGGAGGTGTTATAACTCTTTTTAATTTTTGCCAGTTCAGTGGGTATAGAATAATATTTCATTGTTACTTTAATTTGCATTTGCCTAATTTCCAGAGAATTGAAGTATCTTTTCCTCTGATTCTTGGCCATTTGCATTTCTTCCATAAATTCCTATTCTTTGCCAGTTTCTGTGGGGCCATTTGTCATTTTGCTGGTCAGTTTATGAGAACTCTTTGACATCATATTGACATTATCCTAATATAGTATGGATTTTATCTTTCACCTGCATTACAGATTTTTAAAGATCCATCTTTTGTTCCTTCTGAAATGTTGCTATAATGGTATTACTGCACGCTCACGTGAGGATTAAATAGCCTAATGTATATAAGCACATAGCAAAAATCCTGGTAATTTCAATACAGCATTTCTATTATTTACAGGCTTTGAGTGTGGGTACATGGTTCTGGAGTTATCTGAATGTGTATTGCTGATGGAGTTCGTTAAAATGATAGTGCCAGGCAAGGAAGTACTTGTGATCTACAATGTAAACACCTAGGAGAAGTGAAAAAAGAATGTTACTGTCTCGTGTCTGCTCATTTGGGAGAGTGAGCAGAAGAGCTTGTCAGCAGAGGTGAGTCTAATGTGCATATGACTGATGAACTGTGGAATTGACAGGGCTCCATTATTTACTCTGTGATAGGAAAAAGTATACTCATGCTTGAGAGTTCATGAGCAATGGAGATACCAAATAAATCAGAACAGTAACTGAGGGGTGACACCCATGAGTCAGCTCCACCAGCAAGTCCTGCCCAGAACATCTCTTTTGCCAGAATCAGACTCCACCAAACATAGGTCAGTGTTAAGGGCTCCTCTTCTGTGCAGTCAGCGTGAACAGGTCCAAACTTGTATCAATTATTTACGGCTACCAAATGCTGCATAACAAACAATCTAGTGACATTAAACAATAAACACTTATTGGTCATTGATCATTAGTGACTACTGGGTGGTCAGCAAAGCAGCTCTGCTGACCTTGGCTGGGTGCACTCACATGTCTGGGGTCAGCCAGCTGTCAACCTGTCCTTCCATGCAAGATGTTGTCAGTGGCTTATGCATCAGAATTACCTATGGAGAAGAATATTAAAATATAGATTCCAGGGCCTCATTCCTAAAGAGTCCATTTTAAAAGTTCTGAGGGGAAGCTCAGGAAATGTGTTTTAACTAATTGTAGATCCATGCTATTTCTATTTTAGACAGGGACTTCTTGGCTGGTGCTAATTTTGGGTGACAGTGGTGGATAAAGAAACATCGTCAATGATGATGACTGGACTCTCCTCCACATGTATCTCATCCTCCAACAGGCAGCCTGGGTGTGGTCTTATGGGAGAGGTATAGGCACAACCACTTTTTAAGCCTCATCTTGGGTCTTGCTTGCTAAAATCTCATTGACCAAAGCAAGTCACTTGGTGGAGTCAACTTGTGAGAGGAGGAGCATTACAGTCACACAGGCAAGGACATAGGCACAGGGACAGAGGAAGAATTGGGGCCACCACTGCAATCTACCACAATGATTCAGCATGGGGGTTAAGATTACAGGATATAGAAACAGTTGGACCTGGACTTTGGTGCTCTTGCTGCTGGAATTTTCATACTTCCCCCCATTTCTCCCCTAGGTGCCTACACCAAAGCCTTTTCCCAAAAGGCTTTGCTCTCAGCTAGCTGCCACAGTCAAAGATTTTCTTCAATGTCGCCTCCCAACTGCCAATATCCTCTCTCTCTTTCAAGGATATTTGCATTAAAAGAGTCTTACTGCTTTTTCTGATTACAAGGGAATACGTGCTTTTTGCACAATGTTCAAGCAATACAGATAATCATGACCTAGCTCCGTCACCCCTCTCTGAGTAGGAACTTTCCACTGTCAGTATGTTCTTTTTCATACAGACTTTTTCCTTACCTATTTGAGATCTCTTTGTCAAATACGGGGTCAAGCTTTAGACAACTTGCTTTATTCACTTAATAACAACAACAACAGCAACACTGTGTGAGTGTCTTTCCATGCAGGATATTGTCAGTGGCTTTTACATCAGAATTACCTACAGAGGAGAACATTAAAATACAGATTCCAGGGCCTCATTCCTAAAGAGTCTGTTTTGAAAGGTCTGAGGGGAAGCTCAGGAAACTGTGTTTTAACGAATTGGAGCTCCACACTATTTGTATTTTAACGGGGTCTCCTTGCCTGGTGCTAATTTTTGGTGACAGTGATGGAAAAAGAAACACCCAATGAAGGGAGTGATTAGTGGAGGGGCTCCAAGACCTGTGCTAGCCACTAGGGGAGACACTTGTGATTGAATCACATCACCTCAGGAGGCCCTTTCTTTTTTTTTCCCCCCCCCCCCCAGAGAAAGGAGCCCGTATTGACTTGCACCTTCAGTTTCTTTGGAACCTGTCCGGGTATGGCCCCGTAAGTAACCAAATAACTACTAGCTAGGTTCAGGAACTTCCCAGCAAGTGACTTCACCTCTCTGGGCCTCAGCCAGTTCATCATAACATGGGAATCATCATATCCACCTGGCTCAGCTGTTGAGAGAAGCAATGAGTTCACACCTAGAAAACGCCCGCCCATTTGGGCTCATAATAGGTCTTCCATAAACAGCAGCTTCCCTTCCCCCATGCGATGTGGCGAGCAGGGACTTACTGGTCAGTCTGGGAAAAGCCAGGGAGCCCCCGTGCACAGCAGCAGCCATTCCATGTGCCTTGATGAGTTAATTATTGAAAATTAGGGCAAGTCAGGTTTCTGCCTTTAGGAATCTCCTATCAAGGTCTGGATGATAGTGCGGGATTTTAATCATTCTCCAGGGGCTGGTGACAAGGAAGGTTCTTCCTGCTGGGACTGATAAGTAGGGGAACCAATCATAATGTACAAATACAGCCAAGGAAGCGACTCGGGGAGGGCTTTGGAGTGGGCCACAGCCTTTTTTGGATGTTTGCTGGCTGGGGACTCTGATCAGACAAATTCTGAGTGGGGCATTCTGGGTCTCCTGACATCAGAGTTATGTGTGGTAGATGCAGAAATGGTGGCAATTTGCTGCCCTTCTCTGTATTTACTCTTTTTCCAATGTGCTGTTGCAGCTCCTCTCATTGAAAAGTGGAGTCTGGTTCCTGAAAAATCCTTGAATCTAGGCTGGCCTTATCACTTGTATTGAGTGATACAGAGTACAGTGGAAGTGACTCAGAGAGTTCCTAGGGGTTCTCAGGGGTCAAGAGACTAGAACACTTCTACTTTCTCTTTTGAAATCTTGCCTAGCCACCATGGGGACAACCCCAGGATATCTGCTAGCAGATGAGAACTTGTGGAGGGGAACTCCTTGTCTGTCATTTCAGACAAGGTCATTCTATATCAGCCTATGGCCAGTTGACCCTCAAATACTGAAAGGCCCCACCAAGACAATGAAGCCACCTGCCTGACCTCCAGCTGTACTCAGACACTTCAGTGAGTTAAGCTGAGGCCAGAAAAATCACCAGCACACCCACAGACAATGAGCAAAACAATTAAAGCAATGAGTTTGGGAATGGTTTGTTAGGTAGCAATGGCGAACCAATACAGTGTATGTGTGATGATAATGGTATAAAAATAATAAAACTCTAGTAACAATAAGGGCTACATTTACCCCATTCCAGAGACTTTGCTAAGGATTTTATGCCCATTAGCTTATTTAATTCTCTTCAAGCCCTGCAAAGTGGTGTTATCATCTTCATTTTATAGAGGGGGAAATGGAAACGCCGGAAGTTTTATGTGCATTGTCTAATTGCAGTTGCTTTCACGTGGGGGAAGGCAGGACTGGAACTCAGGTCTGCACTGCCTCCTAAGAGACCTCACCTGATCTGTACAGAAGCCATTCTCAGGTAAGGCCAGAATCCTCAGCCTGGTATATAGCAGACGTCCATGACCTGGCTCCTTGTGATTCTCTCCCTCTACCTTAGTTGACCTTCTCTCCTTCTTCACCTGGAAAACTCTTACTCATCCTTCAAAACCCAGCTCTGGTTTCCCCTATATTAGCTCTTAGAAGCAACTAATATAGATCCTTTCTTCAAATTGGCAGAACCAGTAAGAACGTTTAATGTTTCACATGAATGGAACTTCAGAAGTCAAGAGGGGATGAGAGTCCTGGTTTGGTCAAGGCAGCAGTTCAATGGTGTCCTCAAGCATCCCTGTCCCTTTCACGTATGTACTCTGGAAGTGTTATGCCAGGCAGGTTTCAATGTGGATATAGCAGACCTGACATCATAACCAGACCCAGAACATCCAGAGAAACCAGAATTTTTTTCTTATGCCTTGCTTTTGGAACCAAGGAAACTTTCCCAGAAGCCTCCTAACAGACTGTCCTTCATGTGTCCTTGGCCAGGATTGGTCTCATGTCCTTCCCTGAGCCAATCACTGGCAGGAAGGAGAATTGCATCACCATCATTGGCTTTGACACATCCAATCACTTTTGATGGAGTGGATCTGCGAGAATCAACCACTATGGTGTGATATATCTCCCCTAGGAAGCCACCTCAGACTTTCCAGCCTGAATCAGGTGGCCCCACTGGGTTCTCTCAGCTTCCCACACTTGTCTCCAATCACAACACTGGCCACCACGTGTTATAAGGGTGGCTTTCTTGGTAAGACTTCCCCTGCAACTTGGCTCTTTCTCTCATTCTCATTCATTGTTTCCTGTGCCACCCCAACTCTCCCTACACTCAGAATTACTTGCCCCAAATCCCTCTTCCCTCATAGAACTTGAAGTTCATAACAGCAAGTGTTATTTCTGCCTCCCTTACTGCTGTGTTCCCAGCCCCTAGAAGAGTACCAGGCCCATCAAGAAGCATAATAAATATTTGTTTTGGATGACTTACTTGCTAGGACTAGGACTGTGAATCAGGGACGGGAGATGCTGGAGAAGGAACTATAAGAGAAATATTGAGATGTCACATTCAATGGAACCTTATGCAAATTTCCACCAGGAGTGGTCCGAAGCTCAGAAAATGCCCACTGAGCTGAGCCACTGGGCATCACATGCATTAATGGCTCCGAATAATACCCAACAACTGTGGAGTGTTCATGGCTCACAAACGACCTGCCCCCATGTTAGACCTTCTGCTTCTCTAGGCAGCCCCATGTGGGAGGCTCATTTTATAGATGCCACCTGGGGAGGTGAAAGGACAGGCTGAGAGGCTCAGTTGTCAATTCATAGTGCCAAGGCTTGAATCCTGAGTCTGCCTTGACTGCAAACTTGTGCTCTCTCCTCTTCATACAAATACCAATGGGTTTCTAGCCTCCAACTCTATCACCATCTAGGTAACTCTCCTTGGGATAATGTGTAACTGTCAACCATCCCCTGTATTAGGTTTTGTGGGAGAAACTTATTTTTTCTCCCTTATAAAGAAGTTTATTAAACATATGGTATTTTGTACTATTACCTATCAAATATTCACTCTCTCCTTCCTGGTCAGTGGGCAGAGTATATTTCCTCACCCTGCTGATGTTGGGCTTAGCCCTGTAGCTTTATTTGGCCACTGGAATGTGGGCAAAAGTGATGACATGGCATTTCCAGGCAGTAGCCTCCATTAGGCATGACAAATTTCTGCCAATTCTTGCTTTCTCCTAAGAGAATAGCATGTCTACATATTGCAGGAGGGCCAGGTGCAGTGGTTCACTCCTGTAGTCTCAGTACATTTGAGGACAAGGTGAGAGGATTGCTTGAGGCCAGGAGTTTGAGACCAGCCTGGGCAACACAGTGATCTACCAAAAAATTTAGAACGAAATCCTATAGCCTTGATTGCTAAATGACAGGGCACATGGAGCAGACCCAAATCTGATCCACAGCCAACCTTCAGACATAAGCAAGAAATAACTATTGGCTGAGGACCACTGAGATTTTGGGGGTGTTTGTCACATAGCTTTATCATCACAAAAGCTGACTGATACAACCACTCTGTGCCTGATTGTGCAGAGTATTTTGCATACATTCATTCACTCAATTCCCACAATAACCTCTGAGGTACTAGGAAGTCCTCTGCTGATCTCTAAGTCCTTTTGTCCATTCTTGCATCACCAGAGCCCAGCATACTCCTTGGCATATAATATGTGCACAAGAAATATTTTTAGATGAATTAGTAAAGTAGGAACCAAATGGCATTGACCTGATTAGTGAACAATGTCTGAGTAATAGTAATGCCCTACTATGTGCCAGGTACTGTTAGGTGCTCATTTAATTAAGACATTATTTCGACAAATGTTTTGTGAACACCTGCTTCATTCTGGGAATACTGCAGTAAACAAAACGGGCAAAACCTCTGCCCTCTTGGAGCTCATATTCTTACCAGGGAGAGAGAGAGACAACATATAAAACCATAATGTAGTGTGTTTAGTAGTAAATGTTATGAAAAATAAAACAGAGCAGGGAACGGGAATGACAAGTGCTGGGTTGGAGTCACAGTTTCTAACAAGGCAGTGCTGAAAGAATGCATGGAGGAAGTGGCATCTGAGCAGACTAGGGAAATGTAAGTATGGGGAAAGATTTTCCAAGGCAAATGGAACAACAATTCTTACATCCACCTTATGAATGAATAAAGGGGCCCACAGGCATAGAAACATAAGTACTGCATGATCTCACTTCTACGTAGAAGCTAAAAAAGTAGAATTCATAGAAGTAGAGAGTGGGATGGTGGTTACCAGAGTCTGGGGTAGGGTGGGTTGGGATGGGGAGATGTTGTTCAAAGGGTGCAAAGTTTCCGTTTTACTGAAGGAATAGGCTTTAGAGGTTTATTGTACAGCATGGTGGCTATAGTTAATAATAATGTCTACTTCAAAATTACTAAAACAGTAGATTTTATTTATTTATTTTTTTAGACAGGGTCTTTTTCTGCCACCCAGGCTGGAGTGCAGTTGCATAATCCTAGCTTACCACAACCTTGAATTCTTGGCCCAAGTGATCCTTCCATCTTAGCCTCCCAAATAGCTGGGACTACAGGCACATACCACCAAGCCCAGCTAACTTTTTAAACTTTTTACAGTGACGAGATCTTGCTGTGTTGCCCAGGCTGGTCTCAAACTCCTGGCTTCAAGTGATCTTCCCCCCTCAGCTTCCCAAAGTGTTGCAATTACAGGTGCGAGCCACCATGCCTGGCCCTAAAAGAGTAGATTTTAAATGTTGCCATCAGAAAAAAAATAAATAAATAAGTATGTGAGATTCTGAATATGTTAATCAGTTTGATTTAATCATCTCACAATGTAAGCCTTGTACTCCATAAATATATACAATTATTATATGTTAACTAAAAATTTTTAAAATTGAAAAATGAAAGGCTCAGAGGAATTAGATTGCTTTCCTGTTGTCAGATGGCAAGTGGCAGAGCTGGGATGTGGATTCAGGAAGCCCAGTCCCACTGCTCTGCCCTTAAGCACTTTGCAGACAGTCTTAACGGGGCTGCCCTGACTTAGCAGTTGTCCTGGGAATCTACCCACTGATCCTGGAGCCTCTACCCTGAGCCTTGAGCTGTATAGTCATCCAGATTTAAGCTAATGACAATGGGAAACCACTTTGGTCCCTAATGGATTCAGCACTCTCCAAACGCTCCATCATATTAGCCATGGAAATGGGCTCTGTCTCATCCAGGGAATTGCTTGATGAAACCAGCAGACACTCAACCTCCCTAAGCCAAAGGTGATTTAAGATATTGCAGGAGGGCTGGGCACAGTGGCTCACATCTGTAATCCCAGCACTTTGGGAGGCCAAGGCGGAAGGATTGCTTGAGACCAAGAGTTTGAGAACAACCCAGACAACATAGTGAGACCCCACCTCTACAAAACAAAAATTTTAATTACCTGGGTGTGGTAGTTGCATACCTGTACTGCCAGCTACTTGAGAAGCTGAGGCAGGAAGATCCTTTGGGCCCAGGTGTTTGAGGCTGTAGCAAGCTGGGATGGCACCACTGCACTCCAGACTGGGCAACAGACCAAGACCTTGTCTCTAAAAAATAAAATAAAAACTGAAAACATTGCAAGAGCCAGCCTTGGATGAGGCTTATGCAAACAGTATCTTTGATTTCGTGGGGGTGGCGATGGTGGTCCTCCCAAGTGACCGTGTGTTCCAGCTGTGGGCAGCAAGTGGGGAGTAAGCTCCCCAGGCTGGGCAGTCAGTGTCCACCACTTCTGAGACCCCGGGCTGGGCTTGTCTTTGACCTCTGGTGGAACCAGGTTGACCTGGAGAGACAGGGTGCGAACACTCTCCAGCAGCTACCATTAGAGAGGCAGACAACAAGGTTCCAGCCCTTTTTTGGAGATGTTAGTTCTGTGTCCTGCTGGTATGCTCTGAAAGATTCCCTTCCTACTTTCCTTTCTTTCCTGTTTCTCCTTGTCTTTTTTTTCCCTTCCCAATCTGACCTGTGAGTGGAAAGGTTTTTGTCTAACACCGTGTTGTTCCATATAGCAGCCATGAGCCACTTGTGGCTACAGAGGACAACATGTGGCAAGTCCAAACTGAGATGATCTGTGAGGGTCACATAAACACGGGATTTTGCAGACCCAGTACAAAAAAATAAAGGTATATAATAGCTCATTCATATTTTATATTGATGTCTTGTTGAAATGATCATATCTTCGATATGTTGGGTTACATAAAATATTTAAAATATTGTAATATTATTTCACCTGTTTTATTTTCCTTTCTTAATGCGGTCACTGGAAAGTTTAAAATTACATGCATGTGTTCTCACTTATAAGTGGGAACTAAATATTGGGTACACAGGAACACAAGGATGGAAACAATAAACACTGGGGATTCCAAGACAGGAGAGGGAGGGTGTGGGGTAAGGGCTGAGAAACAACCTACTGGGTTCTATATTCACCACTGGGTGACGGGATCCTTAGAAACACAAACCTCGACATTACACAATCTACCCATGTCACCAACCTGCACTTGTACCCCCGAATCTAAACTTTACAAAATTCAATAAGAAAAACATCAAGGTGTGCACTTTAAATATATATATATATGTATGTGTATATATATATAAAATTTTATATGTTAGTGATAGCTCAATAAAGCTCTTACAATAAAAATGCAAAAATAAAAATAATAAATAAATGTTGTGACTCCTATCATATTTCTATTGGAGAGCATAGGCCTAGAACCTGTTTCTCATCACCCCACATTTTTTTTTTTGAGGCAGAGTCTCACTACATCACCCAGGTTGGAGTGCAGTGGCGCGATCTCGGCTCACTGCAACCTCCGCCTCCTGGGTTCATGCCATTCTCCTGCCTCAGCCTCTTGAGTAGCTGGGATTACAGGCATGTGCCACCACGCCGGGTTAATTTTTTGTTGTTGTTGTTGTATTTTTAGTAGAGACAGCGTTTCACTGTGTTGGCCAGGGTGATCTCGATCTTGTGATCTCATGATCCATCTGCCTCGGCCACCCAAAGTGCTTGGATTACAGGCATGAGCCACCACACCCAGCCCACATTTTAAAATTAATATATTTTTCTTACAACACATCACCCAGGATAACTGTATCAGGTTAAATTCCGGGTGACTATAAAAAAAGAAAATAGGTCAGGTGTGATGGCTCACACGTGTAATCCCAGCCCTTTGGGAGGCAGAGGTGGGCACATTGCTTGAGTCCAGGAATTTGAGACCAGCCTGGTCAACATGGCAAAACCCCCATCTCTACTAAAAATATAAAAATTAGCTGGGTGTGCGGGCGCAGGTCTGTAATCCCAGCTACTCGGGAGGCTGAGGCAGGAGAATCACTTGAACCTGGGAGGCGGAAGTTGCAGTGAGCTGAAATTGAGCCACTGCACTACTGCCTGGGGACGGAACAAGACTCTATCTAAATGAAAATAAAATAAAAGAAAATGAAAGAAAATAGAAAGGAACTAACATTTTGAGGGTAGCTACTCTATATCCACTTCAGTGCTATATGATTTACTTAGGTCAGGGTTTCTCAAAAGCAGCACTATTAATATTTTTTTCCAATTTTTAAAATTGTGGTAAAGATACAGCAGATAAAATTTACCATTTTGGCCATTTTTAAGTGTACAGCTCAATGGCATTAAGTACATTTGTAATGTGCAACCATCATCACCATCTGTCTTTAGAACTCCTTTCATCTGGGATGAAAGAGGTGAGACTCTTTACCCATTAAACAATAATTCCTCACTCCCTTTTCCCCCCAGCCCCTGGCAACCATCATTCTGCTTTCTGTTTCTGTAAATTTGACTATTCTAGGTACCCCATATAAGTGGAATCATACAGTCTTTGTCTTTTCAAAAAGACAAAGTCAGTCTCAAGACTGACTTATTTCACTTGGCATGACGTCCTCAAGGTTCATCCATGTTGTAGCATGTGTCAGAATTTCCTTTCTTTTTAAGGCTGAATAATATTCTGTACTATGAATACACCACATTTTGTTTGTCCATTCATCTGTCAATGGAGACTTCCGTGGCTTCACCTTCTGGCTAATGTGACTCATGCTGCTGTGAACATATGTATGCAAATATCTCTTCCAGGCCCTGCTTTTAATTCCTTTGGGTATTTGTCCATAAGTGGAATTGCTGGATTATATGGACACTATTGACATTTTGTACCAGATAATTTTTTGTTGCTGGGGCAGAAGGATGGATGTCCTGTG
Organism: Macaca fascicularis; assembly: GCF_037993035.2. Taxonomy (NCBI): domain Eukaryota; kingdom Metazoa; phylum Chordata; class Mammalia; order Primates; family Cercopithecidae; genus Macaca; species Macaca fascicularis. The sequence continues at coordinate 114,939,282 of NC_088385.1, forward strand.
CATTGTAGGATGTTGAGTAGCATCTCTGACTTCTATCCACCAGTGTCGGTACCATTGCCCCAGTTGTGACAACCAAAAATGCCTCCAAACATTGTCCAATGTTCCCTGGGAACAAAATCAGCCCCATTTGAGAAGTGTTGATATAATGTATTCCTCAAATCCTCACATCTCTGTGAGGTGCTATTATTATCCCCATGTTGCAAATGGGGACACTGAAGCACAGAGAGGTAACGTCCCCTGCACAAAGGTCACACAGCTGCTAAAGTGGTGAAGCTGGGATTAGAACCCTTGTCTTTCTGATTCCAAAGGCTGTATGGCCACATGCAGGGAAACCCAGAAATTCTGTTCCACTTTTGGGAATATTGACCTTTAATATACTCACTTTAGAGGTCAGAGTGAAAGTCATGGCTGAAAACCAAACAGGGTGAGCAGGAGGTAGGTGGGCTTTGGCTGGGAAGGACACCTCCTTTGGGGAGGATGTGGGTCTGGATGGTGAGATAAGATCATTTTATATCCCTTTAAATGTTTCCACCATGGCCACCATGTTGTACAACTCCAGGCACCACCACTCTCCGGAGCTTGTGCTATAGGAGGTGTTGTTTCTAGTCTTTTTTTTTCTTTTCTTTTTTTTTTTTTTTTTTTGAGACGGACTCTCGCTCTGTCGCCCAGGCTGGAGTGCAGTGGTGTAATCTGGGCTCACTGCAACCTCTGCCTCCTGGGTTAAAGTGATTCTCCTGCCTCAGCCTCCTGAGTAGCTGGGATTACAGGCGTGCGCCACCACACCCAGCTAATTTTTGTATTTTTAGTAGAGACGGAGTTTCACCATGTTAGTCAGGCTGATCTCGAACTCCTGACCTCGTGATCCACCCACCTCAGCCTCCCAAAGTGCTGGGAATACAGGCATAAGCCACTGCGCCTGGCCTGTTTCTAACCTTAATATGAATAGTGGCCTGAAGATGGCCAGCATACTCACCCTGTCTCAGGACAGCTTTGTCGGCAGAGAAGGACAAAGACTGGGGACTCCATAGGGAATGAGACCTGGAAGTTCATTACCAGTGAGATTGTCTTGAGCTCAAGGATGGTGCATAAGTCACCAAAATCACATGGGAAAGAAAAGTGGGCCACTGGACATGAAACCTAGCAGCCAACCAATAACTCATCCACTCACTGACTCCACTCATTCATTCACTCACTCATTAGTTCATTCGGTCATTCAAACATTCAACTATAGGTTCTTTCTGCCTATTTCATGGGAAGGAGTTTCCATAGTGGTTCTGCAACTCCTGAACTTCAGAATCAGATCTGGGTTCAAATCTTAGTTCTGCTGTTCTGTGACCTTGGACACGTTATTCAACATCTCCTAGCCTTCCTGGCCTCAGCCTTAAAATGGGGACAGTGGAATCAGCACCCTATTACAGTTGTCAGAAGAGATGAAAATAGAATGTATACAAATTGCTCAGTACAGTCCCAGAGACACAGTAAGTGCTGATAAGTGGATTGACCACCTAATGTGTGTATGATCCCATGCTGAGAATGTGTGCGTGCGTGTGTGTGTGTGTGTGTGTGTGTGTGTGTGTGTTCAGAGCTGGGCTGTCCTCTAGGGCAACGTGGCCTTCCTCACTAGGTCATAGACTCCATTTTCAGGGAATATGAGTTCCCACAGTTACTCATGAGCATGGCTAGTGTGAACTGGTGGGATCTCTGGGGTATACACTTGAGGGCCCTAGGAGGCCTGACTCCTCTACCACAGGTCCCTTATGGCCATGCCTTCCTTGACCCCCATGAGCCACGGTGGGTGAGACAACAGAAGCCAGTGTGTTACACTGCTGCCTTAGACATTACCATTAAAACTCTCACCTTCTCCCCTCAGCCCACCAGCTGAGCAGGCAGAACCAAGCTTCAAGAGGAACTTAAAGCAGTAGGTCTCTACCCTGATAGCACATTGGAATCACGTAGGGAGATTTCAAACCCGCCAATGTCCAGGCCATACATGTAATAGATTTATCAAGTCAGGATTTCTAGTGCGGGGGTATAGACATCAGAATCTTCTCCACCTTCTCCAGGGCCAGGTGCAGTGGCTCACACCTGTAATCCCAGCACTTTGGGAGGCCGAGGTGGGCAGATCACTTGAGGTCAGGAGTTCAAGACTAGCCTGGCCAAGATGGTGAAACCCTGTCTCTACTAAAAATACAAAAATTAGCTGGGTGTGGTGGCACACACCTGTAGTCCCAGCTACTCGGGAGGATGAGGCAGGAGAATCACTTGAACTTGAGAGGCAGAGGTTGCAGTGAGCCAAGGTCATGCCACTGCACTCCAGCTTGGGGGACAGAACGAGACTGTCTCAAAAAAAAATTCTCCATCAGGAAGACCTCTTGAACCCCTGCTGGGTTGACTCCCTCTGCTAAATGCTCCCTGCTCCCTCACCACCAGGTCCCCAGAGCCCTGCACAGTGTCTGACACACAGTCACACCCAGCATAGATTTCAGCACATGGACTTCTGCTCGGCCCAAGCTCCTGGACTGCAAATGATTTCCAAAGTCTCTGGAGCCAAACATAAGCAGGAAGGAAAGTAGCCGCAGCGGAAAGAAACCCATACCAGGGATCCCAAGGCCACAGGCTGAAGATTTAGGGGCTGGTCACGGGTCTGCTTGCCCACTCCACCTGTCACCTTCATGAGCCCTGACAAAGAAGAGCCTGGCCCCTCAAGGTGAGAGGCTTCCCCACTCTTCCCAATCAGCAGCCTCAGAGAGTGTTTCAGTTTGAGCATCTCTAGAAGAAGCAGACACTGAGACAAGGAGCAAATCCTTAGAAACGTCAGTAGGGAGGAAGGGAAGTGAAACAGGGGAGAGAAGAAAGCCAACACAGGTGTGTTGATGAGCAGGTGAGTGGTGTGACTGTGGGAGGCAGCCTAAGACGTGCTCACATGCTTGGAGTTTTCCCACCCCAGGGACAAGGGCCTGGGGTGCTTATTCACCAATTCCCATTGTCCTTGTTTTAAGGATCTTCCTGAGGGATCCACTCCCTAGCACTTCTGGATGGCCTGGCTCAGGGAAATCATCAGGAAAGAGACCAGGCTTGCACTATGAAGCTGCTGCACTGAGTGCGTATATAAGCCAGGCACTGACAGCGTCTTCCCCAATGGGTGTAAGTCCTGGCTCCCTGCAACATGAATGCGGTCCTAATGGAAAGCAGCTCCAGGCTCCAGAAATACCCTAGACATAGGTGGTTCCCCCAACATAGCAAGACGGTGTTCTCTGCAACACACAAATCAGATTTGAGCTCCTGCTCTTGGGGCTTACAGTCTAATTTCTCTTCTGCCATGGAGGGTTTAAACCGAGCAAAGGGAGATCTCAGCAAAGGCTGCGGCCCCAGTGGTGGGTGTGGAGGCCGCCTGGTTATTCTTAGGAGTGAGCAAGGGGAGGCAGCAGTGCCAGGCCAGCATCGCAATTTCCAGCAGGAGCAGCCAGGCCACAGTCTTTCCTGGCTTGCCAAGTTTGGTTGGAAATTCTTTCCAGCCTGAGGCAGTAGGGAATGTGGGGAATGCAGGGTGGGCCTTCAGAGCCCCTTAACAAGAATTTCTCCATCCTGCTGTCAGAGGGGTGGTCAGAAGTAACAGGGGTTGTTCAGACTGCCAGGCCTGGCAAGCAGGACCCCTGAGGCTGGGCTCCTGGCCCGGCTGTAGTTTTCCTTCTGCTCGAATGCTTTGATTCATACCAGGACTGGCCCAGGGAGGGTGAGAGAAGCTGAAAGGTACATGGCTTCAAAACCCAGGCAGAAGGCAGGACACTGTCCCAGCCTTGCTGAAGCTCTGAGTTTGGAAGGCTCTAACAGAACTGAATGCAATTGAGACTTGGTCTTTTGGTTCTAACTTTTGTTGCCATCTGGGAGGTAAACAAAGGATGTTCCTTAGAGTGGCCAAATGGAGGACAGCATGACTCCTGGGACCAGAGTCCTGGGTTCAAATCCTGGCTCTGCCTCTAACAACAAGCCATGTGGCACTGAGTAGGTCAATTCACATTGCTGTGCCTCAGTTTCCTCAATTATCATAATCTCTACATGATGAGGTTGCTGTGAGGGTTGAATGAATAAACACAGTTCTTAGAACAAAGCCTGGCATAGAGAAAACAATGAATAGTAACCCATGAATCTTGCATACAGAAGTACTTAGAAAATAGGGACCACAGTGGGTACTGACTGCTCTTCTTTCCCTCTGTCGAGTTGTAGAGCATTTCAGAACATCAGATGCAAAGTTAGATGGATCTGGCCTGGAATCTCTGACTTACTATTTGTTACCCATGTGGCAGATGACTCAGGTTCCTCATCTGTAAAACGGCAATAAACTTAGTAGCCACATCATAAAGTTGTAATGAGCATTAAATGAGTAAGTGAATAAAAACTACATAGCACAGTGTCTGGCCCACACTACACATGACTGTTTATTTCTGCTGGAATTAGTCCTTGATCCACTCACTCAATCATCAAACATTTATTGTGCTTCAGGCATGAGGTCTCAGAGAGAAATCAAGTGTGTGCTGTTACTCTCAACAGGCTAGTTCTAAGTACCTGTGGGTCCCCTCAGGAAAGGGGGGTTTGTTTCCAGAAGAAAGTGGAGAGAAATGTTGGAAGGTTGTGACCATATCCAACTCCAACTCCTACATCTGTGGGTATAGTTGGAGAGGAGTGTGAGTTGGTGTTTAAAATGGAAATGCTTAGAGTGCCAGGAAGCAGGGTTCATGTTCCTGTCTTTCTGACTTTGAATCTTTAACATACTGCTTGGGAAGCCCAGGGCAGTGTGGTGGATTGAAAATGATGTACATTCTATTGAGAAGCAGAGGCTATTTCACCTCCTGTGAATCTGGGCAGACCCTAGTAAGTTGCTTAACCTATAGAATGTGGCAGAAGTGACATCCTGGAGCACCTAAGGCTGGGTCATAGAAACCTTGCTGCACGTTGAGTGTGGTAATGTACACCTGCAGTCCCAGACTTGAGACTTGGGAGGCTGAGGCAGGAGGATCACTTGAGCCCAGAAGTTCAAGGCTGCAGTGAGCTATGATTGCACCTGTGAATAGCCACTGCATTCCAACCTGGGCAACATAGTAAGACTCTAAAGAAAGAAAGGAAGAAAGAAGAAAGAAAGGAAGGAAGGAAGGAAGGAGAAAGAAAGAAAGAAAAGAGAAAGAGAGAGAGAAAGAAAGAAAGAGAGGGAAAGAAAGAGAAAGAAAGGGAGAAAGAAAGAGAGAGAGAAAGACAGAGAGAAAGGGAGGAAGGGAGGAAGGAGAGAGAGAGAAAGACAGAGTGAGAAAGAGAGAGAAAGGGAGAAAGGGAGGAAGGGAGGAAGGAGAGAGAGAAAGACAAAGAGAGAGAGAGAAAGAGAGGAAGGAAGGAAGGAAGGAAGGAAGGAAGGAAGGAAGGAAGGAAGGAAGGAAGGAAGGAAGGAAGGAAGGAAGGGAGGGAGGGAGGGAGGGAGGGAGGGAGGGAGGGAGGGAGGGAGGGAGGGAGGGAGGGAGGGAGGGAGGGAGGGAGGGAGCCCATCTGTCTGCAATCCTACCATTGTATCCAGAACAAGCAGTGCCTCCCAAGTGGGCTGTGAGCCATGTTTTATGAGATCACTCAGAGAAATAGGTGCATCTTAATTCAATAAACTTTGGAAATGACCTGCCTCCCGGCTTCACACCAAAGAGAGTTCTCCATACACGTTAGCATTTAAAGGTCCTGAGAAGTACTGCATTAAGGAATCCTTTCAATTCTGTTTAACCTAGAGTCACCTTGTAACACCTACCAACGTGTTCTTCTGTAATTTACCAACACTTCAGGAAATGCTAACCTAGACCCACGCATTAAAGACCTTTGGGTCAGACAAGTTTTACAGCTTGGAGAAAAAGCCTTTTTCTCTCCCACCTTCACGCCCCCTCCCTCTTTTACACTTCCCTCCCTCTGTCATGAGTGGGCAGGGCCAAGAATTGTTCACCAGCTTCTGCATCTGGTTCAGCTAAGTAGAATAAACTGGCAACACTGAAGCAGAAAAGTGGCTCTGCAGGCATTTTCACATTACCTAGTCTCTCTGGAGAAACCAACTGGGGGTGAGGCCCAGAAACTGGGGAAATGTAATGCATAATAATAACCATTAAAAAAACGGAGGAAAATGATTTGTAGGATTATTGAGTGCCAGAACCCCAAAGCTATAAACAGGATGTTTGAAACGATTTCAAGCGTAAAGGTCACAATCTGCAATTTAAATGTGGGTAGTTTGTTGCTTTTTTTTCTTGGTTATGGTTGGGTGCCACCAATTAGTTCAAGGCTGTGTGTGTGAGAGTGTGTGTGTGTGTGTGTGTGTGTGTGTGTGTATAAAGGTTTTTCAGAGTACACTGGGCTTCTCAATCAGACTGAGTTAGCTGGCAACCTGGAAACCCACCCAGGAGTGGGCAAATCCTTTACAGCATGAAAGCACGGAGGACGCTTCTGCTACACAGTGAAAGCCTTCTTCCTCTTTCTGCAAAAATGAAAATATAACACATCACAAACTCCTCACTCCCTTCAGCAGTCTGCAGTGATTTTATCTTGAAAAAAAGAAATGAATCATTGAGAAATTGTTCCTGGGGTGGGATTGCCACCAAACCTCAACCTAGTCTGGTGGTCTTATTAATGCCAATCCTGTATCCTGACTTGGCAAATGCCTTGGGAGGGGATTTATTGGGGTGAACATTGGGGTTGTTCCTTGAAGCCTTTGCTCATGGACAAACACCTTTGGAGTTTATTTTGTGGTTGGGGGAAGAGTCAAGCTGATGGCCATACACATCTGTATGTCTCTCTTGAGATTGGAACCATCTCTCCTGGACACAGGAAGGTGGGTTGTGACAGTGAGACAGAGGGGCTAAACTAGGAGTGGCTGTCAGGACGGGGTCTCTCAAACTTTAATGTACACATGAATCACTGGGAATCTTGTTGAAATGCAGATTCTGGCTGTGTAGGTCTGGGTTGGAGCTTGAGATTCTGGATTTCCAACAAGCTCCCAGGTGAAGCCGGTGCTGCTAGTCTTAGAATCTAACACTTTGGCTAGTGAAGCCCTAGACCAGGCTGTCTGATAGAGTGATTTGCTCTGAAGGCAGCATTCTATACTTGTTCTATACAGTGTGGTAGCCACTAGCCACATGTTCCTACTGAGTGCTTGAAATGTGGTGAGAGTAAATAACTGAATTTATTTGGAGAAATGCTTTATTTATTTATTTATTTATTTTTGTTTTTATTTATTTATTTTTTTTTGAGACAGAGTCTCACTCTGTTGCCCAGGCTGGAGTGCAGTGGCACGATCTCGGCTCACTGCAAGCTCCGCCTCCCGGGTTCATGCCATTCTCCTGCCTCAGCCTCCTGAGTAGCTGGGACTATAGGCACCCGCCACACCACCACGCCCGGCTAATTTTTTGGATTTGTATAGAGTCGGGGTTTCACCATGTTAGCCAGGATGGTCTTGATCTCCTGACCTCGTGATCCGCCCGCCTCAGCCTCCCAAAGTGCTGGGATTACAGGCGTGAAATGCTTTATTTTTAAATACTTAAAAGGACAAACTTCTTGCAGGAAGTTTCCAGAGTATGTAACATCTGTGTTATGATGACATTCTGTTTCTGGAATCTCATGCTTAGAAATTGGCATCAGAAGGCTTACCAAACCTTTGAAATATGTGTGCGTGTTTGAAATGTGTATGTGCTTGTGTGTATGCATATTTATATTTTCATATACATATGTACACACATGTATGTACACATATACATTCTAGAATTCTATAAGGTCTTCAACGTCAACTATCAAGTAGCTGTCAGCAATAAACTAAATTTCCTCCTTGAAAAAGCAGGTTAAGAATCAGAAGAGGACAAAGAAAAGACACTCAGATTTTTTTTTTTGACTAATGTGTTCTTCTTTCTCCCGCTTTATTGAGGTATAATTGGCAAATAAAAATTGCATATATTTAAGGTGTACAATATGATGTTTTGATACACATATATGTATACATTGTGAAGTGATAACCGCCATCAAGCTAATTAACATACCCATCACTTCACATCTTTATTATTTTTAATTTTTTGTGGTGATGTTAAGGAACCAAACGGGGTCCGTTTGCTGATGGGTAATGCCAAGTCACACACTGAAACGCTGGGTTTTTGCAGTGATAAAGGTTTACTGTGAGTTGACCGGCAAGGAGACAGGAGGAAACACTCAAAACTTGTCTCCACAAGCTGGGAGTTGGGGCAGGCTTTATAGTCAGAGGGTAATGAGGTGTGATCTGATTGGATCTTGCCATGGGGTGATACCAGGAGGCATGCTCTGACTGGACCATACGATGGGGTGATGCCAGGGCTCAATCTGATTGGAGCCCGGACCCTGCCATATGGTGTCCATTTCTTAATTCAGTATCCACTCCTCCAAACAAGCACTTAGGTTCCACCCCTGGTTACATGCTTGGTTCATCTGGGCATGCTTAGGTTATGTAACCTTCAACCTGGGAGTCCATGGCAGCTGAAAATTCACAACTTTCTTACAGAAAAGTTGAACCAGATTAGTCTTGTGAAGTTACAATAAGAACATTTAAGATCTACTCTTTTGGCAAATTTCAAGTGTACTATAGAGTATTATTAACAATAGTCATCATGTTATATATTTTACATACTAGATCTCCAGAAGTTATTTATCCTGCATAACTGAAACTTTCTACCTTTTACCAATATCTCCTCATTTCCCCTCCCACTCTTCAGCCTCTGGCAACCACCTTTCTACTCTCTGCTTCTATGAGTTTGACCTTTTTTAGATTCTACCTGTAAGTGAGATTGTGCCGCATTTGTCTTTCTGTGCCTGGGTTGTTTCACTTAGCATAATGTCCTCTAGGTTCATCCGTGTTGTTACAAACAACAGGATTTCCATCTTTTTACAAGCTGAATAATGTTTCAGTGTGTGTGTGTGTATCACATTTTCTTCACCCATTCATCCATCAGTGGACATTTAGGTTAATTTCATATCTTGGCTCTTGTGAATAGTGCTGCAATGAACATGAGAGTGCAGATGTCTCTAAAATATACTGACTTCATTTTCTTTAGATGTATATCCAGAAGTGGGATTGCTGGATCATACAGGAGTTCTATTTTTAATGTTTTTAGGAATCTCCATACTGTTTTCCACGACGGCTGTACCAATTTACATTCCCACCAACACTGGAGAAGGGTTCCCTTTCTCCACACCCTTGCCAACCCGTGTGATCTCTCATCTTTTTGATCATAATCATCCTAACAGGTATGAGGTGGCAGCTCATTGGGATTTTGATTTGCATTTCCCTGATGATTAGTGATGTTGAACACATTTTCACATACCTGATGACCATTTGTGTTTCTTCTTTTAAGCAATGTCTATTCAGATCCATTGCCTGTTTTTGAATCAGGTTGTTTGTTTTCTTACTCTGAATTTGTAATTTAACTTAACTTTAATTATTTTAAATGTAAGTAGCCACTGTGGCTAGTGGCTAGTGGCTACTGCATTGCACTATGTAGTTCCAGCCTGTCAGCTCTGCGTGGCAGGCACCATATCTTTAGCCCACTGTTGTGTCCCATCACTTAGCTGAGTGCCTGGTCCACATCCGTTTCTTAGTAAATATTTATTGATGACATTATGGCATAGTAAAACTGGAGAAGGAGTTTCAAACCATTCACATGTCAGAACCCTATGACTGTAAGTCACCAAAACCCATCTTAAATTTGAACCTACCAAAGGCCTACCAATTAGCTCTTTTGACCCAAATTGCAGAAAGATCGGGGTGTAGCTGGTCTCGGGGTGGGAAGGTTAGATCCAGGAATGCATTCATCGACATATTATTTCTCTCGCGTTTTGTCTGCATTCATTCTTTCAGGACAGTTGTCCACACTGGGCTCAAACCAACATCACAGGTAGCTCTGCCCCTCCCAACTCAGAGCCTCGTGACCACATCAAATAGAGCTGTTTTCCATTGTAGTGAATTCTGACAAATTTATGTTGCCTCAGCATCTGCTTGGAACACAAGCTTAACTTTCTCAAACCAGAAGCAGCGCTCAGTGACTCCTGACAGTTTCCAGTTCTACACCACTCCCAAATGGCTAGAGTCAGTGGCTGAAGATAAGAACTCGAGGCCTCTGTCCTGCCTAGCAACTGGATTCCCCACTTTCCTGTTGAATCATTTAAAGGAGCCATTCAGGCATTTCCTTGCAAACTGAAAGTGACCCACACCCTGTTCCCTTATATGTACTGCACACCATGTCCTTCTCTCTCTCTCTCTCTCTCTCTCTCTCTCTCTCTTTGCCTGACTCTTCATTTCTGCCTTGCATGACCTGGAGACAGAGGACTGTCCTCCCAACTCATTATGTCCTCCTTGCCTTGGATCTTCTAGTAGAAAATTTTGAACTTATTTCCTCTTGTGATGGTGTATTGAATTTGCGTCTTGCATCTGAAGAACTAGGGGCTGCCCCAGGCTGGGTTTGCCCCAGGGACACCAGGTAAAACAGAAGGTCAGGATCCCAGTGCCAATGAAATGGTCAGACAAGGATAAACTGGCTACAGATGAGAGCCACAGGGTGTCTGCCAATATAAACAAGTTTCCCATGTGAGTTTTCCTAGGCATTAGGTCATCTGCCAGGTAAAATAAGTATCTCATGAAAGGCACTGTGTAGACACCCATGTCCAGCTCCCCTTCATTTCCCATGAGGGCAGGGCCACTAGGCACTCTGCTACTAGAACCCCAATTGAGCTGGGGGCTCTCAAAACACCCACCAAGACCAACTAGAACAATTATCAGGGAAGGTTTCTGATTGGCTGGGCTTGAGTCATCATGTGCCAATTGCTGGACCAATTACTGTGGCCAGGGCAATGGAGTTCTAAGACTGGCCCAGCCAGGCTCAAGGGCATCCCATCTACATCTACATTCAGGGATGACTTCCTCCAGACACAGAGGTTGCAGTTGGGAGCAGCAGTTCCTACAAAGATGAGGTATGCTTTGCTGGGAAAATGAAATAACAAATGCATGACAGGAGAGGAAGGGTTTCAAGCTCATGAAAATGGTCGTTGTGATGTATTTCTTAGCAATAGACCATGGATACAAGGTTGTTGTGATGTATTTCTTTGTGCCAGACCATGGATACAAAACTGCCTTCTTTGATCATGTCAAAAGGTATAATGAGGGTAGTAAGAGTCAACTGGCCACACCAGTTTCCGTCTATTCTCCCTGGTCCTGCTATATTAGTGAGGCCCTGGGGTTCTAGAAACTAAGACATCCCAAAGGAAGGCAACATGTGAAACACAAGGCTGAGCAGGAGTTTGTTGGATGGAACAATGGAAGGGAGGAAAGGGCAGTCCAAGGAGAGAAAACCACTCAAAGGTAAGGCAGTAAAGGAGTAGGGCATGGCGGGGGAGGCATGGAGAATCTGCTCTGGAGAGTGGAGGGGAGTTGTGGAAATGCAGCAGGAAGTGGATCTGAGGCCAGATGTCAAAAGGCCTTAGCACTGAGTGGAGGAGTTTGGGCTTTTAGCTGTGTGTGCTAGGAAGCCGCTTGGAGGTCTTAAGCAGGAGCTGGGTGTAGCCAGAACTGTGTCTGTACTAAAAGATTGTTGTGGCTGGGTTTGGGGGATGGACAAGATGGTGAGAGGAGGCAGGGTGCCAAGGACAACGATGTCCCCATATGTCTTTAAAGAGCTCCTGCTTCAGAGGTGGGCGGTGGAACAGCAAGCTCCATTCTGGCTGCCTGAGTGTTGACTCCCTGTCTCTTGCTCAGACCCTGGCTGGGTGAGGTCCAGATCTCAGTTGCACCAATTCCCAGCACTGTGACACTGGGCAGGTGATCTAACTTTTCCCTGAGCCTCCGTCTTCCCATCTGGGGAATACCTGCCTTTCATGGCAGTAGTAAGATTGCAAGGCCAAAATGGATGTGAGGGCTCCGGATCAGTGGACCCTGGACTTACGCAGACTAGGAGCTCAGTAAATGTTGCTGTTGTTATGAACGGGCTGTGGCTCGTAAGTGTATTCACATGGAAAAGGTTTGAACTGTGAAGTCCTGGGGGGAAAATGACATTCAAAAGACTGAAGCTTCTTGGAGCAGTTCTGTAACCAGGTCAGGCTGATTCCTGCAAACCGCAAGGTAAAAATCATCCAGCCCATGAGCCCATTACTCTCAGAGTTCCCAGGAGGCTTGTGTGTCTAAACTGGAACGTGCCAGAAGAGGCTGCTTTCCAAGATCATTTCTCTGGAGGCCAGGCTGGAGTCCCCTGAGAGAATGAGGGCATCGTGCTACATTTTAGACTGCATCTGGGACTGACCCATTTGCCAGCCTTGACAGCCACGTGTCCCAGTGGAAAATCCCCAGGGTGGAGCCAGAATAACCTAGGCCTGAAACCTGCAAGTTCTGTGAGTTTGGGAAAGTCACTTCATCTCTTGGACCTCAGGTTCTCAATTTGCAGGATGGGAACAACACTTGCCATGGGGGTCTGTTGCAAGGATTAAATCAACAAATGCATGTGGCATGTGGCTTTGGCTCCAGCTGGGGGTCAGAAACTTGCATGTATTGAGTCCTTACAATGTGTAAGGCCATTGCTAAGTGCTAGCGATACACAGACAAATTAGATATGGATCCTGCATTTAAGGGCAGGCTTGTGGTACAGCTAACTGAACAGATAACAAATGATGATAAAAGATAATCTCTGCTCAGTACTGTTCCTTTCAACAAGAGATGTGCCAATGTGTGCTGAATATGATTTGCCCATGGAAGTAAAAATATACTTCAAGATAATATTCATGTCTTGGAGACTGTGGCCCTACAGTTTATGGAATCATGGAAATACTGAAAGTAACCACCTATATATGATAAGTCTATTCATTTTAATAATAATGACAAAAATATTATTGTAGCATTTGACCTTCAAAACAACTCTACAGGTAGAGATTATTGTCTCCATTATACAGATAAGTAAACTGAAGCTCAAAGAGGTGAGATGGCCTGCCTAAGGTCACACAGTTAGGAAGAGCTGAGTCTAAGACTTGAACCCAGATCCAACATCTAATCCCTCACCTATATCATTAAAATACACTGCATGGAACATCTTCAGGAAGTGTGTGGCAATCAACAGACACAGAGGAACTGGTCAGAAGAGTCTGTAAGTCCACGGATATTCATGGAGTATCCACTCTGCCAGGTTGCTCTCTGAACAGGATGATTCCTGCCCTTGTGGAGTTTATAGTCCGGAGGGAAGACAGCCACGCAATAAATAATTACCGTGGATGCTCTTAAGAGACAATCTGCTCCCCACTCCATAACCAATTCACTGAATAAACTAATGCTCATGTTTGCCTTCTGTAGAACATTTGGAGTGAACCTATGGTCCACTGAAGACAAGCAGGCAGGGACATCCATGCCTAACCTGAGAATCCAAACCCACCAAAGAGCAGTCTTCTCCAGATTCTTGCTGGGCTGGCCGAGACTTTCTCAGGACTGTGCTACAGTCCAAGGCTCTTTCTGTGTAGCCTTCCTTCCTTCCTCCTCTCCGTTCCCAGGGGTCAGGCCTGCATCACACAGTCTGAAGGCACTGTCTGCTGTCTCTCCAACCTCCCTCTCTCTCTAACTTCCCTCTCTCTCTAGCCTCCACCTCCAATGAAAGTTTCCTCCAGTAAATCTTTTGTGCTTCTAATTGCACCTTGGTACCTGCTTTGCAGAGGACAGAGTGGATTGAGTGTCCTGCAGAAGTGAGGTTCATACCGAGGCCTGATGCCTCAGTAGCTGGGGCAAGTCATGGGGAGCAGTGCTCCTGGGGGAAGGAAGGGTGGGAGAAGGTGTGGCTGAGGAGAGAATCAGTTCAAAAATAAATAGTTTAATAAATGATTTCACTCCTTTCTGGTGTTCACATTTGGGTGACTCATTGGAGCCTCAGTTTCCTCCGTTGCAAAAATAATAATAAAAAAGTAGTGCTATTGCCTCCCTCCTAGGCTGTTGGATTAAATGAGGATTAAATAAAATAATCCATGCTCAATGGCTCAGAGCCATGTGTATTCTGGCAAGGGTGTGGGAGGAACCACAGAGCACGATGGCAGGAGGTGGGGGCCTACCAGGAGCCCCTTGGGCGTCCCAGGCTGCCTTACCTTTCCGTGGCCTCTGCAGTCTCTCAAAGAGCTCCCACGGCTCTTCTTGCAGAAACCAGACCTGAGGGAGGCATCTGTTCTCTCTGCCCACAGATATGGTCCCAGCGAAAGGGTCCACCTCGCAGATATTTTGGCTGCAATGTGTGGTGTCACTATGGCAGTTTGACCATTATCTGGGTCATTTGAGCTCGGGAATCTGCCAAATCAGATAATTTTGGTGGTTTGCCTGTCTCTCTGGATCACATGTCCTAAGTAATGGCCCTCGTCTCCACCTGGCCTGGTTCTATGTAGACAATCCTCTTTTCAGAGAGCCTAAAATGAAAGCTGGCTCTGGCTAGTATGTTCAAGGTCAAGGTTTAGGAGGGGACGCTAATTTAGAGTCTTACATTTACCGCCCCCCCCCTTATTATGTGGCTCCATCCAGGATGGTGCTTAGGCATTGGTAACTGATAAAGGTTAAAATACTGAAATTTACAAATTTTTACATTTAAAAAACACTTTTAACTGAAGTCTAACATATGTACATAAGTGTACAAATAAGGGTTCAGCTTGATGCAGTTTTACAAATAACACATTCATGTAACCAGCACCCAGATCAATATTTCAGCCCCCAGAAATCCTCCCTGGCCCACTAGCCCCCTTCCAGTAACAACTTCCCATCCAAGTGTAACCATTCTTCTAGCAGCTTGGTTAGTTTTGCAATTTCTGAACTTACATAAATGGCAGCAGACCATGTGTGCTCCCCCAGGTCTGGCTTCCTTTGTTTAACATTCAGTTTGTGACATTCATCCATGTGATTGTATGGTAGCCATACTTCATTCATTTTTACTGCTGTCTAGTATTCCATGGAATATTATATTCCAATGGAAGTTTCCTCCAGTACACCTTCTGCACTTCTAATTCCACCTTGGTGCCTGCTTTGCAGAGGACTGAACAGATTGGGCATGAATGAATTCGGCATTATTTACCCATTCTTCCACTGACAGATATTTGGCTCCAGTTTGGGGTTATTATAAATATTATAAATACACATTCTAGGATGTGTATTTTTGTGAAAATATATGCCCATTTGTGTTAAGTACCAAATTTTAAAAATCTTTTTAGAGATACGATCTGGCTGTGTTGCCTAAGCTGGAGTGCAGTGGCATGACCTTGGCTTGATGCAGCCTCAACCTCCTAGGCTCAAGTGATTTTACCTGAGCCTTCTGAGTACCTGGAACCACAGGCATGAACCACTAGGCTCAGCTAATTTTTGTATTTTTTTTTTTTTATATAGAGACAGGGTCTCACTTTGTTGCCCAAGCTGAGTCAAATTTTTTGTTATTTAAAATTTTAATTAGAAAAGTATGGCCTTATAGGACTATCATTCTTAATCTCTTTCAAGATGATATAAATACATTTTGGATTGGGAGAAGGGGTGAAACCATGTTAGGACTCCTGAAGCTGCACTTGTCCCCTGCCTCTGGGATCTGTGTCCTAGCTTTCACAGTCTGCTATCTGACTGTCATTTGTCCCCTGGAATGAAGTAAAGGTTTCTAGAGATTTTGTAGGAAGTACATTAAAGTGGAAATCCCATACAGTACCTCACCCAGGAGGACCCTCCATGCACATGGAGAATTTCATACAACCTTGGGCAACTTAATCTTGTTAGTCTCAAGGATTTCACCTGTAAAGAAAGGTTAGCAATGGATGATCTTCTGAGATGCTTCCAGCCCTCAAATAATTTGAGACTGACTTGTTGTTGACGAGTCATAATTATGACAATAGTTATCTGTTGAGTGTTCATATTGCTTTAAACAATTTCTGTAGCTTATCTTATTTAATTCTTCAAGGAAATCACATTGGAAGAATCATGTTTAGGAAACTGAAGCTCAGAGAGGTTAAATCCCTTGCTCAAGGCACATAGCCAACAAATTTTAGAATGGGGTAGAAATGAGGCCAGTTCCACTCTGGTCTTGACTTTTAGCTGTGGCATCATCCTTTTTTCTTTAATCAAATATTTCAGGCATACAAAAAAGTGTAAAGAATAATAGAACAAACTTCTATGAAACAGAACATGAAAAACACACTTAAAGCTCTTTGCAAACCCTCCCAAAGCACTTTCTTCCCAGCTGTGTTAACCTCTCTCCTGAATTTGGTGCTCATCATTCCATCATGTTTTTATGATTTTACTACATATATGTATGCATAAAAACATATTGAATTGCTTTTCGGGTTTTTGCATGTTATTAAATAGTAAAATTCTATATGCGTCCTATGGCAACTTGCTTTTTCCCCCCACTCAACACTGTAGTATTTTAGATTTATCTGTGATGATACATAGAGTTTCAGCTCATTAATTTTCACTGCTGCATGGTACTCTCCTTTAAGAATATACTGGAATTGATCCATCCATTCTTTTGTTGATGGGCATTTAGATTCCTTCCATTTTTCCACCATTAAAAAGTGCTGAAATATATATTCTTCTACATTTGTATACTGAACTTTTGATGGATGACCTCTCCTGATCATACCAGGGGCTCTGGTCTGAATATGTGTGTCCTTCCAAAATGCATATGTTGAACCAAGCCTCCAAGGTGATGATGTTAGGAGCTGGGGACTTTGGGGGGGGTGATCAGAGTAGGAGGGTGGAGCCATCATGATTGAGATGAGTGCCCATATAAAGGAGTCTCCAAAGAGCTAGGTAGCCATTTCTACCATGTGAGGGCACAGTGAGAAGGTATCATCTATAAACCAGCAAAAAGCAGGCCCTCAGCAAACACCAAATCTGCTAGTGCCATGACCTTGGACTTCCCAGCCTCCAGAACTATGAGAAATAAAATTCTATTGTTTGTAAACCATCCAGTTTACCATGTTTTGTGACAGCAGCCCAAACAGACTAAGATACCAGGTTTTCTTCTAATTTCTATATATTTATGATAATACTGGACAGTTTTCTTCATTCATCAACTTTTTCCTGAGCACCTACTATGTGCCAAGCCCTATGTCAGGTGCTAGGAACAGAGAAGTGGTTACAAGACACAGCTCTTGATCTCCAGGAGTTTGCTTGGGAGACCAAGCATCAACCTCCATCAGATGGGCTAGGAGGATGCTGAGAGCTCACAGTAGGGCTCTAAATGGAGTGGCCAAGGAGCGGAGAGATTCCATGGACGATGGAGAAACACAGGACTGTGGAGGTTATGACCAACCTATCGTGGACACTGCACCCAAGTTCCTTGAATTCAAAGACCTCCTTCAGTGTATATCTGCCCCTAGGACAAAGTCACAGTGACCCCTTGCAACTCCCTCTTCCCAACCTCATTCTCCCTGTCACATATTAATAGTAATGTGAGTCAGTTGTTTTTTACCTGAAAAAAAAAATATGCGACACTTACACATGCTTGAATTCCAAGACTAGAATTCTCTCCAGTGCCCTAAATAAATGACATCCACACTTTGCCTTGGATATATACTGTCCATCTGGAATCATTATAATAACAGGTCATGGCTCGCGTGCATAATACATGCATGGTCAACACTGTGGTAAACTGTCTGTATGAGCCTATCAGTTAATCTGCACAAAATGCTTATAAAGTTAGAAATACTATTCTTTCAATTTTGTAAAAGATAAGGCCCAGAGAGGTTAATTAACTTACCCAAGGCCACCCAGCTAGGAGGTGGCAGAGCTGGGGTTCCATTCCAGGTCTGGCTGACTCCAGAGTCCTTCATCTCAACCCTTTGAGCTCTGTCAGGATATGCCTGACATTTCTGAAGGCGAGTCCCCTTCTTTCCACAATAGAGCAATACCATCTAAGGGAAGTTACTTACCGCCTGACACAGCCCACTCACTACTCACACATTCTCTCCACTTGCTCCAGCTACTGAGGAAATTAGAGCAAATCCTATTTTTAGACACTGTGGTTCAAATGACAGTGATGTACGGGGTAGTGACTCGTTTTATGAACGTAGTTCGGAGGCGTCGGCCAATCTTAATGCTCGGAAACTCTCTTACATCACCCTGTTTTGCTCTTTATAATTTATTTCAAAGATTGCTTTGTTTCTTCTCCCTCCTCCGTGAGTCCTGTAACAGACTTCAGCCAGAAACAATAAAATTCTGAGCTGAAATAAAAGGCAACGAGAGACGATGAGGCTCCTCTCAGAAACCTGAAACACAAATCATGTCAGGGGTACACAGGGGTGGAGCACAAGCCCTTAGCAAAAATTAGAGTGTGCTCAATGGTTAGGTCTAGAAAAAAGAGACTTCATCCCTTCTTAGCAAAATTGATTGCGTGTGTGTTTTAGACGAAAATTCTAAAACTTTACTGCTTATTCTTTTATAGCTAATCGTAATCTGCTAGTTTTGAAGGCCAGCAAGAGGGCTAAACAATGCTTGTGCAGAGGCCTGGCGACCTCAAGACAGGTAGGGAAAAAGAGGAAGAACAGAAGAGGAGGGATGTGATTGACAGGAAGCGTATGGAACAAATGTGGAGGGCTTACTATGTGCCGCTAGGAACACCCACTCACTTTAATCAATTTCATTCTCTTGTCAACATTAGAAGAAATCTTTAGTCCCATTTTACAGATTGGGCAACCAAGGCCAGAGAGGTTAAGTCATTTACCCCAGGACACACAGCTGATAATTATGGGGTTAGGATTGCAAGATGCAGCAAAATAAAATGAAGGACATCCAATTATATTTGGATTCCAAGTAAACAATGTAAAAAAATAGTGAAAGTATATCCCATGTAAAACTTCAGACTTCTACTAAAAATTTAACTGGGCATCCTGTATTTTACCTGGCAACTGTTGCAGAGATTCAAATTCAGTTCTCTTTGTTATTTCCCAGACACCCCTTTACTATGGGACACATATAATACTGTAGAATATGTGATCAGTACCAGCAGATACTGGTTGAGTTCAGGCCTCAAGCTTCACATCTGCCATTTTGCTTGAAACCCTTTAATCCTTATATCACCTATCAAGTAGGTACTATCATTGTTCCCACTTTATAGACGAGGAAACTGAGGCTCCTCAAGATGAAATAACTTGATCACAGTGACACAACCAGAAAGTAATAGAGCCCATGCTTGAACCCAGATCTGTTTTGCTCAAGGATCGTCACTCAAAAAAGAAAATGGTTAAGATTTAACCCATGCACAGAAAAGCACTTGATATGTAAATGTACAGTTCAACGACATGTCACAAACACCTGTGGAGCCACCAACCAGATCAAGAAAGAAAAGATGTCCAGCTCCCATTAGGTGTCCTGCCCGGTCATGAGAAGGGCTCCTCTGCCAGAGCTTCTCTGGGAACTCTTTGACTGCGGGCATTACTGTTCCCATTTTACAGATGTGGACACAGAGGTTCAGAGAGGTGCTGTGACTTGCCCAAGGTCACAGAGCTTGGAAAGCAACAGACTCAGAGAGGGCAAGTGATCATGATCACCCAGAGGTCACACCGCTAAAACTTATCACCTGATAAAACTGCAAACTAAATACCAAAAACCAAAACTGCGCTTTATTGGGTGTTTACTATTTGCAAGGCACTGTGCTAAGCTACTTGGTCGACAACAGTAGCAGTTGCAGCAGCAGCAAGCACTCTGCCACTTGAGGTGCACACTCCCCATGTCAGGCAGCTTGGTACTTTGCGAAATCCGCTCAGTGAATTTTTCCAGCGACTCTATGGCTTGGGCTTGGGTCTCGAACCCATTTTACAGAAGAGGACACTGAGGCTGGAAGGCTGAGGCCCCTGCTGGATATGCTTAGCCGGCCTGGCACCGGGTATGCCCGGCTTCCCGGGAGGCTGCAGGAGGGCCAGGTGGCATTCAAGGAGTTAAGCGGTAGGCAGTGCTGTGGCTCCGTGCGAGGAGCGCGCCGGGCTGAGGCGCGCTGCTGGCGGCGGCGGCAGCGGCGCAGGGAGCTAGGGCTGGAGACGTGAAGTCCGGGGGAGCGAGCGAGGCAGCCGAGGAGGCAGGGGCGAGGCAGCCAGCGAGAGCCACACGGCTGGAGCCTCGCGCCGAGCCGCAGCCAGTGTCCTGCGCGCACCGGGCCCAGGCATCTCCATCCCCTGGGCGGGTGCCCGCGCGGGGCCTCGCCGCGGTTCGGGGCACCCGCAGTGCCGCCCGCCCGAGCGCCAGGCTCGTAGGAGCCCGGCTTTCACTTCCTCTCGCTTCCGCCCGCCTCCCTGGCTTGCCGGCTGGCGTCGCCACCGCCTCCTCGTCCCTGGCCACCGCTGTCGCCGCTGCTGCAATTCAAGGCGCACACTCTCCCACTTTCCCACTGGAGGCGCAGAGGATGCCCCTTGAGCCAGACCTGGAGAAATAGCCCCAGGGCCCGGCAGGAGGAGCCTTGGTAGCGAGAAAGGAAATCCAGGCTCCGCTTTCCTTGAAGGCACTGCAGCAGCTGGGAAGGCGCCCACAGAGCGGGCGCGCCAAGCGGGACGCGGGAGTCGCAGAGAGGGACCCCGGGTGCCTGCTGAGCTCCGCTGGCAGAGTTTACAAGTGACGGAGACCCTTCAGGTAAGGACTCAGGTGCCTGGCCCTGGGAAGAGGGTTCCAGGAGGGAGCGGGGCGCGGAGCTGGTGCGAAATGTGTTCTGTCCCCAGATCTGGGCTTCGCTTTCCAGACGCTTCCCCGCAGGTCGGGGGCTCGTTGTCCAGAGCCCGGCGAGTGAAGAACCCAGAGTGGTGACAGCCCAGCTCTGCGTAGATGACAAACTTTCTCTCTTCTGGCAGAGGGTGGGACATTCCGGCTCATCCAGGCATCTTTCCTCTGGGCATTCCTGTGCCCCCTACACGCATGCATTCAAGGGCTTCTCCCGCGGAGGTGGGCCAGCGGGGAGGCAGTGGGCCCCGTAAATTTGATTTATGAATCACCCTCTTTCTGGCCAGTGCAGAGTTCCAAGGGAGAGGGAGCTAGTCATATTTCCAAGTTGGCTGTAGAAGATGTTTCTTGGGGGTGATACTCTGGTGAATGAGGCTGCCTGTCATCTGATGCCAACAGCCAGAGCTGCCCAGGCAATGGGCTTTGTGTAGGGTGCCTTGCAGATTTGCTTATGTCCATTCTGGGGTGTGCGTGTGTGTGTGTGTGTGTGTGTGTGTGTGTGTGTGTGTGTGTGTGTGTGTGTCTAAAGAGAGAGAGGGAACTAGAGACTAGGGGACCAACTCAGCCAAATCGCCTTCTTGCAAGCCCTTCCAGCAGCCCCAGGTATCTTCGAAAGAGCCAACTCACCTCCTTGGCAGAACCACTAGGAAGGGTGGAGGTCACTTCCTAATTCTTACAGCTTCAAAGGGGCTACTCCTTAGGTGAGCAAAAAAATAGGGGAAGTTTCCTGGGCTGCTCAATGAGACCATTCCTATTGGAGCCTGGGGAGGTGCAAACTTTTTGCAGAAAAGGGGCTGGAAGGGCCACATGGAGAGGGGCTCCTGGCATTCTCATCCTCACACTCCAGGCCCCTAGAGGCTCTGCTGAGCCCTGCACACAGCTCGTGAGTTTGGTTAGATGGTTTTTTTCTATTAGTAAAAAGCATGCTCCAAGGAGGTCACCTGGTCTCTGAGGATCATTTTGGAGCTGCCCCTATGGTCATAGCCCCATAGATGGCATGGTGCTACCTACTTGGGCTTGGCATCTGCCTCTGAGGAGTAGCATTACTGTGTTTAAAAAAAAAAACAGTTCTTGGGGTGTGACGTGGGATTCTGATCTCAGGCCAAGTTAGGAGCTGCACCCCTAGGCTGCCAAAACCCAAGAATTCCTCCAGGGCGTCAGAATCTGACGTTGATGTCCTGGAAAAAGCCCTGGGTCTGGGTCAGGAGGTTGAGCTTCAAGCTGGCTCTCATTTGCTGTGTGACTTTGGGCAAATCACTAGACCTCTCTGGGCTTCAGTTGCGGCTTCTCAAAAATGAAGAGATTTCATGTATCATCAGAGGTCCCAGTTCAGTTCAGACACTCTATGGCCCTGAGTGATTGTCACTGATGAGATTTTCATAATCCCAGGAGGGGATCTTAATTTAGAATTTAAGAAACCTAGGTCTCAGATCAGATCTGAGTTTGACCAGTCACTTCCCTCTCCACACTTCGGCTCCTCCACTGTAGGATGGGGAGCTCCCAGTTCCTAGTTTAGAGAGCTGTTGAGAGGGCTAACTGAGATGGTGCCTGGAGGGTGCTGAGTGTAGAGTTTAGCAAAGAGTGAAGCTCCACGGTGCCAAGGCTACCTGCTTTCGGGTCTTGTGTGTGGGCATCTATCTGGATGCTGTTTTCCCCAGGGAGGCTGGCCCTGTCCCACCGAACACCAGGTGATCCTTGACTGCATGGCAGGGCCCTTGTTCTCTCCAGTCACCTGACACTGCAGTCCCCGCCCTCTCTCTGCTTTCTCATAAAATCTCTGCTGGACCAGCCACTCCTAGTGGGGAGCCCACGGTGGTCTGGGAGCTCTGGGTGCATCCAGCTGCTGCATCGCCAGGACATCAGGAGGTGGAGGTAGGCAGTCTCCATGGCTTCAACTTTGCAGCTCTCTAGGGACCAGGGCAGAGAAGTTCAGGATGTCTGCGTGTAGGGCACTCAGTCAGCTGATGCTTGAGAACTACCCCATGCTGGGCAGACAAGGCTACTGTTCTTGGCAGGACAAGTCACGCTGGGGAAAGAAGTGTCTTACAGCAGTGTGTGTGTACGTGTGTGTGTGTGTGTGTGCATGCGTATGCTCGCATGGGAGGATGCTGAAATTGTCAGGGAATGCAGTGGACTGGTCAGTGAGATTATTTTCTGCGTGGTTCTGAGGCTTGTGGGTTGCCCCAGGTGTATGCTGAAACCATCAGTGGGGAAGGCAGACCCCATCCCAGTGACATGGATTGAATTCATGGGGGACAGGAGCAATTCCACTGTGTGCTTGCTTAGTCTGTAGACTTGACTTTTAAGACTCTGAGAAAAACGAAAAATTTGCTTTCATGGTAGAGTAAGGTGTGTGTGTGGACACCTGTGTGAATGTGTGCATATGTGTGCATTCTCATGCAGGAGTGTGCTCATGTGCTTGTGTGATCATAACTTACATGAGAATCATAAGTGTGAATAGTGTCAATGTGAGTGTGTACTTGGTGTCTGATGGATTTATGAGCTTGAGTGTGCATGTCTATGGATTTATGAGTGTGTGTGTGCATGCCTGCAAGAGAATGGGTGCACGTTTAAATCGGTGCAAGGGTGGGTATGTATATACGCTTGTGAATGTTAAGCAGTTGTATATATGTGAGTCATGTGTGTCTGGGCTAAGCAGGTGCATGCCTGCACAGATGCGCATGTGTGCTCTAGGGGGTCTGTGCAGAAATACCCGTGTTTATGAAGCTGTACTGTCTGCCTGGTGCATGTTTTCATAGCTGTGTGTGTTATTTGCATGTCTGTGTGGGCGTTTCTCAGTGCCGGCATATATGTGATTGTACACATGTGCATACAGCCATGTGAGTGTGAGCTGGTGCTGTGCACTTACAGGCATTATGTATCTGCATGTTTTTTAATGTACCTTTGTGTGTGCCTCTGTGCATATGTATGTGTAGCATTGCACACCTGATTGTCTCTGTATGTGTGTGTCTGTTTGTTGTGGTGTAATCACTATGAATGTCTCTGTGTATATGTGAGTTTCTGAACATGTGTATCTGTGAATGTTAGAGTGTGCATTTGATTGTGTCTGCGTATACATGTGTGTTTCTATAGGTGTGTGCCTGTGTGTGTTACAGTGTGAACTTTTTGTGGATCTCTCGACATATATACAGGTGTTTCTGAGTATATGTGCCTCTGTGTAGCATTGCACACTTGAGCGTATCTCTGTGTGTATGTGTGTGTTTGTGAGTGTCAGTATCTGGGTGTGTCAGTTGCAGTGTACACTTGAGTGTGTCTGTGTGCATGCGAGTGTCTCTGAAGGTGTATTTCTGTGTGTTCCAGTGTAACTTTTGTGCATGTCTCATGTATGAGCGAATTTCTGAGTGGTGTTGTACTGTATCTTTTTGCATGTCTATGGGCATGCATGTGTATTTTTCTGAGCGTGTTTGCCTGTTTGTGCAGCAGTGTAACTTTCGTGCATGTCTGTGTGTATGTGTGTACTTCTAAGCATGCACATCTCCGAGGGTGTGTCTGAGTGTCTCTAGGGGTATAAACAAGTGTGTGGGTAGAGGGGTGTGAACATACCTGAGAGCTTCCAAGCAAAAACTGTCTCTGAACCTTTACGATCACTCTTCTCCCTGCTCCACAGGACTGAACTGTGCTTGTGCCGTGCACCTTCCGAGTGTTGATTCAGCAATTGGTGCCAGCTCTGAGCACAGTGTTGGATGTTGCGTGCTCATTTTTCCAAGTGCCTTTGCCTTGCAGTGCTCCAAAGCCTGGTGTATCCCCCTGCCCCCGCCTCCCTCACCTTCTGTAACAGCCCAAATCTATCTCGCCAGAAGCCTCCACTTAGGACGGCTGCTGAACAAACTCGCAGATGTTAAAAGCACAGGTATAATTTTAGGCAGAAGGTCTGAAAATAGGCAGCCTAGGATGTGCTGAACATCTCGACAGCAGTGTTTCTAATTAGGAGCAACTTGTTTTCCTTAAATAAACAAATCAAGTGAGGAAAGAAATTGCCCGAGATTAATGGCTCCCTGGAGCAGGTCCAGATGTTGGGAAGATAGGGACTGTGGTGGGGTATGGGTGGGTCTCTGGTTCCCCATGGACCACAAGTATTGCTGCTAACGGGCCTTCCAGATTTTGCTCAAGAGCTCATGAGGCAGAACCTTGAGGTGAGAAGCTGGTGAGGAGGGCAGGGCTGGGCCACTGTGGGGCCCCTTTTCAAGGTCCGCCAGTGCCTGGTTATTGGGGTGGAAGCATCACTGTTCCCATTTCATCCCTCCTCCCTGTATCCATGCCCTTAGCCATAAGACGTCACTGCTCTTCTCATTCAAGGAGGAGGCAAAGCTTATGCCCCTGCTCCCTCCCTTTGGGGTTCAGCCATGTGACCAGCTTTGGCCATTAGAGTGAAGTAGAAGAGATAGTGTACCCATTCCAAGCTTAGGCCTTAGGGGACTTTGTGTGTTTCTGCCATGGCTAGGTGAAGAGCTGCCCTCTCAGCCTGGCCCTAGAATGGGCACATGTTAAGCCCCGACCTTGGTGAGGGGATGAGTTCAGCCAAGTTCCAGCTGGTCACAAGCGGATCAGTAAAATAAATGCCTCTCATAGATATCTCACTAGGGTTTTCTGGTTGTTTGTTACACACCATTGTCATGGTCATAGCTAACTGATGCAGTTACCAGTAAGTCGTCTATATTTCTTTCTCCTGTTTGACCCTGGTACTGATTCAGAGGTGCATAATGAGCACCTGTACTTCTCACTGTTGGTGCCCCATTCCTACCTTGCTTTCTGTCCATCCTAACATCAACACTAATAATAATAAGTAACATGTACAAAGTGTTTACCAGGTGCACACACTGTGCCAGGAGCCTTGTGTATCATCTAGTCTTCTGTCAGAGAGATGAATGACTTGCCCAGGTGACACAGCTCATAAGCCAGGCTTTCTGGGATTTGCACACAGATCACCTGATGTCAGAGACTGTGTTTTTAACCATGATGTCATATTGCCTCCCAGTGTCAGCAGGCATGTTTTATGTAACTGATGTCATAATATACATTTGACATTTGCCCCCTTAACTCACCTGGAGGTTTGGTTGGCAGAAATAAATCATGTCACAGAAGTGGGAAGTGTCTATTTGAATGTGGTGAGACTTCATCCATCCATCCGTCCGACTGTCCGTCCGTCCATCCATCCATCCATCCATGCATCCATTCAGGTATTCATTCAGCATTAGTATTTGCTGATATTCAGTGTTTGCTCAGAATCTTCTCAGCATCATACTCTGTGCTGGGCACTGAAGATGCAGAAATGAGAGATCCCAGCTCTGTCTTCAGTGAGCTTACAGTCTAAGGAAGCAGTAGGAGAACTTGGGTTCTGGAGGCAGATGAAGCTGGGTTCCAGTCCAGACTTTACCCTTTACCAGAAGCAACTTCAGCCCCACCTCACTGGATTGTTATAAGGATCAAACAAAGTAATGTTGGCAAAGTCCTTCACACAGTGCCTTGCCTGCTGGAAGCCACAATAAACAATAACTCTTCTTCCTCCTATTCTTTCTCCTCCTCCTCCTTATGGCAGAGACAGTTGAATGTCACTGCCAGAGCAATGCAGAGATGAGAGAAAGCAGGGGCCTCCAGATCCCAGACAGGGTGACCAATCATCCTGACTGCCTGACTGTCTGAAACTGAGACGTTTCTTTAGGATACAGGACTTTCAGTGCTAAAACTGAAAGAGTCCCACACAAACCAGGACAAGCTGGTTACTCTAATCCCAGAGGAAATATCGGACTCAGCTTGGAATGGTCTAGAATAGAGGTCAACAAACTATGGCCCACAAGCCAAATCTGGCCCACTGCCTGTTTTTGTAAATAAAGTTTTATTGCAACACAGCTAAGCCCATTCATTGACCTGTTGTCTATGGCTGCTGTCAAGCTACAACAGCAATGTTGAGTATTTGTGACAGAGATCACATCGCCTGCAAAACCTCAAATACTTACTATCCCGCCCTTTACAGTAAAAACTTGCTGACCCATGAGCTAAAATCCCAGCTAGGGTCCTGGGCTTTGAACTAGGATGACCAAGGCAAGAATTCAATGAATTTGGCTGAATTATTGTGAGTCAGGTGACATATGGGGTTTGCATTCATCCACAGGTCAGGCATCTGGAGGGTCAGAAGAGGTGCAGCAACTCCAGAGACTGTGAGCTGGATAATTCTTAGATGGAGAGATGGAGACCCAGAAAGGGAGAGAGACAACCCAAGGCCACACAGACAGTAGGAGGCAGGTGACGATGGTCCTGGGAAAAGAGTTTCTGAGTGGGAAGTCAAGAGGTCTGAATCCCAGCTCTTCACCAACTGACTTAGTGGCCTTTAGCAAGTCCCTTCCCCTCTTTGGGCCTCAGTTTTCCCATCTATAGAATGGGAGAGAAGTTACATATCATCACAAAGGACTTCTCCAGTGCAGCTTTTTATGGTTCCATTTTCTTTTCTAATTGGAGTAGCACTAAAGCCTTAATATATGTTGGCCTGTGCTCCAAGGTGGCCCTGCGGGACCCTGACCTACGGACATTCCTGATCACCACGGCTTCTGTATGCAGGGTGTTTACAGTGCCTGGCATTGTAATCAGAGCTTCACTTCCATTCTCTCACTGAATCCTTGTGACAGTCCTGTGAGTTAAGGGGTTCCAGTCTCCACTTGACCCATGTGGACACTGAGGCTCAGAGAGATTCATTCACTTATCTAAAGTCACAGAGCCAGTGCATGGTAGAGCCCAGGTCTCTCTGATCTCAAAGCCCGTGTTCTCAGCTACTCCTCCCCATGCCTCCCCGCTGTGTCTTTCCCAGGTGGGGGTGATGCACGGTTTCAGGAACTCCTCGGAGGAAGCTTTCCCTTTTCTCTCCCTCTCCTTTGTTAACCTGGAAAGGCATGCGCCAGGCCAGGGTCCATCCCCACAGGCCTGAGGATGTGGGTTTATCAGTGAGGCTGAGGCTGGGCAGGTGTGGGTGACTGAATGGCTGGAGGGTCTCCTGCTAGGACAGTGAAAGGCAGACTACTCACCAGGACTGGGGACTGAGCATACTGGGCTCTGGATTCGCAGGTTCATGGAAAGTCCCTAAGCCTCCAGAGACAGTGGATTACCCACGTTTCTTCCCCACTTGGCTAAGATGGCCCTGATTTCTCCCCCTAGAATATCCGTTTACACTCCAGTGTCCTGGGCTCTTTGCATTTGGAAAGCCTCCCTGGTGGGACAGGTAGAAAAGCTAGAATCTCTGGAACAATTACATTAGTTTTAATTTTCACATAGCTCTTAGGTGTATCACCATTACAACTGCATGCCATTTACCCTGGAAACTCAACTCTCTATAAAACACATTAAGAAAGTAGTCTGATTTAATTTCTACAGTGCCCATGTCAGAAAGGAGCCAGCATTCCCTCACTCAGGGCCTGTTTACTCTTTCTCTGCACACCATTGTGATGAGCTCGGTGACCTGATTTCCCAGGCCTCTAGCACGTAGAAGAAGCAAATGATGAGAGTGCAGAATGGTAGAGAGGACACAGTGACAGCAGGCAGAAGCAACAGCTGACAGCCTGGAAACAAGGGTAAAGATGAAGAAATTGCAAAAATAAAAAGCATAGAAATAAAAGAATGACAGCTTGGGGGAATTTAGTGTAGTGGTCCAACAACCTCATCTCATAACTTCTGTCCAGCTGAATGTTATAGGACACTGAAATGGCCAGCCTCTTTGCTGGCCCCAAGAAATAGTTAAATCCTATTTAGTAGGCAGGAGCAAGGGTAAGGAATAATTCATTGAATAAAGTATTTGATCCCATGGCTAAACTAATAAATGTTTCTGTGTAGGTAGCCTCTCGTGTCTGAAAAATTCACTTACAAAGAATTCTTCATTTTTCACAATGTTGGATTAGTGACATCTAACTGTACCTAGACAGTGTCTGGTATGTGATAGATGCTCAAGAAATGAACATTCTTTGAAATCAGGCAAATCTAGTTCAGATCTTAGCCACTTAACAGCAGCCAACGGTCCCTCTCAGCCTCAGTGTCATCCGCTATACACCGAGGACAGCTGTACATGAGCTACAACTGCTGCAGAACCCAAAGCACCTTCTTGCCTGTGCGTGGCAGAAGGAACAGCACCACAGCCTGTCTCATGACACTTGCTTTCACCTTCTATATCTCCTGTGGGAGGTGGGCACATGCAGAAATCAGGCTGGAGAGGACTCTGAGAAGTGAGGTTCTGTCATTCGATGACCAGCATGTGGAAGACCCACCACTGCGACAGGATATTGGATGGAGATGGGTGAGCCAGCCTGCCATAGATGCCCCGGCCTCGAAAAAATATGATGGCATCTTCATACATGTCCAGTAGCTGGGCAAAAAATGCCCCATTTAACTCTGTTGTGCCTTAGGAGTGAGGGCTAAGAACTTGGGCTTTGGGGTTGAACAGGTTCACTTCCGATCCCAGCTTGCTAGCTTATAGGCTGTGTGATCTTGAGCAGGTTGCACGGGCTCATGGTGCCTCCATGTCCTCATCTGTAAAATGGCAATAATAATACCTACCTCATAGGGTTGTTACAGGGATTCAATGAGATCATGCTCAGTGTAGAGTAAGTACTCAACAATGGTCATCTTAGCCAGAAGATAAGTCATTTCTCCAGGGGGCATAACTAGGATTCTTCCTAGCACTAAAGTGTCTGTGGCTGTGGGCATCTGTTCAGGGCTTGTGATGAATCAGTCAGTTTCTGCCTCTTCACACCATCTGGGGCATCTCCAGTAAGTTTTCTCTTTGAACTTCAGCTTCCTCTCCCATGAACGTTATTTAGTGATTTGCTTGATTCATAAACATGTTTGTGCATCCATTCATTTGTTTAACACTCCTTTGTTAGGCACCTATTTCATTTCAGAGCTTCCAGGTCCTGCGCTGGGCCCTGGGAGATGAGCCCAACTTGATGGGCTTGAGTAGTGATGCCCCCTGAGAGGACAGAGGAGACACATGGATAATTGTCCTGGGAGGGCAGCATGCTTCATGTTCACAGCTGTGCCTGTGCACCAAGGTGGGACTGGCGCATAGTAGGTGCTCAATGTTTGTTGAAAGAATGAATGAATGAGTGTCCTGTACTTAGCACCATCAGATGGGTGGATCCTATTGCTCTCTGAACCCCAGAATTCTTAGGTCCCAGACTGAGAAGAGCAGCTTCAGCTTACCACCTTAGGAAAGAAAATACGAAAGGTGTGAGTTCCTGGATCCTTCCTTAGGCATTGGAGGTCTGTCTCCAAATAAAATTTGATAGTTGTATGGGGTGGAATTAATTGGGGGAAACATACTTTCAAACGAGAGAGAATTTATGGCTGAATGACTTGTAGTGATTCTAGGAGGTGTTCTTCTTCTTGTTTCCATTTTTATGGAAGACTCCCTCACCAGCCCAGTGAACTGGGAACTTGGAACAGACCCAGCACCTGCACGTAGGAAGAATTTTCTCAGCTCATTTTCAGATGGGGAAGAGATTAGGGTCCAGAGTGGCACGTGCTCCAAAGTGAGCGAATTTGAAGCTGTGGAGTGTTGGAGTTACCAGCATGGGCTTTAGACTGAAACTGCTTGGCTTCACAGCCCAGAGCAGCCACTCGCTCACTCTCTAACTTTTGACAAGTGTCTTAACCCCCGTGCCTCAGTTTTCTTATCTGTAAAATGGGGATAACAATAACGCCCTCTCCACGGGTTGCTATGAGTGTTTTTTAAGTAAATTCATGTAGAATCCAAGCACAATGCCTAGCACATAGTAAATGCTCAGAACAATATTCATCATTATTAGTAGGGAGAGAACAAGCCCACATGAGGCTCTGAAATGTCAGAATGGGACACAGTAGGTTTTAAATAACAGCAACTCTCTCAGACTGGCCAAAGTCAGCGGCGAGTGGGCAGGAACCTAGCTCAGCAGTGAAAAGCTGGGAAGAGGCATCAGGCTCGAGAGACCATCAACTGACCACACAACCTTGGGCCACTGGCGTCACCTTTCTGTGCCTCGGTTTCCTCACCTGCAAAAGAGGGAGGGTGAGCTGAGCTGATGTGTCTAGGATGCTGTGAAGATGACGTGACCTTGTGCATGGGGAGTTCTCAGCCCAGGGTAAGAACTCAGAAGGCACACGGGGTAGGATGATGGAGTCATTCTGAGTCATGCCCAGGGTCAGCCTGCCTGGGTTTCAGTCCTGGCTCTGCTGCTTCTCAGCTGAGTGGCCTTGGACTGTGAGTTAACCTCTCTTTGCCTCTGTTTCCTCATTTGTAAAACTGAGATACAAAACTGGAAGGGCTGAGTGAAGATTCAATGACCTAAAATGGTGCCTAGCATATGGTACAGGTTACATAAGTGCCAGTTAGTAACGTAATGATTGTGATTGGGTGGCTTTTATTTCAGGTCTTGTCAGAGGTGAGTTCGGTCATAGAGTGGCGAGGCACCTGCTAACTGTCTATGAGCAGAGTGAAGAGGCGTGGGGATTCTCTGGGCATCAGGGCCTCTCCCCATAATCCATCCTGGCGTACCTTTTATGGCAACCTGCTGCTCTGTCTGTCCGCTTGATTTTGAGCACAGGCTGATCATGAGAGGTAAACCTGTGTGTCATTCAAAAAGAACCAATGGTAGTAGCTGGGGGCCCACACAGCTTGTTCCTCAAGTGCTGGGGATTGAGGTGTCAGTGTCTTCTCCCCTGGACCGCCCAGATCTTCTGCCCTCACCCCTCATGACCCCCCAGCCAGGGGCCTTTGCTGGCCCCCTGACCTCCTGCCAGCCCCTGTTACAGTCATGAAGCCTTGGGCTGCTGTGATCACTGCCCCCATGAGTGTGAACTTCAGCAGAGCAAGGCTGCCAGCTCTGGAAGGGGTTCCAGGGAGCAGCCGGCCAGCCTTCCCCACCTCCTGGGCATCGTGGCAGAGCTGGGACTAGAACATGGGCCTTTCACATCCTGATCCATGACAGATCCTGTGGCCCCTTCACTCCCATGCTGCTTTTCGGCGTGAGCAGATGAGTACCCTATGGCTATGGGAAACAATGTCCACAAAAGTAGGGCTTGAACAATACAATCTTTAAATTATTTTCTTTTCTTTCTTTCTTTATTTACTTGTTTATTTATTTTTTAGAGATGGAGTCTCTATCACCCAGGCTGGAATGCAAGTGTCATGATCACAGCTCACTGCAGCCTAGAATTCCTGGGCTCAGCTGATCCTCCCACCTTAGTCTCCCGAGTAGCTGAGACTTATAGGCGAGGCCACCACACCCAGTTAATTTTTTAAAACTTTTTGTTCTTTTTTATTTGTTTGTTTGTTTTTGTGAATTTTTAAAATTTTTTGAAGAGATAGAGTCTCACTATATTGCCCAGGCTGGTTTCGAACTCCTGGACTCAAGCGACGCTCCTGCCTTGGCCCCCTGAGTAGCTGGGACTACAGATGGACACCACCATGCCCAGCTCTAAACAATACAAATTTACTATCTTCCAGTTCTGGAGGTTAGAAGTCTAAAACGGGTCAGCAGGGCTAGGTTCCTTCTGGAGGTTCTAGGGGGAGAATCCACTTTCTTACCTTTTCCAACATTGGAGGGCCACCCATATTCCTTGGTTCATAGCCCTAAGCCACTCTGATGTCCGCTTCCATCGTCATGTCTTTGTCTCTGGCTGTGACTCTCCCATCAGGACCCTTGTGATGCCACTGGGCCTATCTGAGTAATCCAGGATAATCTCTCCACCTCAAAATCCTTAACTTAGTCACATCTGCAAAGTTTCTTGTACTATGTAAAGGTCGCATATTCACAGGTTCCTGCTTTTGGGGTGGGGGGAGCTGATATATGATGAAACTGGAGTGTCTTCAGGGCCTTGTGAGCCCCTCCCAGCAGTGGGAAACCTTGTGAAGAGTTTAAGTAAAGGGGAATTGAATGGTTCTGTCAAACCCTGGCCAGAACAAGAAGAAAGGCCTCCCAGCTATCCCCCCTCAACTCAGGTGGGAGCCTATTGAAATCCCTGCAAAGAACAGAGAGAACAGGGTGATTCCAGCTTCATTATGCCAAACACACAGCCTTCCAAGGGAGAGGTGCGCTTTGGAGAAAAGAGTCAACAAATTAGTTTCTTAATCTGCTTTAAGTTGCTAAAATGCCCCTGTCTTCCTTGCTTTGTCACTTGATGGGCCTGTGGGCTATTTTAACTTTTATTAGAACATTTTTTTTTTTATCGAAGGAGCTTTTTCCTTTTTGAAAAACTAATCCCAGCTGTGTTTTGATAAGGTAGAATTAAAAATGGCACTGGGGAAATGCCACAGAAAGCTTTGATTTTTCTTCTTATGGCATCTGAAGTGATTTAAATAATAATTACATATTTCGTTTTTATGCAGCCTCCTCTCTTCCCTCCCTGGCCTCCTCAAAACACCACAGGTACCAGCAGCTCTGAACACATGCTATTTCTAAAATCTCCAACCCTCAGCTCCTGGAGGCAGAGGGACAGCCCTATAAGAGACCAAGATTTCTAACCTTGCAGCTTCAGGTGTAAAGCAGATCTTGCTCAAATACAAGTGCTCCAATTCACAGCTGTGTGGCCTTGAATAATTTACATCAATCTCCTTGGCCTCCGATTCCTCATATAAATAAAATCTCATATAAAATAGAGATAATGATAGTGTTTGCATTCATCAGTATCCTATTGGTTGTAGGTGACAGAAAACTCAACTTAAACATCCTTACACTCTTTTATTCTCAGGCATAAAATGAAATGTATTGGCTTATATAACTAGTAACTAGCTTCAGGCTTGGCTGGATCCAGGAGCTTGGCATCTTACAGGTCTCCCTCTCTTTCTTTCTGGTCACCTCTCTCTTTTCCTTCTTTTCTCCTTCCTTCACTCTCTCTCTATATATATGTATTTATTTCTCTTTAGAGACAAGGTCTTGCTCTGTCACCCAGGCTGGAGTGCAGAGGTGCTGTCATAGCTCCCTGCAGCCTCAACCTCCTGGGCTCAAGAGATACTCCTGCCTCAGCATCCTTAGTAGCTGAGATGTGGGTGGGTGCCACTGTGCCTGGCTAATTTTTAAAAAATTTTTTGTAGAGATGGAGTCTTGCTTTGTTACACAGGTTGGTCTCACACTCCTTGCCTCAAGCGATCCTCCCACCTTGGCCTTTCAAAGTGACGGGATTATAGGTGTGAATCACCACATCTAGGCTCTCCGTCATGCTTCACCAATCTTTTGGCTCCCATTTTCTCTGTGTGGGCTTCATTTTAGACTAGCTGTCTTCTTCTGAACACCCATCAGTCTCTCCCTACTTATATTGTGGCATCTGAAAGCCCAGTTCCAGCAATTCTGAAATCGAGACCTACAGTCTCCTGGCACCTGTCACAGCGACCAGGGAAATGATCTCTGCTGTTTGATCAGGTCAGGGTCATGTGATCAACCTTGACACCTCTTTTGGGGAGAGAGATGAATTACTGTATGTGGCTTCCTGAGCCACAAAGATAGCTGGGGAGGAGGTGAGCCCCCAGTGGAAAATCAGAACTTAGTTAACCAAGGAAAGGGAAGAGATAACTGGTCAGACTAAAATGACTGGTCAACAAGCCATCTAGTCCCCATCTCAGAGCCTTGCTGTGAGGATGATATGAGATCAGGCATGCAAGGTACTTAGCATTGCCCCTAGCATGCAATGTGCCTGGTAAATCCCGCCTAATACGACTGATGTTACAATTGTGATTATTATCAGCATGGTGATAATACAGGCCAGGCAGGGGCCCGACAAGTATCCAGGGCAATGGGAGGCACTCCACATCCTGAAGACTCAACCTGAGCATCCCACTAACCCCTGTGTAGCCTTGGATCAGTCACTTCCCTCCCATTTGGTTGACAAAAGTGGCCCTTCCCTAACAAACCCCCACCTCCTGCATCAGTTTAGCAGCGGAAAGCTGGGATGGCGCCAGGGATGCAGGCGGACAGTCACAAATCCAGATCCCTCCAGAACAGGTGGGTCCCATAGGCATGAGACAGGAGGAGGACTATGGTGAGCCAGAGACCAAGGGCCCCATCCAGAGGGCGCAGCCTCTCCCAGCCTCAGCCTATTGTTGTCACACAAGAATGCCTGCCCAGGATGGTCACATATCTTGATTTTTTTTTCCAAGTAAATTCCACCAATTTGGGCAATTTTAAAGACAGGGCAGGCTAGATGAGTGTGTCTGTGAGCTCGCTTGGACCACTTCTTGTAAAGCCAAGTCTCCTCAGCATGTGGGACCCGGAGCCCGTACTGTCTGTACATTGAGAGCTCGTGTTGTGGATGACCTCAAAAGACACACTGGCCCATTGTTCTACAAACCTGGGTCATACGTGTTATGCATTCAGCATCCTTTTTCATGGCCATGGGAGCACCTGTCTTCCTCTGAGCTGTGCCATTTGTAACAGGCTTTGTGGATGGAATTCAGCGAGAATGGCTGCTTCGAAGCAGTTCATTTTGCTGCCTGAGATTATTAATGCTCTCTGATTTCCTGCTTCACACTATTGATTTCCTGGGATAAAACTTTCTCTGCAGAGGCTGAGAAGGTAATTCAGCTGCCGTCCTTATGTGTGAGGGAAGATTCTATCCTAGCTCTCTCCCAGTTTGTAGCTGTGTGATGGAGAGCAACTCACTTCCCCTCTCTGAGTCTCAGTGTTTTCATCTGTAGCGTGCAGACCCTTGGAGCTCCTGCCTTCTAGGAGGCGTCAGGAACATGGTAGGTACACAACAAAGCTTAGCTCCTCCTGTAAAACTGCAGCCCCGGCAGCCTGGGGAAAAGGGGTGAGATAGTGATACCCCTTATCATGAGTGAGCACTCACTCCATACTAGGCCCTTTCCCAGCACAGCCTCCTTTACTCCCCCCAGCAGCCCTGAGCTTGGTGGCTTTCCCCTTACTGTCCTCTTTTTTACAGGTGAGGAAACTCTGAGAGGCAAAGGGACCTGCCTAAGCTCACACAACTTGGACATGGCAGAGCAGAGATTTGAACTCTGGCATCCCTGAATCCAGGCCCTGCCTCTTGTGACAGGGCCTTGCATTTCAAGGGAACCGGTTTACATTCACACTGGCTGCACCCATGGGCACAAAGGATCCCCAAGCAGTGGAATCCAGACCCAGCTCTGCTACTCACTTACTATGTCATCTCAGGAGACTTTCTTGACCTCTCTGGGCCTTTGTTTCCCCCAGCTCCTTAAACACACCTTGCTGCTTCCCACCTCAGGACCTTTGCACATACTGTGCCCTTGCCCAGCATGCTTTGCCACTCAACCTCCACCCCTCTTCAGCTGATTAATTGCAACTCCTCCTTCAGGTCTTGGGTGAAGCATCACTTCTGGAAGTTCCTCTGGGGCTCCCCTTGGTGTGCTCTCCAAGCTCCACAGCATTCCTTAAGGTTTTGTGATTACAGCGCTGTGTGTTGATCTAACCAACCTGCATCCCCTCTACCTGCTTTTGGGGGTCAGGGAACCAGCTGGGTCTTGTTCAGTAGGCTTCCCAGGCTAACACTCCAAGCCTGCCACATATATACAATAAAGCTGTGGAGTTAATAGATGGAGTTCAAAGAGGCCTTAGGACCCTCATACACTGCTGGTGGGACTGTGAATTGGTACAACTGCTTTGCAAAACTGTTCAGCAGTATTTATTAAGGCAGCACAATACATGCCCTGTGACTCTGCTGTTTTATGTCAAGATACACACTCAACAGAAATCGGTATACACATTCTTTTATTGTTCTGTAATACTCATAACTGTGAAAAACAAGAACTGCTGAAATGTCCATTATGGTGGAATAGATAAGTAAAACTAGGTTTAGATATACCAAGGAATAGTACACAGCAGTGACAATGAACAACCTACAGCTATAAGCCATGAAAGGAGGCACTGTGCAAAAATAATGGTGAGTGAAAAAACCAGCTACAAAAGGGCATGTACTGCAGGATTATTGTTATAAAATGCTCAAAAGACAAGCTAAACTACGTTATAGTGTTTAGGGAGGCATGCTTTGGTGGAAACATAAAAACAAGGAAGAAATTACCACCATCAACCTGAAATGAAGGTAGTTGCCTCGATTGAGGAAGAGGGGGGCATGTTATTCGAAGGGGTCTCAAGGTGTTGGCAGGGTTGTTTCTTGCCCTGGATGGAGTTACGTGGGGTGTGTGTTCATTGTGCAAACTGCACATCATTGTACATGATGCAAATTGTACATCTTTGTTTTACGTTGTCTTCTGTATTGTGGTCATGAAAAAAGTCCCTTCCATCCCCCAAGATAATTATCTTTGGGGGTCCCCATCCACCAGGACCATCAGCGGTTGGGCTTTATGCACAGAGAACATCCTCTGAAATCCTGTTTTAAGCCAAGTTACTCTCTAGTTGAGTGTGGGCGTGCCCCACTCTCCCCGCCCCCGCCCCCCCCCCCCCCCCCCCCCGTCATTCCCCCAGGGGTCCAGATTTACATGTGTGAAAGGAACCAGAGCAGCTTTTGTCCTGGCACAGAGGCCACCTGCCTAGAGGATACAATTAGCCCCTTTTCTCAGAACATGATAAGGATGGAGGATTGATTTCACCAGAAAGTATTTTTAAAAGAAAATATGAAAGAAAAAGAAAACTAAAACCTGGAGAGAAGCATTTTCAGATACCTACTTTTGCAGTCCAGGGAGATAAATTGTCCCAGATGGAGCTCAGATGACAGGGCTGGGCAGGGATTTGAATCAGGACACGGGGCTCCAAGGTGGGGCAGCTGAGGCCCAGGCCTACGGTGGGCTGGCGTCCAGGTTCAGGAGAACTAGGTCTTTGGACTCAAATGCTCCAAGTGTTCTCCAATGGCCTTGACCTCCCTTTCTGCACAGACTGGCGGGTTGGCCTGGGCCCTGGCTGGAGACCAGAGATGCTGTGATTTTTATAGGTCCTTCAAGCTCAAGTCAGGATGGATCAGGGTTAGGGTCTTCCAGGGGTTCCCAAAAGTCCGGATGGTCCTTTTGGATTATTAACTCATTAACAATGAACTTCATCCATCTATACGAAACACTTATACATCTCTTGCAATTTATTAAACAGATTAATTGAGCTTAGCTGGGCCTAGACTCTTCTAAACATCAAGTATATAATGAGAGTGACCAACTGGTTGTGGTTTGCCTAGGATTTTCCCACTTTTAGTACTGAATGTCTAACCGGCCTGGGAAACTGGATCCCAGGCAAACCTGGGCGGTGGGTCACCCTGGAATGGTGAGCAAGAAGCTCTGATGCCCACCCACACAGAGCTCAGTGGAGGAGACAGGACATCACAGACCAGCATGCTCAGTGAGCTCTTTGCTTGAGGAAGCTTCCTGGAGGAGGTGGCATCTGACCTGAGCCACTCAAGAGAAGCAGAGTCAGGCAGGGGTAGAGAGTGGGAAGGGAAAGAAGATTGGGGAGCCTGCAGGGCTCATGTCATGGTAGGCCTTTGGGTCAGGGTGGGTGCCAACAGCCATTGGAAGCCCTGGGGCTTAGAGGTTAGAGAAGAGAATCGAGGTGTAAAATTTCTATTGAAAGATTCTCCTGGGCTGCTATGTAGGGAACAGGGGAGGGATTGGCAGGGGAAGGGAGGGTTACGAGTGGATATCAAGGGATGCTTGGATTGGGCTGCCTTACTCACTTATTCTTCTAGACGCCCAGGTCAGAAATGTCAGGGACAGCGGGTATGGTGGCTCATGCCTGTAATTCCAGCACTTTGGGAGGCCAAGGCAGACTAATTGCTTGAGCTCAAGAGTTTGAGACCAGCCTGGGCAATGTGGCAAAACTCTGCCTCTACAAAAAAAATACAGAAATTAGCTGGGTGTGGTGCTGAACATTCTTGGGGAGCTGAGATGGGTCAAGGACTATAGTAAGCTATGATCACACCACTGCATCCCAGCCTGGGAGACAAAGTGAGACCCTGTCTCAAAAAAAGAAAAGAAAAAGGAAAAGAAAGAAAAGAAAAGAAAAGAAAATGACCATGCTTCTTCTCTCCTACCCCACATAAGATCTTTGGTAAATGCAATCACCAACATTTTCACCCCTCCGTCCCTATTCCTGGCCTCTCCCACCACAGCTCTGTCTTTTCTCCATAGCTCTTATCACCTTCGAATCTGCCCTGTGAATGACTTATTTATTTTGTTTACTGTCTGTGTCTTCCCTCTAGAACAGAGTTTTGCCACGTTGGCATTACTGACATTTTGAGCTCGGTCATTCTTTGTGTGGCGTAGGGGACAACCTGTGCATTGTAGGATGTTGAGCAGCCTCCCTGGCCCCTACTAAGTAGATGCCGGTAGCATGATTTCTGTGACAACCAAAAGTCATCTCCAGACATTTGCTAAATGCCCCCTCAGGTGGGGAAGGGGTGGCAAAACCACTCCCAGTTGAAAACCGCTACACACAAAGGCTGGGATGTTCGCCTGTGTATTCGCCAGTGTAGCCCCAGTACCTAGAAGGGGGCCTGGCTTTTGTGGTGCTCACTACATGTTTGTTGAATGAATAAGTGAGTGTGGTGTGAGATGATGGGGCCTGGGCTGGGGCAATGGCAGTGGGGGTAGTGTGGGAGGTAAGGGTTTTGGAAACAGTTCAGTGATAGAATCAATTAACAAATGGAACTACCATTATACTTATGATGGTGATCATTCTCATCCACTTCATTATGTTCTCCAGGGCTTGAATTCCTCTCATCATATAATGGAGGAAGATCAGAGAGGTTAGGGGTAACATGATGTGAGTAAAAACCACTCAGAAATGATTGGTAGAACCAGGCTGGAACCTAGGTCTTAGGAAGCCAAGCCTAGAGTCTTTGCAAGTGTTGGATGATGTTATGCAATAACAATGACTGCTGTTTATTGAGTTCTTACTAAGTGCCAGAAACCAAGCTAAACATTGTGGATGGATCACTTCAGTGAAGCCCCTGACAATATCCTGTGATTACTGTTATCATCCCATTTTTACAAATGAGGCCTCTGAGGATCAGAGAGGGGGAGTGAGTTGCCCACAGTCACACAGCAGGTGTGGAGCTGGGCATGTCTGACTCAGAGTCTGAGGCTGACTTCAAGGTGGGGGCTCAAGGAGGCACAACCCACCTTCAGGTAATAGGCATCACCCCAGTGTCCCTTTCCTTTCTGTTTAGTCAGCAGAGGAGACATGATCAAAGGATTCTCACTGGCATGCTAATTTTGGAAGGCTTCACTTTAGAGTAATTTGCAGGAAACCCTGTAAAATTCACAAAGACCCCTGGCCATGTGAAACCTCTTGGTCCTTAACCTTGATCTCCCTGGCCCAGTGGGATAGGCAGGGACTGGGCAGAGAATGGAACTGAGGGATTGCAACAGATTTTCAGTCAAGCTATACATTGGGAAACCTCTGAGCAAATGGAGGGTCTTTTATTTCTTTTCACCCAAAGACAACAGAGACTCGATGTCAACTTAATTAAATGCTGGAATGGAAGCCAATCACAACACTGGCTTTGCAGTTTAAACCAACAACCAAACAAACAAAAACTCCCTGTATTTTACCACTCTCTCTTTTTGGAAATCTCCCCCGTAGGCCTGTCAGAAGCTTTCAGTGTGCACCAACATTGGCCTCCACCACCCAGGCCCCCATTCCTGTGATGAAAGTCCCGTTGAGGGCCCACTTGACAGA
Source organism: Macaca fascicularis (assembly GCF_037993035.2). Classification (NCBI taxonomy): domain Eukaryota; kingdom Metazoa; phylum Chordata; class Mammalia; order Primates; family Cercopithecidae; genus Macaca; species Macaca fascicularis. The sequence goes on from NC_088385.1 coordinate 114,979,620, forward strand.
AGCGGAAGCTGAGGCTGAGCCTCAGAGTGGCAGGGGGATGCTCTCTGGAGGCCAGAGTATCTTATATACCACTACATATAGCCCCAACCAGATGGTGATGGTGTGGCCATGATGCGCGCCCTACCCCGCCACACACACACAATTAGGCTGTGTGCTACTTATGTGGAAATGTGGTGAACAAGTATTTATTGAGCACCTACTGTAGATACGGCCGTGAACAAGACGGACCCAGTTCCTATCCCCTGGCTCTTACAACATGATTGTAACAAACCCTTATGTTCCACCTACCATGCCCCAGGCACTGTTCTCAGGACATCACATACACTGGCTCATGTGATGTTCTCAATAACCCTAAGAGGTAAGAACTATTATTGTTCCCATTTCACAGACAAGGAAATGGAGGTCCAGTGAGGTCAGGCAATTTGACTTTGGATGCGTGGCCCAAGAGTTCATGCTCTTAACCACCATGCTAATGATGGTAATAATAATAATTATAATCATGATGATGGATTATTATGTGCTGGGCATGTTGCAAGGAGGATCTCATTTAATCCTAACAACAGCCCTATGAGCGTGGTGTTATTATTACCCTCATTTTATAGATGGGAAACCGAGGCTCTGAGAGGTGAGGGGGTTTGCTCAACGTCATGCAGTTGGTGGCAGAGCCAGGGTTTGAACCTGCCTTTGACTGATGCCAAAGGCTGTACGCTTAACCATTCTTCTGTCTTTCCCTCTGGGCAGAGGAGGGAGTATAGAATTCACCTTCTGTAACTGTAAACAAAGTTCGTTAAAGGAAGCGTTGTGAGCTTTCCAAAGGGAGAGGCTAGAGTGTTACGGGAACATGGAGGAGGGAGACTTGGTTTATTTCGGGGGATTGAAAGGGTCTCTCCCAGGAAGAGATGTGGAGTCTGGGATGGGAAGGATGAGCAGGACTCGACCAAGCAAAGGGGTGTGTGTGGTGGGGATATTCAAGGGTGAGGGATGGATTTACGGAAAGTCCCCTACAGAGGGTGGAGTTGGAGTATGGTAGGAACATAGCATGCCTGGCCGGAGCACAGAAGCAGAAGTAAAGAGGATGCAGTGACACAGGAGAGAGGCAGGCAGGACCCCAATATGCAGTAGGTGCTCAGTGTATGCTTGGGAATGGATCCACTTTGACCTTCCCTTTGACACTCTCTCTGCCCACCCTGCCCAGAAGTGACTGCCCCCGCACACAAGTCCAAGTGCCAAGCCCAGTGGGGTTGCCGATGTGGCTGAACGTTGCTGGACCCAGCAGGCACTTGGGCAGACCTCTGCGAGAAGCTCTGGAAAAAAGACCCCTTGTTGGAGCCTCCAGGAGCCAGCCTCCTAGTGCAGCCTGGCTTCGGTCCCTACCTCACAACCCTTCCTCTGACCTGAGTTTCTTCTTGGATCTGGCCTCCTGCCACCTGAGCATGAGCCCACACCCTGGCCCCTTGGTGCCCCGGTGCTCAGCTTCTGCTTGGCTGAGTCCAGTGTGGTCAGCACTCGAGCTTCCCTCACTGTCCCTCACTCCTTCCCTGTGCCCTCTCCCAGAGAGTTCACTCCCATGAGGTCCCGCAGATTCATCTACTGGTCAAACTGCTGACCTACCATCTACTGCAGGCTTTCTCATCCTCAGCCCTGTTGACATTTGTGGTGAGATAATTTCTTTTTGCGGGCATTGGGGAGTGCCCTGTGCATTGCAGTGTGTTGAGCAGCATCCCTGGCCTCTGCCACTAGATGCCCATAGCACCTCCTCTGCAATCACGACAATAAAAATGTCTCCAGCCATTGACAAATATCCACTTGATGCAGGTGGAGAGGGGGAAAAATTGCCCCCAGTTAAGAACCACTGGTTTGGGGCAATCATAACACATTCCCTGGGAATTGGCAAACGACCTCCTTCCCAGGGATGGGGGTTCTGTTAGCCAGGAAGAGGGAAGAGATGGAGTACAGAATTTACTGAATCAAGATCAGAGGTGGACTCAACTCTTATTATATATTTGGGGAAATTGATGTTCAGAGGGAAAGGGACTCACCCAAGGTACACAGCCATTTAGAATGAAGGTCAAGATTAGAATCTAGGCCTGACTCTGCCGTGCCTCCTGATCCATGCAGCCCTCCTGGGAATCTCCCGGAATGCCATGAATATTGATTAACCACACACTCACTGGAGACTCCCTTGAGGCCACCCTCTGAGACCTGATCTAGTTCCCTCTCTCTCAGATCTGAGGGTTTTTAGAGATGAAAACCTACTCCATGGGCTAATGACGAATTAATTGTTCTCTTTGGACAGATAACACTTCTCATCTTTTTCTAGAATTGTGTTTGCCTCCCCTGAGGTCAAGCCAATTCTTTCCAACATTCTCTTAACTCCCTCCCAGCCCTCCTCCTGCACACACTGGCCCAGATGGGAGAATGGCTCTGTGACAGGAGGGCCATCGATCTCCTTCCACGGGCGTCACTGCTCTCCTGGATCCAGCTCCAGGCATCGGGGACGCTGCAGTTGCTCTCACAATGAGGGCATTTAGCTGCACTCTGCTCCCCTGGGGGAACGCTCGGAGGAAACCTGAGGAAGGGCCAAGAGAAAAAGAAGAGAAGCAAAACCCAGCAAAACTGCCCATTCTGAGTGTGCTGCACTTGAAGAAGGAGGCCCAGCCAGCTCCAATTTCAGAGATTTTTAGAAAGTGCCTCTGCTTGGCTTGGTTTCTCCATTGGTGGGCTGTGACCAAGGAAGGATAAAGTGAGAGCCCCATTCAGGCCAAGGCAAGGGTTCAACCTGAGCAGGGCAGGGTGGGAGGCCAGGAGAACAAGGGCTCTGTGTGCTCCTGGGCACAGGACATATGCGCTGGGCTCCCACAGGCTCCAGCCAGGCGCTGGACACAATCAGAAATCCATGATGTGGCCAGATAAATACAGGGTTGGGCAGGTACTGATACTGTGTAATTCAGCCCTGAATAGTGCATTTTCAGGGTGAGCCACATTAGGGATGATGAAGAACTTCCCCTCTTGGTGGCAGAGCCTGCTCTGGGATAAAGATGAGTCCCAGGAATTAACCAGGGCCATCCCAGAAGCCCGATGGGCCTTTGGGGGCCAGGTGGGTGGTATAAGAAGGGCCTGTTGCAGACCATGGTGGAGCGGGGAGCCCATGCCACATCTGGAGGCTCAGCTTACCAGAACCAATCAATGTGCTAGGTTCAGATCCCTAAACTCAGGCAAGTGGTTTAACCTTTGTGCCTTTGCTTCCCCATTTAAAACTGAGTTTGCCCGGGCATGATGGCTCATGCCTGTAATCCCAGCACTTTGGGAGAGAGGCCAAGGTGGGCAGACCACTCGAGGTCGGGAGTTCAAGGCCAGTCTGGCCAACATGGTGAAACCCCATCTCTACTAGAAATACAAAACTTAGCCAGGTGTGGTAGTGCACACCTGTAACCCCAGCTACTTGAGAGGCTGAGGCATGAGAATCGCTTAAACCTGGAGGTAGAGGTTGCAGTGAGCTGAGATCACATCACTGCACTCCAGCCTGGGTGACAGAGGGAGACGCTGTCTCAAACAAACAAACAAACAACAAAAACTGATATAGCATGACTACTTATCTTGTAGAGTTGTGAGGATTAAAGAAGTTAACACAGAAAGCACTTAGAACAGTGCGGCTCATTTTATCTTTCAAGAGCCCTAGAGAGTGGGTTTGTATTTAAAAGCTGCCACTGGCTCAGTGTTAGTGATGAATTCAAGTCAAGAAAATAATTAAATAAAACCTGTGCTCTGTGGCTCTCTGTAGCCCACACTCCATGAGCCATCCTGGCAACCTCTGGCGGAGGGTTTTAGACGGACTCAGCCTCCACCACTGTCTCTACCCCTTATTGGTTCCTGACCTTGGAAGTGATGGCACTTGTCTGTGCTGCGTCTGCATATTCTGCAGTATCAGTGGGGATGCTGGTAAGAGTGAGGGCTTATTACCATAGGGGCAGGATGTGGGAAAATCACAAGGGATGGTGCAGCTTCCCAGAGTTAGCGGTAGTGTGGAGCTGTTATCACCCCCAAGCCTGAAAAGACGAAGTGCAGAAGCCTAGAAAAATTAGCTCTATGGAGAGGGTCACCTGCAGTGCCATGTTCTTTGGTAGAGGGGCTCAGCCAACCCTGGTGGCTCCACCGAGGGAGAGGTGATGGGGAAAGAAATGTATGCCCTGAACATCCTTGACCCAGCTTCCAGTATCCTGCCAGGGCATCCCGTTTGCCAAACTCTAGTGGAAGTCAGGGAAGCAGAAAGTTCATTGATGTGGTTCCCCCAGGCCACCTCCAGGTAGACAGCAGGGCAAATGAACGGGGAGAGTGTGTCTGGAGGGGCAAATGGAAGACAGCAGACAGATTTGAGAAATGGAGGTGGTGGTGGTTCTGCTTGCCTTAATGCTGCTGGAAGGTTTTTCTTAGTCTAGATGAAGTGTGATGCTCAACACATGGTTGTAAAGCATTAAGCTGAAGGTATTCCTGTTGTTACTGGATTAGAGAAAGCAGAGGCACCAGGAGGGAAGTTCAGGGCCCCCTGAGCGTCCTCAGAGTGGGTAGATGGAGTCCTGGAGTTGCGAAGGGGGTATTAGTTTCCAATAGCTGCTGTAACAAATTACCACAAACCCGATGGCTTAAAACAGCAAGCATTTATTCTACTACAGTTCTGAAGGTCAGGAGTACAACATGGGTTCACCAGGCTGACATCCAGATACTGGCAGTACTGAGTTCCTTCTGGAGGCTCCAGAGGAAAATTGGTTCCTTGCCTTTCCCAGCTTCTAGATGTTACCCACATCCCTTGGCTCATGACCCCTTTCGTCCTCAAAGCCAGCAATTGTACCCCTCTGGGCTGTGTTTCTGTTATCATGTCTCCTCCGACTCTGACCCTCCTGCTACCCTCATAAGGACCCTTGGGATGATGTTGTATCCATGAGATAATCCAGGATAATCTCCCCTTCTCAAGATTCCTAGCTTAATCACATCTGCAAAGTCCCTTTTGCTTGCATGACAGGTGACATGTTCACAGGATATGGGGATTAGGACGTGGATATCTTTGGGGTAGCATTCTAGTTGCCACAAGAGGGTTCCAGGAAGCTTCTCAGAGGAAAGGCATCTCCCCACTGTCGTGCACAAGAGTCCAGAATCACCTCCATTAACATTTCTTTTTCAGACTGATAATGTCCACAAACTCCAGCATTTATTAGTCTATCTTCAATAACTTTCCCAGAGCTGCATGTTTTTCATGAATCCAGATGAACTCATTATTTATTATTGCTTCATTCTAAGCAATAATACACACGCAATCAAGGTGTGATGGGCACTTATGATTTTTGTAACTATTCCCATTAAAATAATTACATAACTATTGACATTTTAAGAAGAGTTTATCTGTGTACCACCTAGAAGTACCACGTGAGACATGGTGAGAATGCCCCAGATCCCAGCCTGCAGCTGCAGGGTAATGTTGTGGAAAGAATTCTGAAAGAGGAGTGAGGAGACCTGGGTTTTGGTTTTGGATCTGCTCTGTGACCTCAGCCAAATCACATTCTTTTGTGGGACCCTCAGTTTCCTCATCTATATAATGGGGACAGTTCGTAAGATTCACTCCAGCTTAGATATGATAAGGTTTTGCTATTAGCATATTAGTATGTTGGAAGTGGAAGAATGGGACACAGTAAGTTTTGATATGGATGGAGGAGAGTTGGTGTATGGGAGTACTGTTAAGGGTGTGATGGCGGACCCTGTACCCCAGGACCAGAATTACTGTTCTTCGTGATGCACAGCTAGTACCATATGCATACACCAATCATGGCTCTCAGTGGGGAGACAAAATTTTATTCAGCCGTGTGTGTCTTATCAAGCCTAGAATAAGGATACATTTTCTGGTGGTTGAATGACTGATTGACTGACAGAAGAAATGGCAGTATGATTCTTATGATAGTCCCAAGAGGTCAACACTGACTGAAAGGCCCTGCTTACGACTGGAAGACCCCAGGAATCTCGATGGTGAGTATGTGATCTCTGTGAGTCAGAGAGACCTAGGTTCAAATCCCAGCCCTACCACTTGTGAGTTTTGTGACCTTGGGCAGTTTATATCACTTCTCTGAGCCTCAGTGTTCTTATCGAGATGATGGGGATAAGAATAGTACCTCCTCTGTAGGTCTGTGGTGAGATTTAAATGAGATAATCTATGCAAAGAGCACAGCCCAGTGCCTGGCACATAGCTCCATAAATATTAAGAATGTCAAATACTATTGTTATCATTCTGCCTCCCATATCGTCTGGGAAGATGAAGATGATCTGAAAAGACTCCCAACCTCTCCCAGGCTATTCAAAAGATGTAGGGAACTGTTGGAGACCCCACATAGGAAGTGGCATGTTGAGCTCTTTGAAATATACATCGACACTGCCCAGGCTGTGCCCCCCACACACATACCAACAAGCCATCTGCTGCAGTTCAAATATTGTTCAAATGTAATATTTTGAAAGTGTTTGTCAGATGCTTCCTAAATGCTTGCCAAAACTCTAAAAATCTCACGTGAGCAAAAAATATAATTTTTATTTGGCTTTGCGTTGTGTGAATAGATTGTCAGATGGTGAGAAGATGAAAGCAGTAGATTTGGTTCTTCACAAACAGGAGCAGGAGGAACACATGCTCTGAAACCAGGCAGGCCCAGGTCCGTGTCCTGGCCCCACCACTTAGCACCAGGCAACCTCAACCCACCATTTAGTACCTCTGAGCTGTTTCCTCCTCTGTACAATGGGTTAACTCACAGGTTAACAAGTCAGGCTAGCTCAGCACATAGTAAGCACCCAATCAATAGTAGCAGTTATAACTGTTTAGAATAATACCCATGTACTGGCTGGTGCATAGTAGGGTCTTCATAAGTGTTCATTTCCCTATAAGCGGGACCCAGTAGTAGAGGGATGACCTTGGGTTGTTGAGCAGAGCCTTTCTAAGAATGGGTTGAAACCCTACCTCATCTATATATTTAAGGAGCCAACACATTAAAAAATCTGATTTGACAGATTGTTGAATTCCGCTAAGGTGGACAGGTGTGGGTTGTGGGTATCAAGAAATCTATTTAAGCCCACAAATGCAGGTGTACCAGAAATGTCAACTTTCTTGAATCTTTTTAAATTAAGTCAAATTCGACTTGGAGTCTCTACTGAGTTGTAGAAAAACTCTAATTTCAGTCATTACTGAGGCTCCTCCGCTCCCAGGATGGCTGAATATCTCCCTGGTCACCACCAAACCCCAACTAGCCATCCAGCATGTTTCCTCCAAGTCTAGAAACTCTGCTATTCTGAGCCAAGCTTGGAGCAACAGGCGAAGCTCTGCCACATTGGTATTTCTGGCACTACGTGTCTAGATGCTTCCCTCAGGCACTGCCAGGACTTGTCTGGAACCTCTGACCTGTTCCCTGTCCCAGATAAATCACCTTCTCACTTCCACTCTCCTCCCCAGGACTCCGCCCCATAAGCTCATCAATGAGCTTTCAACAGAATTTGCAAACAGGCAGTTGTAAAATTGAATGAGGGCCCCAGATGTTTCTCTGTGGCTTCTTGGTTGTTTGTTTGTTTGCTTTTTGTTTGTCATAATAGACTTTATTTTGGAGGGCAATGTTCAGTTTACAGAAAAATTGAGTAGCAAAGTACAGAGAGTTCCTCCATATACTCTTTCCACTCTGTCCCTCACTCCACTATTATACGACCATCTGGTCTTAGTGAGGGTCATTTGGCACCACTGATGAACCAATATTGATATATTATTATTACCTAAAGTTCACGGCCTACATTGGAGTTCACTCCATGTTGCACAGTCTTTGGGTTTTGACAAGTGTGTAATGACATGTGTCCACCATTACAGTGTCATATCGAAGAGTTTCATGGCCCCCAAATCCTCTGGGCCCCACCTATTTCTCTCCTACCCCCAGAGCTGCCGGCCATGACTGATCTTTTTACCCTCCCCACAGTTTTCCCTTTTTTGTATCTTTTTAAATTAATTACTTTAGCTTCCAAGATTTAAAAAGTTGAATATTTTCTATGAAAACCCAGATGTCCAAATTCTCTTAAAAACTTAGGATATTCCAAGCAACCATGGGCTGGAGCTGAGTGCCAGCTGCTGTCTCCCCCAAGTCCCCAACCCAGAGTCGGGTGAGCTCCTCCATTTGTTCTTCCTCATCTTGTTGCGAGCGGCCTCCTCTCCCTTCCTTGGCCCTGGTAGACATTTGTGTCTGTGACTCTAGACTGGCTTCCTGAAAACACTGTCTCCTGCCCTGCAAATATATTCTTGGGACTGAGGGTCACAACAAAATTGTCCACCTGCTTGAAATGAGAAAGAGAGAAAAATTTAGGGAAATCAAATACAGATGAATTCCTTTGGAAAATATCTCGTAACTTGTGGGAGGCTCCTTTGAGGCCACGCAAACACCCAGGCACTACAGGCTGTCTGAGGCTGATACCATGTCAGCCAACATCCTACACTCGGCAGATTCCTTCTGCGTTCTCTGCACAGCCTGTACTTACGGAATGTCTGAGTGTGGGCTACACATAAAGTCCTTCAGTGGCCATATACCTCTGGGTCAATAATTTATGCTAATGCTGCAATTCACCCTACTGACCTCGTTTCTGGAGCATGTCAGAGAACTGGACACCCAGAGATTAAATTGCCCCTGGCGAGGCGTGGATGATAGCAGCCACAAAGGGAGAGAGTAGGAGAGGTTCGAGTTCAGAGCACACCGCTGAGACACAGCCAGCAATGAAGGCCACCCTTTAACTTGGCTGCAAGGTTTCACTCTGGAGAAGAGCCTGAGGCTCTCAGCAGTGAAATACAACCTGATGTTAGGCTGAGCGTGTTCCCATCCTTTCCCCTATGACAAGTCCCTGGGGGGTTCCTTATACACAGGGCCACTGGGCCAGGTAAGGAGTGGCCAAAACAGCCCTAGATGTAAGGCCCAATATGTGCCCCTTCTGTGCTGTGTGATCTCAGGTAAGTTGCTTTGTCTCTCTGAGTCTCCATTTTCATCTCTGGAAGATAAAGGAGGCGATGATGCTTCTCTCACAGCAGAATAAACAGGGATGTTATATCCCAGGGGACTCCCGGGTCTCCTGTCCCAGCCCTTCATCCCTTCCTGACATCCTGCCGACTGCCCAAGTCATCATACTCAAGTCCTCCCTCTCCCTCACCCTCCATGCCTACTCAAGCCACAAGTATTACCTGAGCACCCCATTTGTGCCAGGCACTGGCAGTACAATGGTGAACAAAACAGATCCCTCCCCGTCCTCGTGGAACCAACATTACCCTCTTTGTGTCTTTAATGCTTGTACCTTCACCTCTGGCTATTCTGATCCAAGCCATCTGTCTTTTGCCTGGATTCTGTAACATCTGAAGAACTACAGCCAGAGTTCTTCCTGGAAACACACATCTGATGGTTAAAGACCTTCTGTGGCCCCTAGAATAAAATCAAAGCTCACTGTGCTCCAGCCATCGTAGCCTCTTCTGTGTCTCTGAAAGGGACACAGCCCTGTCCCACCTCTGGAGATTGCCCTGGCCGTTCTCCATCTGGTTTCCTTCTCTTAATATGGCATCATCTTCTCAGGTGTCACTCTTGACACCTCCTTCTCCAGCTGGCTCTCCTTAGTCCTTGCTGCTTCCCCATCACAGCCCTGGTGATGATGCTGGTGCTGATAGCCAGTGTGCCTGTCATGCTTTCAGTACACCAGACTCTGTCCTAAGCCTCTTTTGTTATAGTGACACATTTAGTTCTCACAACAGCTCTGTGAGAGAAACTACTCACAGTATGCCCATTCCACAGATGAGAGAACCAAGGCAGAGAGGAAAGTGGCTAAGTTAGGGCTCCACAGTACTACAGTGTTATGCCTCTGGCCTCTCAGTCTTGACTCCCATGGAGGGTGAGACTCTGTCTTGTTCATCTCTGCATCCCCAGCACACAGAGCCTGGCACATCAATAGATGCTCAATGAACTCTCATAGATTGATGAATGGCCGTCTTGCTGAAACAAATGAGCTAGTGATGTTCTGAAATCCCCACTGCAACTTCTTGGATTCACCTGAGCATGAGGAATTCTTATTCTTGCTCTTCGACTATGAGTTGGCTCTGCCCAGGGGAGGAATCTCTCTCCTTGCCCCGGAAAGCCCCTGCAGCATCTCTTGCTGGGGAATGCAGGCGTGGGAGGACGGTCCTTGCCATCATTTGTTTTTCTCAGCGTTGGCTTTTCTCCTATACAATCTGCCCCTGGCAGCCAACAGTACTGTTCAGTACTGTTGAGGGTATTTCTGGCTGTGAGGGCTCCTGAGGTTTCCCCATGTGCTGAGACAAAGGGAATTTGCCCAACCGGGGCTCTGCCAGGGGCCTCCATGGAGATATTAGACACGGTATGATAACATGAGAGCCCTGTTACATCATTACAGCTTCATAGTTAATTTAGGAGCTTGTCAGGATGAGGAGTGTGACTGCTTGGCCTTTAGAGGCTGCCAAGGGTGGCTTCTGAAGGTGAGCTGCTTTCAAGACTCAACGTGAAAATGAACCGTTGCTGTGAGTTCTGCAGGAATTTGGTTGGTGGGATGGGCTGATTCTAAGGAGTCACTTCAGAGCCTGCAGTCTGAGGTGGACAGAGCTTACTTTAAATCCCACCCTAGTTACTTTGTAGCTACAGGATAGGATATGACAAGATAGTATGTTGTATTGGTCTGTTCTTGTATTGCTGTAAAGAAATACTTGAGACTGGGTAATTTATAAAGAAAAGAGGTTTAATTGGCTGACAGTTAGGCAGGCTGTAGAGGAATCATGATGCTGGCATTTGCTTGGCTTCTGGGGAGGCCTCAGGAAACTTACAATCATAGCAGAATGCAAAGGGGAAGCAGGATCATCTTACATGGCCAAAGCAGGAGCAAGAGAGGCCGGCGGGGGAGGTGCCACACACTCAAACAACAACCAGAGCTCATGAGAACTCACTCACTATCAGGAGAACAGCACCAAGAGAGAAATCACCCCCGTGATCCAATCACCTCTCATCAGGCCCCACCTCCAACACTGGGGATTACAATTGACCATGAGATTTGGGTGGGGACATAGATCCAAACCATGTCAGATATGATATATGATGTGATAAATAATACAACACAATATACTGTATTACATTATGCTATACTGTGTTGTGCAGCACACCCAGGATTTCTCAATAGGAGAGGGGTGACATTGTCAAGAGCACAAACTCAGGAGCCAGGTGCCTGCATTCAAATCCCAGCTCTGCCACTGACGAGCTTTGCAACCGTTGGCCTTGTCCCATCACCTCCCTGAGCTTCAGTTTCCTCACCTGTAAAGTGGTAATAATAACAGAAGTCACCTAACTGTGTTATTGGGATGACGGATGAAAGCATGTGTTTGGAGGCTGGCAGGTGTGTGGTAGAGAGAATGAAATTTGGAAAGGTGCAACCTGATGTTTAAATCTTGGTGTTGCCACCACACACATTGTATATGTGGCTTTAGGGGAGTTTTTCAGCTCTCTGAACCTCACTTTCCTCATCTGTAAAGTAGAAATATTGATTCCAATCTACCTTGCAGAGCTGTTGTAAGAAAATATCATAAAGCATATGGGGTCCATAAAGGGTTGAATTGTATTCCTCCCTCCAAATTCATATGTCTAAGTTCTAACCCCCAGGACTTCAGAATGTGACTTGATTTGGATACAGGGTCATTGCAGATGGCATTAGTTAAATTAGGATGAAGTCACAGTGGAGTAGAGTGGGCCCCTAATCCAATGTGACTGGTGTTCTTAGAAAAAGGGAAAATTTGCACACAGACTTGAACACAGGAGAAAGGACATGGGAACAGGAAGGCAGAGATCAGGGTGGTATTTCGATGAGCCAAGGAATGCCAGAGATTGCTGGCAAATCACCAGGAGCTTCAAGAGAGGCCTGGAACAGATTCTCTCACAGCCCCCAGAGGGAACTAATCCTGCCAACACCTTGACCTCTGACTGCCAGCCTCCAGAACCAGGAGAGAATAAATTTCTGTTGTTTAAGCCACTTGGTTTGTGGTACTCTGTTGGCAGCCCGGCTTAGCACAGAGCCCAGCAGAAAGCGAGTGCTCACTGCTTAGTTCTTGTTTTGCCATTCCTATGACCAGCATGTTCAGTCCTGTGATGCCTGGGAAGCTTGTGGTGGGTCCAGAATGGGTCAGAACCCAGCACACAGCTGGGCTGTGTGATGTGGGTGAGTTGCTTTCCCACTCTGGGCCCTCAGTGCCCTTATCTGTAAAACAAAAGCTCCACCTGGTCAGAATAATGAATGAGACCCCTCGCATGCAGGTTTTACCATGGCTTCACTGTGCATTGTCATCTCAAGCCCTCGCCATGGCCAATGGATCACCATCCTCCCCACTTTACAGATGGAGACAATGAGGCTCACGGAGGGAAGAAGTCGCTTGCCCAGCGTTGCACAGAAGCCAAGTGGCAGAGATGGGGTAAGATGGTAGACAGTCCAGCTAAGGCCTGCCCTTGGCCACAGAATACTGGTGAGGGTGGAAAGGAAGGACAGCACAGGGACCGGTGACCTCAGATTCTCTTCCAAGCCTGAAGACATTGGCCACATTCTTCTCATTTCCTCCTCTGGGCTTCTTCAGAATCTTCCTTGCAGGCTCACATCTCTCCAGAAGCTCTTGGAATCCTGCCTGTTCAGAGGGAGGGGTCATCAAGCCCCCTTCAGACTCACGGGTGGAATAATCAAACACATATGCCTTGGAAAATGGGCTGGGGGATCCCCAGCCCCCCAACCCGTTTCACACTCAGATGCAAGCAACACCCTCAGTCCCCAGGGCTCCCAGAGCTTTCTCATTCCATTTGTATCAACGTGCCCCACACATGTATGAGCCAAGTTCTACTTTTGGGGGAAAGAAAAAAATCTCTTTCTTTCTGCATCTTGGCATCTGTTTTTCCCAAAGTGCCAAGGAAATTCCATCTCTGATAAATGACAGGCAGCCACCAGAAAAGCTCGGATGTTTATTCCCTGCTGGGGAGAGGAACGGGGCTCGGACCCTCTTCTCAGCACCCTGGAGAATGCATTTCCTCCATTTTCTGGAGGGGCTGGGAGTAAGGCCTTCTCTTTTCTCTCTCCAAACAACCTCTGCTCAGACCTGGAGGCCCTTCCAGAACAGTTTCTGATGGATTCTGGAGTCCGACAGACCTGGGTAGCAAAGTACCCTGGACTTGGTAAATGGCTGTTTCCATCAATATCATTCATTCTTAAGATATCACTGCATGCACAGGCTGTGTGCTGAGCCTGTACCTCGTGCCGGTCTCTCTAACTGCCTTAAACATCACTTCACTTACTTCCGCAAAAAATCCAGAGGAAGTAGAGTGATACCTCATTGTATAGGCAGGAAAACTGGGGCTTCAAGAGAGGCTGAATCGTGTTCCTATGGACATGAAGCTAATAAGTGGTAGGTCATCAGCTAAGCGATACCACTAATAAGCAGTATTTGAATCCAGATGGGTCTGATCTGATTCCCAAGTCTGAGCTCGTAAAAAGTCTAGACCATCCTCCTGGCTAACACAGTGAAACTCCATCTCTACTAAAAGTACAAAAAATTAGCCAGTGTGGTGGCAGGCCCCTGTGGTCCCAGCTACTCTGGAGGTGGAGGCAGGAGAATGGCACGAACCCGGGAAGCGGAGCTTGCAGTGAGCCGAGATCGCGTCACTGCACTCCAGCCTGGGCAACAGAGCAAGACTTCGTCTCAAAAAAAAAGAAAAAGTCTATACCATCCCTTCTTTCTAAGTGTGGTGGGTTGAATAATCCTCCTCTGCCCTACCAAAGCTGTCCTCGTTCAAATGCCTGGAACCTGCAAATATGGTACATTAAGCATAGTAAGAGGTACTTGGCAGATGTGAGTGAGTTAAGGATCTTGAGATGGGATATTATCCTGGATTCTCCAAATGGGCCCACTGTCATCACAAGGATCTTCATGAAAGGGAGGCAGGGAGGGCCTGAGTCAGTAGCAGGAGATGTGATGATAGAAGAAGAGGTTGGAGTGATGGAATGCAGGCAGGAAAGGGAGGGGCCAGGAGCCAAGGCACGCGAGCAGCTTCTAGAAGCTGAAAAAGCAAGGAAGCAGATTCTCCCTGAAGCCTCCAGCAGGAGCCAGCCCTGCAGACTTCTTGATTTTACACTTCTGATTTTCAGAACTGAATAGAATGAACTTACTTTTTTTGTAAGCTAGTAAGTTTGTGGTCATATGTTACTGCAGTCGTAGGAAACTAATATACTAAGCATGGACAAAAAAAAAAAAAAAAAGGAAAGATACTAAAAGAATAAGTGAATGCCTGGAAAGGTGAATGAATCAGTGACACATAGTGGCATCAATGATTGCTTGCCTTTGACATCCCAGTGGGTCACTGTCTTCTCTACAGCCCAGGACCCATGACAGAGTGGTTGGCATTACCACTAGACCTGTAGCCCTTCACTTATTTATACTGTTGTTTAATCTTAAATCTTTTTTTTTTTTTTTTTTTTGCAGAGATGGGGACGTTTGTAAACTTCCTACGATGGTATACCTTACATACTGTCAAGTACAAAATCAATAAATTTTTACAAATGTACAGAGCCATGGAACCATTGCCAAGGTCAAGATGCAGACCATTCTTATCACTCCAGAAAGTTTCTTTGCATTGCTTCCTAATTGATACCCCGTCACCAGAGATTAATTTGCCTGTCCTTGAACTTCATATGAATGGGATCTTGCTCTGTCTTTTCTTTTGTGCCTGGCTTCCTTTGCTCGATGTTATATCCGTGAGATTTATTCACGTTGTCGCATATATCAGCAGTTTCTTTCTTGTTCATTCAATTTTAATCCTTTCTCCTTTTGAAGGACACATGGCTGATTTTCTCCAGTTTGGGATCCTAATGAACAGAGGTGCTAGCGACATTCTAGTACAAATCTTGTGGGAGATTTAAGCACTCATTTCTTGTAGGTGTATACCCAGGAGTGGAATTGCAGGGTCCTAGGTAGGTAAATGTTTCGCTTCAGTGGACAACACCAGTCCTCCAGCCTGAATCTAACTTGAGGAATGCCATCCTTGCCCACAACAGCTTTCTCTCCAACAGATCTGCCCGCATCTCCACACTGTGTGGGTCACAATGCTTAGGAGACAAGGATGCCCAATAACTCCTCACATCCCAGTCCAGGAACACCTCATCTGACCTGGTGGGTTTAAGAGATGTGATGTAGGAGAAGGTAGGGACAAAGGGGGTACCCAGTCTTCTTTTCATGTGGGCTCATTTGCTAACCAGCAAATGGACTTGTCGTCCAATGCACATAAAAGCCAACAACTATGGCACTGGTTTTTGAGAAAAGAAATACTTTATTGTAAACCTGGCTGGCAAGGAGACAGAAGTCAGGCTCTCCAGTTTGGGATCTGGAGCAAATTTTAAGGGATTAGAGGGCAAGGGAAAAGATTTAGGAGTGGTGGGTTGGCAGGGTCTGATTAAAGGGCTTTGAATTTGACCATTTACAGTAAAGTATGTTGAGGCAGATTTTAACCCCGGATCTTCTGGGGCAGTAGACCCCTCACTTCTGAAAGAGTTCCAGAGTTCAGGTCCTGGCCATGTCCCAGTCTTCTTGGTTCCGAGGGGAGGAATCATGGTTCCAGGTGCTGTTAAAGGTCAAAGATTTTTCTATTGTGCATACCCAGGCTCTGTTACCCCAAAGAGGAGTCTACTTTTTATTTTTTTGGTACAGACAGGATCTTGCTATGTTTCCCAGGCTGGTCTTGAACTTCTGGCTCAAGTGACCTTCTCATCTTGGCTTCCCAAAGAGCTGGGATGATAGGCGTGAGCCACTGCACCCGCCCTACTCAGCATTTTGTCTTCAACAGAGCAAGCCTAGTTTGGGCTGGTGCCAAGGTTACATGTTTTTTCTATGTGGGACCCTCCCATTTGCTGAGTTGATGAGGCAGAAGTTTGGAGTTTAGATGAGTGTGGGGTGGAGACATCTCCCAAACTTAAATCATCAGCACACCACCCTTGCAATTTTTCCCACATTTGCCATTTTTGTTGGAATTGATTTCCTTTTTTACTAAAAATTGTTTATTTAGGAATTAACTTACCTGCAAATATGAAATCAATATGACTTTCCCTAAATAGAGGTTAATCACTACAAACACTCCAGACCAAGACAAGGTAGATCAATTCTAGCCAGGCACCATTACCTGCCTGGGATTTTACACCTGCAGCCTCTCTGTTATAAAGGCAGATTAGCAAGCATTTGAGAGGTGTTGAAGCTCTATTAGCACCAAACTGAGATTTTTTATTGATGTCATCAGAGATATTGAAAGAAAATTAAAAGTGAATAGTTTTCTCACTTTATGATAGAATGGTATTTAACACTGGAACTTCCCTTATGCTGAGATGGCGTCTACACTTTGAGAAACACTGATGTATTGAAAAGCCTCCTGGTTGGGAGTCAGATCTTTGTCTGAATGCTCTGCTAGCTCGGTAATATTGGATCAGTGACTTCAACTCTCTGAGCCTTAACTCCTTCATTTGTGCAGTGGGATGATCATAGCACCTGCCTCAGAGGCCTGTGAGTGTGAATGTAGAACTCAGTAAATGACTCTGCTCTTGGTATTTTCGTGATGGGGTCATCTAATGAATCTTATGTCTAAAGATTGATGCCAGCAGTGGGAATGGACATCCCAGACATTTCTACATTGAGATTCTTAGGGTGTCTGCTGCTAAGCAAAATCCTCCGTTGGCTTCAGCAAAGTTCTTTGCCATTTTGGGGGAATGTTTATTGCACTTGGGATTCTGCCAAGGTTAAATGGAGAACATGGTCCTGGTGAAATTCACACACTTTGTCATTGGCTCACAGGCACAGATACTAAATCTGATCCACCAGAGAGTAAGCAGGATCTCTCCCATGCATCTGTTCTTACGGAGGTGGTGATGTGTTGGGGCAGGAGATTCCCTGTCAGACCTACCTATGTCCCAGCCCAGTTTCACTGTCTATTTGCTGCGGTTTTTTGTTTTTTGTTTTTTTTTTCTTTTTTCTTTTCTTTTTCTTTTTCTTTTCCTTTTTTTTTTTTTTTTTTTTTTTAAAGACAGAGTCTCGCTCTGTTGCCCAGGCTGGAGTGCAGTTGCGTGATCTTGGCTCACTGCAAGCTCCGCCTCCTGGGTCCAAGTGATTCTCCTGCCTCAGCCTCCACAGTAGCTGGGACTACAGGTGCCCACCACCACGCCCAGCTAATTTTTGTATTTTTAGTAGAAGCTGGGTTTCACCATGTTGGCCAGGCTTGTCTCAAACTCCTGACCTCAAATGATCCACCCACCTCGGCCTCCCAAAGTGCTGGGATTATAGGCATGAGCCACTGCGGCCGGCCTCTTTGCTGTGTGCTTTAGGGGATATCACTTCTCCTCTCTGGGTTTCAGTTTGCTCCTCTTGTAAATGGGAATATTTGAACCTTACATGGTGATATGAATGGTAAGATGAGATGAAGCGCAAAATACAATAACCAAGTATTTAATAGACAAAAGTCATTACTGTAATTGTTCTTTCTTGAGGAAGCCATAGGCTGCATTTAAATGTTCTGCAGAGCTGACTCTGCCTGTTGGACTCATGATCATTCTAAATCTTTGTTTCAGAAAGATCCTCCCCCGCCCCACTCCAACCCCTTAATTTTCATTCTATTCCAGATGTTCGCTTGTGTGTTCTCCACTGCCCAAAACCAGGTGGTCATTCTGCAGCAGCTATAACTTGAGGAAGACATTTTTTTGTGCTTAAAATGACCAAAACACAACTCAAGTGGACTTTCTAAAAAGAGAATAATTTATTTTGGCTCACAGACATCAAAATTTGCAAGGGATTGCTTCAGGTATGGCTTGATCCAGGCTCAAACAAAGCTCATGAGATCTTAGTTTCTCTACATCTCTACCTTCCCCTATGCTTCAGCTGCCCTGATGGTAGCAAGATAGTGCCAGGAGGCCAAGCTCACTTCTCCCAGATGCTCAAATCCACAAGAATCTAGAATCCTTCTCTCCCAGCCAAAGGCTTATTGTTTCTGATTAGAATACCTGCTTGTTTCTGAACCAATCACTGTGGTGGGAGAGGGATATGGGCCATGTTGATTGGCTTAGGCTAGGCAGGACCTATTTTTGGAGGTGAGTCTAGGATCAACCCCATGCAAACCCCACTGTTGGATGAAATGTGGATTCTGGAGAGCATCAATGCTAGAAGAGGGTGAGGGGTAAAATGATCCTGGGGCTGCAATCAACTGATGTCCCATCAGTTTTTTCAAATAAATAACAAATTTTCCATTAGAAACTCAGCAATGCAGCAGGATTGAAGGAGGCTTGCTCTCTCTGTCTCTCTCTCTGTCTCTCTCTCTCTCTCTTTCTGTCTCAACTCATTCTCAGTGCCCTGTTGCCTGAAAATAACAAGGTTGAAGTCAGAGTGATGAATGGGGGCAACATTGACTCGGCACTAATTTTGCCTGGAAGCCGTAGCTATTTTGGGCTCCTGCTGAGCCCTGGTTTAGCTTAGCTGGTTAGACAGCAGGGCTCACGAGGTCAAGGGTATGAAGAAGTAGCAGAAACATGGGATTGGAGGCAGAAGTCCTGGATCCTGATCATGCTCTGCCACTTTTCAGCCAGAAACCTTGAGCAAGTCACATATCTTCCCTGGATCACCATCTCCATGTCTCCCTCAAATGCCCTTTTATCCTGCCCCATCTCCTCCATTAGGTACCCCTGCACATCTCTTATCCCAAGACTGACTTCCCATCCCAAGACTGTGTGGGATGCCCCTCCGTGTGCCTATACAGCCTTAGACTTCTGAGTTCAAATCCTAGTTATCCCACTTATTTACTGAATGACTTTGGACAAGTTTATCAATCTCATTGTGTCTCAGTTTCCTTGTCTGTCAAATGGGGATACTGTGACTAGTACCTATCTCATGGGGCGATCTCATGGGCAGTGGGCCAGTGAACAAAATATCATCTGTATTTACAGCTGCTCCTCATTGCTCACATTACTGCCTGAACTCTGCCTCCTGTCAGATCAGTGGTGGCATTAGATTCTCATAGGAGCACAAACCCCACTGTGAACTGTAAATGCAAGACATCTAGGTTGCACATGCCTTATGAGAATCTAATGCCTGATGATCTGTCACTGTCTTCCATCACCTCCAGATGGGACCGTATCGTTGCAGGAAAACAAGTTTGGGGCTCCCACTGATTCTGCATTGTGGTGAATTGTATGATTATTTCATTATATGTAACAATGTAATAATAATAGAAATAAGGTGCACAATACACGTAATGCACGTGAATCATCCAGAAACCATCCCCACCCCGCCACCCCCTGGTCTGTGGAAAAGTAGTCTTCAGTGAAACCAGTCCCTGGTGCCAGAAAGGTTGGGGACCACTGTTCTAGGGTGTTCCCCTAGCTCTGCTGAGAGCACAGATTTGCAAAATTTGGCTGTCCATGGGCCTCGACAGAAACATCAAGTTTGAAAGGTCAGTGTGAGCTAGTAGGAGGCTTCATCTGTGACTGATTTGAGTGGTGCCAAAGTCACTCCCCTTCTTGAAATCCCATTCTTGGCTCTCTCTGCTTCCCGCCCACCCAGAGCTTGGAGTTTAGGAAGATTCTGACATGCAAACATCTGCATAAAAACCCACAGTCACCGGCTTTAACGATCTCATTAGACTGGTAGCATGTAGGGGAACAGGGCACAGGACAATTTTCCAGGGTCATGGATGGAGGAATGAAGAAGTCAGAGAGAGGCTACCTCCCTGGGTGAGAGGAAAGGTAGCCAAAGAGCACACTGTTGGTTTTGCCCAGAGCTTGACTGGCAATGACTCTGTAAATTTGGTTGGCAGTGTTGATCTAACACCCCAAACAAGGTCCTCGCTATTTGAGCAGCACATTAAAGACCCAAGGGAGGTTGTTTTACTTGGCAGCTTCCCCACAGGGTGGCTGAAGGCAGAGGCTGTGCTCCCAAAGCCTTCTTGTACTGGAAAGGGGAGAATAAGCCCCGCAGAACCTGTGGCAGGTAGCTTGCTTTTCTCTCCCCAAAGGCATTCTCAAAGCTGTATGCTGGCAGTGTTCTCTAGCCAAAGAAAATGTCCTGGATGTATGTGTGTGAGCTTGTATGTGTGTCTTCCAAACAAGAACCACCTTTCAGCCTTACCTTTATTTTTTTTTCTGTTATGGGTTAGTTTTAGCAAAATTTACTGCTTAGCTAAGTTAGGAAAGTCACTTAATGCAGGTCCAGCACTATGCTGTGTACTCCCTACACACACAGAGAGAAACAGGAATATAAGTGATCATGATGACGTTGATGATGGTGATGACAAAGACAGTGACAAGACAACAATGATGATGATGGTGATGATGTAAATATTAATGCTGATGATGATGGCACGGATGATGATATTGACAATAATGATGACGATGATGATAATGAGAACAAAAATCTATTGCCTGGTACTCTTCTAAGTGCTTTAATTTAATTTACTAATTTATCTAAGTCCCACAATCACCCTCTGAGAAAGGGTCTATGATCATTGAATCCATCACTTGCTAGTTGTGTGCTGCTGGGCAAGTTATTTCCGCTCTCAGAGACTCAGTGACCCTATCTATACAATGGAAATAAAAACAGCAGATCTGGGTAACACGCTTAGTCAATGTCTGACATGATGCCAGTGTTCAAGAGATAAAAGTGATTCTTATGGAGCCCCACTTGATCCTCCTGTCAACTCTGTGAAAGAGGAAGTATTCTTCTGACCCTGATTTTACAGAATGGTAGCAAGTTCTCCCAGCTAGGAACGGCTGAGCTGGGACTCAAAGCAAGTCATGGGATTTTGGTCCTGTGGGCTTTTGCAGAAGCTGTTTTAGGCATCTCTGCAGGGTTAGTTCTGATCCACAGAGGTCCCTGGGCTAAGGCTGGGCTCAAAGGTCCACATGAGACCAGGCTGGCTTCAGAGCAAACAAAGCCCTCAGCCAGGGTAAGGTTGTGCTAAGGTGGGAGAGGCTGGGACTTTTGTGCCCATGAAATGAATCACTGGGTACCTGGGCTAGTCTGGGTGACAGAGACATAAGTCACTCAAATCTCTTACCTCCCGCCCGGGAAGGTCGGTGGTGCGTCTTTGGAGCCAAAAGAACCTAGTCTTCCAGCTCTGCAAATGCACAGACATCCATATCGCTAGAACTACACCATTTATTATGGTGGCCACGGGCCACATATGGCTATTGAAATATGGCGAGACTGCAGTAAGGTGTGCTGGACATGGAAATATACATCAGATTTTTAAATCTTTATACGAAAAGAAGAAGTGAAATATCTCATTAATAATGCTTCACACTTAGTTGAAATGACATTTTAGATCTAATAGATTAAATATATTATCAAAATTAATTTCACCTGTTCCTTCTTCATTTTTTCCGCATAACTTCTAGAAGATTTTAGGTTATATATATGGCTCATATTGTACTTCTCTGCTCTATAGTTTCTGGTCTACTGAGGTGATTAAACAGCTGGATTAAGAGTTTCCATCCTGGAGTCAAACAGACTGAATTCAAATCCCCATTTCACCTCTAACCAGCTGTGTGAACTTAGGCAAGTTACTTCCCTTCTCTGAGCTTCAGTGTACCTGCTTGTAAAATAAAGGTAAATATTTGGGAAGAATTTTGTCAAACTGTATGATTTTAAATAAGAATTCTTTTTATTCTTAAACAAAAAAGAAATACTATCAGAAACACTGACAAATATTATTGACGAGGAATTCTACTTGTCTTGAGAAAGAATAGGCTTTGCATTCAGTCAGTTCAAATCCAGCCAAAAGCACAGAGCTGTACCATTGTTGAGAGTTAATATATCATTTCTAGGGTTTTTGGAAATCCTAAGGGCTCCCTTGGACCCTAGAGGGCTGTCAGAGACCTCTAAGAAGCTGGGACTATGGGAGAGGAAGGAAGACCATGATCTCTTTCAATATTCACACTTTACAGACAGGGGAATGGATGACCAGAGAGGTTAGGTAACTTGTTCAAGGTCATACAGCAAGTAGGTGGCAGACTAGGTCCTGCCAGGGTCTGTGCTCATGATCACTTGCTATACTTTGTCATCACACCCAATTATCACAAAAGTCCTATTTTTAGCCCTATTTAAAGATGAAGAAACAGGATCAGAGAAGTTAAGCCACTTGTCTGTGGTCACACAGCAGCAGGTGGCATTCAATGCCAGATATACTGGGCTAAAGAGTGTCCCCCAAAATTCCATGTCCATCTGGAACCTCAGAATTGGATCTTATTTGTAAATAGAGTCTTTGCAGCTGTAACTAGTTAAGTTGAGGACATACTGGATTCAAATGGGCCCTAAATTCAGTGACTAGTGTCCTTATTAAAGAAAACAGAGACATGCAGACACACAGAGAGAATGCCACGTGAAGACAGAGAAAAAGATTGGGGTTACACCTCTACAAGCCAGCAAATGCCAAAGATCACCAGCAACTGCTAGAAGCTGGAAGAGGGCACGGAACAGATTTTTCCTCAGAGCCTCCCGAGAGGACCAACCGTGCCACCATCTTGATTTTGGACTTCTGTCCCACAGAGCTGTGAGAGAATAAACGTTTGAGGCCTTAAGCCACCCAGTTTGCAGTAATTTGTTACAGCAGCGTTAGGAAGCTAACACACCAGGTGCTACGGTGTGAAAGTTTGTGTCCCCCCAGATTCACAAGCTAATGTCGTAATCTTCAATGGGAAGTGTTTAGGTCATGAATGAAATTAGAGATCTTGCAAGAAGAGACAGGAGATAGCTAGCTTCTCTCTGTCTCTCTGTCTCTGTCTCTCTCTCTCTCTGTCTCTCTCTCTCTCTCTCTCTTTCTCTCTCTCTCTCGCTTTCTCTCTCTCTCGCTGCCATGGAAAGACACAGTGAGAAGACCAGGAATCGGGTCCTCCACAGACACTGGATCTGCTGGCGCCTTGATCTTGGACTTCCCAGACTCCAGAACTATGAAAAATAAATGTGTGTTGTTTAAGCCCCCAGCCTAGAGGGCTAAGACACAAGACATGGCACCCTTGCTGCTGCTTCACTGTCAAAGCCCCAGCTCATCCCAGGGCGCTGTTGAGATGTCCCCCTCCCATCCTCAGCCCAGACCCTCCCACCAGCCACCAGCCTGAGCAGCTGCGGAGCCTCAGAGTGGCCCCACTGGCTCTGGGCTGTGAGAAAGGCCTTCTGCTCCAGGCATGGCGAGTTCTTGCAAATTACTGTTTTCAGTTGAAAAGAGGTTCCAGAGGGCTCTTCAGTTGCTCAGCAGGAGACGTGAAGACTCTTGAATTAACTCAGAGAATCAGAAGCTTCTATGGCTGATGGCCAGGAGGCCCCCTACCCTCCCTTGCCTTCATCCTATCTCTTGGTCAGGCCTGGGAGAAGTGGTGCTTCTCAGGGGTTCCCACAAGACCAGCCTTGGTGGAGGCCAGATCCAAGTCACCTGTGAACTGATTGCCAGGTGAATGCTGGGGTCAGGGGATGCTGAATGAGGCTCTGCTGTTTCCAGGGGGTCAGCATCCTTCTTACTCCTACGGTGAAGGGGCCTGAGTGTGCTTCCTGTCCAGCCAGGAGTCCTGTCACTGGTCTGCACACACAATGGGCCTTTATTTGATCCAATCAGAAGTCAGGAAGCCATTGAGGAAGAGCTGATTCCTGGCTCAGTCTGTGTGTGTGTGTGTGTGTGTGTGTGTGTGTGTGTGTGTCAGGGACTATCGGGAGTTTGAACACCCTTGCCCTACCAGGTGATCTGGCATAAACTCACCTCTATCTCCACCTTAGTTTGGGCCATTCTCCCCAAAGCCTGCTGTGCATTCATCCAACCACCAACCAAGGAACAACCATCTTGCTCCTTGAATGTGGGGTGTTTGCCAGGCCGCATTATGCACTTGACAGCGTTATCTCACTTGATCTTTACAAATCCCTGTGCTGAATTATGATCACTGTCCCCACTTGACAGATGACAAAACCGAGGCCCAGTCATTTGCCCAAGTTCCGAGAGCTGACAAGTGGCTGAGCAGGATTTGGATGTTAGTCTTTCTTGCATCAAAGTCCACAGTCCTTCCCGTAGTAATCTGGGCAGCTTCTCCACTTTCCACCCACATTCCCTCCCAACGTGTGTAGGCATCTTGCCCTTAAAAAATATTCAAGGCTGAAGCTGCCTTACATAGAGTGTTATAATTAAGAGACTGGGCTCTGGTGTCAGACATTTCCAGGCTTAAATCCCAGCTCTACCACCTGCCAGCAGAGTGCCTCAGTTTCCTCACCTGTAAAATAGAGACAATCATGGATTTTGATTCGGGGGCTCCCGTGGGGATTTGGTGAGGGAATATGGGAACAGCCTGGCACTTAGTACATGAGTCCCCACATGGTGGCCAGAGTCTGATGTGATTGCTGGACAGTGTCCTCAAAACCAAGGAAACTAATGAACATTGGGTCATTCCTATTGCCAGTGTTTGCTCATCCCACAAAATGTCTTTGAACTCCTAATTTTTAATTTTTTTTTTCATTTTTTAGAGATAGGGTCTTGCTCTGTTGCCCAGGCTCGAGTGCAGTGGCACAAGCATAGCTCACTGCAGCCTTCCACCTCAAAGGATCCCTCTGCCTCAGTCTTATGAGTAGCTAGGACTACAGGTGCATGCCACTGCACCTGAGTAACTTTAAAACATGTGGGGTTTTTTTGCAGAGATGGGGTCTTGCTTTGTTGCCCAGGTTTGGCCTAGAACTCTGGGCTTCAAGCAATCCTCCTGACTCGGCCTCCCGAAAGGCTCGGATTATAGGTGTGAACCACCATGCCCCGCCTCCTTGAGCTTCTAAAATGAAATGTGTCGGTCACTGTGGTAGGAGCCAGGGACACAGAGGTGAGAGAGACAGACTGGCCCCTCTCTTCAGAGTGCTGATGGTGGCCTTGGAAGGGAGGGGGACCCTGAGCTGAGCAGGCATCAGCTTTCTTTTTATAAGCAGGTGATTCTTCACAGGGGACAATTTCTCCCCTGCCCAAAGAGACATTTGGCAATGTCTAGAGACAGGTTTACTTGTCACGACTGGTGGGTGTTACCAACATGCAGGGGACAGGAATGCTAAACATCCTGCAATGCACAGCACAGGACGGTTCCCCTCATCAAAGAAGCATCTGGCCCAAAATGTCAGTGGTGCAGAGGCTGAGAAATGCTGGGACATGCACACGTGAGCCCCATGAGCACTTCCGTGACCTCTGCACAGAGACCCCAGGATTCCACAGACTAAAAGAGAGGAAGCATGTGCCCGCACCACCCTCTTCCAACCTGCTTTCTCCGTCAGCTGCTTCCAGCCAGATAATCAGGCCTCCCCTCGGTGTAATAGGATCCAGGCCGCTGAGGCAAATGTAAAAACAAAACCCTGTGCAAATGTGTTTTTATGTAAACACAGCAGGGGGTGGTGGTTGCCTGCAGAGAAAAAACCCTGTGGCTGGTACTTCTCAGAGCAAAAATAACCCCAATGTTACTGCTCTGGGAGCAAAGCAGGCAATGGCATGAGGGTTGTGTGGGAACCCAGGTGTTCCTGGGAGCCATCCCTGCCCCCACTGAGCCGTCCCCTGCCTCCAGGTGAATCTTTCAGGCGCCTAGGATAAGTGAGCAGGTGTTAATCCTCTTGGAAGCATCCCCTTCCTTCAGGGAAGCAGCCAGCATAGGAGGAAAAAAGCACAGTGGGTTATTGTTACATTTTCTTTTTCTTTTCTTTCTTTTTTTTTTTTTTTTTTTTTTTGTTTTTTGAGATGGAGTCTTGCTGTGTCGCCCAGGCTAGAGTGCAGTGGCATGATCTCAGCTCACTGCAAGCTCCACCTCCCGGGTTCACGCCATTCTCCTGCCTCAGCCTCCCGAGTAGCTGGGACTACAGGCGCCTGCCACCATGCTTGGCTAATTTTTTGTGTTTTTTGTAGAGACGGAGTTTCACCATGTTAGCTAGTATGGTCTCGATCTCCTGACCTCGTGATCTGCCCACCTCAGCCTCCCAAAGTGCTGGGATTACAGACATGAGCCACTGCCCCCGGCCTATTGTTAAATTTTCTTTAACGTTTTGTATTATCGTTTACCTACAGTAAAATGCACCCATTTTAGTGTACAGTTTAGCAAGTTTTCACAAATGTGTACAACCATGTAACCTCTACTGCAATCAAGATGAACAAATGTTCCATCACCCTCAACAATTGCTCTTTGCCCCTCTGTGGTCAATCCCTCTCTCATCTCTCACCCCTGGCAACCACTGATCTGTTTTGTGTTGTCTTTTTTTTCTGCCATTACTAGAGTGTCATATAAACTGAATCATAATAGGCTTTGAGTCTGGCTTCTTTCACTCGGCATAATGCATAATGTCTTTGAGGTTTATCAGTGCTGCTGTGTCATCAGTAGCTGATTCCTTTTCATGGCTGAGTAGTACTCTGTTGTATGGAGGCACCACAGTTTGTTCATTCACCATTTGGTTGCTTTCATTTTTGGCAATTACGAATAAAGTTGCTATAAATATTTGCATACAGGTTTTTGCCCGAGCGTGGGTTTTCATTTCTCTTGGGGAAATACCTAGGAATGGACATTTAACTTTTTAAGGAATGGTCAAGCTGTTTTCCAAAGTGGCAGTATATCTTTTTGCATTCCCACCATGGATGGGTGGGAGTTCCAGTTGCTCCACATCCTCTCCAGCACTTGGCATTAGTTTTTGGTTTTTGTTTTTTTATCTGAGCCATTCCAGTACAATGTGTGTGTACTGGAGTTTAAAAACCTCCTGTCTAGACAATTAGAACAGCCCAAGTGAAAGTGATTAGAGGGGACTGGAAAAAATCAGGTGTGTGGTGGCATCTCATTGTGATTTTAATTAAAGCACGGGTTGTTGAGATCTGTGGTCCTGGTGCTGCTCTTAGCAGCAGCTGGCAGGAGGCAGCTGATGTCAGTCATAAGCACGAGTTCTGCAAGCCATCCCAGCTCTGCCACTTGCTGAGTCTATCACCTTGCATCCCTTATTCAGTGCTCTGAGCCTCAGTTTACTCTTCTGTTAAATGGGGCTTGTATTAGTATTTCTCACTGGTAATATTATGAGGTATAGAAAATTTAGTATGTGTATATATGTAATATATATTATGTGTATTATTTTATATAGATATATTTTTAAAATACTAAATAGGACTGGTGTGAGAGTTAGATGAAGTAATGTGGAGAGAGCTGGCATGGTGCCTGGCCCAGAGTTAGAGCTACTGCTTGTTAGAAGTTGCCATGATTATAGTTACTGGGCACTTGCTGTGTATTTAAAAGCAGTAACTATAGTGAGTGCAGCCAGATTTACCCAGTCAAATCCTGGCTCTGCCTACTACACCCTAGCTGTGTGACCTTGGGCAAGTTACTGAAGCTCTCTGGGCTTCTGATTCTACACCTGTAAAATGAAGATAATTATAGTGCCTGTCATGGCACAAATGAGTTTAAATGTAAGGGGCCAGCTTCCTTTGTTCAACATTGTTCAGCCATTTATGAGGCTCAATGGCTGGGCGTGGTAGCTCACACCTGTAATCCCAGCATTTTGGGAGGCTAGGATGGGAGGATCACACTTGAGCTCAGGAGTTCAAGACTAGCCTGGGCAAATAGTGAGACCCCGTTTCTAAAATAATAATAAGAGCCTCAAGAATGTACAAAGCTAACCTATGGTGATAGAAGTTAGAAAAGTGATGGCCCCTGGGGAGGGTGATTTGCTGAGAGGGGACAGCAGAGAGCCTCTAGGAGCCAGGGGAATGTTCAGAGTCTTGATCTGGGTGGGTCACTTCCTGTGCACTTGCTTTTACCATGCCACATATAAATTCTCTCTCATTAAAAAAAAAAGAAAAGAAAAAGGAAGTGTTGAGGTCCTGTGCAGAGCACTGGTGTATCAGTTTGCCAGGGTTGCTGTAACAAAACACCACATGCTGAGTAGCTTTAACAACCAAAATTTATTATCTCACAGTTCTGGAAGCTGGAAGTCCAAAATTAAGGTGTCAGCAGGGTTGGTTCCTCTGAGGTCTTTGTGGAAAGGATTTGCTTCCCACCCCTCTCCTTGGCATAGATGGCTGTCTTCTGTGTGTCTTCATAGCGTCTTCTCTCTGGATGTATCTGTCCCGATTTCCTCCTTTTGTAAGGACACTTATGAAAGGGCATGGTGGTGACTAGCATCCATGGTGACCAGATCTGAAAAGCACAACCCCTAATAAAAAGTATCAGTCACTCATTCATCGACCTACCAGCCCCATCGAATCTCTCTGCATGGTGAAACGTTGGCTTGCTTCTAGGCATTTGCCTGACCCTTCAAATCATGACAGGACTGTTCCTTGCTATGCACTATACATCAGATACTTTACCACCTTCTCCTTAGTCACACACATCTGTCAAGATGTAAACTGTGGCTGAATCATTTGACATTTACATGCTGACGGGGCCTCAATATTCTTTGTCTGCTTATTTTTACATGTAAGCCAAGGCCTATACTATGGATCCTACAACTTCTTAGAAACTTTAAACAGTGGTATTATTCTTCTATTCACAGTAATAGCAACAATACTCATAGGCTACCTGTCATGTTAGATTAAAGCACACCCCAGAGACCTAATTTTAACTGGATTACCCCTGTGAAGAGACTGTCTCCAAAGAAGGTCACACTCTGGGGTACTGGCAGTTAGGATGTCCACGTATGGATTTGGGAAGACAAAAATTCAACTCACAACCACCTATGTAGAAAGCACCCTCTGAGTCGGAGTTTGTGGTAGTTATGATAAGACATTCATTCTCATTGAATTCTCACAACCTCTGAAGGAGATATTGTCCACTTAACATGTGCAATCTGAGGCCCGGAAAGATCCTGGGACACACCTGGTGTCTCATGGGCACTAGTAGTAGGCTGGCCTTTAAGTCAAGGTCCACCTGTCCCCTCACCGAGGATCAAATTCTGAGTTTTTTTGTTTTTGTTTTTGTTTTTTTTTCCAGCCTCCTCTAATCACTTTCACATGGGCTGTTCTAATTGTCTGGACAGAAGGTTTTTACACTCTAGTCCCTGGACCAGCAGCATCAACCTCAACTGGAAGCCTGTTAGAAACGCACATTTTCAGGCCGCACCGGAGTCCTGCTGTGTCAGGAACTTTCTGTGGGGGATGAAGGGCAGGGGGTGCAGAGCCTGTATTTTAACAAGCCCCCTAAAGGATTTCCAAGCTCGCTCCAGTTTGAGAACTCCTGCTCTATGCAGCCCCTGAACATCACACTGTAGCAATGAGTTGCCCGATTGGATCAAACCAAAAGGCCAAACCAGATTCCATATGGGACATAAAACTGCAGCAACTACGTGGCTAATGGCCAGTAGCTTTCTCTGGCTTGGAGGGTCTTCTCTCTGATTCAGGAGACTTTAAAGACCAACTTGCTGTGTGAGGCCTCCCTTCTGTCTGGTGGGATTGGCAATTGTACTTGAGATTCCTTCAGGAATGGCTTGATCCAGACGATCATCCAGGACTTGGCAATGAGCTAGCCATAAAGGAGAGGGGAAGACCTGGCTCCAAGGAGTACATGTTTCCTTTGGGGAGGTAAACTTCGGTACCAGAAACAGTGGTGTCACTAAAATCCCTCTGGAGCCACACAGCCCTAGGCTGAAATTCCAGCTCTACCACTTATGACCTGTGTCACCTTGGGCAAGTCACTGGACCTATCTGAGCCTCAGTTTCTCATTTGAATAATGGGGAGAATAGCACTCACCTTATAGAGTCATGGTGAACATTAGAAATGATGCATTTCAAATACAAAAAATTAGCGGGGTGTGGTGGCGGATGCCTGTAATCCCAGCTACTCAGGAGGTTGAGGCAGGAGAATCTCTTGAACCTGGGAAGCAGAGGTGGCAGCGAGCCGAGGTCACACCATTGCACTCCAGCCTGGGTGACAGAGAAAAACTCCATCTCAAAAAAAAAAAAAATTAAAAAAAAGAAAAGAAATTGTATATTTCAAGGTTCTGGAAGCCCAACAAGTAAAATTGGGATTGATTGTGCTTGAAATTAAGACAGACCCCAAGATTTTATGAGCTAAAATATAAGATTGTCATTTTCCTGATGGCAGGGGCCATGTCATCGTGAATGTATTCACAGCACCTGACATACAATAGGTACTCAATACATGTTTCTTAACTGAAGATATAAAAACATGCTGCCCCCACAGTGGAGAATATTTCGCTCCCACTGATTAGCATAGAGGTCTTTTCAGCCAAGGAGGGCGAAATTTTCCTCAGAGGTGATGCATTTGTGCGGTCTGTGCAGGATACTCTCACTGTAGATAGATCCCTTGGCTCAGGTCACGCCCGTGGGACAAACCTTGGCTTGCCAAGTGGCTGTCACTCAATGAATGTTTGTTGAATGAATGGATGAGCTGTAGTTTGAATGTCGAGGGAGGGAGCAGTAAGTAGGAACCAGAAGAAATTTTAAGGTAGTTTTTATTTTTGTGTTTTACTAAGCAGGAGCCAAAGGAAGAGAAAGCTCAGTCCAATTGCTCCAGGCTACACATCATTAGAATGAGGTTAAAAGGTGGGGACAGGAAAAAGGGATGTTTGAGACCACAGCATGAGCCTCCTCCAACTTTCACAATCACCCAGCACCCACTACATAATTTGCAGGGTGCAGGGCAAAATGAAAATGTGGGGCTCCTTTTTCAAAAATTATTAAGAATTTCAAGACAGCGACAGCAGAGCTTTAAATTGAGCACAGCAGGCCTTCTGAGTGTGGGTCCTGTGGGACCACACAGTGCAGGTTGTGAGCCTATGAAAATGGCCCTGCAACCGCTTCCTCTACAGATGGGGAAACCCAGCTCAGAGAGGCTGCAAATGTCACTCAGGACGCCCAGCCTGTCCTGCAGGGGAGTCCGGACTCAAGCCCATGAACCTTAGTGGTCATCTGGTTGACCTCTTCATGGGACTAGCCTGTCTAGACTCCCTGCGCACTGCCAGGGGCAGAGGGTGTCCTGTGCTACTTATGAGGACTGAAAGGAGCTTCCCTGTCCCCTCAGGAACCTGACATGCTGCAGCCGTCAGCATCCTATTCCAACCCTCGTGCCTCGCTCTTCCTCCCTGGGATGCAACCAGACAGACCTTCCTCCCTCCCACCCGGGCGGATTTATTCCTGGGGCTGTGTGGGCGGATGCGTGTTTGTGTGTGGGGTGTTCATCTAAATTTAAAGACATCATGACAGCAAAGACCTATTAATGTTGGGGCTGGTGAGGACTCTCTTTTAAAAGAATCCCAAATAAATTAAGAGATACAAGACTGCCCCAGTTCTAACTTCTGTGCCTGTTCCACCTTACTCTGTGCCTGTCAGCCCTCTGGCCTGGGATGAGAAGAGTAAGGGATACCGACGGGGACTAGATGACTAGATGCCTGTCAGGGACCCTGAGAGGTGGCACGATGGCACCCATTTACAAGTCGGGAAAATGGAGGCTCAGAGAGGTGACATGCGATTGTTCAGGGTTTTTTGTTTATTTGTTTTTAGAGACAGGGTCTCACTCTGTTCCCCAGGCTAGAGTGCGATGGCATGATCATAGCTCACTGCAACCTCAGATTCCTGGGCTTAAGCCTTGCCAAGGTCTTGAGTTACAAAGTAACAGAGCTGGAGGAGGACTCTTACGCATTCCAGAACTCACCTTTCACAAAGCCATAGCTGCCCCTGTTGATACAAAAGTGCAAATAACAATAACTGTGGTTGTGCTGAGGCCTGGGAATCACCTAACCCCATGGTAAGCATTTTAAACAATTACTGCAGCTAACTCTGTCAATACCCAGATGCTTTGCCTGTCATAGTCTCATCCCATTTTATGGGCAAGGAACTAAGGCTCAGAGAGATTAGGTGGTTTCCTCAGCTTCTCACTGCTGTTAAGTGACGAGCCAAGATTCCAACCCAAGTCTAACTGATATCAAAACTCACGCTCTATCTCTTTCTTTAAGTCACAGTTAATTATGGAAAACAAAAATACAGATCTGCAAAATGAAAAAATAAATCACTCCCAAACCTACCTCCAAGAGGTAACATCTTTCTGTAAATCGATATGTTTCCATCCATCTGTCTTTCTCCGCCGAAGGGGAGGTTCTGCTCCCGGCACCTGACCTTGCTGTTCTGTAATTGCCAGGCAATTTAGAGATGACTTGAAATATATAATTCATGGGCGCGTCTTTCATCCTGGTCACTGGAAGGCAGCGAGGCATGACTGTCTCCTGGAGAGAATTTCAACCTTGACATGGGAGGAGATGATATCTTAGGAGCTCAGAACAAAATTTCAGAATTGGAGAGCCCACCAACATTGAAACTGTAAAGCAAAAACTATCTGAGACAGGTCTCAATCAGTTTAAAAGTTCATTTTGCCAGGGTTAAGGATATACCCAGAAGAGAGGTCTGTGCGTTTCCCCAGAGATGACTTTGAGGGCTTCAGTATTTAAAGGAGAAAAGCAAGCTGGAGGGGAAAGAGGGTATGGTCACATTACTAAAGCCCCAGGTTGCAAGAGAAAAGAAGCAGGCAGAGGAATAAATTACATTATTTGTCTCCAACTCAGTAAACCAGCGCTTTACATAAGATAAGGTAAACATCAAGTAGCTACCTGTGGAGATATTTTACCTTTTATCTGTAGCGATCTGCTTAAGGAACAAAAGGAGAGGCAGTTTCTTGCCTGACTCAGCTTCCAGCATAACTTTTTCCTCCTTTTGGTATAGTTTTTCTTTTCCTTGCACAGAACGGACCCTAATATCCCAGCATAGAGTGCTAGAAGTTGGGGACCCTAGCGTGGAACCTCACAATAGAATCTTATGATGGAGAGCTAGGATAAAAATCTTAGAAAGGAGCTCTAGAATCTGGTACCAAAACTTTGTAAGCCTGGACTCAGATGGGTCCACGGGCAGTGTTCCGGTTCTCTCCTCTGTTAGGTGCAGGCCAGGGATATTGCCAACCACCCTACAATGCACAGAACAGCTCCCTCCAACAAATTACCCAGTCCAAAGTGTCAGTGTCACTGATGATGAGGAACTCTGGTCGTGACTTTTCAAGACATGTGCTGCTTTATTCTTTTGACAATCCCAGGGGATGAAGAAACCACCTTTGGTCAGAATAAGACGATCCAGTTTCTAGTTTTAGCTCCAAGACTAACCATGTTTCTCACGCAGGTCCCATGGTGTCTGCTGTTTCTCACTCATGAAGTGGAAATAAGGATTCCCACCATGTGTTATAAACAAATATGGACCAATAGGGCTGGTTAACTCTGTGTGTGTGCTGGGGGTGAGGGGGATGACAGGCATGGGGCTGTGCACACTTCCAGCATGCGTGAGTCTCTGCACACGTGTGTGGACTCCTGCCATCTTCTCTGTGGTACAATGGTGTCCAGGTGATGTCTTCATGAATGGAAGGGTCAGTCAGTTTCTGGCACTCGTTGCTTGCATGTGAGGGGACATCTCTCTGTTGGATGCCAGCAGAACTCCCTGGGCCACTGAAGGCTTGGGAACCCCCGCGCCTTCTGTGCCGGCTCTGAGCATTCAGAGAAGAGAGGCTCTCTTGTACAGAAGGCCTCTGAATCACCCCACTTGCCCCACAGACAGGAGGCCCCGAGGTCAGAGGTCAGAGGGTGGCACTTCCACAGAAGACAGTGCCACGTAGAGGTTAGGATGAAGGGTCTGGAGTCAGACAGGCCTGGGTTGAGTCTTGTTCTGCCACTCACCAGCTCTGCCCTTCGGGAAGGTGACTGACCTCTCCAGGCCTTGCTTGTCTCATCTGTAAAGTGAGATTAAACCCAACCTACCAAGCAGAGACCCTGGGGAGAGGCAATGGCACAGGGTACATGGAAGGGCCTGGCGCATAGTAGGCGTGCAACAAAAGGTGTTTATCCATTTTTCTTCCATCCCAGGAGGGTGCCAAGGCTGAAGGCTGGGATGCAGGAAAACTGGGTCTGGATAGAGTCACCCTCCAACTCCACTTTAGACCTCAGTTACCCCACATGTCAGTGAGGAAGCTGACCTGGAGGTCATGAAGAGTCCTCCCTCCTGCTTTGAAGGCTGTGAGCCCACCTCTCAGTCCTGCTCAGAGCCGGCGGTAGGTGCTGGCAACCCCTCCAAGGGCACAAGGTTCTCCTGGGGGGAAGAGAATTTGAACCTGTAGAGGTGGGCTGGGGATCACAGAGACCACCTCACCACCACCCCCGCAGACACACACACACACACTGGCTTGGACAGAAAGATTGGACTTGGGTGATTTGGGGGTGGGGACGCCAGTTGTTTTTCACTCTTGGTGGAAAGTTCCTCTCTGGAGAGGGGTTGCTAATGGGTGCTGTCACCATTCCTAAATTAGAGTTCAATCCACCGTGGTCAGTGTGGAACCAGCAAACGGCAATTTGCTTGTGTTTGCGGCTGGGAGCGATGAGGGCTGCCAGGGAGCAGCGTGTGCTCTGGGAAGAAACTTGCAGGGCAGGAACCAGCTCAGCCCTGGCCTGGCTGTGACTCTGGGCCACTCCTCCAGCCTCTGTGAACCCCCGGGTTCCTCATATGTAAAACATCAGACCTGAACTAGTTGGTGTCTAAGGGCCTTTTGAACTCTAGGATTCTATGCTATCATAATCATAATCTTGATAACAGCTAAAAAGTATTGAGCACTTACTTGGGTCCAGGACTATGCGAGACATTTTATATGGACAGAGGTTATTTCATTCAAGTTTCTCCGAGCCTCAGTTTCCCCTTATGTAAAGGAAGGCTGTTTCACTAGGTATTGGATCTCCAGGCTTCTTGTAGCTCTGTCACTTGCTGTAAGGAAGAAGCTGAGTGACCGGAGAGTGGCCTTTGAGCTCTGAAGAGGACAGGGTGAACTGAACTGCTTCAGTGGTCCTAAGCCCCTTCCCCCAAAAACTCTGTATCAGCTTCCATTGCTGATGAAAATTAAGGGCCAGCAAATACTTTCTGTAAAAGGCCAGAAGGTAAATATTTTAGGCTTTGAGGGCCACATTCCCCTGAGCCCCAGCCAGAAAGAAATTCTAGTTCCTCCCACAAGCCCTGCCAAGCACCTGGACCTTGACCTTTTCTAAGCTCCAGCAATCAACAAGCATTTTTCAGCTCAGCCTCTGAGAAGTGATCACATCCCACTGGGACAGGAATGTCCTCACTGTATTATTAAGGAGACGGGCTCTGGTCACACTCAGTTCAAGAACAGTCCTGAGCAGAAACCATAAGTCCTGGTGGGATGGACCCCCACCGACCCTTTTCCACCTCCCAGTCTCTGCATGGTGTCTCCCGCTGCCTGGGACATTATTGCCCTGGATCCTCCCATGACTGTCTCCTTGTCATTTTGCAGATCTCAGCTCAAATCCCTTCTGAGAGGGGCCTTTGGGAACCACTCTACCACACACAGCTTCCTCCTATTCTCCATTGCCAGGACTTTCCAATTATTTCAGTGACCCCACAGTGAGAAATGCATTTGACATTGTGAGGCACACACACAACCGAAGCAAAGGTTCACAAAATAACATTTCTCCTTACTGCATGTCAGCCAATGATAGCTTACTCCCCACCATTCCCTTTCATCCTATCCCAGTCCACCCTATCTCCTCCCTCCTGCCTTCCTCCCTGTTCTCTGCCATTCCCTGTAGGTCTGCCCCGTGGGTAAACACTCTGCCCAGAACCAGCAGAGTCATCCATTATCTCCCCCAGACAATTAGCAGCCTATTAAGGAACTCGATGCAAATGTGCACTAATTGACCCAAGACACAGCAGCTTCTGGAGGAGAAGGATCACTCCAGATGGCTTAATGATAGGGATTTAGAAGTCCCTTCAGAAGTCCCTCTTGGGGAAGAAAGTGATCTGCGCTTGGAGAAGGGCTGCCAGCTGCCTCATGGGTTGGCCAGTGGACTGGGTGACCTGCACCTTGGGGCCCCTTCACCAAACCACTGGACAAGGGAGACAGTCAGTTCACCCCTTCATCCCTCTCCAACCCCTGACCCTTCCTACAACATGGCCTCTTCTCCGGAGCCCACAGTTTGGATATTTCATTGACATATACCTCAGTGGGTCTCTGCATTTTTTTTTTTTTTTTTTTTTTTTTTTTTTTTTTTTTTGAGACGGAGTCTTGCTCTGTCGCCCAGGCTGGAGTGCAGTGGCCGGATCTCAGCTCACTGCAAGCTCCGCCTCCCGGGTTCAGGCCTTTCTCCTGCCTCAGCCTCCCGAGTAGCTGGGACTACAGGCGCCCGCCACCTCGCCCGGCTAGTTTTTTTGTATTTTTTAGTAGAGACAGGGTTTCACCGTGTTAGCCAGGATGGTCTCAATCTCCTGACCTCATGATCCGCCCGTCTGGGCCTCCCAAAGTGCTGGGATTACAGGCTTGAGCCACCGCACCCGGCCTGCATTTTCAAATATATGATTGTCCCCCCTTTTTAAATAGACTTTTAAAAAGCCATTTTAGGTTCATAGCAAAATTGAGCGGCAAGTACAGAAAGTTCCCATATAACCCCAGACCTTCCTCCAACAGCCTGCCCCTCCATCAACATCCCACACCAGAGTGGTCCATTTGTTACAGTGAATGAACCTACACTGACACATCATTATCACCCAAGTCCCCAGTGTCCATTAGTGCTCACTCTTGGTGTTATACTTTCTGTGGGTTTGGACAAATGCATAATGACATGTGTCCACCACTATAGTATCATACAGAGCAGTTTCACTGTCCTAAAAATCCTATACTCTACCTACTCACCCTCCCTCTAGCCCTCAGCAACCACTGATCTTTTTATTGTCTCCATAGTTTTGCCTTTTCCAGAATATCATATCTTTGGAATCGTACAGTGTGTAGCTTTTTCAGATTGGCTTCTTTCACTTGGTAATATGCATTTAAGTTTCCTCCATGTCAGTTAGCCCTGAATAATACTCCACTGTCTGGATGTACATATTCCTTTGGGTAGATTCCCATGAGCACGATTGCTGGATCGTATGGTAAGAGTAAGTTTTGTTTTATGAGTTGCCCTTTGAAGACTAACTGTAGCTTATTGAGCCCTTTTGGTGTATGTACCTAGCACCATAGTAAGAAAAGACAAATGAAAAGTTTTCTCATTCAGTGCTGTCTATAACCCTGGAAGGCTTGGTCCTACAAGATCAAGGACCCAAGGCTTTCTCAGGTCCTTTGTCTCTTCTTTGTCTCGGTTCAGTGTCTCTTCTCTGCTCAGCTACTTTCTTCTCCTTCTTCTCTTTGCAGACTTAACTTTTGCTCTTTCTTTGGGCATCTGGTGACAGCTCCTGAGGCTACAGGTCCATAGTCCAAGTGATCAGCAAAGATGTGAATGTCTCAAATCCCAACTCCATATTTCTGAGGCCAAGAATGGATTGACCCGTTTTAGATCTGAGCCTACCTATTATCCACCAGCAATGCCAGTGGGAAGGGTAATATGCTGCAAACACAGCGCCTGGGGTCTGCCTCTGTAAGCAAGGGGTGGGTGTCACACACTAGACAGACTCCCCAAAATGTATCCTCCACACCTACCTTAGGTAGTCATCAATCATTGCACCAACTCATTGAATCTTTATCTTTTTCTGAAGTCTGGGCAAAGGGTGTTGTCATGAGAAGAGGTAAATGTTTTGTTTAGTTGGCCAAAGTTGTGGCAGAGAATAATTATCTACCAAGAAACTGTCATGACAGGTTTAGCATACGGTTAAGAGTGCAGGCCCCAGAGCCAGACTCCCTGGGCTGGAAGCCTGTTCCACCACTTCCTAGCTGTGTGACGCGGCACAGATGACTTAACTGCTCTGATTTCCTCATCTGTAAAACGGAGCAAACAAGTGGAACCTTTCTTATAGGGCTGTTGTAAGGATTACAAGTTACTCTCTAGACAGTGTCTGTCACATAGTTGGTGCTCAATAAATACTAGCCCATATTGTTATTACGATGCTATGTGTTTTAAAAACAGTAGCCCATTTAACCTTCCTGCCTTCCCAGTGAGGCAGGTGGATTGGCCCTATTTTGCAGGTGAGAAAACCAAGTAGCAGAGAGGCCCCTTGCTGAAGATCACACAGCCACCATGACCCTGAGGATGCAGGAGTGTGTGACTCTGGCCCTGAACCCTTTCCATGTTTCCTCTCCGTGGCCATTCCTGTCCACAGTGGCCCAGCCTGACTCCCTGCAACAAGCGAAGATGGCTGTAAAGATTGCCCATGGAGCAAGAGGCACTAGAGTCATTACCCAGAAAAACAAAATTTTAATATTTATTTATAATGGATACCATATGCTCCCTCTGATTTTTTTATTTAATTACATCATGGCAGATGGCTGGGTGTTAAAGGCCATTAAGCTAATGGCACTTTGCCTTCTCATTTATTTTCTTGAGTTTTGGGGAAGATAAATGAAAATGGACATGGTTGGCAGGCTGTGAGCACAGGGTAATGCTGAGTGAGTTTCCTTCCTGGGGACAGAGGGAAGTGTGGGGACCCAGGGGATTCTTTCTGGAGGTGGGGTGAGCGAGTGCAGAGGGCAACATACGGGTGTGCCTAGGAACTGGTGACGCTTTCCTGGTGTGTACATGCTTCCTGATCAAAAAAGTGGGAATGTTGTATCAAAGATTCTGCAGAATTGTTGCATCAAAGATATGCAGAACCACAATGTGTCCATCACAAGCACGATGGAATCACTAGACTACAGCACACCCACGAATGGAAGGGTGTGTCCCAGAGGGGGTCTACCACTGTACGGGGTGCAAAAGCCTTCCCTAGGGTTAGTTGGGTTAGTAAAATTCTGGATTTCTAAGACAATGAGTGAAAGGATTTGGCATTTATAATGGCATTTCTTCTCAGGCCGTTTCATTAAGTCTTTCACTTGCCAAATGACTGGTCCTCCAGCAAGAAGGGTGAGAAAGAAATTTGATTAAAGGAATTGGGGGTTATCTACCTGGAGAAGTGTTTAAGGCATGGCCGTCCATATCTTCAGGCTCAGAAAGGTTCCTTTCATCAAGGCTTGGATTCAACTGAGGGATCAGTGGTTAAGAGAGGGAATAGCTGCCTTTCTGGTCTGCATAGTGTCCGCCATGGCATCATGACACTGAGGCTCAGTTTTGCACTTGAATTCATGCTCCACTTTTTGTGTGCCTGGGAAAGTTACCTAATCTCTGTGAACCTTAGCTTCCTCATCTGTAAAGTGGGTATAATATGCCAATGTCTCATCATTGTTAAAAGGTCCTATATTGCCTTCCAGGGATCTGTATAAAGATTTACATACAGGATGTTTATCATAGCATTACTTATTTATAAGAGAGGGAAGACTGGAAATATTTTACATGTCTAATGATAAGGAAAAGGTTGAAAAACCATTGATATGATACCATTGATATGCTATGAATAAACCACATTGATTCCTATTCTAAGGAATCAACTATTCCAAGAAATAAATACCACTGATAAGTAGTTCATTTAGGAAATGAAGAGCACACTTACTCCTGTCCTTCCCTGAGTGGGGGAGTTAGACAGGGAAGGGAAGAAATCAATAAAGGGTGTGTTATTGAGTCATCTATTCCAGAGGGTGGTTGAGGTTAAGTCCCACTGGAGAAATATACACTTCAGAGTTATTCCAGCTGAGGAGCAAGGAAGCTGGGGCATTTATACACCAACTCCCATCAGTCATTTGTTGCAGCTGCTTCCAAATGTTAATATTCTCACATGCCTTCCCTGCACAAAATCATTCAAGGTGCTGGAGAAACCTCTCAGACAACCAGATAAGCATTCAGAATTTAACTGAATGTGGTGGGTGGGTGGGGCACGTACAGCATCTGTTACAGATCTACCAAACCAACCAAAAAGAAAAGGGCTGACAACATTAAGTGTTGGTGTGGATTTGGAGCAACAGGAATGCTCAAACTGTACTGGAGAAGTTATGACTACAGCAACCTTGGAAAAAAAAACTGGCATCTTTTAGGATAATCATAAGATGCTCATACAAAACAAACAAACAAACTAGTGCTTTCACTCCTAGGTATATATGCATCCTACATTAATTTTTATATACATGCATCAGGAGAGAGGTATGGGAATGTCTGCAGCAACTGGCAAGAGGAATCCATTCTACCCAAGCCACATGAGCTGAGAATTAATGAGGGAGAAATTCCATGAAAGAAAATGGAGTCCTTGTATCAGAACGAAGGGGCACTGAACAGGCAAAACCACATGTATTCTCCAGAAATTATTATAAGATGTAGCATTTTCACCTAATATATATAGATATGATATGATACATTTGTATATATTGACTTATTTAGTTCTTACACTAACCGTAGGAGATAAATTATATTACATCATCACTCTATTGATGGGGAAACTGATGCTCAAAGAAGTTAATGACCACCTCAAAGAATGATAGTGGGGATTAAAAGGCATAATGGGAATAAGATGACTGGCACATAGTAAGTGCTCAACAAACACCAGTGACTTCTGATATTTTTATTATTAGAACAAGACTGAAATTTTACCTGGGCTCCCCACTTTCTTGGAAACTTCCCAGATGAGTCTCCTACCCAGAACTCTTAAGAAATCAAACCTTCGTGAACCTGGTGTATCAGTAACTATTTCTTGGTGAAGCTTGGGTGGTCTGGGGTCAGTTGGCCGCTGGGTCTGCCCAGTCCCTCCAAACTACCTCTGCCCCCCAGATCAGGTGCTGGGGGTTGTAGAGAGGGAGTCAGCCCCCTACCCAGCCTCACAGGCTTCCATTCTGACCGACTCTAGCCTCTAGAACCTGGAAGGGGGAGGCACCCTTTTACTCCCAGGGGAGGTAAGGAACCACAGGGCAGGCTATGCCTCTGTTTTTCTTTCCCCTGCAGGGCAGCTCTCTCCCGCCCATCTACAAGTTGGCAGCTCAACACCACAGCCTCATTCTGGTGCTAAAAATAGGCTGTGTTTAGACACTTTGAGGCTCCTGCTGGAAACATGAACTGCAGTAACCGAACGCTGCCACTCCCAAAAAGGGGGCCTCTCAGCCTCCTCCCTGTGGAAACTCACGCCAGCCCTGGGAGGGAGGCAGAGTAGAGG
This sequence comes from Macaca fascicularis, assembly GCF_037993035.2. Classification (NCBI taxonomy): domain Eukaryota; kingdom Metazoa; phylum Chordata; class Mammalia; order Primates; family Cercopithecidae; genus Macaca; species Macaca fascicularis. The sequence goes on from NC_088385.1 coordinate 115,020,710, forward strand.
TTGTCCACCACATTTAACAGATGGGGAAACTGAGGCTCACAGATGTGTCATGTAAAATAAAAGGGGATGAAGTCGTGATAGCCAGCCCTGGGGATTGTCTCATCGAATCCTCCCCACACCTCTGGGAGGGACGTTCTATGGTTTACTTAAGTTTATAGAGAGAAGATGGCAGCTCAGACAGATGAAGGGCCCTGTCTGGACCTCACACCTGTAAGTGAGTGACAGGAGGGGATGTTAATACAATTATGATCCTCAACGTGCTATGAACAAATGGAGACAGAGAGAAGTGACTTGCTGAAGGCCAACAGCCCCCATCTCATCTCACCCAGGGTTGTAGACACATCATCTGTGGGTTGGGAAGAAACATCACACCTGCCTTGCAGCTATCCCAGAGGGAGGATATGGGAGAACGTAATATAAAACCTTCAAACACAGTGTCCAGCATATAGTAGGTATTCAACAAATTAGTTAGTTTCATTTCCCCATTCCCTTTGAGGCAGAATTTCTGTCTGGAGAGAGATAGCAGAAAGAGACACAATGACAGATAGACTAGAGACTTGGAGAGATAGAGACGGAGAGAGCAGCAGGAGGGAGAGAATGACAGATGGATGTGGGAGGCAGGGGAGTCTGGGATACCTTTGAGGACATGGGGCTATGGCTCAGCTGAATCTCGGAACCCCTGAACCCCAGAACCACCCAGTGCTGAGTAACACAAGATGCTGCCTCCACAGAGCCCTGGATTTACAGTTCTCCAAGGCTGTCACCTGAGTGTTTTGGCCAGTGTGTGAAGCCATGGTTGTACGTTTGAGCCCTGGGAGGATAAACATGACTCTTTTTACTTATTTTTCTCTACCAGTGTTTCTTGGGACCCTCCTATGTACCAAATAGCCTTATCACCTCCATGGGGCTCAGATTCCAGGGGGCTCTTCCTCCAGGTAAGCCCCCGCCTCCTGCTAGCACCGGCAAGATGCTGTGGGGTGGCTCAGTTCAGCACCTTCCCTCCCCAGGAGGAAAGGGAGCTCTGAAAGTGGGGTGTGGGCACAGCCCCCCTCCACATCCCTCCAGCAGATCTCCTTCACTTTCCACATCACCCATGCCTCAGTCTCTTTCTGTTCCCTGCCAGCCCCTAATGAGCTCATTATCCTCTTAAAGCCCATTTGGCACCCACTTAGAGAAGAGATGTGTTGGAATATGAAAGAATGAAGAGGGAACAATGAAAAAGGACTAGACCCAGAAATATCCTCAGAGAGGCAGAAAGCCACAGGGAACACTACAGCTGAAAACTTTGCTGTCTCCACGACAGCAAATGTGCTGAGGTGGCAAATGGCTTTCAAGTGTCTCACATGTGCCCCTGAGGGGGCGAGGGTGGCACTTATCGTGAGCATCTCCTGTGCATCAGGTATTCCTCCTACAATGTTTAATCCAGTCCTTCCAGCAATATACTTTTTAGGGGAGAAGTCAAGATCCTTTAGGCCACTTGACACGTGAGGAAACTGAGTCTTGCTGAGAAGAGATGTCTTGCCCCAGTCACTCACCTGGGGGAATGGAAGAGGCAGGATTTGAACCCAGGTCTGTTTGCCTGTGGAATCCACCTCTGTTCTTGCCTGAGTGCCTCTGGAAGGGCTGGTGTCCCCTTGCCCACCCCACGAGGACTGCTGGCTTTTTCTCATCCCAGCCCAGCGGCAGAAACATCTGGCACATGTGTTGGCACGACCATGAAACGTCAGTGGATTCTCATGTGCGTTGTTAAGACATAGTCCCGACTCCTGAGCTTGGCATCCAAGGCTTCCCATGGTCTGGCTCCTGCCCACCGCTTGGCTATATTCCCAGCCCACAGTCCCCCAGGCTCCTTTGTTTCTTCCCCCTCAGTGATGCACCCTTATGTGGGCTGTTCCTCTTCCCTGGGCTAACCTTCTGTTGCTCCTTCACCCAGAGAATTTTGACTCCTTTTGCAAGACCTGCTGGCTTAAAGACTCCTGCCTGGGGAAGCCCTCTATGGTCCCCCCAGGCAGTTGCAGATAAAATATATAAATATAATATCTAAAATATATTTATATATATATATATATGTACAGTTGTTTGTTTGTTTTTTCTGAGATGGCGTCTAGCCCAATCACCCAGGCTGGAGTGCAGTGGCGCTATCTTGGCTCACTGAGAGCTCCGCCTCTTGGGTTCACACCATTCTCCTGCCTCAGCCTCCCGAGTAGCTGGGACTACAGCCGCCCACCACTACGCCTGGCTAATTTTTTTTGTATTTTTAGTAGGGACGGGGTTTCACCGTGTTAGCCAGGATAGTCTCGGTCTCCTGACCTCGTGATCCGCCCATCTCGGCCTCCCAAAGTGCTAGGATTACAGGCATGAGCCACCGCGCCCGGCCCCCCCACCCTAATATTTCAAGCCAAATTCTGGGAGCTTATGTGCAAGGGCTTTTTTTTCCGGGCATATATCTATAGTTGTCGTGAGATCTTCAAAGAGTTACAAGATCAGAATAGACATATGGTTAGGAATATAGGCTTTGAAATCAGGTGGCATTGGGTTTACCACCCTGCTGCCACTTACTAGCTCTGTGACCCTGAACAAGTTACCTAATCTCTCTGATACTCATTCCCCTCTTGTGTAAAAATAGATACACGTCTCCCTCATAGAACTGTTTAAATGAGAGTATTTATATGTGTAGAAGAATGTCTGGCATGTATTAAGTGTTCAATAAACATTAACTATAATATTGACTGCTGTATATTATACACACATCTACTATGGGATTTATCATTGTCTGTCTAGCACAGTAATTGTTTACATTGCTTTCTCCCTCAGTTGACTCTGAATTCTCTGAAAGCAGGGACTGTGAATTATTTATTCCTGCATCTCAAGCACACACATAGTAGGCAATCAGCATATGTTTTTAAATAAATGAAAGAATGAGTGGATGACTGGATGGGTAGAGAATTGGATGGATGGATGGGCTGCTTTAGTTCAGATAAATAGATGAATGAATGTATAGTTGGACAGATTAATGAATAGATGAATAGTAGGTGAATGGATGGCTCAATGAATAGATGGATAGGTGAACTGCTGGAAGACGGATGGATGGATGGATGGATGGATGGATGGATGGATGGATGGGTGGATGGATGGATGCATGGCTTAATGAATGGGTGAGTAGGTGGACTGATGGATGACAGACAGATGGATAGATGGATGGCTTAATGAATGGGTGGGTAGGTAGACTGCTGGATGACAGACAGATGGATGGTTAGATGGATGGATGGATAGATGGATTAATGAATGGATGGGTGGGTGGATGCTGAATGATAGACAGATGAATGGTGGATGGATGCATGGATAGGTGGTTGGCTTAATGACTGGATGGGTAGGTGGACTGCTGGATGACAGACGGATGGATAGTTTGACTTTACAAAGGCATGAATTTTTGTCTGTTTTGTTCACTTATTTATTCCAAGTGCCTACGAGGGTGATTGGTGCATAGTATGTGCTCAGTACTTAGTTCTTGAACAAATGAGTTGGCGGACTACCTTAAACCACAGTTAAATGCTGACACTACTATCTGGATTAGGAGAGTATGTTACAATTTGTATCTTCCATTGACTGACTATGGAATCTCAGGCGTTGGCTAAGATGGTCATGGAGCCCCCTGCTGGTGGTAATATGAAAAAGCATTGCCTAAATGGAGTTTCCTGTTTTCTCATTTACATTCTATTTTTCCTCTTGACTGATGATCCTGAACATTTACTCATAAAGCTGTGGTTCTCAACCCTCCATGCTCATAACCATTATCTGAGAGCACCTGGTTACAGCTGTGGGTTGGAAAGGTCAGGAATAGATATTCACCAGGCTCTCAGGTGATTCTGAATCAGTTGTTTCTCAGACCCACATCTGGGAGACCCTGACAAAGGGTGAGGGTCTCACCCTTTGGTAACTGGGAGGTAACTGGGAGGCTGTTGGTAACTGGGAGGCTGTGAGGATCGGCTACTGTTTGGGGAGCTGTCTCTGAATTCTCAAGTGATGTCCAGACTATGTGGGAAAGAGGCAGAGTCAAAGAGGCACTGGTTAAGAGCTGTGATTTGCAATTTGGACTGTCCTGGGTTCAGATCCCAGCTCCATCACTCACCGGCTGTGTGAACTCCTTTTCCTCATCTGTAAGGTAGGGAAATAGTTACCTCCCATAGGAATGTTGGGAGGAATAAAGGAGACAACAAGTGTAGATGGCTGGGCACAAAGCTGAGCACATGGTAGACACTCAATAAACACTGAATGGACAAATATGCTGCTAAATAACCCTATTTTCCTTCTTTTTCCTTTTCTTCCTTGGATAGAGGAGAGGGGCTATGGATTTTATTTTTCCCACTAGAATGTGAGCTCTGTGAAAGAGGGGATTTTGCCTCTCCTGCTCACAGCTTAATTTCCAGCACCTAGGACAGTGCCTCACACAAAGTAGGTCTCACTATTTGTTGGGGAAAAAAAAAATGAATGAACCTGGTTTGGTTCAGAATTGCCCAGGTTCAGCAGGTAGTCCAGCAAGGACCTTGAAAGTACTTTTCGGACTTAAGGTAATCCTTGGATCAGTGTATATTTGACAAATATATAGTAAGTATGGAGCAAAGCAAACCACTGGCCCATGAGAACCTGTGCTTGTCCAAGATGAAGTTTGTCCCCAAATCAGGGCCCACTAGGATCCAGGCCCCCAAATTCCCAGTTTGGTGTCAAGAAAAAGGCAGTGTTCTGGAAGACTCAGGGATGCTCTTTATCCGACACTGCTCTTAAGCCTTTTCATGCCATTGGTGGTTTCCTCCCTCTCCAGGCCTCTGCATTTCCCTCTAGGATGCTCAAGAACCCTTGGGTTCTGTGCTTTGGTGAAGGGGCTTCTCATGCCTGTGTCTCCGCTGTTTTGCAGGTGGCATCCCTGAATCCTGACTGGATGGAAGCCCACCAGCTTCTGTTCCCATGAGGTAGAAAGGCCGAGCTTGGTCTTCAGCTGGGGAAGAGGCCAGAAACAAGGCCCCTGGCGAAATAACCCAGATCCATTGGCCTGAGGAGCAGAGAAAGGGTGAGAAGTGAACTGCAGCTGCTGGTAACCCTCAGAAACCTTCTCTGATTGCTATTCTCACAGTTCTTTGGGAAGACTCTGAAGTGAAGAACAATATGTAGGAAAATGGGACCAACTCATGTGTGTTCTGAGCCTCAAAACCCCTTTCTTGGCGCAAAGAAGCTCACCTTGAGTTTGGGAGGGCTGGTAAGCTCCATCCTTTCTCATGACCTCAGCCAAGCATTGAACTTGCCCTCCCCTTCTGGCCTTGGTGATCACTTTTTCGGGAAAAGTGAGACTGAGGACCCCCAGGTGTTCCATCCCTAAGAAAAGCTTGGGAAACCAAGCCCCTTCCATCCCCTCCCAAGCACCCCAGCCAAGCCCCAGAGAGCCAGTCCGGAATGATCCCGCTATGGCCAAGCTCTGGTTCAAATTCCAGCGGTACTTCCGCCGGAAACCTGTGCGCTTCTTTACTTTCCTGGCACTCTACCTGACTGCCGGGAGCCTTGTCTTCCTTCACTCTGGCTTTGTGGGCCAGCCCGCTGTCTCGGGGAACCAGGCGAACCCCGCGGCCGCAGGAGGCCCGGCTGAGGGTGCTGAGCTGCCCTTCTTAGGCGACATGCATCTGGGCAGAGGTTTCCGGGACACCGGTGAAGCCTCGAGCATCGCTCGCAGGTACGGACCCTGGTTCAAGGGCAAGGATGGGAATGAGAGAGCCAAGCTTGGCGACTACGGTGGAGCCTGGAGCCGAGCCCTCAAGGGGAGAGTTGTCCGGGAGAAGGAGGAAGAGCGAGGTAAGAGCGAGGAACATCTGGACACTGAGGGGTTGGGGAGAAGGGAGGAGATACTAACAATATAATAACAGCTGTCAGTTTTCAGTGTTTAATAGGAACCAGCTGTCATATAGTTGTAGCTATAAATAAATAGTGCCTTCCATTATCATCCCCATTGCACAGAGGAGAAAATTGAAGCTCAGAGGGATGAAGCAGCTTGCCCAAGGTCACACAGCTTGTCAACAGGCAAGTTTGGATTTAAATTCCACATCTATCAGAGGTCAAAGTCTGACTCTCCCCTGCAGCCTTTCACAGTCCTTGTTAAATATACATGAAAATAAAAACAGTCAGCATTTATTGGGTACTTACTAGGCACCAGTACTGTTTCCAAGCACTTTACATATATAGAAACATCACAACTCTAGGTGATATATTTTATTTATTCCCATTTTAAAGATGAGGAAAGTGAGGTACCAAAAGCACAAGATTACACAGATAAGTGGCAGAGCTTCTGCTCCACCAGACTGTCTCTCAGTCCGTCTTGCTGGGTCCCTTGGTGATGGATCCCAGGGGACACCATTGCCCTCGATAGACTTCATTGCATTTTCTCGGCCATTTATAATCTAAAAAGGCTTTTCTTCATGAGTGCACCACCTTATTTGATTTTCACTGCACTTCATGGGCTTAAACAAGGCCCCTATGATCCTGTGCCCAGTTAACAGATGTGGAAACCAAGGCTTGAAGAAGGGAAGACACTTGCTCAAAGCTGCGCAGCTGGTCAGCAGCAGGAATGGAGTTTAAATCTGGCCTGAACACTCAGTTTTCTAAGGCTGTCTCCTAGAGTCCACTGGCATCTACCCATCCAACCAGCATGCTAGGGAGGAACCCACAACCCCTACAATTCATGAGATTAACACAAATGGACATTTCAGAAATCTGGGCCAGATGGTTTGGGAGAATAAACTACCAATCAAGGCAGATGGAAAACTATACTAGCCTTTGTGTTCTACTGTGATTCAACTCATAAAAAACCCTTCTCCTACTGTGGAAGGGAGCAGGATTAATGCAACACATTCTCCTGCCCCAGTCTCCCCCTCCCCCTGGCCTTGGAACCATCTAGAAGACTCTATCTTTCTGCCCTTAGGAATTTCCTAGACTTCTGCCTCTTCAAGAACCAATGTTCACAGGGAGGCAAAGGAGATGTTGGAGGTGGCAGAATGGACCAGGGGATGTGGATTCATATTCCAGCTCCACCCCCACCAGCCATGTGGCCCAGGCAAATGGTTTTACCTTTTCAGGACTCAGTTTTGAAATCTGTAAAATGGGGATTTTACTGGATGCTCCTGAGAGTTCAACGAAACAAGAGTCATGAAAGCCTAGCACTGAGTAGGTGCTTAGAGGTACTCAGGAAGTGCTCCTGGGATCTCCCTGGGGATCATCTTATAGATGTAGGTGAGATGTGAGGTGCTGCACCCCAGCCACTCCAGACTCCATTCTGGACTTTGAAAGCTCCAAAGTCCTTGCCAGCTTACACCTTGGGATATGCTCCCCATAATGCTTAGGACAAATTCCAGACCCCTCCCATAGTCCAACTCTCCAACCTCATCTTATAACCCCACTCCCCTCATCATGCTCTGCCCCACTGTCCCTGCAGTTCATTGAACACACCAAGCCTGTTTCTACCTTAAGATCTCTGTATATGCAGTGCCTTCTATCTTGGATGCCATCTCCCCAGATGTTTGCACAGCTTCCTTCTTCCTTTCCTTCAAGTCTTCAATCAAACCTCACTTTCCCATAGAGACTGTCCCAGAGCATCCTAACTCAAATAACCCCACTTCCTACCCAGTCACAACCACATTCCCCGACTCTATTTTCATCATAACACTGAACGCCATCTGAAAGCATCTCATTTACGTGTTTGCCTCTTTGTTTAAGATCAGCCTGTTCTACTGGACTGTCAGCTCCAGGAGGGCAGGGCTATTGCCTGTCTGTATTCTATCAGCACCCAGGACAGCACCTGGCTCAGTGCTGTTGCTGAACACCTATTTGTTGAATGGGTGAATGACTGGATGAATAAACGAATGAATGACTATCCCTCTGCCTGGAGTACCTTTACAGGGTTAGCTCTACTCTTCCTCCAAGTCTCAGCTTTGCTAATCTTCAAGAAATTTTCCCTGATCCCCTTACAGACTTGATCAAATGTTCCTCCTCTATGCTCCCTGACATGGCACTTATATTAATGGCAATTGTGTATGTTTGTCCACGTCCCCTGATAGAATATGAATTCCTTGTGGCGTAGATGATACAGAAATGACGTTTTCTCTTATTTGTTGTAACAATGAAATACTGTCATCAATACCGCTAATAATAATTAACATTTCTTGAGTACCTACTTTGCACCAACCACTTGTCTATTTGCTTTTCATGTATTATTTGAATGAAATGATATATGTAACATGCTTATAATATCCTCTGGCTTATCATAATAGGTCACTTAATAGTTGCTGTCCTTGTTATTTGTAGTAATATTAGCTGATATCTAGTGAATGATCATTACAGGCTAGACCACGTTATGTGTTTCATTGACTCATTCAATTACTACAACTCAGTAAGTTAGGGATTGTTATTCCATTTCAGAGATGGCAAAACTGAGATCCAGAAAGAAATCACTTACCCTAGTTTACATAGGTCAATAGTGGAAGAACCAAGGTTTAAAACAAGGTCTGTTTAATTCCAAAGCTTGTGGGCATTCTTCTATACCATGCCAATTGCACCCCCACCATGCCTTATCCAGCAATCTTATATATTTTATGAAGTGCAGAGAGAAGGAAGAGAAAATAAGAACATAGCCCCGAGGCCAGGGCTCTCAGCAGACAGCCTTTGGAATCAGGCAGTGTTATTAAGAAAACACAAATCCAGCCTGTCCTTGATTAACTTATTCAGAGTTCAGCGAGGAAAGACAACATATTAGATTAACGCTAATAAAAATGAGACGTTTCTCCGACCTGACGCTAAACTCATTTGGTTTTCTCCAAAGCTGGCGAGGGCTCTGCTTGATGCAGTGATGCAGGACTCAAGCTGTAGAGGATTCAGAGCCCATCATGGCCCAGGAGTGGGAGGCGAGGAGCTGCACCCAGGCTGGGCTAAGGCTGGGCAGGAGTCTGAGTTCCTTGGTGTGACTGACACCTACCATACGCCAGTCATTTACCTAGGACTGTCTAGGTTCACATGACCCTGTGAGAGCCTGTACTTTGAGTAGCCAAATCAGGGTTCAAATCCCAGTCCTGCAACTTGCTGGCTGTGCAGCCTTGGGCAGGTCGCTCCACCTTTCTGACACGCCATTTCCTCTTTGGGATAAAAAGTACTTAACATCAGATGACATTGTGATGATTACATAAGGTAAATTCAGCGTGTGCTCTCTAAGTGCCAGTGCTATTCAAAGCATTTACGTCTATTACATCACATAATCCTCATAGTAATGAAGGAAGATAGACACTGTTATGAACTCCATCTTACAGGAGGGAAACTCAGGCACAGAGAAGTTAAGTAACTTGCCCAAGATTACCCACCTGGGGGAGGGAGCAAACCAGTATGTGAACCCAGGTGTTGTGAGTCTCACACCTGAACCTCAACCACTACATCACGTCACTTCTTAGTGTACAGAAAGTACATGCCAGCTATTATTATTATAATAAGCTGGCATGCCACCTTAATACATGCCAGTTATTATTATATGTACTGTAATTTTGCAGGAGAAAATGGGGGAATAGAGGTAACGTGACTTTCCTAAAGTCACACAGCTAATCTGGGGCAGAGCCAGGAGCCAAACCCACTTTGACTTCAAAGGCTGTGCTGCTTCTATTTCCATGAGATTATAGAGAGGCTTGGGCTGGGTGTGAAGGTGGTCATGGGAAGATTTAGTCTGCATTTTTTTGGAAGGATAGCAGGAGCACCCACTTCCCATCTCCTCCAGCTGAAGATACAATGGCTGCAGGTTACTAAAGTGCTCTGTGTCAGGGACTGTTTGTCCATATTCTCCTTTCAACTTCATATCAGGTAAAAATATTGAGTGCCATTTCATGGATGAAGAAACAGAGACTCAGAGAGGTTCAATTATTTGCCCAATATCATACAGCTGCCAAGAGGCAGAGCTGACCCCAGCCCAATTTGATCAGAGTCCAAAGCCCTTATTCTTAACCACTGGACTTATACTACCTCTTTCTTAAAATATATGATCTCTAACTCCATTCATTCATTTATTCATTCATTCATTCCATATTTATCAAACACCTACTACGTGCCCAGATCTTTGCTGGGAGGTGGAGATACAGGAATGATTCAAGCACAGGTTGTGAATATTCCTCAGAGGAAAAAGCTGTGCTTTTCCCCATTGTAGCACCTTTTCATTTCATTACAAATTCTTCTACAATAATCCAAAATTATTTCTAATTTGAAAAAAATAATAGACAATACCAACAAAATTTAGAAGAGTTTTGGGGGACTCAAAAGGAGGGACCCCATTCAGTCATGGGGTATCATAGCTGGCTTTCTGGGAGAGGAGATGGGTAAGCTTAGTATGTAGGATCCTTAGGCCTTGACCAAAGTGAGTGGTGCATCCCTTCTGCCCTGGGAAAGCCTAGATATGAGCAGGAAATTCCATCACCGGTACAAAGAAACCCGGGCAGCACTGGGTGTTCTTCTGGAGGGACCACCTTCCAGGGTTTCAGAGAATTCCCAGAAGGAGAAAAATTGTTTCTTGTGTCTTCCTTCTGTGTCAGACCCTGTGATAGCTCAATGCATCAAATTAATGTTACTTAGGCCACTCTTAACAGTATCTTTGTATTAGCTTTCTCAGGCTGCTATAACAAAGTATCACACACTGGGCGGCTTGAATAACAGATATCTATTCTCTCACAGTTCTGGAGGCCAGAAATCTGAAGTCAGGGTGTTGGTAGGGCCATGCGCTCTCAAAGGCTCAAAGGGAGACCCTGTTCCATGCCTTTCTCCTGGTTTCCAGTGTTCTCGGCCATCCTCAGCAACCCCTGGCTTGCAGCCACATTACTCCAGTCTCTGCTTCCGTTTTCACATGACCATCTCCTTTGTGTCTGTGTCTTCATATAGCCTTCATCCACCTCTGTGTCTTCATATAGCCATCTCGTTATAAGGACACCAATCATATTGGATTGGGACCCAACCTACTCTTTAGCCTCATAACAAAATTCCATCTGCAATGACCCTATTTCCAAATAAGGCCACATTCTAAGGAACTGGGAGTCAAGACTTCAACATGTCATTTGGGGGGTGGGGGGCCACAGGGCACACAATTCAGCGTAACAACCCTAGTTGAATTTTTGCTCCCACTTTTCAGGTGGAGAACTGCACCTCCAAGAGCTTGAGTAATATTTGAGGCTATTGCAGCATCATGTGTGAGATTTGAACCCAGATCTGGTTGACTCCAGTACAGCGTGAGGCCTCCTGTTTGTGAATCTGTTCACAAATTATAAATCAGAGGCATACAAATTAGTTCATGTTTAGCTACCCTTTTAACAAATCACCTTCATCGAAGAGAGCAAAATTTCATGAAAAGATTAATTGAAGCAAAAGAAAAAAGTAAAGGGGAAAAAAAACTACCACCAGGAGAGTTCTTTTCAGATGCTGGTTTCTGTACTGGAGATAAATAGCCCAACTGGAGTGACTTTGCCATTTCAGCAGTCTTCAGACCGCTGTGGAGATGAGCTGATAGATTGTGTGAACTCGGCCATTAATCCACCCTCAAGTGGCCTGTGATTTTGTCACTGTTTTACATATCTGACCTCCTGTCTCTGAGAGATTCTGCTACCACAGCAGGATTTGAAGGTGGAGCCCTGAGGAATGGCTGAAGAGGACTTTAGTGGGCTGGCAGTAACCATGCTAATGAGCTCAGCAGGGTGATACAACTCTGAGGACAGGAACCATGGTTGTATTGGTCGCAGCCTGCACCAAAGGTCTGTGGGAAAGGGGTCACCAGATCTTTCCCAGGACAGGAGGGACACTGGCTCAATATTGATATCCTGATCCATGGAGCTCAGCCCATTAATCAGGCCATGATGCATAACATGCCTGCGTTTTCCAAAAGCATTAATAAAGGACTATGTATCTTCCTCTCCCTCCTGTTGACAGATAAGGAAACAGAGGGTCATTCATTCATTCAACAAGTCTTTGAGCACCTGTTGTGTGGGACATCTCAGCCTGATGCCTGGTCTGGTGTGAGGGTGAGGAAGGGGATAGAACACCATTTAAAAGCCCAGGCTTATAAAAAAGAATAAGATCATGTTTCTTGCAGGAACATGGATGGATCTGAAGGCCATTATTCTTAGCAAACTAATGCAGAAACAGAAAACCAAATACCGCATGTTTCCACTTTTAAGTGGGAGCTAAATGATGAGAACACATGGACACAAAGAGGGGAACAACAGACACTGGAGACTACTTGAAGGTGCAGGGCGGGAGGAGGGAGAAGAGGAGAAAATATAACTATTGGGTACTACGCTTAATACCTGGGTAACAAAGTAATTTGTACAACAAACCTCGTGACACGAGTTTACCTATATAACAAACCTGCACATGTACCCTGCACTTAAAATAAAGCTTAAAAATAAATAACTAAAAGCCCAGGCTTTCGGGAAGATGGACCTATGGTAAAAACTCCAGATCTTCTCCCAAGAAACCACCCCACTTCCCAGCTCCATCCTCCTCCTGGGCAGGTCTCTCTGGGAAGACACCTCCTCCCAATCGTGGACTCAGTGTGGCATATAGGAAGGGGCAACTTTGAATAGATAGACCTGGGCATGGATTTGGTCTGAGACCCTCACTGTGGGGTGGACTCGGGCAAGTTGCTAAGCTTGAGTATCAGTGTAGTAGTTACTGTTCCCCCACATCCTGGTGCCAAGGGACAAAAATCCACCTTGAACCAGCTTAAGCTAAAGATGAAAATGCATTGTGTCATGTCATCAAACTACAGCAGTGGCTCTGCTGGACTGGATTTTTTAAATGAATAATTGGTGGCCTTCTTCCTGTCACTCTCATCTCTGCTCTTCTATGCCTTGGCTTGTTTGTTCTCCTACACAGACTGGCCTTGGTGCCAGGGATTGGGCTGGTGGTAGCTCTGGGGTTATAGCACCTGGGAGAGGCAGATTTCTTTCTCCCAGCTTTACTCTCTCAGAATGCAACAAATGGGTCATGTGTCCTTCCTTGAAGCAATCACTGGCTGCTGGGATGGGCAATATGTTTGACCCTGCCAAGGTCATCACGTCTCCTGTGGTCAGGGAAAGTAAGGTCTGCTGATGGAAAAACCTATCTAGAGCAGATGCTTTGAAGGCACAAACAGTCCACTACAGTCCACCCCTTCACTCCATGGTGGACATGCAATGGACATACCCACATACATCTTTACTCCCATTAATTTGCTTACAAAAATCTTATCTAACATGACCACTGTTCCATAGGTAGCCAAATGTGCCTATCCTCACCTTAAGGTGAAGTCACCCAAAGTCCTATGACATCCAACTTCAAGCCCAGCATTTCTGCAGCATGAGCATTCCTCCTCTTCAGGTGTTGGGGTGACCAAAGAGAAATGAAACTTCCTCAAGTGTAAGATGGTTGGAGGACAGACCTGGGCTTTAATTTGAAGTCAAATGCTACAAGCTGTAGGTACGTGGGCAGATGACATAGGTTCCCATTGCATTTTGAAAAGAGGAAAAGCAGATGTAACATGAGTAGTTACCAGTCAGAACACACACCATATTCCCAAACTAAGACGTGCTTCTAAGGTAAACAGAAGAGTCACTATGATCAGTTCCCTCATCTCTAAAATGGGTTCATAAGAAGTTTGTGAAGACTGAATTTTTAAAACATGAGACATGGCCCACAGTAAATGAGATAGCACGTAGTAGGTGTTCAATACATGAGTTTTGTCTCCTCTGTTTCTGTCTTTGTCTCTCTCTGTCATACACACACACACCACACACACACACACACACACACACACACACACACATACACACAATCTGCTGATCTGATGACAAAGACCTCAGGCCACCAAAATAAACCAAACTTTACCTCCTCTCTTCCCTTCCTTCTCTTCCCTCCCTACTCCATCATCCCTCCTTCCTTCCTTTTCTTCCTTCTCGTTCTCCCTCCAGCACCCTCTATTTTTCCCTCCCGCCTATCCTACAGTGCATCTTTAGACACTCAGTCCTCTAGGGAATGGCTGAATTGAAGTTAGTGTGCAGCCCTTGACCACATGGCCACAGAGTGCTCTCTCCCAGCTCAGGTATGAACAGCATTCGTGCTCCAAGTCAAGGGCTGTGACTCCATCTGTGGTGGGAGGGGCACGTGCTGTTGAACAAGCACAGAGACAAGACCTGGGCTTCTCCAGGTCTGTCACTGTCTGGTGTGCCTGCTCCAGGGAGGCAATGTTTCTTTTAAAGATGGACTCTTCTTAGTCGAGCAAATCACCTCTGTCTTATGAAGGAAATTCAAGGTGATCAGGTCAAGACACATCTCCAGCGGGGCTGAAAAAATAGTGCACTTAGCAGAGCTGTGTCCAGGGGAGTGACTGCTCAGTAATGAGCCTGCATTCTCTGCTAGATCCTGCTCTCCACCACAAGGAAGCGGGGAAAGAAGTTCACAGTTTAAACTAGACAGTGGTCTAGCCAAGGAAGCGATTCAGTGGCATTTAATATTTTCTTCAATCATTCCATATAAGGGACATTTAATTCCAAGTGCTGGCTGGATCTTCGGTCTAACCTCCAGTTACTGATTTGGGGGTCTCGCAGACCTGGATTTAAACCTTTATTCTATGCACAATTAGCTGTGGGTCATAGGGAGGCCACTTCACCTTTCTGGGTCACTGTTAAATCATCTAAGATAAGAGCATGACAATGTCAATGTTCTCCACTTCACATGGGGGCATTACAAAGATCCCCCCACTCAAAAAGCAAGCAGTTCAGAACACAGGCTCTGAAGCCAGATTGCTTTGCTTCAATTCCGAATCCACATGTATGAGCTGTGTTACTCTGAGCAAGTGACTTCTCCGGGCCCTTTTCTCTTCTGTATAAAATGGTAATAATATTCTCATAGGATCACTGTAAGGATGCAAGGAGACAATGTATGTAAAGCACTTACCAAAGTGAATGTCCAAATAATAATAATAATAATTTTAAAAACATATGGGAAAAGACGTTATAAACTGTGAAGTGCTATTTTCATGTATGGGGGTTACTATTTACCATAAAGTACAGGGAAAATGTTTACTACTTGAAGAAAACTAAGTTATGATATATAATTGGATGGCTATTTCACTTTATTTAAAATTTTCCTTTGAATGGAAACATTCACTTTGACCCACAGTAGAGACAAACTGTAAAGTACTTTCTACAGCACTGTGAATGGCCAGTTTCTTATTCTATTCACCTTAGTTTGATGCCTATCATATGCAAGACACTATGGTAGAAACTTTTACATAAATCATTCTATTTTAACCTCATTGGATTGTTATTTTTGTTCCTGATTCAAATAAAGCTAGGTCTCTGAAAGGTTAACTGACTTAAACTTACTAGGCTTATGCTAGGAAGTAAACAAAGTGAAATGAGGACCTAGACCTTGAGATAGCTAAGTCCAGGGCACTTTCCAAGGAAAACTAAATGTCTTAAGGCAGCTTGTAGACACAGTAACATGTTATCAAATGTTAAGCCTCTTAGAGCTGTCTTAATGCAAGAAATAGGAAGCTGTGTTTGGTGCTTAGGGAGTGGCCTTGGCTTAGGTTCCTGGATGCCCAGCTGTCACTGGGTGACCTCAACGGCTTGGCTGCAGCCCACAGAAGGCTTCCCTCCTCTCTGTTGGTTTCCACTGCCCTGATTAGACCAGGTTCTGCCAAGACAAATGACTTTCACTCTCTCATGTCTGCCCAAAGGAAGGACTTGACATTAAAAGGTCAACAAGGTCACATAACCAGAGACACACTGGTGAGGCTTCCCCCTGTAACCCTTGCAGCTTTGTCCCCAGCCACCTCTGACTTTTTCCTTTCCCCAAAGCCAAGTACATCGGCTGCTACCTGGATGACACCCAGAGTCGGGCCCTTCGAGGAGTGTCCTTTTTTGACTACAAAAAGATGACCATCTTCCGTTGCCAGGACAACTGTGCTGAACGGTAGGGCCCCAGCATCCAAGACTTGTCCATTTCAGGCCCTTCCTTCTAAGATTCCTGCCTGTGGCATTCTTTGCCCTGCTATGGGAGGGTGTGTTGAAGGGTGAGCACGTGACCACAGGAAAGGTTGATGCAAAGGTGTGTATGCATTGTGTGTATGTGCATGAGCACATCCACACAATTGTGGACTGTTCAAGAGTTGGTCTATGGGAGTTTGTGGTTGTGCTACTGTGTCACACTGTGTCTAGGAACAATTTTGTAGCAAACAGAGTACAGGGTCAGCTAGCTGTGTTTGTGAGCCTAATGCCAATATGCAATGATCTTTAAATAATAGTGACCGTGTATGCAGGAGTCTTTGTGAATATGTGTGCAAGGGCCCAGGATTGTGCTTGTGTGTGTAGGTGTCTGATTGCATTTGGTGAATGTGCAACACTGTGTTGAGAGCATGCAAGGTTGTGAAGAATTGCACACAACTTAGAAATGCACCATTAGGTGTGCGCGTGCATGCAGATGAGGGCTGTGAGCATAAGGCTTGCAAGATGTCCACACAAAGGGTAAGGTGAAGGTATCTAATAGTTTCTCAATATATAAACTCCTTGTTTTTCTCCAACGGAGAAACACTTACCTGTTCAGACAGTGTTTTCCAATCTAAGAAGACAACGATGGTTTTTATTAGACATGCACTGGGAGTAGGGTGGAGAGAGTTGACGTTTTGAGAGTGGACAAGTCCCCAGAGATCTGGTGAACAGGGACAGGACCCCTGGGGGTACCATGGGGCTGAGCTGAGCTTCTCTCCTTGTTTCTTGGGCCCCTTGACCTTGTAGTGGCTCATGAAGAAGCTCTAATATGCTCACCTCCAGGCTCCAGCTGGCTGTCTCCGACAGTCACAAGCTCTGCCAACCTCAGCTGCATGCCTGGTGTGGAAATGGGCAAGTGGGTGACCACTGAGAGACTCTTCCTGCGGTTCTTTATTTTTCATTTTTTATTTTTTTGAGACGGAGTCTTGCTCTGTTACCCAGGCTGGAGTGCAGTGGCATAATCTCGGCTCACTGCAACCTCTGCCTCCCAGGTTCAAGCGATTCTCCTGCCTCATCCTCCTGAGTAGCTGGGACTACAGGCACATGCCACCATGCCTGGCTAATTTTTTTTTTTTTTTTTTTTTAGTATTTTTAGTAGAGATGGGGTTTCACCATGTTGGTCAGGATGGTCTCGATCTCCTGACCTCGTGATCCGCCCACCTCGGCCTCCCAAAGTGCTGGGATTACAGGTGTGAGCCACCACACCCGACCCCTGCTGTTCTTGATTAGGAAACACTGCCCTCTTTGTAATCAGCTGCCTAGGGAGCCCACTATTAAAATCCTGAGCCCAGGACCCTCTCCAACTTGAAAAGGATTCCAAGTCCTTGATAACATGAAGTCACTAACTTATCTGTCAAACTTGTGTGCAGGGGGGCGGGGGAAACAGAGGTGAAGTCCATACAGCCCCTGGCCTTAAAGAGCCTGCAAGGGGAGACAAACATGTAAACAGAGAGGGATAACATAGTCAGATAAGGGTTGAGATGGAATAATCGCAGACAGTTAGACATGCAGACAAGGTCTAAGCTGCCTGGGGTGAAAGGAAATACTTCTCAGAGAAGGTGACAGCCAAGATGAGTCAGAGCTACTCATGTAATTCAATTTGGTTCAGCAAATATTTGTTGACTGCCCATGGGTGCTGGACCTGATTCCGGGTGCTGGACCTGATTCCGGGTGCTGGAGATGAAGAGATGAACCATCCACAGCCCTGTCCTCAGCGGGGCTTCCCATCTGGTTGGGGAGATAGAGGCATGAACAATAGGCTTGGGCCACAGAATAACAACAGCTTACAATAGTTAAAAAGCACTTGTTCTGTGCCAGGCACTGTCTGAGCATTTTGCAAATATTAACTCTTTAACTTCACAAGACCCCCGTGAGGCAGGAATGTTATGAACCACATTCCACAGATGAGGAAACCAGGGTACAGAGACATCAAGTATAATGGGTGCTGGGGTGGATGTGCTTTGCAAGGTGCAGGAAAGTCAAGAAGATGGAAGGGATGGAAGGCTCCATGTGGAGGGTTTAGGAAGCATTATCATGGTGAGACCATAAGCTCGGTTTTGAAGGATGAGTAGGAGTTTTCTAGGTAGGGCAGAAATAACAGCATACTCAAAGGACAGGACTCCTGAAATACACTGAAACACTCAGGGTGCTCAGGTAGGCAGCATGGGAGTGCACAGAAGGTACAAAGGGAGTGTCAGGAGAGGAAGCCACAGAGGTGCCCAAAGCCCAGTGAAATGGGGCCTTGAAAGCCAACTAAAGCATCCAGATTTGACCAGGAGGGTAATGGGGAGCCACTGCAGGGTGTCTATCAGGGAAGTGGTCTACATTCATTCCATGAATGTGTATTAATCATCTCTCATATGCCAGGCATTGTCCTGGGATAGGTGGGCAAGACCCACAGGGTCACTGCCCTTCTGGATATTATATTCTAGAGAACAAGACAGGCAATTTACAAACTACATTAAAAATCACTAAGATCATTTCAAAAGTGATGACAACCATAAGAAAACAAAACGGAGCAATGGGATAGTGCCCAGCATGAGGAGTAACATTCAGTGTGGTAGTCAATGAAGGATTCTCTAGGAAGATGACTGAGCCCAGACCTGGAAGGTAAAAAGAAACCATGCAAACAGCAGAGTAAGAGTGTTCCAGGCAGAAAAATGGCAAGGACAAAAGACTTGAGGCGGGACGGAACTCAGTGTGTTTAAAGATCAGAGAGCCCATGACTGCAGCAGAATTGGCCAAGGGAAGGATGGTGGGCATCTTATAGTCTGTTTGGGATGCTAGAACAAAATATCTTAGACTGGGTAATTTCTATGAACAGAAATGTATTGCTTACAGTCCTGGAGGCTGGGAAGTCCAATATCAAGGTGCCAGTAGATTTGGTATCTGGTAAGTGCCCACTCTCTGCTTCAAAGATGGTGCCTTGTTGCTGTGTCCTCCCATAGCAGAAGAGCAAAAGTGCTCCATCAAGCCTCTTTTATGGGTTTCCCTGAACCTCAGTTTTTCTCCATCTTGACTTTGTTCTTCCTACTCCCGGAGCCACAGCAAGCAATGCTCTTTTCATTTGTTTACAGAGTGGGGTAGCCACTAAGAGTCCTTTCTAGGAAAGGATTCCATCACTATGAAAATTTTCAAAAAAACTTGAAAACCTTGCAGTGCCTGGATTTTTATTTTTAGGAATTTTTCCTTGATGAATGTGTGAGCTCATTTTTGTCCTCTCCCAGAGGGATGCGAGAGTCCCTGCCTCCCTCATGAGCTCCCTGTGCCTCCTCCCTTCACCCTAGCTCCTCTCAAGGGACAAGGAGGCACCGTTCCTGGGTGATGTTTCCAAGAATAAAGGAGCTGGACTCTGGAGAGATGAATGTATCAGGTTTCCAGAAAGGGAAGAGCAAGAAAGAGAGTGGGGTAGGGGAGACCACAGGATCTGGGGTGTGTGTGTGTTGACAGGTGTACCATGTGCAGGTGTGTACAGGTGAGTGTGAATATAGACATGGTGTGTCTATGTGGGTAGGTGTGGAAGGGTGAAGACGAAGGCAGGTGGATGGTCCCTGGGTGTTCCTGTCCCCTCCTTGGGTCTCTCTGTCCTCTAGGGGCCTCCCTGTATTCCTTCTTGGCTTTCCTGCCTCCACACTGCCCCCTGCAAGGCTAACTCTGTAGCCTCCCTGACTCCTCTTGGGGTCTCGTTATCCCAGACCCAGATCCTCCTGCCCCATGGAGCATGCCTGTCTCACAGATCTCCTGGAGTCTCCCTGCCCACCTCGGGGTCTCCCCTGCCCTCTTTCCAGGGTCTTTCTGTGTGCTACCTTCCTAGTCTCATTTCTTAGGGGTCCCCCTGTCTCCCGAATGCCCCCCATCTCCCAGGTCTCCACAATGGATGGGTCTCCTGTCCCCTGAGGTCTCTCCTGTCCTCTGGGGTCTCTCAGTTGCCCCAACCTCCCATCAGCAGTCTCCCCATTTCCCCTGGGATCTCCTGGTCCCCAGAGCCCTCCCATCCCCCAGGTCTCCACATTGAGTCTCCCTGCCTTGGGGTCTCCATGGTGGCAGCTACCCTGCTTGACAGCAGCCTCCCCCAGGGGTTACCTGTATGCCGGGCTGGAGTTCGGCGCCGAGTGCTACTGCGGCCACAAGATCCAGGCGACGAACGTGAGCGAGGCAGAGTGCGACATGGAGTGCAAGGGCGAGCGAGGCAGCGTGTGCGGCGGCGCCAACCGCCTGTCTGTCTACCGGCTGCAGCTGGCCCAGGAGTCGGCCCGCAGGTGTACGTGAGTCTGCCCTGCCCCTCTCTGCTACTCCTTCCTTGGCTGCAGCCCTTGCCCACCAGAGTAAAGAGTCCCACATGTCTGCCCTGTACCCTCCCTGGCTACCCATCACTCCAAGGCCACCACCGTCCTGCCCCAGCCTCGCCTCTCCCAGTCCCTCACAGAGCCCTTTGCCCCAGCTCCTTTGAATGGTCCTGCATGCGCTTCTCTCTCCCTCCCACTCTGAGCTGCCTCTGGTTCCAGCTGCATCCCTCATTCTCACCAGTCTTCCTCCCTCTGAAACTGAGTTGGAACCTGAGCCTTGCCTTCCCATCCTGATTTTCTCAGAGCAGATTGTCTCTAATGATGATGATGGTGGTAATGACAATAGCAAACACTTTGTCCTTTTCTCCATGCCTCATGTAGAATAGCACATCTAATCTTCACAATGACCATTGACATAGGTACTATTATTTACTTATTCCCATTTTACAGATGAGGAAACTGAGTCTCAATGTCACAAAGCTTGTAAGCAGCAGAGAATTTAAACCCACTCTGGAGCCCTTGATGCTTTCAAAGAGAGAATCCATCCTGGGTTGTTCAAGCTTCTGGTTTGAGTCTTGTTGGAAAATCTCTCCGATGTCCAAACCAACAGGAGGGAGTGAATAAGAGGACAGGAGCTGGCTCCTTGTCTGAGGGCACTGTCCCATCATTGTCCCCTCCTGGGGACTGGGGAGGAATGTTTAATAGCAGCTAATAACTAGTTATCAATAATCTGCTGTATGTCAGGCACTGTCCTAAGCCAATTACAGGCCTGATTTCATTTACCTTCCCTACAGCCTTTTCAGGTAATTACTGTTGTTAATTATCCCCAACCAGTCCAAGGTCACATAGCATAATTCCAGATGACCTTAAGACTTATGAGAAGAGTTAATGTGTTTGATAAAAGATGGGGGGGTGCTGACCTTTCTGGGGGTTACCCCTCCCACGCAGTCCAAAGACAGAAGCAGAAATCCACAGCTGCTTCTCTAGCCCTCTGGCCAGTGCTTCCGAGATTTGCATGTGTCTGAGAGTTCCCCTGGGAGATCTTTTTAAAATGCAGATTCCAATTCAGCAGGTCCAGCAAGATGCTGCATTTCTAAAGAGCTCCCAGGTGATGCCAGGATGCTGGTCCACAAACCACATTTTGAGCCTCTGTGGATCTCGTCCAGAATGTAGCCCTGCCCACCCGGGTGGCTTTAGCAGAAAGTTAACAGCTAATCTGTTTGCAGAGAAGGGCCTCTTCCATGTGAATTTCATTGTTTATAGAAACTCATTGTTTGTTTGCTTGAAAATGTGTTCAGTGTTTCAAATCCCAAATATATATGTACATATATATTTTGTTTGTTTGTTTGTTTTTGAGACGGAGTCTCACACTGTCGCCCAGGCTGGAGGGCAGTGGTGTGATCTTGGCTCACTGCAGCCCCTGCATCCCAGGTTCAAGCAATTCTCCTGCCTCAGCCTCCCAAGTAGCTGGGATTACAGTTTCCCACCACCACGCCTGGCTAATTTTTTTTTCTTTTCTTTTTTTTTTTTTTTTTTTTTTTTTGTATTTTTAGTAGAGACAGGGTTTCACTATGTTGGCCAGGCTGGTCTCGAACTCCTGACTTTACGATCCACCCATCTCAGGCTCCCAAAGTGCTGGAATTACAGGCATAAGCCACCATGCTCAGCCTCAAATCCCTTATTTTTGAAGCTCCATTCAAGCTTTGCTGTGCAATAGGGTCGAGTATGTGGTCAATTTGCAAACTGGCTGTTTTTTCCAAATGAACTACAACTTCCACCTCCCCATAGTCATCTCAGTTCAGGTATGAAGGCCTAGGAGGGCAGAGGGCAGAGGACCGAGGTAGCACATGAAATCCAGGCCAGAGAATGTTCATAGAGTGGCTTTCTGGTTTGGCTGCTAATATTACGAGTTTTTAACTTAGTGGCAGATTTATCACCTTTACAGCTGATCGCCTTTATGTCAATATTTATGTTATTTTGATAGCAACATTTGGACCATCTGAAGAGATGACCTTAAAGTCAGGGATATTTAGAGGGAAAGCTGCTGCCAGTAACACATCCTAGTGGATGAAGCTGAGATAGATAACAAGAACTGGATTGTGTATGTCATTAGCCAGACACTAGCCAGACCTCCTTTTGGTTAATGTTCAGGTTGGCTGAATAACCTGGACACACTCTCAATATCTCTTTCTCTCTCCCCTCTCTCCTTCTCCCCACCTCTCTCTTCCTCTTTCTCTCCCTCACCTTCCTCCCTCTCTCTTCCTCCCTCTCTCCACCCCCGTTTCTTTCTCTCTCTCTCTTTCTCTCTCACACACACACACACATTCAGATACACACACACACACACATACTGCTGTGATCACCTTGTATTACATAATAACACTTTCACTGACCATGGGTCAGCTGGGGGGCTGCTGGCAGGAATGCTTCTGCACCCCTCACTTGCCCCTTCTGTGTGGCACAATTATTTGGGTGGTGCTTTGTACCATCTGAGAATAGCATTTTTGTATTATGTCCAAGAGGAAGAAACACACTTATTTCTACTGAGAGTGGAGTCCTGGATTCTCTAAAGTTCATCACTGTTGTTCTGAATCATCACCATATAAGGTTTGAAGCTTGAGCACCTTCAGCTGGAGACCCTAAAAGAAAATCTAAGCCTTATTAATCCCGAGGCTACCAAGACTGAGACTTAGAAGGAAGGCAGCTTGGACAAGGAGAGAGATGGTTGACAATGTTTCAAATCCAGTTGGCAACATGGTATACAAAGAGAGTGCAGGAACCATTCATTGAACCAAAACACTTGATGAGCTCTTCTGTGGATGAGATATGGAGAAGCTCAGTGGTCAGTAAAGCACAATGCCTGACCTCAAGGAGCTTTCCATCTCATGGGGCAACAGACCTGATACTAATAAAATTGGTTCAACCATGAGTTAGAAGGATAATTTTGTGCAGACCCAATACAAGTAGGATTGGTTGAACCAGAGACCCAGGGGGCTGCAGGGGCTCTGTCTTCAAGAGCCAAGGGAGCAATTTTTGAGCTGAATCGCATTCTAAGAGGATTCCAGGTGAAGGGGACAGCCATGGGTTCTAATTCATGATCAAAAGTCCAGAGTCAGCAAAGGTCATGTGTTGAATGCTATGTTGGAAGCACCTTTCTCACTGATGTCTGCATTTTACACTGGAGAAACTGTGGCTCAGAGAATAGGAATGGCTAAATTGAACAGCACTGGGGGAGGCTCCATAAAGGAGGGGGCAGCTCGATAAAGGAGGGGACATTTGATGAGAGGCTTGAAAGGTTGTTTCCTGGCGGAGAAGAGGAGGATACCCAGACTCAAGACAAATCACCAAGCAGTGGGAGAGGAATTAGGCAAATAAAAGAGAGCACAAAAGCCTGGTGCCTATTGCAGGAAATGACTGGCAGGCATGGGTTTTCTAAGGCTACTGTGCCTCTTAGGGACTGAGCATAGGCTGGAACCCAGGTCCATGAATCCCAGTTAGGGTACCCACTTGCCACAGTGTTGCAGACACCCTGACCCTGGAATTTGGTTCAGAACACCATCTTCTCTCTTTTCGGGGAACTCCTTGGCTCCAGCTCATCTCCTCCCTTCCCTGACCCCTGATCCCTCCTTTCACCTTGTTTCCAGACTCTAGGCAATGTGAAATCTGCAATGTCTTTGCTCTGACTCAGTGGCATCTTCGATTTCCTAGGATTATGCCTAGGATTTGCTTTGTACACAAATAAGTCAGAAAGGGATGCCTTCCAAGTCACTGGCACACAACTCTGGCATGTATTACATCAGGCAAGAGAAATGAGTGAGTGCTCCAGCAAACAGCTATGGCAGAAACCAGATTTCATTTGTAGAGTCATTAGTTGGTATTAACACTGTGTCCTAATTGTGTTTTCCTAAGCAGTGGCACAGAACTCTTAATGACTGCAGAGATCTAAAGGAAGCTTATTATCTCCCAAACACCATTCTGGTGGGGCATCTGCCTCGCACAGGATGCCAGCCTAGGTGTTTCTGAGGTGAGGTGATGGAAAGCTCCCATAATAGTGAGAGCATTAAAAGGTTAGCAGAGCAAATGTCTGCAGGCACCCTGCTATTCTGCCTTGACACTGACTCTCGGGCACGTGGACTCTGCCCTTGTTACAAAAGAACCGAGAAATGGACTTCTTTCTTGGTCAGATTACATTTTTCACAGCAGTTTGCTAAATGTGTCGGCAAGTGTAGCTCTCCTCCCAGGGGTAGAGACCTGCTGGTGATTTGAGACCATTATGGCTTTATGGGATGTTGCAAGAAATTTCATTTGCCTGAAAGAGTCTTGCAAGATTTGGGTTGCAAAGTTCATCAGAACGAGGCTCCTGAGTCCCAAGGGTGGCTGTCCATGGTGCTGACCACCCTTTAGCACTGCCTAAAACCCCAATGATAGCAAACCAGCCTCTCCCAGGGATCTGCACTTTTTTCCTTTTGTTTTTTCCTTCCTAGTTTAGTGGAGACATTATGAAGCTTACACTATCACTGAAAAAATAGGTACCTTATTTATGGTTCACAATTTACATGGTGGATTTTGTGTACTGTTCTTAATTCTGGCAATTTTTTGTCTCCCAGAGTTAGAAGGAGAATTTTGTGCACTGCTTTGCTTTATTTTCACTGATCCTCCATTCCAACTACTTCTGCTGAGAGGAACCCTCAGATGATTAGGGAACAGTCACATTTGCTGGAATGGACCACATCTAACTCCTTCTTTGCTAGGCCTGGAGGCTTCTTCTACTTCCCTTTGCTGTAGGTCTGGGAGCCCAGAATTTCATAATTCATATGGGACCCCATGAACTCTTCTCTGTAGGGCCAAGGGAATAAGAGAAAATATTTCTTCTTCTGCATCATGATGGGAGATAATTGGTTTGCTCTTCTCCCCTAAGCAAAATCTAGGTCATTGGACAGGAAAATATTGGGAGCAATGCAGGTTTTGGAATCAGGCATAGTGTTTCTATCCCAATTCTCTCATTTGATGGCTGTATTGACTTTGGTCAAGCCACTCGTTCTTTCTAGGTGTCAGGTGCTTCATCTATAAAATGAAGACAATCCCAATCTTTCACAATTTCTGTGGCCACCAAGTGAGGAAAAGACTAGAAAGCACCTAGCACAGTGCCTGTTACAGAGTAGCTTCTTCCTAATGGAAACTCCCCAGTTCACTCCGAGAAGCACCCAATTCAAGTGATTTGAATTTCCAACAGCCCACAGGAGCCTTTGGTAATGTCTAAAAATAGCTGGCTTGAATTCTCTTTGGACAGTTAGGCTCTTTGTGTAATTCAATCTCTCTCTGATTATAGGTAGCTAGGTAGCCATTAACAGCTTCCAGCTCACTGCCTTTCCTCCTCACCACATCTTTAATGCAGTGGAGCTTGGCCTAATTACCCAGGGGGTGGTGGCTTCTTTCAAACCAAGGAGAACTCTTCCACAGCTGCCTCTAAGCTGATGCCAGGTGACATTTATCTCATTTTTGTGAAGCTCCAGAACAAAGAGATGATAGGACTTCAGAGACACTTGCAGCTGGTTCCGGGCTGTTCTTCGTCTGCCCCCAGCAAAGGGAGTTGATGAACAGTTGCTCTGCTTGCTTCTTGCTAGTAAAAAGCCCAAGCTGCTGAGGTCATGTACCATCCCAGCTAGCCTGGCAATGCAGAGCTGACATTGTCAGAATGTGGGGCATGGGCTTTTGCAATCCTTGGACTCCCACTGTGGGGCCTGAGAGGATTTCTGGAAAATTCAGGTAGCTGGCATGGGGGTCTCTGGAGCGCAACTTGTTAAAATTGGGCATACCTTCTTCAGGATAGTAAAGAGATGGGAAACTAGGATGTGATGTCAAACAAGATTGGGGTCAAATCCCAGCTCTGCTCCCTACCAGCTGTGTGACCTGGAAAAGTAATTGAATCTCTGCCTATAAAACAGGATAATAATATTTTTCACCTCATAGGTTGTTGTGAGGATTAACTGAGTTATAATGTACACAACATACTTAGCACTAATGACATAGAGTAAACAGCTGTTGTTATTATTGCCATCATTGGCAATTATTTAGAAAGGTTGATTATTAGGAAGATGCCATCCAGGGCTACTGCTGTTGTCATTCATGACTCCAGGGAGTACCATTCACAGAGACTATGAGCTGTGAAAAGCAATGGCCCTGAAATCTGTGGATTTTCCTTGTGATTGAAAGTGCTCAAAGATCCAAGATGTTTTAAGTTGGGTTCTCCCAAAACAGGGATGTGAACCTTGGCTACCTGGAAAGTGTTGCCAAGATGCACCCATAGGGGACTAGAAAGGTAAGATGGAGAAGAAAGCTAATACAGGGTCCCTGACAAAGCAGGTCTCTAGTGAGGACAACGGAAGCTTAACCCCATTGGAGAGCTCTGGGGGATGGTATTGAACAAACTTCAGACATGTTTCACCTGAGGAACAGAAAGCTGCTGTATTTATTTTTCTCCAACTCTCATCCACCATTGGCTGAGGGTGGCTCCTGGGGAGATTAACTCCCTGGCAGGCCCAGCCTGTCCCTCACAGGCCCTAAGGCAGAGTCATGGTCACTATCAGCCTATAATGGAATGGCAAATGCCAACAGCAGGCATGTTAATGGACCACTGACAGCAAACAGTGCATGGGTTCTAGCCACCCTCCACATATTATGGGCAAGTGATGGAGAAAGGAATAAGAAATGGCATGGTTTGAGTACTTACGTCTCAGACACTGTTGTAAATGCCATCGCATAGACTTTCACCCCAACTGTGCAGGGTGGATACTACAATCCTCATATACAGATGAGAAAAACTGAGGCTCAGCAAAGTGAAGACACCTGCCCAATGGCACACAGCTCAATAAGCAGCTGACCCAGGTCTGTCTGACTTAGAGCCAAGGCCCTTACCTCAGGACACCAGAGCCTTTTGCAAACAAGAAAGCATCTTTTCACTGCTATGGAAATCCAGAATTCTTTATACCACAGGAGAGTGTCAGGGAAGCCAAGGGATTCCCTTGCCACTTCCCTTTCATTTTCAGACATAAGAGATGAAAGAGTCTCTCACCCACTGAAGGGGAGGGCCAGGTGACCCATATTACAGATGGAGGAAATGAGGGAAGTGGGGAGAGTAAATGTCTTGGCAACCATGTGTATTCTGTGTCCAGATCACCAAGACAGTGGAGAGCCACCTGCAGAGGGAGATGGCCTCCAGAGAGCTCCCCAGGTCCCAGGTGTCAAGCTAAACCAATCCCTTCCTGACTTGGAAAGCTCTCCAGACCTTCTGCTGGACATCAGGAAGCCCTCTGTGACTTCACGCAGTTTCCTCACAAAGTAAAATAGGCCAGACTTCAGGAATGCCTTCCACCCAGGAGATTAACTGCTCCTGGAACTGACTTCCCAAACTGTTATCCCCTCACCGCACCCCCAGAACACATCTTGCCCAAAGAGGTGCGCAGTAGTAGTTTCTAATCCATCTCGGGCCCTTTAAGTCCTCTAAAAATTTCACCTTATTTGGTATTCAGAGCATTCAGTTTAGCCCTCCTCTCTAAGCTGGGAGAGTCAGGGACTCATTAGCAGGTGTTTAAAT
This sequence comes from Macaca fascicularis, assembly GCF_037993035.2. Classification (NCBI taxonomy): domain Eukaryota; kingdom Metazoa; phylum Chordata; class Mammalia; order Primates; family Cercopithecidae; genus Macaca; species Macaca fascicularis. Next base: position 115,048,669 of record NC_088385.1, read on the forward strand.
GTCAAAGGGAGGCCAGTCTCTGCAGAGCTGGATCTACAAAGACTTCCTTCCTCTTCCTATTCTGGCCTCCTAATATCTAGGCAGGCTGGAAGAAATCACATGGAGAAATGCCAGCCTAGGGATTCCACATGGCTCTCCCCCTCTTTTCAGTCGAAGGACAGCAGGTAAGGAGACAGACCTTTGACTGCCCCCTCTCTAGTACCTGTAGCTCACAAGGTTTATCCATGTCCATCTCTGAATGATTCACCCAATATTTATGCACCCATTTTAGAGATGAGAACATTGAGGCTCTGAAATGAGAGGAAACTTGCCCATGGTCAAAGACAAGGAAGGGCAGAGGTGCCATGTGAAGGAGAGTTCCCCGTTTTACAGCTGAAGATGCTGAGTTCCAGAGAGGAGAAACAGAGTCAGGATGAGAATTCATGTTTCCTAATCACTAAGTCTTCTGCTCCTCAGCCAGGATGGCTCACCCTGAGCCTGTCAGTCCAGGGAAATGCCATGGCTCTCTGGTGTGGTGCCAGGATGGAAGGCCTCTCCTGGGGCTCTGGGTCAGGGTGGGTCCCCTGAAGCTCATCTGGAGATGCATGTTAATATGACCCATCAGCGGACTGAGCCCAAAAGATGGGTGCCCAGCTTAGGGACAGGGGAGAGGGCAGTGCGCTTGGCCAAGGAAGCCTAGAGGAAGATGCATGTGTGCCACCCACAGGCCCTGAGTGATGCTCCAGTGCCTTTGATTATTTGGGGTCATGCTCTTAGAGGATACAAGGGTGACTCCTGAGGGCGAAGGACCCCAAAGACCACCCTGGGCTTGCTTCAGCTTTCACATGCCCACAGTCAGACATGCATACTCCCATATAGAGATGACTTGTATATGAGATCCACTGTGATGCAAACAACTGGGACAGACACCAGCAGTGTCCCTGGCTGTGGGCACCAGGTGCAAGGGTCCCCAGTGCTCTTGGCATCCTGGGAAAAGACTCTATCTGGGCTGCACTCCATCAGAGGAATCTACCCATCCAGTTACTCTCTCTTCTTAAGGTGCATTTCCCCTTGCACTGGGAAATAAGTATTTTCATCTGAACCTAGGTGCCAGCCGTTGGGATGATTGGGAAATGTCAAACCCCTGGTGGCATTGAACCGGGCTCATGAGGGACTGGCTGAAGCCCAGCCTCATCCTCTACTAGGAGAAGAGGAGCCCTCTTCTCAGCCAGCTGGTTGCCAGGCAACCCAGAGAGAGCCCCTGGGGTTGTTGTCTCCACGTGCACAAACACCTTATGGTAAGACTCGCCCTCCTAGAGGTTGATTTGATGCACAACCACACAAGTTATCTACAGAAGCGCACAGTCAAATGCACAGGGCCAGAGACTCCTATGTTCCCCCATAGACCCACGATGTGCAGATGAGCATGGTCTACAGGGTCACATTTGCATTCTCAGAGGTCAGCATCCACATGCCCAGACAGGTGGATCTGCACTCACACTGGCATGAGCATAGTCACACATACACATGGGATGCACACATCATCACTCACACCCTTTCATACACAGATGAGCACTGTGTGCACAGCAACAGACACACATTCAGTGTCACATCCCACTGCTCAATCTCAGTGCAGCCAGACCCACAAGTGCCCTCACACAGTCTCTCCTGCCCCCATTAATGCACAGACACACACACACATGCACACACATGTGCAAACACCACTCACTTCTTCAGACACGACTGTGTCTTCCCAACACACTGCTTTGGGGGCCTCAGACCCCACCAGGGTAGTGGAACAGGACTCAAGAAAGGACCCACATTAGAGGATAAGAGTTGGTGGGCTTGGGATCCCTACAAGGGTACCCAGGACTGCCCCAGCCCTAAAGGGGCCTCTGTTGGCTCCAACCCCCAAAATACTGTCTTTAGCAACCCTCCAAGCTCTAGCTTACGACCTGGGAGGATTTCATGATGGTCCCTCAAATAGGATTCTGTTGGGGAAGAGGGAGGTTAACAATTTGAAGTTGGTTCTAGAGACCCGGGGTCAAGCGACCTCAGAGTGACAGCCCTGACTTTCTGAATGATTTGTGGTGAAAAGCAGAGTGGACATGAAGGGTGGGAGAGAGAAAATCAATGTCCCACTGTTGTGAAATGCTAAAGCCAGGGGTGGCTTTTTAAAAAGGGACAGCCCAGGAGAGTACAGACTTGGAGTTCAGACATTCCCAGGTTGAAATCCAGACACTGCCACTTGTCAGCTGTATGGCCTTGGGCAAGTCACTTCCCCTCTGCACCTGTTTTCTCTTCTTTATAATGGAGAGAATGAGATCTTCCTGCTAAGGTTTAGGAAGGTTCCACCGGATAAGATATATCAAGCATTTACACAATGCCTGGCACTTGATAAATATCAAAGATGTAAGTCTGACTCTTACAAGCTGGGTGACTCACATCAAGCAGTTTCAGTCCTCTGAGCCTTGAGTTTCCTCATCTGTGAAAATGGGGAGCCCCAAATGACCAGAGTGAATGGGAGAGTTCAATGAGACACATGTGTGAACAACTCAGCCTACTTCCCATCACATACCATACAATCAGTACATGGTAGCAATAACAATCACAAAAATATTATGATTTTCTTAAAGACAAGGTCCCACTCTGTCAACCAGGCTGGAGTGCAGTGGCATGATCATGGCTCATTGCAGCCTCAACTGCCTGGGCTCAAGCAATTCTTCCATATCAGCCTCCTGAGTAGCTGGGACTACAGGCATGCACCACCACCCATAGCTAATTTAAAAAAAAAAAAAATTATTTGTAGAGATAGGGTCTTGCTATGTTGCTCAAGCTGATCTCAAATTCCTGGGCTCAGGGGATCCTCCTGTCTTTGCCTCCTAAAGTGTTGGGATTACAGGTATGAGTCACTGCACTGGGCTAATATTATATTAATATAAGCATCTATTCATAATAGTATTATTATTATTGGAAGAAGCACAGGCTTTGGAGACAGGGAAACCTGGCTTTGATCTCACCCTGTTGTTTGCCAGCTCTGTAACACTGGAAGCCAGCGAGCCTGCCTCAGCTTCCTCAGTTTTATCATCTGTGAGATGGAGGTACTCATAGCATCTATCACCTATGGGTGCTGTGCAGACTGAGTGGACCCGGAGTTCCCAGCATGGAGCCTGGCATTAGCAGGAACTCAGTAGATTCAAGTGGAGTGGAAAGAGAGGGAAAGTTAGCATCTTGTTGCCCAGTGACCTGACTTAGCATCCGGTTGAGTTTTCTGGTTAAGTGAGAGCTAATCCACAGTGCTTGGGACTTCCCACCTCATTGCCGTAAATCTTTAGCTCAAATGCCCACTTCCCCGGTGGGTGTGGCAGCTCACACCTATAATCCCAGCACTTTGGGAGGCTGAGACAAGCAGATCACTTGAGGTCAGGAGTTCCAGACCAGCCTGGCCAACATGGTGAAACCCCATCTCTACTAAAAATACAAAAATTGAGCTGGGTGTGGTGGCACACATCTGTAATCCCAGCTACTCAGGAGAATGAGGCAGGAAAATCACTTGAACCTGGGAGGCGCAGGTTGCAGTGAGCCGAGATCTGCACTCCAACCTGAGCAATAGAGGAAAACTCAGACACACACACAATGTGTATGGCACATGCTATGGACATCATGCTCTAGGTGACCTTACAGGGCATCCCACTCAGCAACTCAGGCCACAAAATGGATGACTGTCCAGTGTTTCTCTACAGGGCACTAGTGGCATTTGGGATGTGGCACGTGCTCATTTAGGAGGTGAAGGGCTGTCCTGTGCAGAACAGGCATGCACATTTCCAGCCCCAGCCCTTCAAGTGCCAGTGGCCTCAAACCACTGGAGCCATCAAAGGTGTTCCCACACTTCTTTGAATGTTCCCAGGGTAGTAGGCATGAGAGTCACTGCACAGTTTAACTCCCAGTCTTCATTTATATGTGGGGAAACTGAGGCCTGGAGGGACCACGGAGCAGATGAGCAGCATCCTGACATTATCACCACTACCACTGCCACTTGTCTCACCAGGATAAAGCCAGAGACCCAGAAAGCTAAGACAGCAGGAGTCTGAGGGATGCCCTGGAAATTAGTCATTTAACCAAATTCCTAATGTCCTCTTAGTTTTCTTGGCTTGTCACTGCAGTGAGCAACTTCAGCCTATCAGGTGCCACGTGGTAGAAAGAATCACTAGGGTGTCTTTGATGGCTAAAATATAAAATTATCATTCATAAACACCCTCCCCCCACCCTTCTGCTCAGGGAGTTATTCCATATCCTCTTCTCTGCACATAAATGTAAATATATATGTGTATGCTAAAAAACGCTTTTACACTCTCGATAGACCCAGACACCGCTACAGAGAGAGACATATGGTTTTTGCAACTTGCTTTGCTTTTTTCCAAGGGCTAACACTTTGCTTCTGAGCCTTAGTTAGTTTTTGCAAACGATGGGTCCTTAGATTTGTCTTGCAACCTCTTCTCTCAAAGCCCTGTTTCTCTTATCTGTAAAATGAGAGTTTACAATGAACCTTGCAGGATTTTCAAGAAGGTGACATGAGCTGACGTTTCTGAAGTGCTCAGCAGAGGAGATGACATATAATAGGGACTCAATAAATGGGGTCTGTTCTTGTGCTGATGGTTTTCATCACACCATGTTAACAATGCCCTTTGTTTTATGTGGATGGCTATGCTTCCCGAAGGGTATATACAACTCAGAATTTGAGAAATAACCCAATTGTAAATGTATATCACCAGCCTTTCAAAAGATTTAACAGCGGCCACTTAAATTTTGTTTTAATAGAGATGGAGGGCTCACTATGTTGGCCAGGTTGGTCTTCAGTGCCTGGCCTCAGGCAATCCTCCTGCCTTGGCTTCACTTGTTTTGCCTTTATTACATAAAAATACATATTCATTGTAGAAAAAAAGTTAGAAAAGAGTTTTACAAAGAGATGGAAATAAAAATTACCTATATTCCTACTGGATTGGTCAGAGTTCTCTAGGGAAACAGAACCAACAGGATTAGAACCAATACGATATGTGGATAGATATAGTAAGAGATTTATTTTAAGGAAGTTGGCTCACGCGATTGTGGGAGCTGGCAAGTCCGAAATTCATATGACAGGCCAGCACATGGGAAACTCAGGCAGCAGTGAATGCTGCCATCTTGAGATGGAATTCCTTCTTCTCCAGGAAGCCTTAGGATTGCTTTTAAGGCCCTCAACTGATTGGATGAGGCTCACCCACATTATCAAGTATCATTTCCTCTACTTAAGGTCAACTAATGGTAGATGTCAATCACATACAGAAAATACCTTCATAGCAACATCTAGACCAATGTTTCGCCAAACAGCTGGGCACCATGGCCTAGCTAAGTTGACACATAAAATTTATCCTTCACACCTACTGTCCAGGGACATCACGGTTATTAACACATTGGTATATGTCTCTCTAGAGATTAATTTTTTATAAAATTGATATTTTATAACATGTAGGATTTTACATTCTCAGTTTTTATTTAACTTACGAAGATGTTAAATAGATGTGTATCTTAAACACATCTTCGTCTGGCTAAAATAACTTTTAATACCATTTATTTCAATGGAATTCCACCTTCAATAGAATTCCATTGTGTGTTGTCATTCCAGACATTATTGGCCCAATTATCTCATGCTGGACACCTAGGTTCTACCCCTTCACTTGTTAATTTTTAAAATGCTGCAGTGAACAACCTTACTGATAAATCTTTGCACACATCTGTAGTGGATGCTATAGGCGCCCACCCAAGTCCCCTTTCCTGTGGTGACTGTTGGTGGCAATCAGTGGCTCACGACTGCCCCGTTCTCTGAAAAATAGCCTTGGGCCTATCAGAAGCAAGCAGCCCCTCGCAGGAAGTTATGCCCCACCCTGGGGCACAGCCCACAGCCAAAAACTGATACTGGAGACCAGGATGGACAAGGCCAAGGCAAGCCAGCCCCCTTTCCTTAAGGTGGGGCCAATTCTATAGTGCAATTTCTCATCCAGAGCCTCCTCCTGATCCCTGCCGTGAGACCAGGATGGAGATGGGACCCAGCTGAGATCACATCCTTACTTAGCTCTGTCTGGTCCTGCCTCCCGCTTTCTTTCTCTGAGAGCACACCTTCAATGAAACATTTGTCTCAGGCTCTGCTTCAGTAGCCCCAACCTAAGACAACATTTCTGAATATTTTCTTAAGGGATGACTTCTATTGAAGATTTGACAATGGACTCCAAATTTTTTATTGTGTAGCTGCACTATTTCTGGGTTTAATTTTCTTAAAGGGATTCCCTCTGACACGTCAGTCCCTTGCAGCTTGTTGGTGCCCAGTACTGGGTAGGTAGGAACTTCTGAGGCCCAGGACTTTTCCCCTAAAGCCCAGGGCAACAAAAGGGAGAGGAGAACCCTAGTAGTAGTGAGTAAGGACAGGACAGCTGCAGACCCCTTGCTTCCCTCAGTCCTCAAACACTCAGCCCTGATGAAATCACACAAATCCTCTGTGCACTTGATAATTTCCCCGAATGGGGCACTGCCATGGTTGGGAGTGAGGAAGTGAGGCATGGGAATCTGACAAAGAAAGTGGGATAGCATGGCCCAGGACGAATGTCATCTCAGCGACCTGGGTTGTTGACAAAGGGGTCAGGGTTGAGGAGAACGTTCTTTGATGTATCGAGCTCATTGACTCTGAACAGACATGTTCAAGAACAGAAAACATAGCCGCTCTTTCCATCTCTGCTTTGGCTTGCTCTGTGACCTTGGGCAAGACTCTTGCCTTCTCTGGGCTTTCTTCAGAAGGTGGTTTTCCCAACCAGATCTGACTCCTTGTATATCTGACTGGTCCTCTTCTCTCTGGTTCTTCAGATGGAAGTGCAGTGTTCCGGGGCTGCTTCCGCAGGCCTGACAACCTTTCTCTGGCCTTACCCGTGACAGCTGCCATGCTGAACATGTCCGTGGACAAGTGCGTGGACTTCTGCACTGAGAAGGTGAGCACAGGGTGGGGCCCATGGAACTCCAGGTGAGGGGGACAGTGCAGCACAGCTGAAGGAACCACATGCTTGGCTGGAGAAGCAACAGCTCAGTCAGGATAGATGCAGTCGCTGACTGGGATCTATGACATGGGAGAGGGATGTGACCGTTTCATGTGGATCTAACGGACTGGAGCTACACAGAATAGATTTTCCTGCCTTTGAGGAAGTGAGTTTTAATACTGAGGAATAGTTAGGAATGAGGGTTATTAGTCCATTTTTATACTGCTATGAAGAAATAACTCAGAATGGGTAATTCATTTTAAAAAAAGGGGGGGTTTAATAGACTCACAGTTTCACGTTGCAAGGAGGCCTCTCAATCATGGTGGAAGGCAAAGGAAAAGCAAAGGCATGTCTTACATGGCAGCAGGCAAGAGAGCATGTGTAAGGGAACTGCCCTTTTTAAAGACATCAGATCTCATGAGACTTATTCACTATCATGAGAACAACATGGGAAAAACCCACCCCCATGATTCAGTTCCCTCCCACCAGGTCCCTCCCGTGACACATGGGGATTATGGGAGCTACAATTAAGATGAGATTTGGGTGGGGACACAGCCAAACCATATCAGGGGGTGATGTTTGAACTTGGCTTAGAAGCATGAAAAAATTACCAAGTAAAGGTAAGGACAGTCCCACCTTAGGGCAGAGGAAGTTCCCCATTGGAGGAGGGGTGCGAGCAGAGGCCAGGCAGCAGTGTCATCCAGAGCTTTGGGCACTGGATAGCACCTGGGTTGGATGTTCTTTTTTTGGCCTAAGGTGCTAGATGTTTGACTGTTTATACTTCCTCCCTAGCCAGGCTGTGAACTCCTGGAGGGTAGGGGCTATGCCTTGTACATTTTGTGCCCCCCTTCAATATCCCCAGCACAGAACTGGGCACATAACTGGCACTCAGCAATGTCCAAGGAGCTCCAGTGTTTTCTCAAAATGAGCTAATTACTCAAGTGTCCAGAGGAGAACCATACCTCCTCCACCACCAAAAGATGGTTGGGCATTTCATTCATTCTAGAGAGTAGTTGAGGGTAGAGAGGTATAAATGCTCAAACACCAAGAAGAAGCTTTCTTCTGCAGGACTTGAAAGAGAACTGAAAAAAGAAATCCCTTTCTCACGGTCAGGCAATACACTGCAGTAAATGCCCCCTTAGTGTGATGGTGATATGGGACCCATGCTTTGGGAAAAGCTGTCTGAGTGTTCTCAGACTCAGTGGATCCAGCCACACAGGCGTGACCCTGGTTTGCTACCAGATTAGTCCGGGACTAGCTACCAGGGAGAACTAGGGGTGGTGGGTGAAGTTTAGAAGCAAATTGGGCAAAAGACAGACCCTTGCCCACCAGATCTCAGGTCCATCCTGCCCCCACTTAGCTGTTCAATAGAACAAATAAAGCAATCAGAAGCACATCTCCCAACAAAGACTCTGAGTACACAGAGGTATCAGTATCTCCTTTGGCTTAAAAGAACAAATTCAGACAGCTTTTCCCAAAGCATGGGTCCTATATCACCATCACGCCAAATCTTCAAATATTTAATAAGACCCTACTGTATATCAGTAGTCCTGCTTAGTGCTGGGGATGCAAAGTAACAAGATACAATCTCTATCATCAAGGATGCAGGCATTCGCTTTATCTACATTGTGGCACCTCCTGGGTGCTCAGACCACACCCTGAGTCCTGGATGCCCCCATCTGCTCTGAGTCATCCTGCTTGGCTATTTCTCTCACTGGGCTTCTAATGCATGAAGCATTTCTCTGGAAGTCTAAAAGGCTGCAGCATCACAGCAGTGGCTGCTTGCTGAGAACATCCTCCATGCAGCCCTCTGCACCGTGGATCATACGGTTTACTTCTCAGGCCAAGCCTATGAGTTGGACATTTTCAGTCCCATTTCACAAATGAGAAAACCAGGATTCAGACAGGTGAAGTCATTTGCCTAAGCTCTCAGCAGAAGCGAGTGGCAGAGCTGGAGTTCACACTGGGGACTGACTCCAAATTCAAGCTCTTAAACTTCTGAGCCACCTTGGTGACCCCACCAGAGAGGCTTCCCACAGCCATTCAAGAGGAACCAGCCTACCTCAAATAACCAAGCATTTCTTAAGGACTTGCTGTACTCCTAACAGGCATTCTAGAAGATGGGAAGTGACATTTGTGAGATTAAAGGAGGCTTGGCTGTCATTTGGTCCAGCTCTCCCCTTAGCAGGAATCCCTCCACCCACATGGCATTCCCTCACTTCCAGAGGGCCCTGGGGAAACCTACAGATCCCCTGGCGTTGGGGGGACAAACAGCCACATGACAGTGAAATCATGGGGCAAACTAGCGTAGCAAAGTGTCAGACTGTACACAGGACTGGAGAGAAGTGAGGGTGTGTATGTGGGAACAAGAAGTCTCCCTGCAAACCTCCCTCTTCCTGTTTTCTCTGATCTCCTTACGGGGCAAAGGAAAGAAACTAAGGTGATCAAGTGGACAGGGATACAGAACTGCTTGTGTCGTGATAGAGGGTCTGAGGTTTAGGGTGTCAGAGGAGGCTCAAGGATTCTCATTATTTAGAAAATGTCATCAGTCATGGCCCAAGCTGACCCTCCGGTATATCAGCACTTCTGCTCTTCAGCTAGGTGCCGCAGTTCCTATTTAATATCTTCTAGGAAAGAAACTAAAGCTACTGTGGCAAAGCTGGCTGGATCCAGCCACACAGGTGTGACCCTGGTTTGCTACCAGATTGATTATTCCTGGGCCGGCTACCAGAAAGAACTAGGGGTGGTGGGTCCAGTTTATAAGTAAATGGGGCAAAAGACAAACCCGTGCCCACCAGATCTCAGGTCCATCTTGCCCCCACTTCGCTGCTCAATAGAACAAATAAAGCAATCAGAAGCAGCTCTCCCAACAAAGACTCTGGGTACACAGGGGTATCAGTATCTCCTTTGGCTTAAAAGAGCAGACTCAGACAGCTTTTCCCAAAGCATGGGTCTCATCTCCCCATCTCACCAAGGGTGCATTTACTGTGGTGTATTGCATGACCATGAGAAAGGGATTTCTTTTTCAGTTCTCTTTCCAGGAGAAAGCTTTGTCTCAGTGTTTAAGCGTCAACACCTCTCCCCCTTAACTACTCTCTATGCAGGAAAAATGGAGCCAATCCCAGGCTCACAGTCTTGGTTGGCCAGAGTGCCTAGGTAGAATTTAATCACTTGTTTTGTTTCTGTATTACGTGCATTTACAGTATGGAGATGTATGGAAGTGCTACTTGCCCACAAGTACTATTAGTGGTAGCAATACAAAGTATCCTTTGAAATTTAAGTTTCAAAAAGTGAATCGACTTAAAGGAAACTAATAAGTAAACAATAGTACAGTAGGTGCACAGATAGGGCAAAATCATAAAAGCACGGTTTGTGGATGGAATTTGGGGACCCTCAAGTTGAGGGAGACTGACAGAGAAGGCAGTAGTTGGAATGCAAATCCTGTTCTCCATTTGGAGTCTGAAGCTGTCCAGGGATTCAGCAACTCTCTTCCTCTTCTTCTCCCACTCCATCCCCAGGAGTACCCGCTGGCAGCTCTTGCAGGCACCGCCTGCCACTGTGGATTTCCCACCACCCGATTCCCACTCCATGACAGAGAGGATGAGCAGCTCTGTGCCCAGAAGTGCAGCGCAGAGGAGTTTGAGAGCTGTGGAACTCCTAGTTACTTCATTGTGTACCAGACACAAGTCCAAGGTGAGCTAGGCCCTTCCCCAGTGGACCGCAGATACACTCCCAATGGCTTCCCTCCCAGACGTGTCCCTGCCAGTCTGTCCCACACAGCCTGCAGCAAGGAGAAAACCATGCAAGCCAGAGGGCAGCGATGATGAACTCCACCAGGCTTAGAGTTCCTGGATGGGCAACAGAAGGAATTCCCAGGGTAGGGAGCGTTCTGATGACCCATCTCTATCCCTCATCACTGAGGACCCTTGGTGGCTCCTGTAGTGACAGCGAATGAGAAGAAAGACTGAGTCTCCCACAGGCTGCAATACAGATTCACTGCTTTATCCGAGACAAGTCATTTCCCCTTTCTGGGCTGCAGTTTTTCCATCTGTAAAATGAAACTGTAGACTGTTAGCCTCCAATGTTCCTTCCAATTCTAAGATTTTGTCAATTTATATATAAATTCTTCCTTCTTCTCTCTCCCTGTCTCACTCATCCTTTCCACTTGCAGTCTTCTTCCTTTGCTAGTGGAATACACACTTACTGTTATCTCCTATTCTGTGTCTTGGGGCTACCAGACATGATGATCATGATGGTGGTGATGATGATGATGATGGTGATGGTGATGATTATAATGATGGTGATGGTGATGATGATAATGATGGTGATGATTATGATGATGATGATGGTGATGATGATAATGATGGTGATGATTATGATGATGATGATGGTGATGATAATGATGGTGATGATTATGATGATGATGATGATGATACTGATGGTGATAATTATGATGATGGTGATGTGATGATGATGATGGTGATTATGATGATGGTGATGGTGATGATGATAATGATGGTGATGATTATGATGATGATGATGATGATGCTGATGGTGATAATTATGATGATGGTGATGGTGATGATTATGATGATGGTGATGGTGATGATGATGATGGTGGTGATGATTATGATGATGATGATGATGATGATAATGATGGTGATGATTATGATGATGGTGATGATTATGATGATGGTGATGGTGGTGATGATGATGATGGTGATGATGATGATGATACTGATGGCGATAATTATGATGATGGTGATGGTGATGATGATGATGGTGATGATGATGATGATAATGATTGTGATGATTATGATGATGATTATACTGATGGTGATTATGATGATGGTGATGGTGATGATTATGATGATGATGATGGTGGTGATGATAATGATGATGGTGGTGATGATTATGATGATTGTGATGGTGATGATAATGATGATGGTGGTGATGACTATGATGATGGTGATGATGATGATGATGGTGGTGATTATGATGATGATGATACTGATGGTGATGATTATGATGATGGTGATGGTGATGATTATGATGATGGTGACAGTGATGATGATAATGATGGTGATGATTATGATGATGATAATTATGATGGTGGTGATGATTATGATGATGGTGATGGTGATGATAATTATGATGATAGTGATGGTGATGATTATGATGACGGTGATGGTGATGATTATGACGATGATGATGATACTGATGGTGATGGTGATGATAATGATGGTGATGATTATGATGGTGATGGTGATGATACTGATGGTGATGATTATGATGATGGTGATGGTGATGATGATGATGGTGATGGTGATGATAATGATGATGGTGGTGATTATTATGATGATGGTGATGATGATAATGGTGATGATAGTGAAAAGAGTGATGCTGATAGTGCTGATGATGGTGATGATGAAAGTGATGATGATGATGATGGTGATGAGAAGGAGCAAGAGGAGGAGGCAGCAACACTTGTAGTTTCTTGAGGTCTTCCTCTGTGCCAGACTCAGTATTGCATCCTTCATATGCATGTTTTCATTGAATCCCCTCAACTCTCTATGAGTTGGGAAGAGTCATTATGCCCTCTTTACTATGGGGTGGGGGAGGGGATTGAGACTCAGAACAGTTGAGGAACTTACCTTAAGTCATACTGTTTATAAACTTTCCCAATAAAACCCATTTCTCCTGACCAAGGTATCATGAAGGGTGGGTGGCACTTGGGTGGGGATTGGGGGTCATCCCTCGCCAGGACACACAGCCCAAAGGAAGCCCCTGAAGGATCACCTCAATGTCTGAATATATTGACCATCTACTATGTACTGGTCCTTATGCCAAGCCTCATCTCATTTAGTGATGTGAAGTCCACAGTAAACCTATGATCAGGGCAGTATCATCCCCACTTTACAGATGACAGAACTAAAATTCAGAGAGATTGGGAACTGGCCACAATTATACATCTACAAAAGCAATTTGTTTCCAGGTGTCTGACTCCAAAGCCCCTGCTGGAAACCTTTGCCCATGCTCCAGTGACACTCCCCACAGTCTGGAGAGCCAAGAAAACACCACTGGACTAGACCTCTTCCTTCTCATTTCCCAGTCACCAAGCTGCCATATGTGGTTGAGCAGGTTGAGCATTGCACTGGCACAGCCAACAGAAAAAGTGGTGTCTGAAAGCCAGCCACATGTTGTGTGCCCTGGATGGCAGAACATCTGTCCAGAGGAAGGAGTGGGCACCTTTTTCTGATTTGCACAAAAGTGCTGTACGAGCTAGTGGCAGCCCCACCAATAGCCTGTCCCTGTTTGACTGATGGGGTAACAGTGGTGATCAGCTGTGGCTGTTTCTATGGTAGCTAAAGTCCTTCTGAGAGCCTAGTGAGCATGTGGCTCTTGGCCCTATTTACAGTCTGAAGGGGAAGGATGAGTCTTTGTTAGCTTTCGGGGAAATGTTGGTTAGTCTTTGCAGAGCTGTGCTGCCTTAGCCTGCAGGGGAAAGTCATACACAGATTAATTACCCTGTGATCATGAACGGCTTTGAGGTGGCCAGAACAGACACTGGCGCCTTTTCAATAGCAGATAACGATTCCTTAATTGATGAGTTTGCTCATTCCCAGTGCCCTACCCCCAGGCCATTACTAGGGCTTCCATTTTTCCACATCACTCTTGCAGTTTCTACACACTGGGGAGGTTTGACAGTTATGTGGCTCATCAGCCTGCCAAGAGCCTGGCCCACCAGGGCTGCCATTTATTGAGCACCTACTGTGTGCTAAGCCCTGATGCCCCCTATGGGAACTAAATAATTATTGAACACTTGCTCTGTGCCAGGCTCTGTCAAATCTTTTACCTGCCTTAAATCATCTAATCATCCAAACAGTCCAGTTGCATAAGCACTGTTATTCACCATTTTACAAATGAGGCAACTTGGCACAGGGAGGCTGAGTAACTTGGCCAAAGTCAAACAATTCAGACATGGCAGTGTAGGGATTCAAACCCAGGAAATCTAGGTCCCAAGACTGCACTCTCAACCCTAGCTTCTCAAAATACATTGTGAAAAATTCACAGTCATTGTCCCACATAATTGTGTAAGGTTTATTAGCCCTGTTTCATAGGTGAGGAAACTGAGGCTTAGTGAGTGGAAAGCCTTGTTCAGTGCCACACAGGTAGGCCATGACAGTTCTGAATGGAAACCCAGGTTGGTCTGATTCCAGAACTGCATATAATATTGCCTCTAATAGCTGCTTAATTTATAGGGCTTAGGAACCAAATCAACTTTCTTTATAGCACTGAAAACCACAGCTTTTACCTTGGGGTTGGCCTTGGCCTCCCAGGAAGTATTTGAATAGAGAATTCTGTTTTGGGGGGAAATTAAGGAGCCTGGTCTGCCCCACCCGACCTATCAACCCAACATTTTATTCTGAAAAACAAAAAAGTCAAACCTCCAGAAAAGTTGCAAGGCTTATGCAGTGAATACCTATATACTTATTCCATAGAATTTTGTGATGTATGTTAACTTTTGCTATATTTACTTTATTGTCCATCTCTCCATTTCTCCATCCCTCAATCCTTCCTAATTTTTGGTGCATTTCAAAGTAAGTTGCAAGCATCATTGTACTTCAGGATGTTGTCATTGGTTATAATTCAATATTAGCTTTTCTGAAGTAACATTTCCATAGAGCGGAATGCACATATTTTAAGTGTACTGGTTAATGTCAACTGGGTAATCCACTCCCCTATAAAAATGTAAAACATAACCATATTCTAGAAAGTTCCTGTGTCTGGGCTCCTTTTTGCAGTATATTCCAATGAAAACCATCCCCTGAAGCTTACCTGGCTTTGCCACAGACGTCCCTTGGTTTATTTTCTCCTAAATCTATTAGTCTCAGAACAAAAATTAAACAGGCAGGAGAAGGGAGCTGAACCTCCAGCTAGCAGCAACAATACCAGGAACCACAATCTATTCTATCGGCACTTCCAGCACGTTTGTCTTACTCTAACACTGCATTCATTCATGAATTTCATTCTCCTAAACAACCTCAGGCTGTCATCACTGCTTAATAGTCCCATTTTATAGGTGAGCAAGCTGAGGCTCAGATAGATCATCTTTTTCCTATGGAAGAACTGGAATTTAAATCTAGGACTTCACACCTCTCCTTCAAAGGGCTTTTGTGTGTAATCAATGAGGCTCATAGTAAGACTTCAACAAATAGCAGCTAATGCAGAACAGGAAAGACCCCAGTAAAATCTTGGGAAGGAATTACCTATAGGAGGGCAGAGTGATCTGCCCTTGTGCCTGAGTAATCACGTGAGGTGAGCTTGTCTGTTGAATTGAGCATGGGGCAGTCACTGAAGACCTTGCCCATAACTGGTTCGGGGCAGTGAACAGGGAAGAGGCCAAGTGCAAGGGCCAAGGAGTAGATGGAAGGGAGGAAACATGAAGGAATATGGACAACTCTGCTGACAATATGGCAGTGATGGGGTGAAGGGGAGCTGGTGGTCGCTGGAAGGGGCTCTTTCTAAATGATGGAGCTATTTGTTCCTGTTTGAGTGCTAATGTGATTGAGAGAGAAAAAATATTGGGGTTGGAAGGAGCAAGGAGCTTGATGAAGGAGGGAATGGAGTCCACACACATGAGCAGGGGATGAGTGACTTCCCCAGAACAGGGAGAGATGGAGGTGAGGCGCTATGGGAGGTGAGGGAGGTTTGCCTGCCTTCCCTTGGATGGTAAACAAGGGTGGAGTTCATCTGTCCTGGGCTGAAGAAGGCAGCACTGAGACCTGGGGCCTCCAGGCCTGGATCTGGGATTCTCTCATCTTCCTTTCTGCTCCAGCGCCCCCTGCTCTGAGCCTTCCCTCAGATGCCTTTGCAACTGAGGGAACCAAAAGAAAAGCTTGTGCTTTCTTAGCTCCCTCTGGGGTTGCAGTGGGAGGTGCTGGGACTTGCATTTTCTGTTAACTCTGATGGTAATGGCATTCTGCAGGCTCTGAAAAGCCAGAGAATCAGAAATAGCCAAATGGTACTCAACACCTCCCAACCCATTTTACAGATGAGGAACCTGAGGGCGAGAGAAAAATAATACCTATGCCTTTTGAGCACTTTAGAGTATTAACATATTACATGCTTTGTTTCATTCAATCCTTACAAGAGCCCTACAAAATAGATATTAATAGATATTATTGTTATCCACCCGGTCATCATTCTACCCATTCATCCATCCAATCAAGAAGCAGTTATTAAGTACCTGCTGTATACCAGATATTGTGGAAACTTTTGATGAATCAGAAAAACACAATATGGGCAGGGTTTCTGACCACATGACTAATTGCATGAATAATTATCTGAATTGCAATTGTGATCAACAATATGAAGGAGATGGATGTAGTAATGCACTAATGATAGCCCAGGGAGTCAGGAAAAGAGGGGAGAGAGGAAGGAAGGAAGGAAAGAGGAAAGGAAGAAGGAAGGAAAGACAGACGGATAGACAAAGGAACCCATTCAACTGAGAGCTGAAGAACAAAAAGCAAAGGCAGGTAGGAGGCAATGGAGAGGGAACAGCATGCACGAAGGCGCTATGTCAGGACGGAGCAAGACACAGGAGAGGAAGGACGGAGAGACCAGGTGACTGGCATGTGGTGGAGTGGATTAGAATGAGCCTGTGAGTTTGCAAAGGCCAACCATGTGGGCTTAGAGGCCAAGATAAGAACTCTGGACTGCATCCTATGTTCAAAAGGCATATGTATTAGTTTTCTCTAGCCCTCAGTTTCCTCATCTGTAAAATGGGTTGGGAGGTGGTGAGTACCATTTGAATATTCCTGATTCTCTGGCTTTTCAGAGTCCGCAAAATACAAGAATAACAGAAAATACATAATGGATGCTATTGACGGTTTCAATCTGGAGGAAAGGGTACGGGTGAATGGGAAAGACTTGCTCTCCTGGGGGTAAACTGGGGCTGGAGAGAAGATTCACCCTCCCAGCTGACTTCTATTGGATCACTACTATGGGCTAACCACTGTGCTTATCCCTTCCCATAATTATCCCATTTAACACTCACCTCAACCCTACGAGGGAGGAACCATCTCCCTCATTTTACAGATGGGAAAACTGAGGCCCAGCGAAGCTTTCCCATGACCTACGCAAGTGTCCTGTGCCCTTGATCACCTGGCTGAGAAGTGGCAGGGGTGGGGCTCATACCCTGGTCCCTTTCAGACAGGCTCCATCTGCCCCTGGTTTTGACCTCTGTCCATGCTCCGCCCTTTTCAGACAACCGTTGCATGGACAGAAGGTTCCTGCCGGGCAAGTCCAAGCAACTCATTGCTTTGGCCAGCTTTCCAGGTGCCGGCAACACATGGGCTCGCCACCTCATTGAGCTGGCCACGGGCTTCTACACTGGCAGCTACTACTTCGATGGCTCCCTCTACAACAAAGGTGAGGAGACGGCAGGGAGGGCAGGGCAGGAGGTTCCCTGGGCTTGGGAAGGTCCCCCCTTGGAAGATATGGGAATACTCCTCCTTGAGTACCTACTGCATGCCACTCAACTCTCCCAGGCACACTTATTGAGACTCACTGCATGCTTGGTACTCCCTACTTCCTTTATGCCCCACAGACATTTCTTCAGTCACGTCCTGGATACTCCACTAGCATCCATTCAATAACTGACATTTATCAAGTACCTATCCTATGCCTGCTACCTTTCCTCCATTTAGGTTACCACAAACATTTCTCAAACACCTACTGTGCCCTGGTACCTCATTACAGATATTTCCTGCAGCAACTCTTTGATGTAATAGAGGTACAAGAACTAAGTTCACTTTGGGGACATTTATTGAGCACCTACTATTCACCAGGTGTCCTCTCCAGATTTAAGTCGACAGTATTCACTATGCAGGGTGCTCTATTTTCATTCCATTCACAGATGTTTACTGAGCACTGGAATGTTCTGGATGCACTTCCTAAGTTAGGTGTCCCAGCATGCATTTGTGGAGCACCAACTGTGTGTGAGGCGCCTCATGTAGGTTCAGATTGCCAAAGATGTTCTCCTGGCACCTAGTAGGTGGCCAGGTGCCATATTCTTATTTAACCCTGCATAGAAACCTTGTGAGGTAGGAGGATGATGTTCTTTCCCAGAAATGAAAACTGAGGCTTGGAGAGGAGAAATAATTTGCCCAAAGTCACACAATGTTTTTGTTTTTGTTTTTTCAATAAGCTGATTGGGGATTGCATTCTAGTATTTCCCAGTTTCAAAGCCCACATCTTTATTACTCTATCATACAGGTGAGAAATTCCTGGGTTTCTTACTGAGGAACAAGAAATCATGGATGAAATGCCCCTTGGGCATGAAGCCCTCTCCTGGGCATGGTGGGAGACATCAGGGAAGCAAGGCCTCCTCTTGTGGGAGGCTTTGCATCTACATGTGGAGCAGCCCTTGGCCATGGTCTTTGTGTCTGCAAACCAGCTGAAGACCATTTCCTGGCTTTGTGACTTTAGGCAATTTACTGCACCTCTCTGATCCTGTGTCCTCATGCACAAATTAGAGATAAGAGTACATATTTCATGAGGTTGTTTCAAAGCAGAGGTGTCCCATTTTTTGTCTTCCCTGGGCCACACTGGAAGAAGAAAAATTGTCTTGGATCACACATAAAATACACTGACACTAATGATAGCTGATGAGCTAAAAGTAAGATAAAAATAACAAAAAAAAATCTAATAATGTTTTAAGAAAGCTTACGAATTTGTGTTGGGCCACATTCAATGTCGTCAATAAAAGTTGGCTCTGGGTACTCTTGTCTGGGTGCCAGCCACTAGCCAGGCACAGCTTGGTGCCAATAAAGAGTCATCCCCAAACCCTAGCTCAGGGAGAGCCAGGGGGCATGTCTTTCTCAGGGCGAGACACAGGAGGGAGGCAGAGACTGGGCAAGAAAAGGCAAAAAGGGTGAAGAGGGACAGGCTGATGGTTGGAGTTGGCAGCGGGTCAGGCAGGGGAATCTGCTTAAGAATCCCAGCTTTTTACATATTTATTAATTTCCAGTTTGGGCCTGAGTGATTGTTTATTAAGCACCTATTACATATGAAGCTCCATGCTGAGGGTATTGCATGCTTATATCAGGATTTGAACCCAGGGCTGGCTGTCAGCCATCCCTATGATCTTAACCCCTGTGCTGTGCTGCCTTTGTGGGAGCTGCTGGGAAGAGCACTGGGATATTCCAGAATCTCTCTGGCTTGTCCTGGAGCAGTGGCTGTGGAATGCAGGTTCAGAAAGGATGCCATGGCTAGCCAACATTCTCATGCTCCTGGCTGTGGCAGCAACCCTGCTCATGCAATCCTAGAATGTCACAAACAGAAGGGGTCCCTCAGGATGATTTAGTTCAGGGACCAAAATTGGTTTCATCTAGTGTTGATTCCAATGAATTTTTGCTTAAGGATGATGTGTTAAGAAAGGTTCTATTCTCTCTCTGAAACAAAGTGCCTTAATCTATTAGTGATGCCTGTTGAAAGTGGAGAATGGGGAATGGTGGCCTATACACCAAGTCTTTGCCATCTGATCTAAGTCGACCTCCTAACTTCAGAGAAGAAGAAGAAATGGAATCTTAAGATAGAGTCAGGAGATCTGATTTTCAGTCTGAAAGTTCATTCTGATACTTATCAGCTGTGAGAACTTGTGCAAAACTCTTCACTTCTCTGAGCTTTCATTTCCTAATCTGTAATAGGGGGATGTCAGTACTGAACTCAGAGATTTTCCAAAAAATGTAACAAGATAATGTTTGTGAAATAATATGTGTGAGCCTGTGGTGTAAAATAGACATTTTTTAAATGCTATGTAACTAGGACAGTCATTTACTTACTCAAAGGCAAAGGGAGTTAGTCTCTGACTACACGTTATCATTGCCCAGGGAGCTTTTAAAGTCTTGACACCCAGGCTGCATCTCAGACCATTTCCATCAGACTCTCAGGAGTGGGCCCAGGCATGGGTGTTTTCTATAAGCTCCCAGGGGATTCCACTGCAAAACCAGAGCCAAGATCCCTGGCCCTAGACGAAGAACCCAGCATTCTTACTTCCAGACCCAAAACATTCCAAAAATTCATTTGTCTCCCTGTGTTTGCTAATGCTTTAGTGTGGGCAATATTAATGGGTCATTAAAGGAGTGAGACACCTACTAAAAGTTTACCTTGATTTAAAAAAAAAGAAGAAGAAGAAAACATAACCCCCCGGTGGCAATTCCCTGCCTCAAGCTGTGTCTAGTTACTGGATGTTTCCTTCATTCGTACTGAGACAGGCAGGGGGTTGTGGGCTGGTCACAGACAGCTGAGGCTTTGAATGTAGTTGCCTTTTCATTAGGAGCTTTAAAATCCTTCCTGCAGCCTGAGCCCTTGCAGTTAACAATGAACTCTCCCTAGGAGCTTGGAGTTGACAGTGGGGTGCAGACAAAATGAAGAGCTGCTTGCCCCCCAACAGCATCAGTCAATCTAGCTAACCCTGCCCAGTCTCTCCCCACATCACCTTGCAGCTGAAAGATGCTTAACTTCATGAAATCCTTTGCTGCATTTGCCACACTGGGGCAAAGTTCTGCAGCCCCTTTCAGACCCCAGGTATAATGAGCTCTTTGTAGTTCGAGAATGCACTGGCGACTTGCACGTGCTATCTCTGGGACGTCAATCCCCACCGCCCCCACCCTTATTTCTTGCTTATTTGGCCTGGAAACCATCTCCTGAGGCTGCAGGTCAAATTCCCCATTGCTGTGTCTCTGGCAGACTTAACAGGTCGTCCTTTACCCTTCTTGTACCCCAGACATTCATTCATCATAGCCCTATTATTATGAATATATTCACATCGCTGTTAATAATTCTAATCATCGTGGGCCCTTATTTAATATCTACAATAGGCCCAGCACTGTGACGGGCACTTTATATTTTTTCTAACTCAGTCTTGAGGTATGCGTGCAGAAGATGGATAGGAGTTACTCAGAAGGAGGGAAAAGAGGGTGTCCCAGGCAGAGGCCATGGCATGCTCAGAGACAAGGAGGAGAGTGGCACAATGTGATGGGTGAATAAAAATAGTTCCATGCTGTTAGATGGTGAAAAGGGAGGTAGTGGGGCTGGGGTGTAAGGTAAAAGGAACATCCAGAATAGGATTTGGCAAAGCACCTAGAATGCCCTTCTGAGAGCTGTGACCATTGTCATGAGGGCTATGGGAATGGGAATGGGGTGGGATATTGTGGGGTTTTCAGCAGAGACGTGATGTGCTGAGACTGGTGTGTTGGAAATAGTCTTCTGGCCACAGGTTTGGACTGGGAGGTATTTATCAGGCTGCAGGGTTATCCAGGGAGTGACAGTGCTGAGGCAAAGGGGAAGTGGGTGGGACATTTAGGAGGTCACTGATTAGAAGAGAAGACAGTAACTTGGTGGGTCTGGAAGGGTAGCATCTGTGCAATGAGCTGATCCCCCAGCAACTCTTGCTGATTTATCTAAGTCCTTTAGAGTTTCTTTTCTTCTGCTATCAACTTGCTGAATGGCTGGAAGCACGTTTCCCTGTCCCTCAAGACCTCAGTTTCCTCCTCTGTAAGAAGCATGTGTCAGACGGGTGCTCTCCCGGGACCCTCCTAGGCCTGCTGGGCTGCCCAACATTTTCTCTCTTTCCTGTACTTTTCTGCAACCTGCTCTTCCCTCAGTCTGGCAAAGGTTCCACTTCACCAATGAGCTGGTGAGGGAGGGAGGGAGGGAATGAATGAGTGAATGAGTGAAGAAATGTAGGGACCTTTCCCTCCCAGAATCCAAGTGTCTGTCCCATTTAGGTCTTTCTTCCCTTTCCCTCACTGGGTGCAACTGCCATTTGCAAAGCATGGTTTTCTCTGTCTCTGTGTCCATCTGCCATCTGGTGCGCTCTCTCTCTCTCTCTCTCTCTCTCTCTCTCTCTCTCTCTCTCTCTCTCGTCCTTTCTCTGCATGTCTACCTCTGCCCAGTATGTGCCTCTGCCTCTCTGTCCTTCTCTCTTCGTGTCTGTCTCTCTGTTGTTCTCTCTCTAGGTGTCCATCTCCCCTTATCTGTTCCTGTCTCATTTTATTTCTGTGTCTGTTTATCTCCCCCAACTCCTGCCTTCTCCCTCACTTTGTCTTAGTCCCTCCCTCTCTCCAGGTAACTGTGTCTTTCTCTCTTACTGTTCCCCTTTCCCTAGGCTTCATCCCCCCCTCTCCCTACCTCTCCCCATATCAGAGACCTCATTGCCTTAATGCAGGCTCAAGCTCTGTGGTATGTGAGGAGCCAGAGCCCTGACTTCTGAAGGAGGGAAGACATAAGAGGGAAGGGCAGGATGATGTTCTCAGACTGGTACATCAACCCACAGAGTTGGCAGCCTCTCAGCCCAGCTGATGCAGGACAACAATTTCTGAGGATTTCCTTGTCCTCAAAGCAAATACCACTGTCCTGGAGAACCACCAGCCTTCAGGGATGTCCATGCCTGGAGCCAAGATGAGACTTTCCAGTCCCAGTAAACTCTAGGGCATGCAGAGATGTGCAGTCTCTGCCACTTCCCTTCTCTGTATCTTAGCTCCCCTAACTGAAAAATGCACAAGCAACGATAGTAACAGAGGTTTGGAAGACAGACAGGAAAAACATGTCTTGTTCTCTCTGTGGCCCTAAACAAGGTTGTTTCTCCAAATCCTGGGACAGTTGGGCACTTCCTTAGAGTTTGAGGGTCACATGGGTGCCCAAAATAAGCTGATATTTTGGTGACTCTTAAAAGATAGGATTTAAATATATCATGTTTATGTCATGGAGATGCTGGATCCTGGATGTCAAGGAGAGTGCAGAGGGAGACACCCTTGTGGTGGAGTTCAGCAATTCCGCTCTGGCTCAAAGCTTGCATCCATTATTCCCTTGCAGTTACCTAGACAGGCCCTCTTTAGAAGACAATTGAGCAACTATCTGTTGTTCTTCAGGCAAACCTATTCTATGTGCCTTCTCAAAAGTTCCTTTCCAGACATAGTACTCTTCCCTCTCTGGGAGATATTCTGCTAAATGGAATTTTCTCTACATTTGCAATACTCCTATAGATAAACTCCTCAGGCAACCAGAATCTGGAATATGAAACAGATCTTTCCCAATCTTTATAGCTTTTCTAGGTTTTTTGTTTTTGTTTTTAATCTTGATAAATACTGTGCTAAGTTGACCCCATCATGAACAAATAGAAATGTTGTAACTTGGGTATCCCAATGCATGGAGCTGATTAAAAATAGTTTGACCATCCTTTCATGTTTCTGGCAATTTATTTTTCCTCGTTGAGAATCTGTGTGAGTTCCGGTATACCCCCGCCTGTGTTTTCCATTGCTGTGCTCGTAGTGAAATAGACTTTCGTAAAGATAAAATGAAACCATGGATGGAAAGCCCTTTGTCCATGTCATGTAGAGCTCTACCAGAACACATGACATGAAATTATATCCAGCGTTGCCTTGCATAAATGTTTATGTCCAAAGCTCTCTCTCTCAAGCCCCTACATCCTATTCCTCATTCTCCTCTGGAGGAGATTTTTTCCATGACACTGTGCTTCCCATCGACCTCAAAGGCTGTGGGTTAATATTTTCTCATGGGCACAGGCCAGTGCTAATTTGCAAGGCTAGGCTTATCCCAGGCAACTTAACTTAGCAAGTCCCAGAATGGAACCTGATTGAAAAAATCACATTCCATTCTTGGCTCTTCTGCTTAGTGGCCACGTGTGAGAGGCTGCACCTCTCTGGACCCTGGTCTCCAGGAACAGGAGCAGATATCAAGCCAGTCTTCACCTCCATCCATCTTAAAAGCCAGAGCACAACAGGGAGGGAAGAAACGATACTCCAATGTTTGATGATACGAGGCGACTTCTCAGTCCATGATTTCACCCTAAGTCTTATTCTGCATTAGCTGCCATGTATTGAAGTGTTACTGTGGGCCTCATCAATTTCTCACAATGGCCCTGTGAGGGAGAAAGTGCATGGACCCATTTTACAGATGAGGAAAACTGAGGCCCGGAGAGGTGATATGATATTCAGAATGACTCATTGGGTTGCAAACACAGCCAGTATCTTGAAGGTCTAGTACAATAACATTTCTACCTGGCCTTAATATCGTATCCAAATGCCTTAGCTTGCATGAGCTAAGGGGCACTTAGAGGGTGAAGGACACATGTGTGCCGGGAGCCTGGATGGCCCAGGTTTATATCTTGGTTCCGCCTCTTCCATAGCTCTGTAACTTGGGCGAGTTATTGGACATCTCTGCCTCAGTTACCTCATCTGTAAAATTCCTTGTAGAATTGTTGAGAGGATTGAATTGCTTAGTATATGTAAAGGGCTTAGACTAGTCTCCAGCTGCACAGAACTTCTCTCAGCTCCTCAGCTTTTGAAAGGAAAACCTGATCATGCCCCTCCTTTTTGCTTAAATCCTCTTAAGGGTTCCCCAGTCTTTCTGGTCTAGTGCTGGCCTCTTCATCACAGACCCCATAACCCTCTCCAGCCCCATGCTCCCCTCTTGCTACCTGCATTCCCTCTGCAGTCACTCGTATGTGACAGATTTCTTCCCAACCACCACAGGCCCTTTGCACCTGCTTTTCCCAGCCCCTGGCCCTCCCTTCCCAGCTCTCTTGAGCTGGTAAGTTTCTCCTCATTTTTCAGTTCTATACTTACGCATCTCTTCCCCCAGGAAACCTTTTTGTATGCCGCTTGACTAGGTCAATGATTTTGGTTGAGCTAACTGGGCTGCCCATCCCCAGGGGGCAGGTTGGGACCATGTCTATTCTATGTATCTGTCATCATCTGGGACCAATCCCCCACCCCTCACCCCCAGGGCATGTCCTTTCATGGTGATAGCAGAGCTGCCTCATGGAAAGTAAGCAGAAACATATGATGTATCTTGAGACTGTGCTGAAAAAACCTACTTTCACCTTCATTCTATGGGCCACAGGAAGTCATACAGCCATGCCCATCATCAGTGGGGTAGGGACGCTGACTCCCCACAAAGAGGAATCACCCAGTACATCACTGTCTGGCCCCTCTCACAGCACCCAAGCTTTTTCTCTTCTTTTTTTTGTCAAGAGACAGGGTCTCACTCTGTCATCCAGGCTGGAGTGCAGTGGCACGATCATCGCTCACTGCAGCCTCAACCTTCTAGTTCGAGCAGTCCTCCCGCCTCAGTCCCCCAAGTGGCTTGGACTACAGGTGCACGCCACCATGCCTGGCTAATTTCTTTTTTTTTAATTTTTATTGTAGAGAATGGCGTCTCACTATGTTGCCCAGGCTGGTTTCGAACTCCTGGGAGCATACTATCCTCCCACCTTGGCCTCCCAAAGTGCTGGGATTACAGGCATGAGTCACTGTGCCTAGCCAGCACCCAAGCATTAATACTCCCCTTTTGTAACACTCACCAGGGCAGTGGTTTTACACTTATTTGTGGAACAATCTAACTCTCAAAAACAGGAAGACTCGTGAATATTTTTGAAGACCCGTGAATGTTTTTGTAAATCATTTTAATCCCGGGGTCCTAGCACAGTGCCTGGCACATAGTAGGTGCTCGATAAATATGCGAACGACTGAGTGAACAAATGCATGAGGATTCCTGAAGTGGCCCAGAAGGGAGTAGGGTGGGTTTCTTGCTTCCCCGGCTCACCGGTCCTGTTCCTTACCTTTGGCTGCGGGAAGGGTTTAAAGGTGAGCGGGACCACTGGCGCAGCGGACGGACCATTTGCATCAAGACGCACGAAAGCGGCCAGAAAGAGATCGAGGCTTTCGACGCCGCCATCCTGCTCATCCGCAACCCCTACAAGGCCCTCATGGCTGAGTTCAACCGCAAGTACGGCGGCCACATAGGCTTTGCTGCGCATGCCCACTGGAAGGGCAAAGGTACTGTTCGGGAGGGGAGGGGAGGGGAGGGGAGGGGAGAGGAAGGGAGGGGAGGGGAGAGGAGGGGGCGGGGAGGGGCCCCGGGCTGCAGGGGGCAGTGGGAAGGTCCCGCGCTCCGGACCAGCATGGCCAGCAGGAGAGGATGCCTCATGCGAGAAACCCCGGAGGGCATCCTGGAGGGCACGTGTGATGCTCCAGTCCCTGCTTCCAGTAGAGTAGGTGCCTCCCACAACACCCTACCACCCACAAGCATCACCTTCTGTGAGCCGGGATGCTGCATCGCACAGGGGATTAAAATCATGGGCTCAGGAGAAAGACTTTGGGTTCAGATCTCAGCTCTACCACCTCCCAGAAGGGCTCATTAACCTCCCTGAACTTAGATGGCCCCATCTATAAAGTGAAGATTATAAAACAGTGAGGCTTTAATAATTTTACAAACACTCAGTAGGTGTGACTTTCATGGTGTTGGAGATGCTCATGAAATTGATGTGGGATTGATGGAAACAGGTTAAAGAGCCCCACCCTGGAAGTCAGGAGACCTGAATCCAGCCCCAGGTCAGTGGCTGTATTGCCACGAGGTCCTAGGAGCACAGGTACAGGGAATCATTTCAATGAACACTCCCAACTCTGGGTGGCGAGACTCAGAGAGGTTAAGTGACTTGCCCCACATCACACAGCTGGGAAATGACAGTGTTGAGCCCCAAGCATGGAACTTACTAAGATGACCCGGGTTTGAGACTCAGTTCTGGCACTTACTAGGTGACAGAGGGCTGTGTGGATCAACATTTCAATGCAGAGCAGCCACCCAGGGCAGTAGCCAGAGCTTTGAAGTCAGACCCAACTTCTGCCATCTTGAGTATTCTTAACCCTTCTCAGCCTCAAAGTCCCATATCCATTATAGGATGATGTCCACCACCATAACGAAAGTCACATCTACTGAGGGTTTTGGAAAAGGCTAACTTCTTAAATCCCCGCCATAATTGTCCCCATTTTATAGATGTGATAACCTAGGTTCAGGGAGGTTAAGGAGCTTTTCCAGAGTAAGGGGGATATAGGAGGTTGTTGTTCAATGAGTATGAAGTTACAGTTATACAAGATGTAAGTTCCACCGTTCTGCTATACAACATAGTGCCTTTAGTTAACAAGAAGTTATTCTTTACTTAAGATTTTGGTAAGAGGGTAGATCTCTTGTTAAGTGTTTTTTACTATACACAAAAATGAACAAAGAAAATAGACTAAAGGAAACTTCCAGAAGTGATGGAAATATATATTAGACGGATTATGGTGATGGTAACATGAGTGTATCCACATAACCAAAGTTGCTAAATTGTATATATTATGTGCAGTATTATGTACATTAATTAGACCTTAATAAAGCTGGGGTTGGGAGGAGTTTTTCCATAAAGTGGTAGAGCTGGGATTTGAACCCAGGGAATCTTGCTCCAGAGCCCACGTTCTTCAGCACTGCACTGTGATAATGGATTAGATGAACCATTGGTGGCTATGAATCACCCAGTCCAGAGCCCCCGACACACAGCAGGCGCTCTGCAAACGTGAGTTGTCCCCAGCTCATCCAGCCTCCAGGAACCAGGCTGCTCCAGTACTCCAGCCCCTCCCCAGAGAGGAACAGAGCAGGGCAGGATGATGTAACTCAGCAATCCACCGGTAACACCCTCAACACTGACTTTGCTCATTAAAACCCTTGGGACTGCCCCTTGGGTCCCAATTCACTCAAGGCGGTTTGTCTGTTCCTCCCTCTGCCTCACTCCTCTTCTCAGTGAGGGGGTGGAAGCTTGGATAGGTGGTGACATTTGTCCAGTCATTCCCAGGGGTAGAGAGGCCTCTGAATCATTTGTTGGTAGAACAATCAATCAAAAGCAAACACTGGTCGCCAGGCTGAGATATCCATATGTGCAAATGGTAGTAGCACAGACTCTGCTTGTCAAAGCTGGAAAAGACCTGGGACATCAGTGAGCTCAGTGGGCCTCTGTGCTGGTTGCTCCTTAGAGTCCCTGGAGGAGAGCGGGGAAACCCCAGTGCCTAGGCTGCACCCTGGACTATTACTGGTTGGAGCCTGGACGTCAATATATTTTTTTCAACTTTTATTTTAGGTTCTGAGTTACGTTTGCAGGATGTACAGTTTAGTCACATAGGTAAACGTGTGCCATGGTGGTTTGCTGCACAGATCAACCCATCCCCTAGATATTAGGCCCAGCATGCATTCGCTATTCTTCCTGATGCTCTCCCTCCCCACCACTGACAGGCCCCAATGTGTGTTTTCCCCACCCCACTCCCGCATTGTGTGAATATTTTTAAAGTTCCCCAGCTGCTTCTAATGTGCATGGAGGGCTGAGAACCACTGATTCCTATTGAGTAGTGGGGAAACTGAGGCCAGAGAGAAGCAGAGACCACCAAGGTTGGTCTAGCCCTAGGACCTAGTTCTCCCACCTCCCAGGCACCCTGCTGTCCCAAGTGAACAGAAAAGGGGCTTACCTGGGAAGCTCTTGTGGGCACTTGACATTTGATATCCCATCTAAGCCCTCTAGGGACCACAGGGGGTAAGAAAGGCAGTGACCATCAGTACACCCCACTTTACAAGTGAGAGAGCCATCCCAGGAAGGGAGAAGTCTCTTGGCTAAGACCGTAGGTACTGACTAAGCTGAGATTCAAACCAAGACATTAACCACCAGGCTCTACTGCCTACAACGTTGCTGACCCTTTGGTACATTCAGATATTCTGGAAGAGGAACCTCAACCCTATCTTAGGTTCAGACAAGTCTCCTAATTCCCAAGAGCCATCCATCTCTTATCTTTTTCCTTATTCAAGACAGCTGGGAGCTCTAAACCAACACTAAGGAAGGAGTTGGAACAGGCTGAATGGAGAGGCTGCAGGGAGTATGGGATAGGGGGATCCACCACCCTCATCTCATATTGGGAGCCCAGGGTCCTACATGAGTCTGAGATGGGAGAAGGGATCTTCTCCAAGTGCCCCCTCCGAGGCCTGACCCAGGTATGCAAGGGCTGTGGCAGAGAGCCTTCCTTAAAGAACAGAACCCCCAGTCTCCACTCAGCCCATTCTTCCCCTTTGCATTCACCATCTGGCCTCTGGAGACACTTGAGTTTGAGACCCTTGCTTTAAGGTCCTAAATCAGTAGCATCAGCCTCCCTTGGGAGCTTGTTGGAAATGCTCGTTTTTAGGCCCCATCCTAAAACCCGCTGAATCAGAAATTCTGGGAGTGGGGCTCCAGCAATATCTGTGTGTGTGTGTGTGTGTGTGTGTGTGTGTGTGTGTGTGTGTGTGTGTGTGTGTTTTGAGACAGAGTCTTGCTCTGTCATCCAGGCTGGAGTGCAGTGGTGTGATCTGTTCACTGCAAGCTCCGCCTCCCGGGTTCACGCCATTCTCCTGCCTCAGCCTCCCAAGTAGCTGGTACTACAGGCGCCCGCCACCATGCCCAGCTAATTTTTTGTATTTTTAGTAGAGACAGGGTTTTACCGTGTTAGGCAGGATGGTCTCCATCTCCTGACCTCGTGATCCACCCACCTCGGCCTCCCAAAATGCTGGGATTACAGGCATGAGCCACCGTGCCCGGCCGCAATCTATGTTTTAACAAACCCTCCAGGTGATACCGATGAGCACCCTAGTTTAAGAACCATTGCTATAAGCCTCTGCTGCTCAAAATGTGGCCTGTGGACCAGTGACATGGACATCATCTGGGAGATTTTTAGGCAAGCAAATGTCAGGCCCTATCCCAGTCTTCCTGGATCAGAATCTGCATTTTAACAAGACTTCTCCAGACACTTCATGTGCACTTTAAGGTTTGAGAACTGTTGCTTTTGGATGCCCTTAGTGACAAAGTATGTGAAGGTCACCCTGTAAGAGCCAAGGTCACCTAACTCTTGAGTGTGTTCACCCCACCATGCCCTTGCCCCCCTCGCAATTACCGCTCAGTCCAGACTCCTAGAACCACCAACCCCGCTCTGCTTTGGGTTCTGTAGAGTTAATTTTACAATCTCCCTAGAGTGAGTTCAGAGCAAAATTTTATGTGATATGATTATACAAGGTGAATTGTCCTGGATCTGTTTAATGAAACAGATACTGTGTTTAATTATTCCATGGGGAATTAAGTACAGTTAAGCTATTAATCAGGCCCCAGTTCTTTCCATCAACAAGAAGGTGGAGGGGAGGCTGGCCAGCCCATGCCCTGCCAGGCACACCTGTATGACAGTTCCGGTGGAACCAGCACTCATTACCAATGTTCCATGGCTTTATTGCCCAATTTGCAGACAGCAATCAATGATCAGGAATCCTGAGTTAAATGAGGAGTTTGGTTTTTAATTTTTCTTCTTCTTCTTTCCAACAAAGTAAATTGAGTTTCAAGAGAGGAAGCATTGCCATAGGAGGTGGCCAGGTGGACAAACATCTGCTGCTGAAATAGCTTGGATATCTATTGTGCTTTTGGAGGGATGTTTGGACTAAATGATGGAGCATGTAGGGAGTCAGGAGATACAGGAGGATGAATAGCATCGTGATAATCATAACACTAACCAATATTTATTGAGCACCTTGCTTGTCCCAGGCGCTGTACCAGGATCTTTGCAAATCTTTTTTTTTTTTTTTTTTTTGAGATGGAGTCTCGCTCTGTTGCCCAGGCTGTAGTGTGCCCCGGCTGGAGTGCAGTGGCACGATCTCGGCTCACTGCAAGCTCCGCCTCCCAGGTTCACGCCATTCTCCTGCCTCAGCCTCCCCAGTAGCTGGGACTACAGGCCCCTGCCACCACGCCCAGCTAATTTTTTTGTATTTTTAGTAGAGACGAGGTTTCACTGTGTTAGTCAGGATGGTCTCGATCTCCTGACCTTGTGATCCACCCGTCTCGGCCTCCCAAAGTGCTGGGATTACAGGCATGAGCCACCGCGCCCAGCGATCTTTGCAAATCTTATTTCGCTCGATTTGTACAGCATCTGTAGGACGTGGGTCTTATCCAGATCACCGCTTGGCAGATGGGTACACTGAGGCTGAAGATGGAGTAACGTCTCCAAAGTCACATAGCTCATGTGGGGAGGAGCTGGATTCTAAACCCTGGCAGTCTGACTGCAGAGTCATCTATGAACAGACCCCAGGTCTCAGACAACAGTCTGAAGGTGAAGTGAGCAGTAGGCAGCCTAGAAGTCATGCTTCCCAGGTCCTGGAGTGAAAAGAGGGCAGGAGCTGATCAGACCAGGTGCTCTATTTTTCTTTTTAAAAATTTATTTATTTTTATATGTTTAGGATGTACAAGTGCAGATTTCTTAATATATGTAAATGTATAAAATAAACATTTTATATACGTATGCACGTGCATGTATATGTACCACATTTTCTTTATCCAGTCCTCCACTGATGGACACTGAGGTCGATTCCATACCTTTGCTGTTATGAATAATGCTGCACTAAACATGTGTGCAGGTGTCTTTTTATGTAATGATTTCTTTCTCTTTGGGTAGAGACCCAGTAGTGGGATTGCTGAATTGAATGGTACGTCTATTTTTTGTTCTTTGAGTAATCTCCATACTGTTTTCCATTAGGCTCAGTCTGGGATAGGTGTAGGTTGGAACTCTGCCTTCAATGCCCACTGTGTGGACTTGGGCAAGTTACTTCCTGCTTCTGAGACTCCTCTTCTCTGTGTCTAAAATGGAGCCAGTATTAAGAATTCCTACTCTCTAGGCTACTTCAGAGCACGGAATGAGATCATGCATGCAGAGTGCCCCACATAGCTCCCGACGCCAACAGATGCTCAGGCAACATACATTCCCTTCCTGCCCCTCAGACAGTGGCGGCTGGTGTCCCACAGAGGCTTGCAGTCAACAAGGACACTCTGTCATCTCCATCCCACCTGCATCCATGACTAGGACACCTGGAGCTACCTGAGAAACTCCTTCCTTTTTCTTGAGCCATCCTGCAGCCCTCTTTCAGCAACCACTTGAAATGGTGAGAGGTGGCCAAGCCTAGAAGTTTGGATCTGTGTTGTTGCTGGGTGCTGGGTGACGAGCACCGTCTCTATCACCTGGGTGTCTCCCCTGAGAGTAGCAGCTATTCCGAATCACCAGCAATGCTGTGAGGTGATGGGGGAGTGGGGAAATTCTGAACAAGGAAAATAGAGCATACAACATGCTAGATTTTTCCTAATCACTCAGATACATCTGGTCTTAGCTCATTATAACAGTACGGGCCCAATTAGCCAGATACATTGTAAATAATCTATTTTAAGGATAAAAAATATGCTTGTCAGCAGCATAAATATCTCCCAAGCAGCCATGATGTTCCGGGGGACTTGGTGGGGAAGGACTCTTGCCACAGATTCTGATGTGTTCTGCAAAGAAAGGGAGGCCTTCGCCACACTGCAATTTGGCAGTTGCGAGTTTCAATTTAGTTCAACAACCGTTCACTGAGCACCTGCTGAGTACAGGCAGTGGGAAGAAGTGGGGTTGAGGCTGCTGGTGCCTGGGAAAGATCCCTCCTGGAACCAGGCAGGCCTGATCTGGATGGTGCTTCCTATCTGTGTGACCATGAACAAGTCACGTCACCTCTCTGAGCCTCAGTTTCCTCCCTGGTGAGGAGCGGACAGTAGTCCTTTTCCTTTCAGGGTAGTCAGCAGGATTAAATAAGATAATGGGTATCCATCACCCAGCAAGGGATTAGGACTTAATTTTTAAGAGCCAGCTGGGCTCCCCAGTGCAGCCTGGGGGACTCACCACCCTCGTTCAATAAACAGAATTCTCCTGTTGCCTGCTCTGGCGGGCACCGGGTAGTGTTTCGCCTTGTGAGAAGCAGCAGGTCTCTGTTCATGGTTTTGGAGCTCCTGCCCTCTGATTCTCCAGCTGGGGCTCAGAAGTGAGGCTGTGATTCCTTTTCTCTGTTCCCAACACCCTCCAGGTCCCCTTTCTGCACTTTCCTCAGCTCCTCCTTCGTGGGAGTTTCAGCAGCTCCAGGAGCTGACTGCCTCTCCCCATGAAATTCCCAGGTTCTCTGTAACCTGTCTTTCAAGTCAGAAATGCCCCCTCCCAGTTTGCATGACAATCCATCCTCTCATTTCACCACGACACTTCCCTGAAGAATAAAGAAAGGTAGGACAGAAATGTGTGAAGATGATGATAAAAATAGTCCCACTTAAACCCTGCCCTCAGATAGCTTACCGTCTGGTGGGGAGACAGACTACAGAAGTGGGGGGTTTCTGCACAGCATAATGAGAGCTGTGGGGGGCTGCGGGGAATGGAGAGGGGAACTGCGGAACCCAGAGGAAGCACCCGCCTGAGCTCAGGGAGTCTGAGAAGATGACCTGAAAACAGAACAGTATCAGTAATAACAATAGCCAACATTTATTGATCACCTGCTGAACCCAACGCACCATGCTAGAAACTTTATATGTTTTTTTCTACTTTGTACAACAACCCTATTATTATCCTGTGAGGAGATACCACTACTACACAGAAAAACTTGGTACTTAAAAGCCAAGAGTTTGAAGCCAGACTGCTTGGGTTCAAATCCTGGCTCTGCCAGTTATTAGCTATATGACCTTGAGCAAATTACTTAACCTCTCTGTGCCTCAGTTTTCTCTTCTGTTAAATGGAGCTAATGATGATACCTCATAAAGTTGTTGTGAAGATTAAGTGGAATTAAGAGCTATATTAATATATTTATTAATATACAAGTATGTCATCTAAAATATACAATTAATATGTATTAACATAAATAATATATAACATAATAATATGCTGTATGTTATATTATAGTAACACATACTTATATATAGGGTTTGCCTGGCATATAGTAATCACCAAACAAGTAACATTGTTATCCCCAAAGAGAAGGTGGTGGCCAAGAATATTCCAGAGAGAAACAGCATTGAGGTGAGAAGCATCGGGGTGTGTTTAGAGCTCTAAAAGGAGTGAATTGAGCTAAGTTGTTATTCTTTTTGTTTTTTAGAGGCAGGGTCTTGCTCTGTCACCCAGGCTGAAGTGCCGTGGCATCATCATAGCTCACTGCAGCCTCGACCTCCTGGGTTCAAACAATCCTCCCACCTCAGCCTCCTGAGTAACAAGGACTACAGGCATGCACCACCATGCCCAGCTATTTTATTTTATTTTTTTTGTAGACACAGGGTCTTGCTATGTTGCCCAGACTGGTCTTTAACTCCTGGCCTCAAGCCATCTTCCAGCCTTGGCCTCCCAAAGTGCTGGGATTATAGGTGTGAGCCATCTCACCCAGCCTGTGTTATTACACTTAATTGTTAATTGTGTTACTGTGTTGTGCTGTGAAAAACAGTAACCACTGCCAGCACCATCTGACTGGATCTTTTGAACTCCTCCTCCCTCTGACTGTGTCCTCTCTCCTCTCTCTGCAGAGTGGCCAGAGTTCGTGAGGAACTATGCCCCATGGTGGGCCACTCACACACTGGACTGGCTCAAGTTCGGCAAGAAAGTGCTGGTGGTTCACTTTGAGGACCTGAAGCAGGACCTCTTCATCCAGCTGGGCCGGATGGTCAACCTGCTGGGCGTGGCTGTCAGGGAGGACCGGTTGCTCTGTGTGGAGAGCCAGAAGGATGGTAACTTCAAGCGCTCGGGGCTCCGGAAGCTCGAGTATGACCCGTATACTGCAGACATGCAGAAGACCATCTCTGCCTATATCAAGATGGTGGACGCGGCCCTCAAAGGGCGGAACCTCACGGGTGTCCCCGATGACTACTACCCAAGATGATGCGTCCACACAGGGGGAGGGTAGACTGGGAGTCCTGACCATGTAGGCCCTGAGGACTCAAGACCCCTGGTGACCCCCACTCATCTGTCCTCTCTTTGGTCTGGGGACAATCTCCTTGGCTGCTCTTTGCCTTCAATGAGTTTCCTGCATGACAGAGGAGGCTCAAGGGAAGAGATTGTCCAGGCACTACCACTCTGCTCACGTATTCCCCCCTTGGCAATGTGGAGCATCTTGTTTTGGGGGTTCTAGTTACATGGACTCTTTTCTGTCTCCTGTGTCCCTGCCCCCACCACTCTGAGTTCTGCTTGTGGGAGGGAGGGCTCATCCATATCACGGAGACTTGCTGGATGCCCTGTGGCAATTGTCGAGGCTCTTGATGCAAGAGCCCGGGGGCTATTGTAAAAATGTGGCCCCAGATGCTTGTCCCTTCTGGGCTGAGCTTGCACAGCCCCCTTCTCATCTCCACCCAAGAAGCGCTGGCACTGATGTTTAACTCAGGCCACCTTCTGTTCTAAAGAAAGATTGCTGGGAAGTTTCTCCGTGGCCTTAGGTTTCTGACATCCTGGGTAGGGTGGGGAGGCATTGGTGCTCACGGTAGGTTAACTGGAGACACCATGTGGGGCCATTGGTGTCATGAGACCCCCCCCCCCAGGCCACACTGCTTCTCAGAAACAAGCTGCTTGCCTTTCCACCTCCAGGGCATGAACCCTGCCCCTTTCTATCCATGCTGTGTCCAGGAGGTGACCTTGAAATCCTGATACCACCTTCAGGGAACCTCAGGCACCAACAATGAGCCCACAAGGATGGCCACATGCCACGTGCAGAATTTGAGTTAAGAGAGAGCCCCAGTGACACATCTCTCCACGGTGGGCTCCAGTCGGTCTTACACTGCCCTTCTGACCCCTACAAATGGGTACTTTGCTATCCAGGTGAGACAGCAAGAGTGCTCTTAATCAGATGGAACCACACCCAAAATGGACTCCCCACTACATTCCCAGACCATCTGTCTCCCCTTGATCATAGTCCAACAGGGCCAGCTTCCCTTGAGGACCCTTTAAGGAATGGGGTGAATGAAATTGTGTCATTTCTATACAAACACTGCTGTCTTGATGCTGAGATGCCAAACCAAAGGATTTCTGAGGACCTGAATCACAGAGCATCAATCTTACAAAGTGTTGGTCCAGAGTCATCTCTTCCCCAACCCCGGACACTAGTGGCTTCCCACCTGGTCCAAACCTGCACCATCCATCATTGTGTAGATGAAAAAGCCATAGGTCGCAGCCTCTTTGCTATTCTGTTGGAGCAGCCTCCCTAAGCGGTCCCTCTGAAGCCTTGGGGTGCAGGTAAATGCTCATTCCCAAGTAGCAAAGAGACCACGGAGAAGATGCGTGTAAAGAGATATATTTTTGTAAGAGGAATATGATTAATACATTCCGCCCATTGGAACCAGGCCATGCAAAGGAAGGACACAGGGATTAGACCTGTGGCACCCTTCCCTGATTCCCTCATCTGTAGGACTTGGGCTGCCCCAGGCCCACCCACGGGGCTCTGAATGTATTTTGTACCATGTTTCTTTCCCCCAGGCGAATTTCTAGTCTTCTTTCATGAAGCAGTGGAGGGGTTGGCCTCCTTTCCACTGGGAGGTTGACACACTCTGCAAGACTCTTGGTCCAAGACCTGGGTCAGTTCTTTGCTGGTGGTCCCCTCTGACCACAAGCTTCTGTCTGAAGATTCCTCAGGTCAACACCATCATTAAATGCGAGTTTTGTTGATGATTCTACCATGTGGTAGAGTGTTGTGTAAGACAGGTTCACAAATGGGATGTTTTCCTGGGGGGGGTGTGTGTGTGCGTGTGTGTATGTGAGAGAGAGAGAGAGACAGAGACAGTGAGAGACAGAGAGGCATAGAGAGACAGAGAGAGAGAGACAAGAAACAGAGATAGAGACAGAAAATGTTCAGGGTGGCAGGTGGGTTGGTGTATAACTACTTTTGTGCCTGTGTGACTGGCATAGCTGCTCAGGAAGAATTACATGCCTCTGTGTATAAAATTGCCTTTGTGTTCTCCTGCCTCTCTGTGTTTTGAAACTGTATCCCACAAGTTGCCATTATGACCATCCATTTATAATGGGTCTGTGCAGGTCCTTGTATATGGAATTGCACCCGTGTAAAGGAGAAAATGGTCAGTGTGCATGAAACCCATGTGTGAGAAGCTGCCTGTCTATTTGGGGAGGGCATGCCTTCCACATATGCCTTTTGTCCTTGGCTGCTGTGACAGGGAGGAATTGTGGGGAGAAGCGGTGGGTGGGATGAGGTCACTGGAGTGTCGTGGAAGTATTCCTGCCTGAGTATGTGCACAGGTATGGAAGAGGTTATCTATGAGAGGCATCCCTTCTGTGTATGTTTGTAAGAGAGAGAGTGTGTGTATGTAAGAAAGAGAGAGAGAGCGCGACAGAGACACAGAGACAGACCCTGAGCGTAATGCTTTGCACAGGCATATGCAGCAGGGAAGTCAGGGAGAGTCCAGGAGTACAGAGAAGTCCACTCTGTTCCCTGGTGGGTGGGGATGAGTGTTTCTAAACCTCCATATACCGCTGAAGGAAGACCCTGTGTTCTTCCTCCTCATGCATCAGAGGGGCTTCTGTGAGGAGGTGCTGATGTCCAGGGGCTGTTTTCCAGCCAGAGGGAGAGGCAAAGTGTTATATACTGCCACATGGACAGTAAGCAGGGGATGAGCTGGGCCAGGCAGAGGAAAGAGAGAGGGGCTTCTCCTCCCCCAGGCAGGGAGAGCTCAGGAGGACTGAGAGTGCTGGGGTGACTGTGGTGGGGAGGGGAGAGGAAAATCTCTGAAACGGTGTGAGTTTGTTCCAGAATCCAGAAGAACATGGCCTTTCAGCCTTTCTCTAAGGGTTCATCTTGGCTCACAAAAGTCATTATATGATGACTGATTGAGCTCTGATCTGGGGCCCAGGCTACACTCTGTCCCCAGTATTAAACCAAGGCTGACCTGGTCACAGACTGAGCCCAATCCTAGAGCCTTGAACCTGATCACAGACTGAGCCCTAATCCTGTGCACATACTGATCCACAAACCCTCATTCCAGCCCCACACTGACTGAGTCACATTGGACTGAGTCCCAAACTACTTATACTGAGCCTTGACCCTACTCATCGACTACCCTCCAACCTGGGTCACAGACTGAGCCCTGACCTGCCTCAGAACTAATGCTGATAGTGTCTCCTGACTGAGTCCTAATCTCTGTCATGCACTGAGCTCTGATTCTGGTCACAGGTGGAGCCCCAGTCCTG
Organism: Macaca fascicularis; assembly: GCF_037993035.2. Classification (NCBI taxonomy): domain Eukaryota; kingdom Metazoa; phylum Chordata; class Mammalia; order Primates; family Cercopithecidae; genus Macaca; species Macaca fascicularis. Next base: position 115,086,608 of record NC_088385.1, read on the forward strand.
GCCCTGCATAAGTCATGATCTTGGTCACTCCAAGCCCTGGGTCTGGTCCTGCCCCTGATCTCAGATCAAGAGGTCACAGGCTGAGCCGTGAACCAATGTTCCAGTTTTCTTTCACTTTTCTAAATATTATTCACGCAACCAAATCCTCCCAACTGGAAGTGCAGAAAGCCATGCAGCGTCTACCCCAAGCTCTCACGGATCCTTCTCAGAATTCTCAGATTATGTGCCTTATGCAACTCCCTGCTTTCCACCTGCCTACTGTGCTTTCAAACCACAGATCACTGTCAGGTGGGAGGGGGTGGTGCGAAAGCCCTTTAGGCTGAAGGTGGGGCTGGACAGTTTACCAGGCTCTTCTTCGGCGAATTTCTGCCCTTCCTATCACACTTCATCAGCCATCTGGAATAAAATCTTTGTATTTCAGACCCCGAAAAAACCAAGGTATCATTCATTCATTCATTCATTCAGCACATATTTACTGAGCATCTACCATGTGCCAGGCACTGCTCTCAATTCTAGGAACTATAAAAGTAATAAGACAGACAAAAATCTATGCTACAGCAATGTATGTTTTACCGGTACTGAGCAGATATCTCAAAGTAATCAGAAAGCTTTCAGGGAGAAGATGGTGACACAAAGAAGGAAAAGGACTCAAGTGGCTCCTGACCAACCCCATGAGGTTGTTAAAACAGAGATCATTAACTCCATTTTGTAGGGAGACATTGTTGCTCAGAGGCAGGCAGTGGCTGGTCCAAGCCACACAGAAACTAATAGTGTTACACACACAACCTATGGGTGCAATTGTTTGGCAGGTGACCACAACCAAGGAGGATTTAACAGGGGGATTTTATTACTTATCACAAGTAAGTAGGACACTAGGGGAGGTTCCCAAAGCAGTGCCTCCATGAACAACGGTGAACACAGGGCTTGTATTGAGCTAGTGAGCCGAGCCATTGTATGCAGAGATGGGGTCAAGGCCACACAGGTGCAGTCGAGAATCATCCTTCCACATATATTGCATGCATAGAAAATGGCCAATAAATTCCTCCCTGGGATTGGACAGGGTGTGGGGTTAGTATGGTAATGAGGAGAGTTCGCCAAAGTTCATCTCCAACTCAGGCATCTGTGGATCCAACTGGGTTTTGATTTTCCAGAGCTGAGCTTCTTCCTGGAACTTTTTCGAAACAGCAGGAACTCAAGGTGCAACAGTCACAAGTGGATACTTGTTCACAGTGCATTCCCCAAAACCCAGAAAGCCTAGGTTGCTATAGCAGAGCTGGGGCCACTGCTGTCTTCTCCAAGGGCCTAAAAGTCCTTTCCACATACAGAGAGTGACAAGGCCCTTGCACCCAAAGAAGAAGGAAAGCTTTGGATCCAAGCATTTCCCAGTGTAGGATCCATGCCTGGCCTGGAAACCAGGACACCTGGACTCTTGTCCTGCTGCTGCCTGGGGCTCACTATGACTCCAGGACTCAGGAGAAAGACCAGGGCTCGGAATCTGCTGATTTTGGGGATACCTTCTGGATTCTCCTGTAACCCCAGAGGAGGCTGTAGACACATCCCAGTGGAAAATGTGGGAGTAGGCAGAGGGGGAGGCAAAAAGGATCCTGGGAGTAGATCCTCAGGGACCCAACCTCCTCCCAGAGGCCCAGCCCCCCTTTCTTCCCCTTTCTCTCCTTCATTGTTTTCTCGCCACATCCCTCCCCCTTTTCTCTGTTTTTCTTTGCCCAGCCTCCTGTTCTCAATTCCCCTCTTTGTGGTCTCTGATTTCCTCCAGCTGCTCATTAAATCTCTTTTCTTTCCTGCCTTTCTGCCCCTCCTTCTCTTCTCTCTTCTCCTCTTCCTTCCTCCCCCCCTTTCTCTCCCTCCCTTTCTCCTTTTCTCTCTTCCTTGATTTTTGTTTCTGCCTGTGCAAACTCTCTCCATCTCTACCTCTTGATCTCTGAGCTCTCTGCCTCTCTCTACGCCTCCTGCCCCCCACCCCTGTTGTCCTCTCCCATCTCCTCATCCTCTTCCTGAAGAGTGGGGGCGACTCAGCAGGATGCAGACATAGTGAGACAAACGCTACCCAGGCTGGTAACCAAGGAGGTGGTTTCCTTAGCAACAGAATCTGCAGGCACACGCTCCACTGCCCCAGCCCTTAGCTATTACAGTAAGAGAGAGAGAGAGAGAGAGAGAGAGAGAGAGAGAGAATGGGGTGTGGGGTTGCAAGCCTTAAAACAGTAAAGAAACTACTATGTGCTCCTCATGAGAGGGGACAGTGCTCAGAGACCAGCTCAGTGCCTGGCACTTTGGGGGCACTCAAAAATGTGAGAAGTGTGGGGTTTTGGGGTCAGAGAGAGGCACAGAGTATGGAGAGAGCTGGGGAAGAATCTGCAGGACACGGTAACACACTGGATGTGGGGATGGGGAGATGACAGGACAAAGAGGACCCCAAGGTTCTGGCCTGAGCAGCTCCAGGGAGGGAACAGAGGAGCCAAGCAGAAAGGGAGAAAAGACGTTGATTTGGCACGGCTCCCTGTCCCCAAGAGTTCGCCACCTAAGTTGGGGGTGGGAGGAGGGAAGGTAAGAGACGACAGAAATATCTCATTCAATTCTCTCTTATAAATAGGCAACGAGGAACATGGGAGAGGGAACATGTACAGTTTTAAATTACTGAACTTTGATAAGTTAAATGATTTGCTCAGGGGACACAAAAGTTGGTGGCAGCACTTGGATTTGAACCTGGGGATGATCCAAGGCCCATCCAGAGGGTGGAGGGGACAGAAGAGGGCAGAATATGCAGAGAGAGAGAGAGAGAGAGAGAGAGAGAGAGAGGCAGAGAAAGGACAGAGAGAGAAAAAGGACAGGGAGAGAGAAGCAGAGAAAGAGAGATTTACATCATTGATCTGGCATTTCTTCCCACTGGGAAAACAAAAATATGTTCACTTTTAGAGAAATGAGAGGAGACAAAGGCGCCCCACTGTATGATAGCTTTGGCGGTTATAAATAACTGTCCCCAAAGAAAACACCTGTCAAGACACATTCACTTCCAGAGAGACAAATTGTATCCCCAGTCCATGTTGATATTTAAATGACTCAGTGGATGTCAGGGGGCAGAGGGCAGAAAGCTGATCAATGTAACACGGAAACCTAGCTCAGCTTTCCCAAAAAGCAATAAAACGGGTAGGTGCAGAGAGCTGTAAATCTGGATGATAATAATATCTGTCCTCGCAAAAGCAACATGTTTATTTATCATGTTTGCAGGTTTACTGTTGCCCCTCAAATTTACAGTCAGCAATCTGCCGGTGAGCACAGGGAGGAACACGAGAATGAGAACAAACTGGTAGAGCACTGAGAAGGAAGAAATGATAAAATATTTATCCCCTCCCCCCACCCTCTCTGCCCCGGCTGCCTTAAATCCAATTTCAAACAAAGGTGGTGATTTATCCAAGCGAGGCTGGGCAGCTCTATTTCAGGCCTCTGACAGCTAATTGAAATGAGCAGTCATTATGGAATGGAATGTGTTGCAGCAAAATGATTTTTGTGTATTCTGGAGTCATTGCTAAACAATTATGGAGAAATGAACAGCCAGCCAGGGGTGAGAGAGAGGGTATAGCACTTGATGGCGACAAGACTTTTCCGTGTCCTTTCAAAGTGAGGGACAAAAGGGAGGAAGAGAAATTCTTTTCTGAGACATAAGTTAGGTGCCTAACCTGTTACCATAATTACCTGGGCTTCCAGAACTTGCAATGCCTAGTTGTTATCCCAGACCTCCTGAATCAGATTTTCTAAAATATGAGGACCAGAAGTCCTCTTGTATTTCCCAAAGCTTCCCAGGTATAGGGACCACTGCAATAAGAGACGGTGCACCAGGAGGGTGGGTTACAATGATCCTGTAGACTTGCTGTGAGGCAAAGGTGTGTTTACAATGGACCTATTGATAACTACTGGCCCCAATGTAGGCACTGCTATGACAGCAGAGCACAAAGCATTGCTGATATTATCCGTGCATCCATGGCTCTTCATGCATTTTGATCTATGTATTCCTATAGTTAGCATACTGCCTAGCACATAGTAAGTGCTGTGGAGATGTCTGTTGATTTTCTGAATAAGTGAATCAAGGAATATTAAAGGATATTGAAATAAAAGCCACAAGTCGCTTGCCAGACCAGGCCTGAGCCAGTCCTTTAGCTGCCCTGAATATTACCTCTAGTAATATAGAATTGTTTCTTATTGTCCAAACCCCATCTTGGACCCCCAAAGCCAATGGTGTGGTGCAGTCCACCACCCCAGCTCTCAACAGCCAACATACCTCTTCCCAAATTCACATTCAGTGGCATTCCATGGGTAGCTTAAAATTGGCCATGGTGGGAATATACACCGTGGAAACTGGCAAATGCTACAAATCAGGTTTTTCTTTTCATTTCTTCCTTCCTTCCTTCCTACCTTCCCTCCTTCCTTCCTTCCTTCCTTCCTTTCTCTTCTCTTTTTTCCTCTTCTTCTCCTTCCCATTCCCCCTGACCACCTTCTTCTTCTTCTTCTTCTTCTTCTTCTTCTTCTTCTTCTTCTTCTTCTTCTTCTTCTTCTTCTTCTTCTTCTTCTTCTTCTTCTTTTTGGAGAAAAACTTAAGTACCAGCACATCACTGCCCAAAGCACAAAGGCACATACTATGCTATTTCTTTTCTTTTCCATATCTTCATTCATACTGTCTCCTCCACTTGAAAGCCTTTATCTGGCTGATGTCTTGGCCTCCTTATAACTTCTCTGAGCCTCCTCCTTTTCCAGGCAGTTTCCCCTGACTACAGAGTCCAGATTTGATTCCTCCTGTAACCTCCCTTATCACAGCTCTGGACTTGGCCATTTAGTTTAGTAATTGTGTGTGTGTGTGTGTGTGTGTGTGTGTGTGTTTGTGTGTGTGCACGTGTGTGTCTCACAAAGAGATAGGCTTCATTATGATGAAACAAAATCTTCATTTCTGGATTCGCATTGTGCCTCTTGGTACAGACTAGATGATGTGCAAGTGTTCAGCTGATAAAGAATGAATACATCAATTATATTTAACACCATCTACCAATCTGTTGGCCTCACAAATCTTTGAGTCAGTAGGTAGAAAGATCTGCCTGCCCAGAGACTGGCCAAGGAGAAAGGGAAAGAAGAAACTACAGTGATGATAATAGCAAATATTTATTGAATAATAATTCTGTGCTGAGCACTATGCTGGGAGCTTCATATATGTAACATCAATGAAGCATCCATGGGGAGCAGAGACTCCTATTGCCCCTATTTTTCAGCTGGGGAAATCAAAGCTCAAAAAGATGAAGTTATTTTCCCAAGGTCAGACAGCTTGGAAATAATGGACTTTGAACCCAGGGAGTCTAGTTTCAGAGTCCATATATTTAACCACTATTCTGCATCGTAGGGGGGCACATGTGTCCTGAGTCAAGAAGACAGGGTGGGTCTTGCAAGGCAGCAGTGAGGGTTGTCGGTGGTAGCATCCAACAAGAAGGAGACTGCTGCAACACAAGAGATGAGGGAAGAAAACAGAGCCAGCAAAGTGCTGGCCTTTCTGGGGCTGAGGACCCATGGGGTAATGTGAGATGAAGATCAGGCCACCACAAGGGAAGCAGGCTGGGAGCTGGTGGTACAGACACCTTTGGGTTCTTAGCTGCACAGTTGATTTATAGGTTCCCATGGCAACTGCCAAGCAATAATCTCTTATTCCACAGCTCAGTGGTTCCCTAGAAATTCTTTCCTCCTTGCTTCTACCACTACACCCCCCAGCCCATGGAGGCAGGGTGGCAGTTTCTTCTCCAGGAATGACTACACTGGAGAAGAAACCATAGCCCAAGACCCTTTTGTTACAACAGTGGAGGAGGGAAATTTGAGTGGAGGCAGAAAAAAAGAGAAAAGGGACTTAAAACCTCAAAAGTCATATCATCCAACTGGAAAGGGTCTGGGAGAGGAAGAGGAATTCTCAGAACCCCTTAAAAATTTAATGAAAACCATGAATTGATTCTCCAGAAAAATAAGTGCAAGCACATATACACATGCTCGCAAAGTTTTATGTATAGTTTTAAGGAACATTTGGACCCCTTGGGACTGAAATTAGGAAATAAAAATCAATGAATCCAGTGGTTTCCAAATTAGGGCAGTGGAATTCTGTCTTTAATCAAAACTAAGTGCAAAATCCTAATCTCTAATAGTGGTTCTCAAGCAGAAATGATTTTGCACCCCAGGGGATATTCAGCAATGTCTGGAGATATTTTTGGTTTTCATAACTAGGGGAAGGGGGAGTTGCTAATGTCATCTACCGGGTAGGAATGATGCTGTTCAATGTACTCCAATGCACCCACCACAACAAAGTGTGATCTGACACAAAATGTCAACAGTGTTGATGCTGACAAGCCCTGGTGTAATATAATAAATAAAGGTGGGGAGCGGGGGATAGAACACCTCCAGTGTCAGACAAACCTGATTTACATTTAGACTCAGCTGTGTGACCTAGGACCAGCTGTCAAATGTCAGAGAGCCTTAGTTCTCTCATCTCTAAAATGGAGGTCATCGTGGAGTTTAACTCATGAGAGTGTTGTATTAGTCACCGTGCTATATACACAGGAAAAAAAAAAAGAGCGACAGTATTATTATCTTTATTATCATCACTATTATTGTTAATATTGTCATGGAAGATTTTACAAATGAAGAAATCAGCTTGTAATAACTCAGAGAAGTGTTTGCCATTGGCTAACTTGAGGGATCAAGGACATGATTAAGCCATGAAGTGCTTTGTCAGCTGAAAACCTGGCACAACAATGTGGTCATGAGGCTTATTTTCTCTCTGTAGCTCATAAACTAGCCCTAACGGGTATGAACTTCCCTCAGTAACATCAAGTAGGGAAACCTGTCATAGGGACTACCTTGAAGTAGCCAGAAAAACCCATGTGGATATGTCCAGTGTGGTGGATTAGTCCAAAGCCTCACTATAATTGTACGAATATGTTTCCCACTTTCACCTATTCAAACCTCGATATTCATCCTTGGAAAAAATCTTGATTCAAGAAATCTAAGTGTGTTGACTGTCTTTGCTTGGGGTCCTTTGAAAGCAGATCTTGAGGCAAGGATTTGTGTATAGGTTGTTTAATTGAGAGATGACCCTAGGGAGCAGGAGAAGTGAGACAAGAAAGAAAAAGACCAATGTACACCGCATTATCAAGTCATGACTTTGGGTCATGGGGGTGAGATTCCACTAGGACCTCCCAAGAAGTATATAGAGTGCCTCTCAGGGCCAACTGCCAGAAGGAGTTGGGAGTATCTATTCATCAACTCTCCACTTTTACTAGTTGAGGGTTGTCCCTGGGGCTAATAACTCCCCTTGCATAGGCCCAAGCAAGATACACCTGAAGTTAACGACACTAGAGAAGCCAAGGGCCAAAAGTAGGGTGCGTGGCATATGCTTGAGGCAAAATACAAAAGAGGGAGTGAATGGGAAGCCTCACAAAATTGTCTATGCCAGCCACAACTGAAATCAGAAGTGGGCTGACAGGTGCAAGTTAGAGCAGCAGATGAAATATTACAGCACATAGTATGGACACAAACTTTCTGAAGTTCTTGCTGGGTTTAAGTCTCACCTCCACCAAATATGAAACTCTCTGAGTCTCAATTTTCTCTTCTGTAAAGTAGAAGTAATGGTTCCCATCTCACAGAGCTGTTAGGAGAATGGAATAAGCTTGTGCTTATGAAGTGCCTGAAATACAGTAGGTGCTCTGTAAACAGGAGCTACCCTTATGCCTGAGGAGCAGGCCTGGCCTCAAAGCAGTTTTTATTGGGTACGGAATCTACTCCACTTTCACTAACCTGTTTGACATGATTTATGTCAGACACAGAGTAAATTCCCAGAAAATTAAATTTGGTGACTCTGGGGAACTCTGTGGCCAAAGGTCAAAGGAAGAACAGATTGGCAAGGGATAAAGGCAGAAACATCAACAGCAGGCTCTTTGGAAATGAATGCTGCAATAATTACCTTCCACTAGAAGACCTCATCAGAGTCATCCCCAAGTCCTTATTAGCAGTTAATATCCAGAGCAGGTTTCAACTGACATTGTCTCGACAGAACAGAAAAAACTTTTACTTGCTCTTCCAAGTAAAGAAACTACCAGACCAATCGGTAGAGGGTCTCAAATTCACATGCCCAGAGGAGCCAGATGTGTACCACAAGTGAGTTAAGTATGAACTAATTTCACATACTGAACACAAAAGAATACTTCTCATTTTCACGAAGAAATATATTCTACCCCTGTAATATTCAGGAAGCATGGGGTTCTCATAGCCTTTGTTCAATTCTCATTTTTGATAGAGACATACAGAGACATGTACTTCTCTACTACAAGAAAAATATGCCAGGGGGGGCGGAGCAAGATGGCCGAATAGGAGCAGCTCCAGTCTCCAACTCCCAGCGCGAGCCACACAGAAGACCGGTGATTTCTGCATTTTCAACTGAGGTACTGGGTTCATCTCACTGGGGAGTGCCGGACGATCGGTGCTGGTCAGCTGCTGCAGCCCGACCAGCGAGAGCTGAAGCAGGGCGAGGCATTCCCTCACCTGGGAAGCGCAAGGGGGAAGGGAGTCCCTTTTCCCAGCCAGGGGAACTGAGACACACAACACCTGGAAAATCGGGTAACTCCCACCCCAATACTGCGCTTTAGGAAACAGGCACACCAGGAGATCATATCCCACACCTGGCCGGGAGGGTCCCACACCCACGGAGCCTCCCTCATTGCTAGCACAGCAGTCTGTGATCTACCGGCAAGGCAGCAGCGAGGCTGGGGGAGGGGCGCCCGCCATTGCTGAGGCTTAAGTAGGTAAACAAAGCTGCTGGGAAGCTCGAACTGGGTGGAGCTCACAGCAGCTCAAGGAAACCTGCCTGTCTCCGTAGACTCCACCTCTGGGGACAGGGCACAGTAAACTAAGACACACAGACACCTCTGCACAGACGCAAACGACTCTGTCTGACAGCTTTGAAGAGAGCAGTGGATCTCCCAACACGGAGGTTGAGATCTGAGAAGGGACAGACTCCCTGCTCAAGTGGGTCCCTGACCCCTGAGTAGCCTAACTGGGAGACATCCCCCACTAGGGGCAGTCTGACACCCCACACCTCACAGGGAGGAGTACACCCCTGAGAGGAAGCTTCCAAAGCAAGAATCAGACAGGTACACTCGCTGTTCAGAAATATTCTATCTTCTGCAGCCTCTGCTGCTGATACCCAGGCAAACAGGGTCTGGAGTGGACCTCAAGCAATCTCCAACAGACCTACAGCTGAGGGTCCTGACTGTTAGAAGGAAAACTATCAAACAGGAAGGACACCTACACCAAAACCCCATCAGTACATCACCATCATCAAAGACCAGAGGCAGATAAAACCACAAAGATGGGGAAAAAGCAGGGCAGAAAAGCTGGAAATTCCAAAAATAAGAGCGCATCTCCCCCGGCAAAGGAGCGCAGCTCATCGCCAGCAACGGATCAAAGCTGGACGGAGAATGACTTTGTTGAGATGAGAGAAGAAGGCTTCAGTCCATCAAATTTCTCAGAGCTAAAGGAGGAATTACGTACCCAGCGCAAAGAAACTAAAAATCTTGAAAAAAAAGTGGAAGAATTGATGGCTAGAGTAATTAATGCAGAGAAGATCCTAAACGAAATGAAAGAGATGAAAACCATGACACGAGAAATACGTGACAAATGCACAAGCTTCAGTAACCGACTCGATCAACTGGAAGAAAGAGTATCAGCGATTGAGGATCAAATGAATGAAATGAAGCGAGAAGAGAAACCAAAAGAAAAAAGAAGAAAAAGAAATGAACAAAGCCTGCAAGAAGTATGGGATTATGTAAAAAGACCAAATCTACGTCTGATTGGGGTGCCTGAAAGTGAGGGGGAAAATGGAACCAAGTTGGAAAACACTCTTCAGGATATCATCCAGGAGAACTTCCCCAACCTAGTAGGGCAGGCCAACATTCAAATCCAGGAAATACAGAGAACGCCACAAAGATACTCCTCGAGAAGAGCAACTCCAAGACACATAATTGCCAGATTCACCAAAGTTGAAATGAAGGAAAAAATCTTAAGGGCAGCCAGAGAGAAAGGTCGGGTTACCCACAAAGGGAAGCCCATCAGACTAACAGCAGATCTCTCAGCAGAAACTCTACAAGCCAGAAGAGAGTGGGGGCCAATATTCAACATTCTTAAAGAAAAGAATTTTAAACCCAGAATTTCATATCCAGCCAAACTAAGTTTCATAAGTGAAGGAGAAATAAAATCCTTTACAGATAAGCAAATGCTTAGAGATTTTGTCACCACTAGGCCTGCCTTACAAGAGACCCTGAAGGAAGCACTAAACATGGAAAGGAACAACCGGTACCAGCCATTGCAAAAACATGCCAAAATGTAAAGACCATTGAGGCTAGGAAGAAACTGCATCAACTAATGAGCAAAATAACCAGTTAATATCATAATGGCAGAATCAAGTTCACACATAACAATATTAACCTTAAATGTAAATGGACTAAATGCTCCAATTAAAAGACACAGACTGGCAAACTGGATAAAGAGTCAAGACCCATCAGTCTGCTGTATTCAGGAGACCCATCTCACACGCAGAGACATACATAGGCTCAAAATAAAGGGATGGAGGAAGATTTACCAAGCAAATGGAGAACAAAAAAAAGCAGGGGTTGCAATACTAGTCTCTGATAAAACAGACTTTAAACCATCAAAGATCAAAAGAGACAAAGAAGGCCATTACATAATGGTAAAGGGATCAATTCAACAGGAAGAGCTAACTCTCCTAAATATATATGCACCCAATACAGGAGCACCCAGATTCATAAAGCAAGTCCTTAGAGACTTACAAAGAGACTTAGACTCCCATACAATAATAATGGGAGACTTCAACACTCCACTGTCAACATTAGACAGATCAACGAGACAGAAAGTTAACAAGGATATCCAGGAATTGAACTCATCTCTGCAGCAAGCAGACCTAATAGACATCTATAGAACTCTCCACCCCAAATCAACAGAATATACATTCTTCTCAGCACCACATCATACTTACTCCAAAATTGACCACGTAATTGGAAGTAAAGCACTCCTCAGCAAATGTACAAGAACAGAAATTATAACAAACTGTCTCTCAGACCACAGTGCAATCAAACTAGAACTCAGGACTAAGAAACTCACTCAAAACCGCTCAACTACATGGAAACTGAACAACCTGCTCCTGAATGACTACTGGGTACATAACGAAATGAAGGCAGAAATAAAGATGTTCTTTGAAACCAATGAGAACAAAGATACAACATACCAGAATCTCTGGGACACATTTAAAGCAGTGTGTAGAGGGAAATTTATAGCACTAAATGCCCACAAGAGAAAGCAGGAAAGATGCAAAATTGACACTCTAACATCGCAATTAAAAGAACTAGAGAAGCAAGAGCAAACACATTCGAAAGCTAGCAGAAGGCAAGAAATAACTAAGATCAGAGCAGAACTGAAGGAGATAGAGACACAAAAAACTCTCCAAAAAATCAATGAATCCAGGAGTTGGTTTTTTGAAAAGATCAACAAAATTGACAGACCACTAGCCAGACTAATAAAGAAGAAAAGAGAGAAGAATCAAATCGACGCAATTAAAAATGATAAAGGGGATATCACCACCGACCCCACAGAAATACAAACTACCATCAGAGAATACTATAAACACCTCTACGCAAATAAACTAGAAAATCTAGAAGAAATGGATAATTTCCTGGACACTTACACTCTTCCAAGACTAAACCAGGAAGAAGTTGAATCCCTGAATAGACCAATAGCAGGCTCTGAAATTGAGGCAACAATTAATAGCCTACCAACCAAAAAAAGTCCAGGACCAGATGGATTCACAGCTGAATTCTACCAGAGGTACAAGGAGGAGTTGGTACCATTCCTTCTGAAACTATTCCAATCAATAGAAAAAGAGGGAATCCTCCCTAACTCATTTTATGAGGCCAATATCATCCTGATACCAAAGCCTGGCAGAGACACAACAAAAAAAGAGAATTTTAGACCAATATCTCTGATGAACATCGATGCAAAAATCCTCAATAAAATACTGGCAAACCGGATTCAGCAACACATCAAAAAGCTTATCCACCATGATCAAGTGGGCTTCATCCCTGGGATGCAAGGCTGGTTCAACATTCGCAAATCAATAAACATAATCCAGCATATAAACAGAACCAAAGACAAGAACCACATGATTATCTCAATAGATGCAGAAAAGGCTTTTGACAAAATTCAACAGCCCTTCATGCTAAAAACGCTCAATAAATTCGGTATTGATGGAACGTACCTCAAAATAATAAGAGCTATTTATGACAAACCCACAGCCAATATCATACTGAATGGGCAAAAACTGGAAAAATTCCCTTTGAAAACTGGCACAAGACAGGGATGCCCTCTCTCACCACTCCTATTCAACATAGTGTTGGAAGTTCTGGCTAGGGCAATCAGGCAAGAGAAAGAAATCAAGGGTATTCAGTTAGGAAAAGAAGAAGTCAAATTGTCCCTGTTTGCAGATGACATGATTGTATATTTAGAAAACCCCATTGTCTCAGCCCAAAATCTCCTTAAGCTGATAAGCAACTTCAGCAAAGTCTCAGGATACAAAATTAATGTGCAAAAATCACAAGCATTCTTATACACCAGTAACAGACAAACAGAGAGCCAAATCAGGAATGAACTTCCATTCACAATTGCTTCAAAGAGAATCAAATACCTAGGAATCCAACTGACAAGGGATGTAAAGGACCTCTTCAAGGAGAACTACAAACCACTGCTCAGTGAAATCAAAGAGGACACAAACAAATGGAAGAACATACCATGCTCATGGATAGGAAGAATCAATATCGTGAAAATGGCCATACTGCCCAAGGTAATTTATAGATTCAATGCCATCCCCATCAAGCTACCAATGAGTTTCTTCACAGAATTGGAAAAAACTGCTTTAAAGTTCATATGGAACCAAAAAAGAGCCCGCATCTCCAAGACAATCCTAAGTCAAAAGAACAAAGCTGGAGGCATCACGCTACCTGACTTCAAACTATACTACAAGGCTACAGTAACCAAAACAGCATGGTACTGGTACCAAAACAGAGATATAGACCAATGGAACAGAACAGAGTCCTCAGAAATAATACCACACATCTACAGCCATTTGATCTTTGACAAACCTGAGAGAAACAAGAAATGGGGAAAGGATTCCCTATTTAATAAATGGTGCTGGGAAAATTGGCTAGCCATAAGTAGAAAGCTGAAACTGGATCCTTTCCTTACTCCTTATACGAAAATTAATTCAAGATGGATTAGAGACTTAAATGTTAGACCTAATACCATAAAAATCCTAGAGGAAAACCTAGGTAGTACCATTCAGGACATAGGCATGGACAAAGATTTCATGTCTAAAACACCAAAAGCAACGGCAGCAAAAGCCAAAATTGACAAATGGGATCTCATTAAACTAAAGAGCTTCTGCACAGCAAAAGACACTACCATCAGAGTGAACAGGCAACCTACAGAATGGGAGAAAATTTTTGCAATCTACTCATCTGACAAAGGGCTAATATCCAGAACCTACAAAGAACTCAAACAAATTTACAAGAAAAAAACAAACAACCCCATCAAAAAGTGGGCAAAGGACATGAACAGACATTTCTCAAAAGAAGACATTCATACAGCCAACAGACACATGAAAAAATGCTCATCATCACTGGCCATCAGAGAAATGCAAATCAAAACCACAATGAGATACCATCTCACACCAGTTAGAATGGCAATCATTAAAAAGTCAGGAAACAACAGGTGCTGGAGAGGATGTGGAGAAATAGGAACACTTTTACACTGTTGGTGGGATTGTGAGCTAGTTCAACCATTATGGAAAACAGTATGGCGATTCCTCAAGGATCTAGAACTAGATGTACCATATGACCCAGCCATCCCATTACTGGGTATATACCCAAAGGATTATAAATTATGCTGCTATAAAGACACATGCACACGTATGTTTATTGCAGCACTATTCACAATAGCAAAGACTTGGAATCAACCCAAATGTCCCTCAGTGACAGATTGGATTAAGAAAATGTGGCACATATACACCATGGAATACTATGCAGCCATAAAAAAGGATGAGTTTGAGTCCTTTGTAGGGACTTGGATGCAGCTGGAATCCATCATTCTTAGCAAACTATCACAAGAACAGAAAACCAAACACCGCATGTTCTCACTCATAGGTGGGAACTGAACAATGAGATCACTCGGACTCAGGAAGGGGAACATCACACACCGGGGCCTATCATGGGGAGGGGGGAGGGGGGAGGGATTGCATTGGGAGTTATACCTGATGTAAATGACGAGTTGATGGGTGCAGCACAGCAACATGGCACAAGTATACATATGTAACAAAACTGCACATTATGCACATGTACCCTACAACTTAAAGTATAATAATAATAAATAAATTTAAAAAAAAAAAAAAAAGAAAAATATGCCAGCACAGAACTAAATGGCAGCTAACTCTGTGTCAAAGAACCAATAGGGAGTGGTGGGAACTGGAGATTATCTGTCTCAGTGACACAGAAAAACATGAAGTAGGGAATTAAAAGAATCAGTCTCTCCACTAAAACAACCATAAGCTGGTGAAGACTGAAATAATACACTTTTTGGAACTTGGGAATTTAATCCAAAACTTACAACAACCAAGGGAATGCTTAATGAAGAAAAGAGAAGCTGAATTTCAGCATTTAAGGAAATCTTTATTGGGTCACTGTCTAACCATTGAGATAGTGGAACAGAGACTTCACTGACCACACATTACAAGGAATTTAGACTTTGCAAAAATAATTTGGAAAAGTTACTGAACAAATGAACAGTTGCAGCCTCCAACAATCAACAATAGTAAATCCTGGGAGCAGAGAGAATGTGATATCCAGAGTTACCATTCTATAATACTGAACACAACCAGCTCTCACAAGGCATGCAAAGGAATGGGAAAGTATGACTTAATCAAAGGGAAAAATAAATAAATAAACAGAAGTCATCTCTGAGAAAGCCCAGACATTGGAGTAACTTGACAATAACCTTAAATAAATGGTTCTAAATATATCTGAGCAATTAAAGGAAACCATGAACAAATAACTAAA
Source organism: Macaca fascicularis (assembly GCF_037993035.2). Lineage (NCBI taxonomy): Eukaryota > Metazoa > Chordata > Mammalia > Primates > Cercopithecidae > Macaca > Macaca fascicularis. The sequence continues at coordinate 115,101,814 of NC_088385.1, forward strand.
GTAAATCAGGAAAATGATGTATGAATAAAATGAGAATATCAGAAACAACATTGAAACTATAAAAAGAAACCAAATAGAAATTCTAGACCTGTAAGGTAAAATAACTGAAATCAAAATTCACTAAAGGGGTTCAGCAGCTGATTTGAGCAGGCAGAAACAAAGAATCAGTGAGCCAGAAAATGGAAAAATTAGAATGATCTGTTCTGAGGAACAGAATGGAAAAAGAATAAAGAAAAGTGAAGAGAACCTAAGGAACATAGGACACTATCAAGCATAACGACATATGCATATAGGAGTTCCTGAAGGAGGAGAGAAAAATAAATGGATATAAAGAATAGTTGAAAAAATAACAGCCCAAAACTTCACAAATTTGATTAAATACATGAATCTATACATCCAAAAGCTCAATAAACTCTTAGTAGAATAAACTCAAGGACATTCACATTGAGACATATTATAATTAAATGGTCAAAAGACAAAAACAAAGAGAACCTTAAAAACAGTAAAAGAGAAGTGATTTGTCCCATACAAGGGATCCTCAATAAGATTAACAGCCAATTTCTCATCAGAAACCATGAAAGCCAGAGGGCAGTGGGATATTAAAAGTCCTGAGAGAAAAATAAAACTATCAACAGAGAATTCTATATCCTGCAAAACTATCCTTCAAAAATAAAGGAGAAATGAAAGACATTCCTAGATAAACACAAGCTGAGAGAGCTCCTTGCTAGTAGACCTGCCCTACAACAAATGCTAAAGGGATACATTCAGGCTGAAATGAAAAAACAGTAGACAGTAACACAAGGCCATGAAGGATAAAGGTAAACACATAAGTAAATAGAAAATTCAGTATTGTTGTGTTTTTAATATAATTTGTGAACCTACAACACAAAGGTGAGGAAGGGAGATGGTGGAGCTGTGTAGGAGAATTTACGTCCCATGAAGGAGATGGTTACAACTTAGCTTTAGTCAATTATTCTACATAAGCTACAGTTTTCAGAGCTTCAAATTTTTTCAAGAGACTTTTAAGTAAAATCTCCTACCTATTTATCATTTAAAACACAATGCTGGTCAAACAAAACGTATTTATAGATTACATGTGGCCCCATGATCAGCTGGCTTGTGAACATTATACTGGAGAAGCCCAAAACCAATGACATTTTACTCTCTACGATCTGTACATAGCTTCAATCTTCCTTCTGCCCCCTAATAAGTTTATGAGGCCCAAGCTCTGCAGTTGGCAACAAGTGGATGCCCTGGGGTGGATAGTGCCTGGTCTCTCAGAAAGAAAGACAGGGCTTTGACGAGGGAGGATAAAGGTTCTGCCCCAGAGGTAGAACCCTCCAGATCACTCTGAACAGGGCTTTCTTGATCTTTAATCTAGAAGACAGGTCCTCAGTATATGGTGGTACAGATTGTGCACGGCAAACTCTGGTTGGCGTTGGACTGCTGGGAGATAGTGTGTGGCCTGGGGTCTAATTCCCTTTCCCCAAGCAGTTGAGTATGTAAATTAGTCCCAGAGCTAGAGAACCAGTGCCAGTAGGGAGCTTGGAGACCACTGGCTTCAAGCCCTTTATTTATCACAGTGAGATTGGGACCCTGATAATGGGAAGAACTTGCTTGAAGCAAAATCAGTAGCTATGATAAGTAAAGTGTTTAGCCACTTTGCTAAACACTTTACAAAGATGAACTCAATTAACTTTCACAATTCTATGGCATTTAGCAGAAGGGGAAATTGAAACTCATGGAGGTTAAGTCACTTGCCCAAAAGTCACACAGAGGAATAAACAGAGATTCATACCCAGGCTGTCAGCACCTCTAGAGCCTGTGCCCTTTATTGGTTTATGAATGTGTAGTCTGCACAAGAACAGCTCATCCCTGTTCCACTGGGCATTGGCTGGCAACTAGAATCTTCTGACTGCTCATCTCTCATATGTCAAGGAGTTGGAACGCCTGGGCATCTCTCCCTATCCCCATGTGGTCTCTCCAGCATGGCAGGTTCACGGAAGCATTTCTTATTGGTGGTCAGGGATCCCAAAGCATGTGTCCTGAGAGAGAGAGGGGACAGGCAAGTGTATTGACTTTATAGATCTAGCCTCAGAAGCCACAGAGCATCGTTTCCTCATTGTCACAAGCCCACCCAGATTCAAAGGGAGGGGACACAGACCCTATCTTTGATGGGGGAGACAACATTCCACTGTAAAAACAGTACATGGGATGTGAGATCATGGTGTAGCATCTTTGAATAGTATCAGCTGTCGTGTTGGTTGAGGAAGAGTAGAGACATTTTGGGGAGAACTGACTCACTCCAACTGGGGCACATTTCTGGGCTCACCCTTGGTTTGACTTATGATTTGCTTCAAGGTGCCTCAAAAGCGTATGCATGGGGAACAGAAGAAGAGAATTGGGAGTGGCTAGAAAATTTCTGGAAGGCACTGGATGATGTCTGTATGCCCCTCTGAATCCACTCCCCTACCTCTCCTCCTTACCCATTTCTCAAGAGGCTGACCTGTGTGGGCTGTGTCAGAAGAGAACTGGCAGGAGATCGGGGGTGGGAGCAGCAGGAGGTAGGAAATTTATTCTTTCCTTCTCCCTGCAGGGCAGCTGTAGGCTGGATCTGCCTTGGATCACAGCCCTGCTTTTGCTTTTTCTTTTTTCTTTTTTTTTTTTTTTTTTTTTGAGACAGTGTCTCACTCTTTCACCCAGGCTGGAGTGCAGTGGCATGATCTTGGCTCCTGCTCCCAGGTTCATAGCATTCTCCTGCCTCAGCCTCCCAAGTAGCTGGGACTACAGGCACCTGCCACCGTGCCCAGCTAATTTTTTGTATTTTTAGTAGAGACTGGGTTTCACTGTGGTCTCGATCTCCTGACCTCGTGATGCTCCCACCTCGGCCTCCCAAAGTGCTGGGATTATAGGCGTGAACCACTGCGCCCGGCCTGCTTTTGCTTCTTTGCACATTCTCTCCTTCCAGGTTTCAGGAACTGCCCCTTTCCTTCCTCCTTTTGAGTCTGGAGTGGAAACAGTTTCCTAGGTCACCACAATCTTCTGAGGGTCCCCCACACTGATGATACCTTCATAAACATCCATCTGTAATAAAATCTTCCTTGGATTATCCTAATCTCCTCCTGGGATTCTGACTGAAACATACTGAGACTGACATCTAGTTGCCTCTCTGATATCATTCATTCATCGATTCATTTATTCATCCATCATTCATTTGTTTGCATGTTCACTCACTCCTCGGCAATTCCTTGGCTCACACATTCACTCGGCACTGTGCCCTCCCTCCACTTATCCAACACACCCCACAAAAGCATACAGACCCCTGCCTCCAGATCCAGGCTGCTCCATGAGGACTGAACCATAGTGTGGCTTTTCCAGCAACTCTTTCTTCAGCTAAAATCTGTATATTCCCCTCTCTAATCATGGAACTGGATTTTGTTCAGAAATACTATGCCAAAAAAGCCCTGCCTTCTCCAGGTCTCAGTCCTCCCCACTGTAACCCCAGGGTGCTGGGCTGAGTGATCCCCTAAGGATTCAGTGTGTGTGTGTCCTTGAAATGGGAAGTCTAGGGGCGTATGTAGGACTTGGAATCACATGAACCAACTCACTGAGAGAAACAAGGTCCAAGAGGCGAAGAGCTGTGCCCAAGGTCACATAATATTTCACACCTACTTTCCCTGTTGTCAAAACTCTGATTGAGATGGGGCAGCAAGATTGTTTACCTTCTCTCTGCATGTTGATGGGCTGAGTGAACCAAGGTCACAGGGCCCCAAACTGAGACTGGCAGGAGCCTGACCTAGGAAAAACCGCACCCAATTCCTCGCCTTTGTCGGCTTTCCTAGAAAGCCAGCCATCCACCCTTCCCTTGCCTCCCAGTGCTGCGCAAAGGGTTTAATTAATAAACATGCCTTTAAAGCAAGCTGGTGTTACAGAGAGATGGTTAAGTGCTAATTATTGTTATCATAGGCCGCTTTCCACCTCATTAAATACATGGATTTGGTAATTGTTAGCTAATTCCAAAGAGAAGCCAGGGGCCCCTCAAGTCTTAGGATTACATCTTTCCCCAGCAATTGACCTAATTCTCAAGCCGCAGGATGGCAGGCTGGTTGGTCTCAGGGCCTGAATGGGGTCCTGTGGAAAGCAGATGGGCTCCGAGCTCACCTTCCTGGGTTCAAGTCTTGACTCTGCCACTTTCCAGTGGTGTGGCCCCTAGGAATGTCGTTTCATGTTCTTGACCTTCAGTTTCCTAACCTAGAAAATGAGACAAGTGTATGTGGAGTGCCTGGCCTATCAAAGCCATTTAATCAGTATTGTCAATATTAGTACATCCTGTACCACGGGCTTAGTGTTTTCTTTTGTCATGTTCTTTGGTCAGCTTTGTTCAAGTATATTTCACATACAACAAGATTTACCGATTTCAAGTATGTGATTTGACAAGTTTTGACAGTCACGTATACAGTCACGTAATCACCATCACTATCATGCTATACAACATTACCATTTTCCCAAAAAGTTCTTTCCTGACATTTACAGTTGATTCCTTTCCTCTGCCTCATGACCCCCTGGCCACCACCAATCTGGTTTCTAGCATTATAGTTTTGCTTTTTCTAGAAATTCATATGAATGGAATTACACGAGTCTTATTTCTTTCAGTTAACTTGCTGCTATTGTGACTTATCCATGTTGTTGCATGTGTGAGCAGTTCATTCCTTTTCATTGCTACACAGTGCCCTATTACATGGACATACCACAGTTTTTTTGATCATTCACCAATTGTTGGCAATTTGAGTGATTTCCAGTTTAGAATAGCTGCTATAAACCTTCACATATAGGTCTTTGTATGGACATATGCTTTCATTCTCTTGAGTAAATACCTATGAGTGAAATTGCTGGGTCAAAAATTAACTGTAGGTTTAACTTTGTTTTTTTAAAGAAGAAACCACCAAACTGTTTCCCAAAGAGGCTATACCATTTTGTACTCCCACCAGCTATGTATGAAAGTTCAGTTGCTTCACATTCTCACCAACACTTGTTATTGTCTGTTGGTTTTTCGTTTGTTTTGTTTCTGAGACAGGGTCTCACTCTGTTGCCCAGACTGGAGTATAGTGGTGTAGTCATAGCTTGCTGCAGCCTTGAACTCCTGAACTCAAGTGATCCTCCCACCTCAGCCTCCCAAGTAGCTGAGACTATAAGGTTTATGCCACCATGCTTGGCTAATTTTTTATTTTTACTTTTTGTGTAGAGACAGGGTCTTGCTATATTGCCTAGGCTAGTCTTGAACTCCTGGCCTCACATGATTCTCCTACCTAGTAGCTAGGATTACTGGCATGAGCCACCATGCCCAGCCATGGAATTGTCAGTCTTTCTACTTTCAGACTTCCTAGTGGGTTTGAGTGACATTTCATTGTGGTTTGTATTTGCATCTCTCTGATAATGAATGATACAGCACATCTTTAAACGTGTTTACTTATTATCTCTATATTTTCTTTAGTGCAGTGTCTGTTCAGATATTCTGCCTGTTTTTTAGTTGGTTGTTTGTCTTATTAATGAGTTGCAAGCATTATTTACATATTCTGATAACAAGCTTTACTGAATATACATATTTACATCAAGTCGATGGTTTCCCTTTTTTTCTTAACAGCATTTTTTGAAGAGCAAAAAATGTTCATTTTAACAAAGTCCAACTTCTCAATTTTTCTGTTTTAGTTTGTGCTTTTTCTGGTCTATTTAAGAGATCTTTGTTTAAATGTCACATGCTCTTGTGAACCCAGGCATATCAAGGTCTCCTAATTGCTAGTGCCTTCCAAAGAACATAACTGTCCATTTCTCCCATCCTCTCCCATTCTCTCAGTTCCCTTCTCCTTGGCATGGCTTCATGCTTTGTGTTTTCTGTGTCTCTACCCTACCTCATTCTTACCATCAAAACACATCTGCCTTCTGCCTCATTCCCTCTCCCAGTTGGTGGACAGCTTGCTAATCTGTTTTAAACAGGGATAACTACTCATGTGCCTCTATTCTTAGTAACTTAGCTACCTTTTCAAGGAGACCTGCAGGTGGTAACTCCTTACCCCAAGAGAACAGTGTTCACGGAAACAGTTTTTCTCAGTCATTACAGCAGATTGCTGGGAACCACTCGGTTCTTCTCCTGATGCTAAAAGTATACCACACCTGTGGATGTCTCTGGGTGAGGCCAGAGGCTGTACTTGGGAATTGGCAGCAAATCAGTAGAAGGTGTATTGTTGACAAACTGGATTAAAGCTAGTAGCTTGTTGATTTCAGCTAATGGCTATTGCCCTCTATGGTGCTGGTTGTGTCTCTCAACTTGATTTCATAATCTGAGTGTTGTTTCTAACTCATTGGATGTGCTAGGAACACCCGACCACATTGGCTTTATTGTTGACCAACTTATAGTTTCCAAAACTGTTTTAGGTTCACTCCTCCTTTGAATATTTCAAACATACTCAGAAGAGGTATTCCTGTTTTCATTCTGTACATGAGGAAACTGAATATCAGTGTGGGTTAAATAACTTGGCTGGGGTTGGACAGCCAGACCTTGGTCATGCACCACTGACATTTCCATCTGCTCCCGATAATGATGTCCCTGAAAGTCAAAATTTATGATGCATTTACTTTTTGCAGGCACTGTTTTAAGTGCTGTCCATGCTTTATCTTATTTGTATTGGGCAGCTATTGTCTTGATAAATCTGCATTGCAAACCACCCCAGGTCAGTGATTCAAAATAGCAGTCATTTATTTTGCAGGTTTAAGTGTGTGCTACAACATGGTAGGGCCAGGCTGGACTCCAGGTCTTATGCTCCAGACTAATGGTTGAGCTCAAATTTTTCCATGTAGGTTGGTTCTGGGGTTCAAGCTGAAGAAGCAGTAACTACCTGGGGGAAGCTTTGCTCATGACAATGACAAAAGCACAGGAGAGAATTTCTAAGCACATTTGTAGCCTCTGCTGATAACACCTTTGCTAATATCCTATTAGCTAAACAAGTCATATGGCAAACCCAAAATCAAGAAATGGAGACATATACCCTGACTCCAGTAGAATGAACTGCCAAGTCACATGGCATGAAAACAAATAAGGATGAAGAATTAGAGCCAGTAATTCAACCTACCATGCCACTTAATCCTGACAACTCTAGGAGTTAGACACTTTTCTTATTCCTACTTTACTGAAGAGGAAACAGAGGCTGTGTCAAGCAGGTAGTAGTGACAGGGAGTGGAGTGACAGTGAGCTAACCCCAGACTCCAGCTCTCAACCACTTATCCATTTTCTGATGAAATAGTGCTCTACACAGAGGAAAATTAAGCAACAGATTGGTCCTCTACAGGCTGTGTGATAGGCATACCGTGTCTACTGTGTCAAGGGCTCTATCCGTGGTCCTGAAACATCGTTTATGCCTAGTCACCATTGTTTCCTTAAAGATGCTAATAACTTCAATCCATTCCTTCTGGAAATTCTAATTCAGGTGAAGAAAGAGAAAGAAAGACATGAACAAAAGTAAGACACAGAAATGCATACAGGCTGATGGTTTTCTGAAAAGAAAAACTGACTAGGTGAAGATAGGCTTTTGTTTAGACAAACTCAAGTGGTAGCAGCTCCCAGGAAAGAAATTGCATGTGAGCATGACTAGAAAATCAAATAACTGAAGAAGAGTGGAAACCATGTGTATTGAGAGGCACAGAGCTGTGTGGGTGGCCACACAAATAAACAAATCCTTGAGCACAGGAGGGTGAACCAAGCACCAATATGCCGCAAACGTGGTGTGCCAACCTCAGTTAGTTACATAAGTATGTTCAGTGCTTTTCTTTTAATCTTGATGAAATTTATGGGTCATGGAACAAGTGGAACTTTAACTTACATTCCACTGTTCATATGACTGATTTCATAAGTCTTTGACAATCCCCTCATGTTTCTGAGCTACAAATCACCCCCTCCCCATTCAGGGACACTTGGGTGGGAACCACAGGCTCCTTGGTTCTCCTAGTGTAATTCTTAAATGTATGGATATAGCTGTAATCCACCGAATCCCCACTATAGGTATCCATATTTGTCATCACAAATGACAACATCAGCTATCTGATCAACATCTAGCTGATCTGAAGGTCTTAAAGCCCAGGTGTTTTGTAGCATATGCCCTAAGAACTAACCTGCTAAACCATGGTCTAATCATTAAAATGGAAAAAGCTACTTCCTTAAAATGGGGTTTCTGTGAACCTTTCAAGGTCATACATTTAAAATCAGGAGGATCCTCAGATACCACATGTGTTACATTGTAAAAATGGTCCTAGTTTCTCACCCCCCCTTACACTCTTCATCATGTGACTTTGCAGTACTTTCCCACTCCATCTGTGGGTTTGGCCATGTGGCCTGCTTTGATCACTGGGCTGTTAGCAAATATGATATAATCAGAGGCTAGAAAAGTGCTTGCCTAATTAGGCTTGACTGCTGTCCTTCATGTCTATCACCTCTGCTGAAAGGTGAGACTTAGAGAGGAAAGCTTAGTGACCCAATTGCCAAACTGATGCCATTCTAGATCAGCCAACAATCAGCTGTGTATCAGACATATGAGTGACCCCAGCCAAGATTGGCAGAGTTCTCTAGTTAACCAGCCCAGATGGTGAGCAACAAGTTCTTATTGCTGTATGCACTGAAATTTTGTGATTATTACACAGCATCATTGCAGTAATAGGTAACTGATACACCACCATCCTCAATTTGAAAACAGGATTCCCCAGAGCTCCAGAGATGTGCAGAGGTGCCCAGAGGGAGGTGAGTATAGGAGGGAAGGTCTAAGCTTCCAGCTTTGCTTTAACTACAACAGCTCTGATTTCATCTTCACGTATAATGTTCCACGCAGGATTTCATAAGGCCAAACAATCCCTATTAGTTTGAAATGCTGTGGACAATAAGTAATAGAATATCTGACTCATAGTACTTTATACAATATCTCACTTAACAAGAAGACTGGAGATGAATGGTTCCAGGCCTAATTCAGTGATTCGACAATAATACGAAGAGTCTAGACCCTTCCTCTTTTATTTTCTTCTTTTTACTTTTCTTTTCCTTATCTGTTTTCTATTTATTTATTTAATTTTCATTCTGCCATCCTAATGTGTTGATCTTTTGAGGTCATGTTTCCTCATGGCCTCAATACAGCTTCTGCAGCCCCAGGCATCAATGACTACATTTGGAAGAAATGTAGGAAGGAAGAAAGTGGAAAGAGGTTGTCAGTCAGATTGTCCTTTCAAACCTGTCATTTTTCATCAGAAAGCAAAGTATCTTTCTCAGGACCACTATTTCTACAGGTTATCTCCTCCATCCCTGCAGACTTCTCCTTATAATTTATTGACCAGAATTGGTTCCATGATCACTGCTAGCTCTAAGGGAGACTGAAAAGGCAAAAGATGGTAAAGGGGAAAGGGAGAAAGATGAAAGGCTTTAACAAATCAGGGAGTCAGGATTTAACCCTTAGGGCTGGTCACCAAGCAAATCAGAGTTCTGTCAGCAATGAACAGGCTGGGAGTGGCTGTAGGGCTGGGTGGGGCACTCTAGAATGCACTGCTCCTTTCAGTGAAGGCCTTGGGCTCAACTGTCAGTTACTTCAGGGATTGCCTCAGCTTTCAAGGTCATGCCCTTCCTGGGGCAGCCCTTATCAAAGGACTAATTGATGTAAGGTAAAAGGTCTGAACACACAGCATAACTTAAGACAACTCCCAAAGAGCCATTCTATCTCTCTGAGGATTCAGCTGAAACTGTCATTGAACCTGCATCACAGCTCAACTTCTCTCTCTGGCGGGTTCCACTTCCTTCCCCATCCTTCCACAGCTGTTGATCCAAGGGCACGCCCTGAAGAAAAAAAAAAAAAAAGTGTCCTGGACAACAAATTCCATCTCAGAGTCTATTTATCTGAAAAATCCAACATGCAACAGGTAGGCAACCGAAAGTGTGCCCTATACGAGCTAATAAAAGTTTGCAATTCACTGGACTAGCCCAGTGAACATCTAATATTTTTATGTAACAGGTACGATAGCAAATATTTTAGGCTTGTGGCCATAAAGCCTGTCATGACTAATCACCTCTGTCTCTATAACACAAAAGCAGCCATAGACAATATGTAAATGAAGGAGCACGGCCGTGTGCCATTAAAACTGTAATGACAAAAACAGGCTGCAGTCCACAGGACATAGTTTGTCAACCCCTGGACTAACTCAACTTTTCCATTTTACAGCTGAGTACATTGGGCCCCCAGAGAGCAAGAAATTAACAATTGCTCTTAACCGCCTTTGACAGGGTGCTAGTACAAGCCCCATTTGACAGATGAGAAAACTGTGGCTGAGAGGTGCATGTCTTCAGGATCACACAGCTGTGAAAAAGCAAGACCAGCCCTGGAACCCAGGCCTGACTGTCTCTGCAGACCAGACTCCACCCTATTGCCCTGCTCTGATGCAATTGGAGGCATGATGTCAGGATTTTTACTTCCTTCCCGAGATAAGAATTTGTGTGTAAACAAAAGCCCACCACACCTCAGGACACATGCCATAGTAGTCAGGCCATGGTGGAGTCCAGGTCAGATAGTTCCATCCCCAAAAGCATCTGTGAATTGCTGCCCAGGCCAGTGATCACATAGGACCAGCACTCCCTGGAGGGACCATGTGGGAGCATGTGGGAAGGCACAGTTTGGGACATGAATTTTACTGGAATATAGAAGAAAAAATATATTCAGAGAGGGGAGTGTTATTTTTACATAAGAACAGGCTCAAATATAGCACATTGTCAAATGCAAAACAGCCATGGAAGTGTAAGACAAAATAAGGAAATGTTGATATAATTTCCCACCCAGGCTACAAGCTTCCAAGACCCAACTGCCCTGCTAGATGCCTGAGGATACCTGTGCCCCATCTTCCTGCTGGTCTCTTCAGGAGGCAGAGCAGAGTTGAAAAGGCCAGCTTTGCGGGCAAGCTTGCTGGCCTCAAGTCTTGGCTTCATCAACTCGCTAAGTTCTAACTCAAGATGTGGCCCTCGGACCAGCCCAGTCAGCATCACCTGGGAGCCGGTTAGAAGTGCAGAATTTCAGGCCCGGCCTCAGCTCCTTGGAGTCAGAAACTGCATTTTAGCAAGATTCCTAGGGGACTTGCACACATATTAGTTTGGGAAGTGCAGCTCTAGCCAGCTCCTATTCGTTCTTTAAATCCCACCTCCTCTGGGAAGCCATCCTGGCCCCTTTGACTGGGTTAGGTGAGTCTTCGTTCAGTACATATTACACGTCTAGGTGGCGGTCTCTACTTAGCTGGGACCCCAGAAGGATTTTGGTTCCCATGGGAGCAGGGGCCGTGACTGCTCCAGCTGGCTCATGTTATTAGTGGCTGCCATTTTGGTGAACCTATTAAGTGGCGGGCAACTTACCAGCATGTAATGCTCATGTCAAACCTACAGGGCAGAAACCAGCACCATCCCTTTCCACCATGGAGAAAACTGAGGTTCAGAGGATTAAATAAATTGCTCAAGATAAGCAGGAAAGTGACAGGGTCAGGGCTTGGGCCTTTGATCTCAGACCAAAGCCAGTGGGTAGAACCACTTGTCAAACTGTGCATAGCAGGTGAGGAGGGAGAGTGCGGGAAAGACACCACCATGTCATGTGCGTCTGTGTAAAACATGGACATGAATACAATAGCGCACAATTTATTCAGCAGGAAGCCAACGCCTTGTGCAGAATGCCCCAGGGTCAGGGGAAGGGGTGGATGGGGACGGTACAAAGAAGCAGAAAATCTGAAATCTCCAAGAGCCCTTTATTTCCAGCCCCTCTGTGGTTTATGGTCACCAAACCAAGCCTCCCTTAATCCAATTAAAATGGACTTGTTTATGCTTATCAGCTCTTTATTTGGTTTGTTTAAAACGTGCAAATTACCCAGAGGCCTCTGCATTGCCTGAACCAAAAGGCATCCATAAGACTATTAAGTTAAATCCAATTACTTGCAGCTGGAACTTGAGTCTGGCAGAGCAGAACAGAAGTGGGGGAGGGGGAGGCAGGATTTGCTGGAGAGAAAGGAGGTCCTTCGACCCGCTCACTGAGCCTGGCTCCTCTCAAGCATTTTCTGAATGTGGGTGGGAGAAGGCAAAGAGAGCCCATTTGCCATAAGCCGGACAGTGCAACCTGCACTATGTCATCTAATTATCTCAGTAGCTCCACAAGGTGGGCACTATTGGACCCATTTTGCAGATGAAAGAACTGAGGCTCAGAGAAGTGAAGCAACTGTTCCAGAATGTCACACAGCTAGAAAGTGGGAGAGGCAGGATTGGCCCCTCTGCCTGGAATCTTGGAATGTCAGAGATCAAAGAGTCCCGAGAGGCTGTCTGACCAAGAGGATGGCTCTGGCAACACACCAAGTTGAGTCTCCACATCTGTAAAACATGCACAACTGTGGCCACCTCCCAAGTTTTGGGGAGGAGTCAATGAAGTAATGTGAGTCTCAAGAGGAGGACTCGGCGAATAGTAAATGCTTGTTATATGCTAACTTCCAATAACTTCACTGGTGTCAAAACTCATCTTCTTCCCTTTCCCTTTCCATATTTTTCAGAAGGGAAGGCTGAGATCCAGATAGGAGAAATGACCTCCCCAAGATTGCACAAAGACCCTGGGACAGAGTTAAGTCCCAGGACTTAAGCACACAAGTCCTTGCCTCCTGGTCTGGCATCCCATTTCAGACCCTGTGCTGCCTCTTCATTTTGAAGATGAGGAAACTGAGGTACACAGTGTAGAAACCAATTGCCCAGCGTCACTGGGTTCAGTGTTGAGCACAGTAGCTTGGTAGCCACAGTGTCCTGGGCATGGTTGTCCCTTAGCTGTGTTGCTTGGGCACGCAGCCTGACCTCTGTGAGCACCCGGTCCTCCTCTTTAAAAATGAAGCCCATCACTCCTGTCCCAGTGAACCTGTAGAGTGGGATGAGGTCAGGCAGATAAAGCCCTATGTAAGCCAGAAAGTACCATTCAGAGACCCACTACGAAGAGCATCACATACAGGACATTTGGGGAACAGCTTGAGCATCTATTTTCTTAGTCTCCAAAGGCTAAGATGGGTTATTAATTCCTGGCAATCCTCAGACACAAGGGGCACACAGAGCACAGGAGAAGAGGACAGATGCCCAGGGTTCCAGGCAACACTAATCCTACTACAAATGCATTAAGAACCTTAGGGAATTGCACCCAGCACACCCTTTCCAGGGATATTTTCCAATTCTGTCCCTGGCCGGTCCCCAGGTTCTCAGAAGTCTAGTAAGCAACTCCGCATAAGTGAGCAGAAAAATTGTGTGCAACTGAACAGGAACCTGAGTACAGCAATACCAGGCTGTCTATGGATGAGATTCTTTGTGTTGCAATGATCAACATCTGGAAGTCAGACGAAGCTGTGTTCAATGCTCTCCTTCGTGTTATCTCACCAGCTGGGCCACTTTGAGCAAGTGATGTCACCTCTCTGAGCCTCCATTTCCTCCTCTGTGAAAGGTGGAATAATTGTTCATAATGATTGAAGAATTTTTGATAATTATCTTAATAATGATCATTTGGCTTTTTATTCTAGCATTTAAGATCCAAAGCCTGTTGGGAATAGCAGAAAGAATTTTAAAAAATTGTATCTGATGACTCTTCTGGAAATTATGAAGGAAGTCGTATAGTTTCAAGTGCATGATCTTGTCCAACCGGCCCCCAGAGTTCATGCGTATGGGAGGAAAATAAGATTTGTTATATAAGAGAAAGAATGATGTGATATTCTGTTTCTGACATGCAAAATAGAACTGTGCAGCAAGGCTATCAACTGAAGCCATGCTATTGCCTTGAGGGAGGATTTTCCAGCTTTTATTCTCTTCCTTTGACACATGACAGCTGAGCCAGAAAAGCTTGGCTTCTAGATTCTGCCAGAGTGAGGAACTGACTGCCTTCCATCTATAACTTTGGAACTTACCATTAGATGGTAGGAGAACGTTACAAAGGGAGATGCAGAGAAAAGCTGACCCTTTTCCAGAACCCAGGGTAGTGAAAGAATAAGAGGAAGGGGATTCAGGAGCAGAAGAGCAGATTGGCCAGCTGTGCTTGCTTGGTTTTCCCTCTCTCTTTGTTCCAGGTGCACAGAGGGCAGGAGAGGCTCTCTGGATCACATCCCCACTTCCCTGGCTTTCTTGGGCCCCCTCAGTTTTCACATGACATGGATGTGGGGTTGACAGTCAGCAGGGCAGCCATGGGACAGGGATGGGTGACCTTCAAGCAACCATGCCCACCCTCCTGGGATGCATCATCTCAATCAAAGCTGGATGGAGGGTGCTATGGCTTCAGTGTGTCCCCCAAAAGTGTATATGTGGGAAACTTAATCCAACAGTGTTGGGGGATGGGATCTAATAAAAGATGATTGGGACATGAGAGTAGAGCTTTCAAGAATGGATTCATGCCTTTATTGATGGAGCAGATAAGTTATAGAGGCAGTGTTATTATAAAGCCAGTTCAGCCCCTGGTGCCTCTCTGTCTTTTGTGTTCACTTCTTCCTTCTGCCTTTCCACCATGGGATGACCCATGCCAGATGCCAATGCCATGCTCTTCAACTTCCCAGCCTCCAGAATCATGAGCTAAATAAATTTTTGTTCATTATAAATTGTCCAGTCTTGGGTATTCCGTTATAGCAACAGAAAAAGGACTAAGACAAACGACAAGGCAGGGGAGCCTTGAATGACAGGGTTTACACATAGGGGAGCCCAATGGAAGCTTGTTGGCCAAGCCCAGAGTAAGCTCCCTCCATCCATTGTGTTCTACCACCCGTGGCATGGCAAGCAGCACAGGGGAGAACAGAGGACCCTAGGTGCTCCTCACTCCTCCATACTCTCCTAGGACCATCAAACCATGCCTACCTTCCATATGCCCAAAGCCTCCTCAGGAGAAAATTGAGGAGGGCAAAGTTTCAGAGATGAGTCATATGTTTATCCATAGGAGATTTGCCTCAGGAACTTGTAAAACTATCATTAGGACAAGTATTTTAAAACTGGTTTGTATCAGTTTGCTAGGGCTGCTATACCAAAGTGCCACAAACTGGGTGGCTTAAACAATGGAAATTTATTGTTACAGTTCTGCAGGCTGCAAGTCTGAGATCAAGCTGTTGTTAGCAGGACTGGTTCCTTCTGAGGACTATAAGAGATTTGTCCCAGACCTCTCTCCTTGGGTTGTAAGTGGCCATCTTCTCTCTGTGTCTTGTCATGCCATCTTCTCTCTGTACGTGACTGTGCCCAAAATATCCTCTTCTTATAAAACCATCGGTCATAGTGGAATCAGGGCTCACCTCCATGGCCTCATTTTAAGTTGATTCCTTCTGTAAAGACCCTATCTCCAAAGAAAGTCACACTGTGATGTATTGAGAGTTAGGCTATTAACATATAAACTGGGAGACAGGGGATACAATTCAACTCATAACAGGGGTATAGCTTAATTTTTAAAACTTTCTTTTTTTTTTTTTTTTTTTTTTTTTTGCCAGTGTAGAGTGTGTGTCAGAGAGGGAAGAGAAGACCAGATCAGCTACAGACAAATAAAATACATTTTCTTCACACAACCAAATTGAAGCAAGCATTAAACATGCAACCCAAATACATAATTTAGGCAGATTTGTGCAGTCTCCTGAATCAATGGCCTGGATTAGATATGGCCCCCCAGAGATAACAAAGCAAATGCAATCCTGTAGCTTCAGTTTTTGAAAAAAAAAAAAAAAAAGGAATAAAACATTACAACAGCAAGAGCTAGCAATTTATTTCTTTTTTTTTTTTTTTTTTTTTTCTTTTTTTGTGGAGACAAGGTATTGCTATATTGCCCAGGCTGGTCTGAAACTCCTGGGCTTAAGTGATCCTCCCACCTTGGCCTCCCATAGAGTTAGCAACTTTTTAATCATATAGTTTTCCCGACCGCATGATAGACTCTATAAATGGATTATTTTGCAGAATCCTCATGCAACCCCACGAAATGTTTGTATTACACTCCCAATCTTACAAATGGGAAAACTGAGGTTCAAAGAGGGAGAATTATTTACCCAATTATAGTAGCTTGATTCCAGAGCCTGTGCATGTGATCACTGCCTGCCTACCATCCTCTCTTTTCCAAGCTGGCTGACCTCTTCTTAAAGGTTCCAGAGAGCTCTTCCCTCTGCTCTAAGAGGGAAGGAGGGACCCAGAGGCTGGGCTAGTGTGCAGAAAGCCTGGGTTAGTTAAATGTGCTGGCTTCCCAGGGCTGAAGCGTGGGCCCTCAGAAACTCAGCTGTACTGGAGCAAGAATCCATCAAGGAATTACAACAACAAAAACAATCAAAAGGAACTAACCTAAGTGTCTATCAATAGGGGATTGGCCAGATAAATTGCAAAACTCCTACTATGTCTATTAGGCAATCACTTGAATAACCAAACCTGCATAGAGGAACATTTAGTGAATTTATTTTTTCAAATGAATAAAAATGTTATAAAACAGAGTATCTTTTTTACTAGACAGATAGATATTAAAAGATATAGACATATAAACTAGACTTTAGATTATAAACTAAAATGATAATAGCACTTATTCCTGGGTTCATAGTTAGTTTTCCTTTAATCTTTCTTTCTCTCTTTCTTTCTTTCTTTCACATTCTCTTTCTTTCTTTCTTACCCTTTTATCTCTTTCTCTTTCTTTTCCTTCCTTCGTTCCTTCCTTTTCTCTCTCCCTCCCTTCCTCCCTTCTTTCTCTTCTTTCTTTCTTTCTCTTTCTTTCTTTCTTTCTTCTCTTTCTCTCTTTGTTTCTCTTTTTGCTGGTTTATATATACTAAATTTTTTGCCAAATATGATGAGCTAATATAAAGAAAAGAGAAAAATTATTACTCTCAGGGGGTAAGGCATTCTGATTTTCTGAGAAATAAGTTCTTACTTTTTAGGAGAGCCCACCCCACCAAATACCATAATTTTGCTCAGATCCAATAATTTATGTTTTCTCCTAACAAAAATGTGAATCCCTGGCCTGAACAGGTTGGTCATTATTTTTTTAAGTGTCTCCTGTCTCCTCTGTAGGAGACACCACTCAGTGCCTATCCCTAACCCATTCCCCTTCTTCCACGTAAATGAAACCCTGATCTTGTCTGAAAGTCCACTTCTTTCTCATGTGTCCCCTGGGGGGGATCCTGATTGGTCTAAGCCAATCTTCTTTCCTTATCAGCAATTGGTTTGCCAGTAACCATGTGACCCAGTTCTGGCCAAAGAGGTGTGAGGGGAGTTCTGCTAGGGGGGTGGGCGGGGGGCAGGTTTCCTTGCAACATTCTGAAATAATGGCTCTTCTGCTTGATGCCATGGGCAGCTGCAATATCTGATACTGTGAATGCCATCTTTTGACCAGGAGATATGTCATTTTGGGGACAAAGCCAATCCTCTGAAGACAGAGCAAACAGAAGGAAACACTCTGGGTTCATGCCAATATTCAGCTGCTAAGTTCTCAACCTCCAGGCATTCTTAGTATGCAAATGAATGCACTTTTCCTATAGATTCTACCATGTTGAATGAGGTCCCTCTTACTTGCAGTCCAATGCGTTCTAACTGAGATAATCTTATTTCTTCCAAATTTTTCTTGGTTTATGTCAAACTGTGATTCCTAAGATAAATGTTAACTAGCATAGGGTATCAAGAGTTTTATTTGTGTAATGTATATTCCTAGCCTTTAAAGATATACTAATTTTCTGTTTCTCTGCTTCTCAAGTTTACAGAGATTAATGTGTCTAAACCAAAATGTAAGAAGATGACTGAGCAGTTGAATGAAATGGAGAATCCCATCGTGGAGTGGGAAACAGGGGCATGGTCACATCCAAGTTTTTGCCATGTCTCACCACTAATGTATTGTAAGACTAATTTTTCATCAGAGATCCTGGGATGGGCTTGACAATACTGATTATAGGGCTTTTTATCTCTGACATGTTAAGATTGAACCAGCTGTTTCCATAGATCTATCTACATCTGTGAGGATTCTGTGGCCAGGAGACCGAGACGAGGTTTATGAAAGGATGGTATGCCCAAGGAATTCAGGAATCAGAAAGTGGTGACATTTCAGATTCTAATAAACTGCAAAGCCAATCATCCCTATGGGGAGAATGGAAGAAGCTAGGGAGCCTCCACCCATTCTCTGTTTCTTTATCCTTTAACCTGCCTCGGTTCCTGCAATTTCACCTTTGGCATGCCATTCACTTGGGTTAAGCAGCATCATCTTTTGCTGCTTTTTCAAAGGAGGGAAAAGCTATTGGATTAGATCACTTTTCTGTTTTGAGAATTCAGGGATGGGGGAGCAATTACTGACAGGTGCATCATAAAACCCAGAATCAATCTCGACTCAGCAATCCCTAGCCAAAATGTGAGTCTTCTCTAACTCCTGGCAGATTCAAGACTTTATAACACAAAGTCTTTCTCTTTGTTCTGTCCTAATTCCTCTGTATCTAATTTATTTAACTCAGCAAGGTTATGTAGTAAAAGAGTATAAACCACACAGTTATACAGCCATGGGTTCAAATCCCAGCTCTGCTGCATGCCAATACATTATAAGATTCATGAAGGTCAGGATGGCATCTGCAGCTGTATCCCCAGAGCCTAGCATATTGCCTGCCGTATAGTAAATGCTCGATACAAATCAATGTGTAGATTCTGTGTGGTTCTGGGAAGCTTACTTGTTCCCACTGAACTTCACTTCTTCTCTTCTTCGTTTCTTTCTTTTTTTTTTTTAACTTTTATGCAAAATCTTTATTTGGAATATGTGTGTTACTGAGCAGACCAGCCGCCATCCTGAAATAGCAAGGGTATTTACATTGTGCAGATAAATATAAGAGCTCCTTGAAGACATTCATCTGTGCTTGGCCAGTATTTTATCTGGCACTTTGCTCTGCTTCTTTCTTCCCTGTGCCTATTATTCTTCATGCACCCTCACCTCTTATCACCTTAAGACATCCTGTACCACCTGATCTGCAGGCAATGACTGAAGCCAACAATCAGCCATTACTAATTGTGTCTTTCTGGAACCCATTCTCCCTGCCTTGGGTATTAATGGTGCCTAAAGAAAGAATAAACAGATGAAAGTTTCTGTGGTTAGCTAGCCATGGTGGTGCACATGTGTAGTCCCAGCTACTTAGGAATTTGAGGTGGGGAGAGCACTTGAGCCCAGGAGCTCGAGGCTGTAGTGAGCCATGATTACACCACTGCACTCCAGCCTGGGCTCAAGAGCAAGACCCTGTTTCAAGGGGGAAAAAAGTTTCTTTGGCATTGCCAAGCCCTGTCTTCACCAAATTTTAGACGTTTTTTTTTTTTTATTTAGTATTTCATTTTATTCTTCTACATATAAAATCAAATGGTCACTGGATTAGTAAACTTGAAAACCTTCTGTGTGTATTGACCATAATCTTAACTACTGTATCCTTGAAATATGGTATACATTTTTTATTAAAAGTAATTCACTCTGATTTTTATTAAATCTACTTGTCAACTGGGCGCGGTGGCCCAAGCCTGTAATCCCAGCCCTTTGGGAGGCCGAGGTGGGTGGATCATGAGGTCAAGCATTCCAGACAAGCCTGGCCAACATAGTGAAACCCTGTCTCTACTAAAAATATGAAAAATTAGCCAGGCATGGTGGTGGGCGCCTGTAATACCAGCTACTCGGGAGGCTGAGGCAGGAGAATTGCTTGAACCTGGGAGGCAGAGGTTGCAGTGAGCGAAGATCGTGCCACTGCACTCCAGCCCAGACGATAGTGCGAGACTCCACCTCAAAAAAAAAAAAAAAAACTACTTGTCAGGAGCTCATTGCTTTGCTAGTGTCCACTGATCAGCCGGAGATAGTGATGAATGGCCTGTTTGCATTTCTTGAAAGAAGATTTCCATTCTGCTGCTCAACACAAGTTTTCTGCCTTCTTTAGAGACTGAGGTCCATCCTATGGTTTTCCTGATTCTGGAGAATGGCCTGCAGCCTCCCACTTAGGGCTTGACTGTGTTCATCTAGTCCATCCCAGGGCTGGAAGGGATGTCCCTCGTGGTCCACAAAGGTGACCCAGCAGTGCCTAAACTTCCAGAGGTCATGATGGAGATTTGGGTCCCAGCCCTCTGCAGCATGCACAGCCCCTCATATCCTGGGAGGTAATTATAGATGCGGGCAACGAAGATGTGCAGGCTCACACATCTGTTCTCCCAATGAAATGTAGTCACTTGCTGGGCACAGCTGAAGCAGGTACTCCAGGAGATGAACCAGGTGACCCTGTAGCACTGAGCCCGGTCCAGCTTCCAAAAGGAAATCAGGTACAGGAAGTACTGCTCTGCATGGAAATCTTAATAGCAACTGAGATTATTCAAAGCCTGGTTAGGTAGGATGCCCTTGTGCTGGTCCAGAGGGACCCAGGTGTCATTGTCATGGCACTCCACCTTGTAGCACAGGTAGGTCTGATGCTGCCCAGAGACTGAAGGGTCATTGGTAAAGTTGTAAGTGAATGTGCCAGGATCCATCAGGTGTCTGGGAATCTCCCCCAGCATACTGTGCAGTAATGCATAATTTGTATTCAGTTGCTTCCAAGGATCAAATAGCATCCTTTGGTTGTACACAAATTTGTCCCAACAGTGTTGAAATTCATCATAGTTCATGATCGTCATGCTGGCATGTGGACTGTTTTTTCTGACACCATCTGTGAAGCTCCTCTTGGTAATCTGGTTCCCAGAAGTAGTAGAGGTGGGCAACAAAGATGGTCAGGGTGACTTTGCCATTCTTGACCAGGAACTCTGCCACTTTTCTGCATACTCTGGGCAGGGACTCCGAGAGACGTATCAGATGACCAGGTAGTCCTGATCACGATGCAGCCTTCAGTTGCAGAACCAATCTAGGAATCTC
This sequence comes from Macaca fascicularis, assembly GCF_037993035.2. Taxonomy (NCBI): domain Eukaryota; kingdom Metazoa; phylum Chordata; class Mammalia; order Primates; family Cercopithecidae; genus Macaca; species Macaca fascicularis. The sequence goes on from NC_088385.1 coordinate 115,122,708, forward strand.
ATCTCTGGGTGGTGTTAAGTTTGATAGACCTGGCCTCCAAAGATCCTTGTGTCCTTCTTGGTTTTCACTTTGTGGCACAGCCAGGTGGTGTTCCAACCTGAGAGGATGGATCTGTTTTCAAAGTTGTAGTAGAATGTGCCTGGGCACATCCACTCCATCGGGTTTCTGATCTGAGGCTTCACGCGCAGCCTTCTTGGCAGGGTTGTCCTGACCGTGATCTTTGTCTGAAGTTTGTACCCCGCCCCCACCTCAGAGATGTTTCTGCTTAGCTTCTCTGACAGTGAGGCCTCGAATTTCAGCTGACCCAGCATTTCTTCGTTTCTGAAGACAAGGTGGTTTTACCATTCAAGCTTCTGATGAGGGTGAAATAGGTTGACCACTGTGGAGTTCCCTCTGGCTGCCTGTCACCATCCCTAAAATCCCATCACAAGTCAATCCTTCCCAGTCAGGCTCTGGTGCCCAGGCAGTGGGCTGGGCATTGTAAACTGCCTGCCATCAACCAGGCCATCATCTGCCACCAGACAAGGCTGAGAGCCTCCATTCCACCTCCCTCTGTGTGCTCTGGCTCCACAACCAGTCCCAACATCTGGAGGCAAACTGGAGACTTGTTCAGTCATCCGCATATTGCTCTGAAGGTGGCAAACATCTGCAAAAGTGGAAACCAGGCAAAGATATCCTGGATCTGCCTCTTTCTGTGTTAGGCGTCTGGGTCCCACGGGGGCCCCAGGGATTTGGCCGTGCATTGGTGTCTTAGCGTCATCCAGTGCCCAGCACAGACCTTAACACCCAGTTGATTACTCTATGATTTCTAAGTGAAGGGATAAACACAGGAAGTTTGTGGTCACAGTGGTACCAGCCAAACCCTTAACAGAACCCTGGTCCGGAAAAGAACTACAAAACAATATGAGGAGGAGGGAGGCATCTGGTTCCTTATTTTCGGACTGTAATAATTCAGACAACAGGGAAAAGAAAAGGCCAAGGGAGGTGGAAGCACTTAATGGAAACCTCCTTTGTCCGTGATTACTCTTTTTATATATATATATATATATATATATGGTTTTTTTTTTTTCTTTTTTGAGACATGATCTCACTCTGCTGCCCAGGCTGGAGTACAGTAATGCAATCTTGGCTCACTATAACCTATGCCTCCCAAGTTCAAGCGATTCTTTTGTCTCAGCCTCCTGAGTAGCTGGGATTACAGGCATGTGCCACCATGCTCCGCTAATTTTTTTTGTATTTTTAATAGAGACAGGGTTTCTCCATGTTGCCCAGGTTGCTCTCGAACTCCTGGCCTCAGACGATCTGCCAGTCTCAGCCTCCCAAAGTACTGGGATTGCAGGCGTGAGCCACCGCGACCAGCCTGTGATTACTCTTAATAGCACAAGTAAAGAACTGTGGCTCCTCCACTTCTGAACTAAGTAACCTGTGACCTCAGTTTCCACGTTGGTGAAATGAGGAAAAATCCCAGTCTCCCCAAGTTTCATTGAGACAGGAAAAAAAATGTGAAAATACTTTGGAAATGGTGTGTTATAAAAGTGATTGTCGTGAAACTCAGTGATGATGATGATGGCAAAAATAATGTCAGCTTATGGTTATGTCTTCATTGATTCAACCAGAAGTTATGAGCAGCTTTTCTGGGCTAAGCACTGCTGGGGATACAATAAGATAGCCAAAGTCATTGCCATCTTGCTGTATCCGAGTAGGGGCCAGACTTAAGGCCACTAAATACACACATGATAACATGATTTCAGATGGCAGTAACTAATATAAAGAAAACACTAATACAAAAAAAGGGATCTGATAGGCAGCAAGCGGGGATGGAGGCTACCTTAGCATGGCTTGTCTAAGGAGATGGCACCTGGACTGAGACCAGAAGGAGGCAGACAAATCAGTTATGCAAAAGGAAGAGGCAAGTGGGTCCAGGAGCAGCAGGAACAGCAAGTGCAAGGGCCTGAGGTGGGACCAATCTTGGTGTGTTGTTGCTGTTGATCTGTTTGTTTTGTTTTGCTTGTGAGAGGCGGAAAGGATCACCTAGCTGGAAAGCAGCATGAGATGAACTGAGAGAAGGAGGCGGTAGCCGATCCCATAGGGGTTTTGATGCCATAGTAAGGGCTCTGGATGACTGTATTCTGTGATAAAAGCTCACTCTGGCTGCTTCCTACAGTGTGGGTTGAGGGAGCAAAGACAGAAGTGGGGAGGCCAGAGAGGAGGCCAGTGCACGTTCAGATGAAAGAGCCTGGCACCTGCTAAACGCTAAAGTGCGGCAGTCTCATTGAATCCTCACAGCAACCCTGAGAGCTGCAAACCTTTCATGCCCTTTATCATACAGAGGAGAAAACTGAGGCTTCAGAGGCATTGAAGAGCTTGCCCAAGGTCACAGAGCCTAACTCTAACCCTGCCTTTAGCTGACGTAGATAGTAGAGCTTGGATTCAAACCCTTGCAGTCTGATTCCTGAGCCTACCTGACCCCGTGTCATAATCATCAAAGGCCCTTTGAGTCAGGTGGTGAGGCCGGGGAGGCCCCCAGGAGGGCTTAGTCCTTCCTGAAACTCTGCCACTTTGGATGGACGCTGCAGGAGCCACTGCCCTCTAAAACGCTCTCTTGAATCAGGGACAAACCCTCAGACCTGGTTCTGTCCTGCCACTACCTGTACCAGTGGAGGTGGAACTCATTTCTGCAGACATCATGAATTATTTTATTTTTAAAAAGACTTTTGCTGAGGCATAACTTACTACAGTAAAATGCATTTATCTTCAATGTACAGATAATTGGGTTTTTTCAGATGAACCCCCACTCCCCACCTCTTACCCTGTGTAACCACTATCTAGGTCAAGATGGGGAGCATCCCTCACTCATATTCAGCACAATCTTTAAAAGTAACATTTATGCCCCCAAACAAAGCATGTCTGCCCTGCAGCAGTTTTTGCCAAGATCTCCCGCCTCCCCTTCAGCCAGGATTCTGCTGGAAACTCCTCAGGGGAGCCCAGACCCTGGGCAGAAATCTTTTACAGCAGATTAGCACCAAAGCCCTTGTCAATAAACTAAGAAGTGAAGCAGGGTGGCTTGGTGAATGCTCTGGTCTCTGGGGTGATGGTGTTTTAAGAGTGACTCAGATGAGCATTTTCACACACCTCTCATCTCCCGGCAGTCAGTGAGGCAGGTGGTCTCCATCGTATTTGCAAACAGGTCTCAGTTTCACCATCTGTGAAATGGAGGAATGGGAAGGGACAAACTTGAGGAAGTAGAGTCTTTTCCAAACTCAAAAACCCTAAGAGTCTCAGGGTTGTGAGAAAGTGACAAGCCCATTCAAATGCAATTTCCTTCTCTCAAGGTAAAAGCAATTCCTCAGACTCCCCCACTCCCACATCCTCAAAATTTGACATGGGAGAGAGAATATGTGCTTGTCCTCCTCCTCTCTCCAGGGAAGGGTCTCTACAGAGGACATTTTGCATTTGCACTTTTCTGGGGAAAACAGCAGGAGCTTTCGAGATAAACATACTGGGATTCCAATCCCAGCTCTGTCACTTACCAGCTGTGTGGCATCGGGCAAAGTCACTTCACCTCTCTGAACCTCAATCTCTTCACTTGTGTATGGTGATAGCAATAGCCCCTACCATGGAATCCTTGTTTCAAGGATTCAATGAGATAATGAAACTGGAGAGCTTGCCCAAAACTTAGACAAGGCTCAGTTAATATTTGCTATTATTACTGCTGTTGCTGTTTCTTCATCTTTGAGCACAAGGGAAGTGTTGTATAGACTTGTGCTTCTTCCTCCCTTACCAACTGTCATCTTGCCCCCACCTGTCTATTGTCTAGATATCTAGAGCAGTAGCTGCCTGACTTGTCTGGGGGTATCCGCATATCCCAGGGGGAGAGACTTCTGGAAGATTCCCCAGGACAGAACTCAGGTGACCTCCAAGATTCAACCTCAAGTCCAAGTGCTTGGCATCTCATCTGTATAAAGTCCCCACAGCACAACCTGCAATTGCAGCTTAATACGCCTCTGTTCCTTTTAGGTTAATATATGTATTATTTATAGGGCTTTATTATGTGCTCAGAGGGCTCCCCTGAGAAATGTAATTGTGCATTGGGAGGTACATTTGAATAATATTTACAATTAATTTCTGACAATAAAGCAATGTGCAGAGGCCTCTGTGCAGCAGAAATGGGCCCTGGGTTGGTTTCCCACTAACCACTCCCCTGAGAAAACTTGGGTAGCTTTTAAATATCTTTCCAATAGTCCGTTTCTCTCCACCATCACCTCTGGTTACTCAGTCCAGATTCCACCATGGCTTATCTGAGGCTTCAGCAGCCTCCAGGCTTCCCCCGCTGCCCCTCTCCAACCTGTCCTCACCAGAGCAGCTAGGGGCATTGTTCCAGCATGCAGATCTGAGGTCAAGGCTAAAGTGAGCTGCGATCATGCCATAGCACTCCAGCCTGGGCAACAGAGTGAGACTCTCTCTCTCTAATGTGTGTGTGTGTGCGCGCGTGTGTGTGTGTGCGTGTAACATTTACTGGGGTTGTTTTCCATTGGGGGAAGTGTATAACTTTGATCATTGGCTGTCTGTTCCATAAGTCAATGAATGAGCTCAGGAGGACAGGAACTGTGTATGTCTTGATCATCTGTCTATATTCAGTGCCTACCACAGAATTAGGCAAAAAGGAGGTGTTAAATGTATTTTAATGGAATGGATGAATGGGTGGATAGATGGTTATGTAAGTGAATGGGTGAGTGGATGGATGGCTAGGTGGATGTTGAGATGAATGGCTGGGTGAGTGGATGTCGGAGTCAGTGGGTAAGTGGGTGGATGAGTGGACGTTGGGGTGGATGGGTGAGCTGATCTTGGGATAATGGGTGGGTGGATGTGTGAGTGGATATTGGGGTGAATGAGTGGGTGAATGGGTGGGTGGATGTGTGGCAGATATTAAAGTGAATGGATGGTAGATGTGTGAGTGGATATTGGGATGAATGGGTGGGTGGATGGGTGGTGGATATTAAAGTGAATGGATGGTAGATGTGTGAGTGGATATTGGGATGAATGGGTGAGTGGATGGGTTGGGGGATCTTGGGGTGAATGGGTGGATGGGTAGATGAATGGGTGGATAGGTGAATGGAGTGAATGGGTGGGTGGACAGGTGGGTGGATGTTAGGGTGAATGGGTTGGTGAAAAGATGAATGGATGAATGTATCACAGGAGCATCTGTCCTTGGGTCACTTGATGCAGTGCCAAAGAGTCTAGACCTGGCCATGAGGAGGCCTGGTTTGTGTCCCTTATCTGCTATGGTTTGCTATATTATCTTGGGTGAGTAACTACCACTTTCACATCCTCAGTTGCTAGAAAAGTAAAATAAGTGAAAATAACTTTTTTCGAAATGCAAATTTCTTGGAGCTCAAAGGTTTGGGAATGGCAGGTGGGGGACTTCAGGGCTTCTCCTGCTGCCCACAACATAGCTCTGTGACTTTGCACTGGCCGCGTCACCTCTCTGAGCCTCAGCTGCTGCTCTGTGAAGTAAGTGGGGAAGGCAATAGGGAAGTGAAGGCAGGACCCTCCAGAACTGAGTCACACACTCTCGCTTCAGTCTCTTTATTCGAGAGAAACTGTGTCCTCAAAGGGAGGAAGTAAGCAGACCCCATGCTGAATTATTTCACAGTAGAAATAGTAGATTCCTGTGGTCCTAGATACCAAACCCAGCAGCAATTTTCCAAACCCAGGATTTGGTAACCATGGGCCTGGGGCATCCCAGCCCCAGCAAGAGCATAACATGTTAAGGAGGAACAAGAGATCGTGGCAGGGCAGGAGTTGAGGAATCACCAACCACTTCCATCCAAACCAAACACCACCTCGTTTTGCAGAGTCCTCAAGGGAAGCTCTCAAAACCTCAGTTCCCTCATCTGTGAAATGGGAGATATCTGGGCAAGATGAGTTTGAAGGTCCCTTACGGGTCTCACGATTGGATTCTATCTTCTCCCACCCATCCAGGCTCCCAATCCCACCAGAGCTGACTCGGGGTTCCAATTTGAGCCAATCCCTTCCCTTTGTCAGTGCCCACTTTCCTCACCCCTTCTGAACCTCGCTGCCAGAATATCTGTGCCTCTTTTCTGGAGGGGGACCCCAAGAACCTGCAGGGCTCTGTGTGACCTGGGAATTATCTAAGGCTGGCAAAGGCATCCTGGTGCCTCAGGCCCTTCGTGTTCTTGCTCTTCCCTGCTCCCTGTCCTTGCTGGCTCAAGGGTCAGCTGGAGATGGTTCTGAAATCCAATTCCTCCCTCTCTTTTGACTTCCATTCTTCTCCTCTTCTCTCTTTCTTTCTTCCTCCTCCTCCTTTTCCTTCTTCTTCCCCCCAACCTCTCCTTTCAAGGGCTGAAGAAGTTGGGCATGCAGGCAGCTGACCTGATTCAAAGCCCAGCTCCATACCTCACTAACTGTGCAACTCTGAACTACTGAAATCTGCTCTTGAAACAGAAACTCACTTTCTGCACCCCCGCCCCCACCTTGCTATGATGTCCCCATCTGCCAGGGCCAATTTGAGGTTTCGATGTTTGTGCCTGAACTATCAGAAGTACTTCATGAATGCCAGATCCCTTTCCTTCATCATCATGCTCCGGTACATTTCTGTCCCCTCTTCTGTCCCTCCCCTAACCTCAAACACTGTCTTCTTTTCTTTTCCCTCTACCTCTTGTCCTCAAAATCCCTCAGCCCACCCACCCCACTCAGGAGGCAGGGCTAAGTAAGGCCCCATGGCTGAGTCCTGGGCCCAGAGAGAAGGCACTAAGTGTGTTGGTTGCCTGTGCAGCAATGCAAGTGAGCACACTTTGCACACTGCAGGGATGATATATGCATGACCCATGGAGATGCTCACGTGAAGCTGTGGGGACAAGACTGTATGGGACGTTAAGGCTGCATTTAAGTACTTGACAGGAACCTAAGTCAGAACAGGAAGACCAGCAGAGCAGCCAGAAAGAGGGAGGCCAGACTCTAAGGAGGAAAACAGCTGGTATGAATTGTGCTTCTGTTTATCAGCTTTTCCAATGACAACATGAATTCCTGGCTCCCCCAGCCTGGCCTGAACTGCCAGAAGCCCAGGAAAAGCAGCATCCTAGGAGCCAGGAGGCCCAAGTCACTGATGACTGCTGCTGTGACCTGGGACAGAGCCCGTCCCATCTCGTGCCTCAGTAAATGTGGAAAGGGGGGAAATGGGGGCCACTGAGCAATATTTAAAGCTCCCTTTTTGCTCTCAAACTGTCTATGTTCAAACTCTTGAAAGCATTCAGAGACTCCAGCTTGGGGTCAATTCAGAGCTTCCTTGTCATAGGCATTAAGGCACAATAAGAGAAGGAACAGTTTGTCTCTTAATGAAGTGTGATTCCAAACAGCCTGCGGCCTCGGGAACTCGCCCAGCGCGGGGTAGACATTGCATCTGTTCGTTGCATCTTGTTGGAGAATCAACTTAACAATGAAGGGACTTGGAAGAGAACAGAATGTGGACACTTAGGAGCCAAAGGGCCTCGGGCCCACAAGAGACTGCCTCCTGCCAGCCTTCCCTCCCCATTGCCTTGCTCTCCGGAGACACAGGAGGTGGGAGCCATGGTAGGAGGCTGTTAATTGCCATTGAAGGAGCTGGAAGCCAAGTGCATTTTCTCTGCCATGTTGCATCATTTTTGAAAACTATTTGCAAAGTTTCTTAAAGGCCATTAAGATGTTCATATTCATTTGCAGAAGAATCAATATTTTTGGTAAAAATCTCCAAACTTTTTAGGTCCTTCCCAACTCTGCAGCTTCATTTGAGTCAGGCAAACTGAAGTTCAAATCCCAGCTCTGGCAGAGACTAGCTGGGTACCTTTGGGCAAGTTACTTAACCTCTCTTAGCCTCAGATTCCTCCTATGTAAAAGGGAAGTTATAACCGTACCTAACTTAGGGTTGCTGTAATGATTAAATGAGAAAACATACATAAAGTGCATAATATGAAAAGTGCTAAATAAATGTAGGTTATCAATATACTAGAATAATCTCCACAGATAAATTCCAACTCGAAGAACAGTTTCTGGAGCCAGACAGAGCCAGGTTCAGATCTTAACTCTGCCACTGATTAGCTGTGTGATGTTGGGCAAGTTACTTTCCCCCTCTGGGCCTCAGCTATGTCATTTGTAAATGGGGCAATGACACTCTGTTTCACAGGGACGTGTCAGTATTAGATGAGAAAAGCCATGCCAGGCACCCGTATCCAGGAGGTATTTGGTGTCTGCAGCTCGGAAACACAGTTCAAGGAGTCCAGCTCCAGACTCTGTTTCAAGTGACTAAGTCCTCGGAAATACTCTTCTTCCCAGGGGACTCTCCGGAGTTGCTTCCCAAACTGCATTTTGGACCCGTCTCCAAAGGCATTGAGGAAATTAACCAGAATAAGAAGCCCCACCACCAGTGTTTTATTCTAAGCACCTCCAGCCAGAGCTGAGTGGATTAGGAAAGGCAGAAAAAATCCCTGTGATGGGGTGAGAGCAGCTGGTGAAGATGCCTGCCACAACCCCACCCCCAGGTAAGAGGGGCAAGGCGAGATCAGGGGCTGGCACCACCCTGACCCCCCAAATAGCTCCAGCCTAAAGCACCATCAGCCTGCGATGTTCTAGGGTGAGCTGCTCCATGCCTGCATCCTTTGAAGGTTCTTTTCTCCTTTCTCACTCCTTTGCCAAATCTCAAGTCCTCATTGCATCCCTCACTTGTCTTGCCCTTGCAGAGAGCCCACATGACCTCTCAGAACGGGTTATCTGTCTTCCTAGCTGATCCGAAAGCTAAATTCATGGCCTATGGAGTTCATGGGCTGATATGTCACCTTCCTCTCCCAGGTCACCTATGCATTTCCACACACTTTAACACAGGGCAGTGACTTGAAGGTAGGGTTTTCTGGCCAGCTACTGATAATAGGTATACAAGGGCCAGGTGTGATCTGCATCACACCGGGTTTGCTCTGACCTCCCCACTGCTCACACCAGGAATGGACCTTGGAGAGTGTCATTTCTGGGGTGTGCACAGTAGGCAGCTTAATCCCACTGCCCTATGCCAATCCCAGTTCATGGCAGTGCTTTTGAGAGTTCTTCCTTTTTTGCTTTGAGTCAGTCAAGGCTGGTCTCCCAAGAAGCATAAATTGCTAGTCCAAGGCTGTGTGGAACACAGCATGTTCTGTCCACTAAGAGAAAGGGGTTCCAGGCCCTCGAGTCCCAGCATAAAACACTGTTCATCCCCATGCAAAATGCAGTGGGAATTGGCGGATGCTAAAGAGGTTCTTGCCTTGATCTTCAGAAGACATATCCTTGGGTGTCCCTGGGTTGAGAGGGCCCATTGAGGGGTTCCCCGGTGAGGCTCAAAGCATGCTGGTCTCCCTCTCATTCATCGAAGTCCTCTCATTCATTGATGACATCTTGGTAAAGCTTCTATGGCTGGGGTAGGAAGAGTGGCCTGTGTCTTCACTTAGAGCATTGACCAGGCGGGAGAAGAGGGCCACCTTGAACTTCTTGAAGTCCTGACCCATGAAAACATACAGAATGGGGTTCATGCAGCTATTGGCAATGGCGAGGGCAGTGGCCAGCGGCAAACCCAGGCTGAAGACGGAGCCAGGCATAGCAGTGTGGTGGAGCTCTAGGAGGTTGAGTGTGTGGTAGGGGCACCAGCAGAAGAAGAAGGTAATGATGATGGTCACGATAATCTTGAAGGGCTTCTTGGTCTTGGCCAGGCGGTTGCGCTGCAGTTTGCAGACGATGGTGAGGTAGCAAGCTGTGATGATAAGGACTGGGACCAGGAAGCCGCAGAGGAAGCGGGTGACAGTCACCACCATGTGCCGGCTATACCCCACAGGGTCCATTTGGGAGTGAGCGGGCCACGAGGAAGACCCAGGTGTGGACAGGCTGAAGTTGTTGAAGCAGGATATTTTCCCATGCAGGTTGGCTGTGTCCCGGAAGACGAGAGATGGGGAACTCAAGAAGAAAGCCAGGACCCAGATGACCATGCAAGCCATGTAAGCCAGGCGAACGCTGCGGTGATTCTGGGACCAGACAGGGAGGAGCACAGAGATGCAGCGGTCGAAGCTGATGACAGTCAGCAGGAAGACACTGGTGAACATGTTGTGGATAAGAAGGAAGTTGCTGATCTTGCACATGGCGGTCCCAAACACCCAGTGGTAGTCCATGGCAGCATAGGTGATATGGATTGGGAGGAAGACATTGAACAGGAAATCTGCCACTGCCAGGTTGAGGAACCAGACTGTGTTCACTGTCTTCTTCATCTTGAAGGTGGCAATGATGATCACCAGACCATTGCCCAGAATCCCAAGGAAGCAGACAATGCTGTAGACCACCACCAGGAAGATCCTGGTCACCCTGGCTTCCAAGGGGGATAACTCCTCCAAAACCACAATGGAGTCTAAATAATCAGGGTATTCATCACCATAACTGATGGAAGTGTTGTAATCTTCATCCTCCATTCTCTGCAAGAGAAGACAGGGACCATTAGAGGAACCCTAGAGCTGGCTTTAAGAGGTTGACCAACACCAGCAAGAACAACAATGTTCTCCCTGACTCTGAGCAAGTCCAGTTTTGTGATTTAACCATTTCCTTCTTTGCTATTTTGTTTGTTGAACAAATGCCTCTCCGGTACCTCCTACATGCCAGGCAGTATTCTAAGGGCATTGCATCCTATACTCTCTTAATCTTCACAACAACTCAGTGAGGTAAGTAGGTAACAACTCAGTGAGGTTATGAGCCTCATCTTACAAGTGAGGAAACTGAGGCACAGAGAGCTTATGTCACTTGCCTGAAGTCCTACAGCTAGGAAAAGGCAGACCTGTGACTCGAATCCAAGCTTCAGAGTCTATCCTTTTGACAACCATGTTTTCTGCCTGCCTGGGGCCCTCTCTTCCTCTAGAGCTTAGTGGGGGAGACAATTTTTCACCAAAAAGTCCCTCAAATAATGGAAACATTGCAATAATGCTAAGTGCAATGAAGAAGAGGTACGTGGTGCTGTGAACTTGATTCCAACATGCTTCTAAAACCGAGTGGACAGCCTCGTTGTGATCCCTCTGTGCACCCAACCTGTCAGTGATCACTGGTCCCCTTTGGAGTTCAGACCACAAGGTTTCCTCACCATTCACTGTTGTGTTGTCTGCAGCTCTCCAATGTGAGTCATCAGCCAATCAGTCCCAGTACACAGCTAGAAACACCTGCAGGGAAGAAAACACAAAAAAAAGCAGCAATTGGATCCGGGTCTAAGAACCAGAGGGTTGAGTGGACCCAGCCAGAAATAAGATCTGTTTATTCTTATTCCCATTTTACAGAGAAGGAAGCAGAAGTTCAGAAAGGCTGTTACTCAGCCAAGGTTATGCAGCGAGAAAGGGATGGAGCCCCTTGAACCTAGGTCAACTGACTACCCAGGTCAAGTGCTGGACCCTTCATTCTAACCACTCCCCTCCCCCAGCACATCCCTAGCTGACAGCTGGAGTCAGGCATGAGTAAAGGAAGACACAGAGGAAGAGCATGGATGGCTCAATCCACTACCAGGTTGGGACCCAAATCCACTACCAGGGCAGGACCCAAAAAATACTGTTTCAGGCAGTGTGAGCACAGAGAAAAGAGAAGATCCGCACAGAGTACCTCCTATGTGCCAAGAACTTTTATTCCTTCTTGTTATTTAGTCTTCCTGGGGACTTTTCCAGGCAGGTGTTATGACTTTTGTGTTAAGAATTAGGGAGACTGAGGCTCAGAGAAAGAAGCATCATTCTTGCTGGACTTTCTCTGGGCCCGATGGGAACCATGAATGAGATGCAGGCTCTGAGGCCACAGCAGTCTGGTGTGAAGACAGACACAAACATATCCACCAAGCCTCCGCTGCACAGACAACTTAAGTGGCACTTCAAGCAAGCCCCATAACAATCTTGCTGAGTATTTTTCCAATCTACAGAAGAACAAACATATTCTGAGGAGTTTGCAAGTTTGCAAGATCTTAGAGGCAGGGATTGCATGCAGGGTTCATACCTAACCCCAGACCCTTACGAGCTGTGTGGCTTTGCGCAAGTGATTTCTCTTCCCTGAATCTCAGTTTTCTTGTCAGTAAATGGGAATTCTCACTTCACAGAGTGGATATAAGAACTAGAAGCATCAGGAATGTGGAGCGTTTAGCTTGGTATTGGCACATAGTAAGCCCTCAATAAATACTAGTGACTGCATTATTGCCTAGAGGTGCACAACTGATGAGAAGGATTTAAAATCAGGGCTCTGATACCCCAGAGCCCATGCACTTTTTTCTGCCGCTCAAGATCTCCCCATCTTGTCAAATGGGCTCCAAACCAGATATTTCAGCTTGGCGAGACTGCCAATCGATGCTTCATTATAAATAACTCCACCCTTCCTGCACACAAATTCATTACTGATCCTTCCGGGCTTAAGGTTATATTTTATTACATAAAAGTCATCTTTTACTTTTATTAAATAAAAGCCACTTGGAAAATTCCATTGAGGGCTTTGCACTCAAAGGGCTCACAATCAAAGCTTGGGTGTCATCCAACTCTATGCTGGGACAATATTTCAGTAGTGCCCACCACGGGGTCCCCAAGGGTTTCCTGTGGCACTGGAGTGCAGAGAGAAGATGGGGACACTGGAGCTGGCCTCCCATGACTGGAGGAAACCTGACGGGTGTGTATGACCGTAGTGGGGAACGCATATTGAGCTCTTGTGTATGCCAGGGACCATGCTGAGCCCTCAGTCCAGATGGTCTCACTTTAACCCCATGAGGGGCTACAGCAGGGCTCAGAGAGATCAGGACCCATGCCCAAGCATGCAGGCAGGGGCTGGAAGAGCTGGGATATGAACCACATCTGCAAAGTCTGGGCTCTTAACCATCACTCCACACTGCCCCTGAGACCATGATCTGCTCAGATTGATGACCATCACCAACCTTCCTTTTGGAAGAAATGACGAAGTTGACATTCCCTGTGCCAGACTGTGCAGGCACCAGGGATGAGGACATGGCCTTACTAGGGTCCCTTCCCAAAAGGAGCTCACAGGTACAAGCAAAGAGACAGTGTTGAGGCTGGGGCAAGACTAGAATGCCCCCCCAGAAGCCCAGAGGAGGGGCTGTTACCCAGCCTGGGAGTCTGAAGCTTCCTGGGGCCAATGGCATCTGAGCTGAGTTTTAAGGACAAGTATGAGTTAAGAAGGTGGAAGGCACAGAAAGGAGGAAGGGCATGCCAGGCATCTCCCCGTCTCTGACCTTCCCCTCCCTCATTGACAGTGGGCTGGGTGTGTGAGTCCCGAGAGGAGGTCGAGGAGGGTCTGAGACTCAGGACTGAGTGCTTTGCACAGCATCTGCAGAGATACAGCCTGAAGCAGATGACATCATGTCGGGCTCTCTGGCTGGGCTGGGAGCAGCTTGGGGTCAGAGGCCATGTTTTTTCATCTTAGACCTGGGGCCAGGCTGGGCTGGCACAGAATGGCGCTGACATCCTCCGGGCATGTCTGTCCTTCCACCCCTGACTCCTCATCCTTCCAGGAATTGAGTGGATTCGTGTCCCCTGTTGGTGCACTCCCCTCCACCCGAAGACCCCCCTCTGTCTCTGGAAGTGTAAGGAAGGCACAAGTCACGGGTTTGCTTTGAGCCTCTGCTCTGTCCTAATACACATCCCTCCTGTCCTGAGCACATTTCTGCTCCCAAACCAAGCGGAATAGCAGATTCTGTGGCCCAGTCAGACTGCCTGCATCCACATCCTGGATCTGTAGGAACTCCCCTGTGACCTTGGACAAGTCAGTTACCTTCTTTGCAGCTCAGTTGTCTTATCTATAAAATGGGCTTGATAATAATAGCTCCTATCTCATAAGAAGATGGTTGTGAGGATTAAGTGCTTGGAACAGGTCCCCTTATGGGGTAAGCACTATATCGTTGTTATCGTCATTGTTATTATTTCTCAGGCTTCCACTTTTAACTCCCTTCTAAAATGGTCTTTGCCTGGGATGCTGGGACGAGGCTAGGAAGCCAGAGGACCAGTGAGTTCCTGCCCACTTGTCTCTCCAGTTGTGGGATCAAGGGCAGGTCAGAAAGGGACATAGAGGCCGGGCACGGTGGCTCATGCCTGTAATCCCAGCACTTTGGGTGGCTCAGGCGGGAGGATCACTTGAGGCCAGGAGTTTGAGACCAGCCTGGGCAACATGGTGAAACCTCGTCTCTACTAAAAACACAAAAATTAGCCGGGCATGGTGACATGTTCCTGTAATCCCAGCTATTCAGGAGGCTGAGGCAAGTAAATTGCTTGAACACAGGAGTGGAGGTTGTGGTGAGCCAAGATCACACCATTACACTCCAGCCTGGGCGACAGAGTGAGACTGAGACTGTCTCAAAAAAAAAAAAAAAAAAAAAAAAAAAGAGGGACACAGGTAAAGATTTTGCTTCTCTAAACTCTAATGTCTCAAGTGGGGGTAAGAACACCTCCCTCATGCTGTTGGGAGAATCGTGTGAAGACAATGAAGCCTTTGCCAATTGTGAATTGTAAAGAGCTGTCAAATTCTAGTTACCCAAATTCCTTAAATTCTTCACAACCAGGAAGCTTATGAAAAAAGTATGTGTCACTATATATACCGCTGACCCTTGAACAAAACAGGTTTGAACTGCATGGATCCACTTATCTGTGAATTTTCTTCTGCCTCTGCCACCCCTGAGACAGCAAAACCAATCTCTCCTCTTCCTGTTCCTCAGCCTACTCAATGTGAAAACAATGAGGATGAAGACCTTTGTGGTGACCCACTTCCACTCAATAAATAATAAATATATTCTCTCTTCCTCATGATTTTCTTAATCACATTTTCTTTTTCTCTAGCTTACTTGATGGTATGAGTATGGTATGTAATACATATGACATAAAAATATGTGTCAATTGGTTGTGTATGTTAGTAACAATACTTCTGGTTAACAGGAGGTTATCAGTAGTTAAGTTTTGGGAGAGTCAAAAATTATATGTGGATTATTGACTGTAAAGTGAGTTGGCTCCCCTAGCCCCTGACTTGTTCAAGGGTCCAGTGTACATAATATGTACATACATACAGTTAACATATGCTTGCTCTCTCACTGTATGTGCTTTGCAAGACTCCATAATAGCCCTGTAAAAATAACTCCTATTTGCAGATAAGAAAACTGAGGTTCAGAGAGGTGAATACACTTGCCTGGGGCCACACAGCAGGGAGCTCTGACTCCAGAATCTGACTTCCAAGGATCCCAAGTGAAAAGGCTCTTAGGCTCCTCCTGTTTCCCTGAGGGATTATCAGCTCTCACCCCAATCACTCTGACCTCTGTAACCCTCAACCTTCAATCCTGATAGCCCAAACCTTTGTCACACTCCTGATCCTGCCACAGAGCTGCCTTCTCTGAGCCACCTTCACAGATTTCCCTTCATCTCCTCCTCAAGGCCTCTGCAGTCAGTTACCACATGAAATCACACCTGCAGTGCTGTGTAATTCCTAGTCAATGATGTTGCTCACTGAATCCCTTGGGGTACCCTTTATGAAGCTCTCTGCCCAGTGAGAAATATGAGAAATACTCCGGAGGATTCAGGGTAAGGAACAGTGTTGCTTCTCTTGAGGAACTGGGTTGCTTTCTCGCTCTTGATCATCCATGGTCTACAGCTGATCACATTTCCCTTTTCAATGTGACCACAAGGAAGCTCAGAGTCATGTTTGTTGGCCAAAGGCACAGAAACCTCTAGGCTGCAGGTTTCTGCACTGGTTTTGGTTGGTCCTTATGTCTACATCCCATTATACTTTATATTGGTTTTACTTCCTTGTAATAAGTAATAATTGACTGGGTGTACATAAGAGCCCAAACACTGTATCAAGCACTTGCACTGCATCAGCTCATGCATCTCCAACAACCTCCAGGAGTGGTACTGCTATCACTCCCATTGTAAAGGGAGGAAGTGATGCTAGTGTCACAGACTTCAGCCAGTGACAGACCCACATCTGGGTTCACTCTGACTATGAGCCTTGCTCTTCACCACACTGCTTACTGGAAAGGAGAACACATTTACCGATGTCTGTTCACACCTTTCCTGATGCACCAGGCCCTCCAGCTCCACCCTACAGGGACACCCTCCTTCTTGCTCCACTTTTCCTAGCCCCTCAGGGAATTCACCCTCCCAGTTTTCAGGATAATCTAGCTGAGGTCTGGGGTGCACACACACACACACACACACACACACACACACACACACGGGGGTTACTCCCCAGAGACCACATCATTCATCACAGCCCAGGCAGGCAGGCTGGCCTGACAGCAGTTAGTCTGCCTCCCTTTCCACCCTCAGCTGCCCAGAGAACCCAGGGGAAGCCCATTCTCCAGGCCCAGCACCAAGATTCTGTCTGAGACCCTGAACTCATACTGGATTTGGCCCCAGGGCAAAAGCCACCCCGCCCTTAGCCTCCTGAGTTAGAACTCCCTAAGCCAGTCGTACTGGTCCATTCCCTGGGACAGTCCCAGGAGGGATCCAGAAGGGAATGCCAGGGAGAAGGTGGCAGCACAAGGCCCACGTGTGGGCGGCAGGAGACTTGCTGTGTCACCTGAGCAAGTTGCTTCTCCTCTCAGGGCCTCAGATGTGCAATCTGCAAAATGGGGATGATAACAATACCCACCCCACCTGCTGTGCGGGACTAGAATGAGCTAAGGTGACAGGAATTTGTTTTTGGAGTCAGGACTGGGCAGCAGACGATCTCGAGAACACTTTCAGATCTGGGATGCCCTGCATATGCCTGCACCAGGTGCTCCTCCCAGCTCATCAGTCTTGCCAAGAATGTCAGAGAAAGACCCGGGAAGGTCAAGGCCCCAGAGGTCTGAGAGCTGTGCTTTGTGGGAGAGGCATGAACTGGAACAACTGAAACTTTTCTTGACCAACACATTTACTAGGTGGCAGTCTCTAAAAATCAAAATCACTTTTTTTTTTCAGTGTAGGAGTTTCCACTCGCTTTTAAATTCCTTCTCTAAGCTCAGCCTCATCCCTAGCAACCAGGTTCAGGAATCCTCTCTAGGAAGCATCCCCTCTCCCTCCTGTAGTAAGTGGAAGGATGCACTCTGCACTCCCCACCCCTGCAAAATGGTGCATCCACTAGAAGTTGTCAGTGCGACTTTGTTTGGGGAAAGGGTCTTTGCAGCTGAGATTAAGGTCAGGATCTCATGAAGAGGTCATTTGGGGTTACAGTGGGCCCCAAATGACAGTCACCGTATAAGAGGAAAAGCAGGGGGAAGATTTCACATGGACAGAGAACAGAAGGCCATGTGGAGACGGAGGCAGAGATGGGAGGGATGCTGCCCCAAGCCAAAGAACATCTGGAGCCACTAGAAGCTGGAAGAGGCGAGGAAGGATCCTCCCCTGGAGCCTTCAGAGGGAGCATGGCCCTTGATTTCAGAGTTCTGGCCTCCAGAACCATGAGAGAATAAATTCCTGTTGTTTTAAGCCACTCAGTTTGTGACTGTTTGGTATGACCATGCTGGAAAACAAATACACGCCCCATTCTGGCTCCTACAGGGTCCTGCTCACCCAGGTGGGGCACATGGCATTTATGTGATTATTGCTGGCTTATGCATCTGATTAGATAACAAGTTATCTGAGGACAAGACCTGGGTCTTATTCAGCTCCATTTCCTCAGACTGGAGCAGAATCCAGGCACCAGACAGTTCCTCTGGATACTGGGCTTTGTTCGGTTTCGTTTTGTTTCTCTGACACTACGGACCAGGGCGCCATGTGGCTTGAGCTTACTCACAGCATGGCAGCTTCAGGGGAGTGGGCTTGTTGCCTGGCAGCCCTGAGCTCCAGGAGCAAGTGTGCCAGGGAACATGGCCTTTTATAACCTATCCTTGGGGGTCAGTGCTTGGAAATCACATAGGGGTCACTTCGTTCATACTCCTTTTATAACTATTTTGAAATAATTACAGACTCACAAGCAATTGCAAAAGTAGTACAGAGAAGTTCCATGTACCTATCACCTAATTTCCCCAATAGTAATATCTTATGTAACTCTAGTGCATTACCCAGAATATTGTTTGATGAATGAATGAATGAATGAATGAATGCTTTTTTTTTCTATCTCACTAGGTCTGTCTGGATATTACAAATAATAACAGTGACATTGTTGATGCCATAGAACATAAAACAACACAACAAAGGGATTAAGGGCCCAGAATACGGCTTCCCATCCATCAGGGCTGGACTCTTGCTCCATGACCTGTGAGCTGTGCGACCCTAGGCACATTACTTAGCCCTCTCTAAAGCCTCCATTTCAATATTGGTGCAATGGGGATAATCCAAGGACCCACCTCCTATGGCTATTGTGAGAATTGAAGAAGTGGTATTGGTGAAGCATTTGCAGCACTGCCTAGCATAAGGAAGTTCAACATTAATCATTAATAAAGTACTTCCTTTGTGCTGGACAATGAGCCAAGGAGTTTATCCCATCTCACCCAAGCCTCGTGACCACCCTACAGGGTTAGGACACAATTGTATGCATTTTCAGACAGGGAGGGACACAGAGGCTCAGGGGGGTGAAATAAGCCCCGTGAAGCACGTTGCACCGTAGAGCAGAAAGTCAATGTTGTTATTTTTGTTATCAGCGGTGGCTCTGACCACAATCAGCGTCCACCCAAGTCTTTTTTTTTTTTTTTTTTTTTTTTTTTTTTTTTGAGACGAAGTCTCGCTCTGTCACCCAGGCTGGAATGCAATGGCACAACCTCGGCTCACTGCAACCTCTGGGGTTCAAGTGATTCTCCTGCCTCAGCCTCCCAAGTAGCTGGGACTACAGGTGCAAACCACCACACCCAGCTAAATTTTTGTATTTTTACTAGAGATGGAGTTTCACCATGTTAGCCAGGATGGTCTCGATCTCCTGAACTCGTAGATCCGCCCACTTTGGCCTCCCAAAGTGCTGGGATTACAGGCATAAGCCACCGCGCCCATCCATGTCCACCCAAGTTTTCTATCAGCACCTGGTTCTGACTCTCACTCTGTCCAGTTCCCCAGGCCTCTCCCTCTGCTGCAGACCATGTCTTACCTGACAATGCCACCCAGGCCACCCACACAAAAAAGCCCTACTATGTAACATGTGCTCATCCTCCACCAGCCCCCAGCTCAGTGCCTGGCACATAGTAGGCACATAATAAGCACATGCTTTACTATTGCTGGCATCATAATTTATTAAACACCTACTATGTGGCAGGAGCCAAGCCCATTAGAAATGTTGTCACAGAATGTTCCCAAACAACCTTGCAAAGGGGACAGTATTCTTCCCCATTTTACAGATGAGGAGACTGAGGTTTTGGAAACATATACAGCTTAATGCCCATGTTGTTGCTGTTGTTGTTGTTGTTAGTGTTACTATTTGTGGCTCCACTCGATTGCTCATCTTGTGTTTGCGAGTCCGAACTCCACCTCTCTGCCCTGAAGCTTAGCCCACGCGGGGGCCCAGATCCCACCCTTATAATGGGCTACACACACATACACAGGCATGCGTGCTCACACAGACACACACACTTCAAATGCACACACACACACACACTTCCTGCCTCCAATGTAGGAAGATATTTACAATCTCCAAACCCAAAAAGCATTGCTATCTAGCATACTCAAGGGGCCCCTTCCTGCAAATCCAAAAAACAGCGACCCTAACAGGACAATGGGCAAACGATAGGAACAGGCAATTGACAGGAGGGAAATCCCCAAACCCAGGCATATGACAAATTGAAGATCAAAGAAATGCACATGAAAACCACAACCAGATGACATTCTACACCTTCTAGACTGTGGCAAGAACTAGAAAGCTGCACGCTTCCCAAGTTGGCCAGGTGGGAGCACAGGCACCTCATGCCATGCTGCAGGTACCTGCCAACCCCCTGTGATGGCTCCTGAGTGAATACCCAGGCAATGCCCCACCTCCCTGCAAGGAAGTACCCAGGGAGGTGTCCATGTGCATTGTTTTCAGATATGTCTTCTTTCCCTAGAAGCAAATTCTCAACTGACGATTCTGGCAAAAGTGATTTATTAAGGAAGCATTTCAGGAAAAACTGGTGAGGGAGTGAGGAAGTAGGAGGAGGCCAGGCAGGGGTGCAGCATCCCACAGAGTCCTACAGAGGGTGGCCTTGGCTCACGCCCATCGAGGACCCTGGGAACAGTGCAGGTCACATTCCAAGAGTATTTGCATGCCTCCACCCTGTCCTGGAGTGCGCACTCCCAGCCGCTCCCAGCCTCTGAGGTCAGTTCGCCAACAAAGAGCCACAGGTGCTGGCTTTTGGGACCCTAATAGTGCTGCCCTACATTGAGAACGTGTCTGCAAAGCAGCAACACATGTTTTGCAAGAATCCAGCCAAATAGCAAGATGCACATTGAACACATTAGAATGGCTCCATGGGAGAGAGGGTGGGAGGGGTCACGGGACTAGGAAATAGGGCTACTGGGAAATGAGCGCTGTGAAGAAAGAAAATACAAGTGCAGAGGCTTCTGGGGGCCCCTGATGGAGAAGCGGAGGGATGGAGGGGTATAATTATGTCAACCCTCCCTCCTCTCCTGAGGTCCAGAAAACCCCAAAACAATCAAACAAACACTCCAATCCCTGCCTAGGGCTCATGCTTGGGTGGTGCCCAACTCAGAGTCTTGGTTACTGAATCCCTGACCAAGCCACAGTGGCCAGGCAGGGGGCCAAACACTCAACCCTCAGAACCCCACCCATGTTCCCCGTTAGGCGGGAATGAACTTGGACCAGCCAACGGAAGTAACGTCAGCCCAGCCAGGAGCGGCTGTGCAGAGTCCTGAGCCCCAGTCCTTCCTTGCCAAGCCCAGCCCCTGCAGAGGGTGGGATGGTCACCAGGCAGATGATCGTGTCCTGCCCACACCCCCGCTGCTGGACCCTTGCTGGGAAAGGGACAGGGCCTCAAGGTCGCATCTGGCTCCTCCTGCCATGCAGAACAAAAGCCTCGAATGGACATTATTGGCTTAAGTTTTATTAAACAAATACATATACAGTCCTCTGTATGGTTCAACCACTATTCTAAACACAGCTACTAATGAGAAAACAGGCATAGAGAAGGTAACTAACGTGCCCAAGGTCACATAGAGGGCTCAGGTAAGTAAGGTAGGTCCAATTAACCATGCTGAAAGAATGCTCAGAGACAGGCTTCAAACCCAAAGCTTGCTGAATTGACAAGCTCACTCTGTCCACTGCCTCGCCTCCTTGGAACATTCCAGAAAACTCTAGCTTTTGCCCCAGTGGAACCTCCCAAGGGCCCCCAAAACATCAATCTGGCAAGATTCGGGGTGTGCATTTTACAGACGGAGCAAGGCAAGGCTCCGGGTCCTCTGCGATTTTCTCCCCCAGGTCCCTCTGCCTCTGGTAAATAGCCTGAATGCGAAATGCCTCCAATCTCGGTTACAGGAGAAGCCCTTTGGAGGCGGGAGTCATTCATTTATTCATCCATCCTCCAAGGATATGTGGAGCCTTCTGCGCCCCAGTGCTGGCATGGCTGCTGGGATGCAGCACACCATGGGTGAGAGCACACCTTTTCTCTCTGCAGCCTCCCCCTAACCCTGCAAGGTCTTGGCATCAGTCCCACTTTACCAACGGGGATGTCTGAAGCCGAGGCAGGGGAGCGAGTAGCTTGCCTCACACCTGCCTGGTTGGTTGATCGATAACAGTGTCAAGCAGGGATTGCAGGGCTGGAGGAGAGCAAGGCTGGGTGTTTACCCTCCAGCTCCTTCCCTGTAGGGTCTCTATGGGTCGACTTGGCCACAGCTACACTCTCCAGGCGCCAAGAACCACTGCTCCCTCTTGCCCCTCCGCCTAGGGGCAGTGAGTTCTCCTTGCCATTACCAGGACTGGGATTCAAAAACCGAGTTCATATGGATCCAGGGCCCCACCTCCTCTGGCTGTTCCCTTGCTGGTGTGTGTCCTAGGGGCTCAGTGTACAGCAGGGCCGGGGGCCATCTGGGCAGCAGATATTTGCCTTCTGCTTCCTTGATTAAACCCCTTTGCCCAGTGGGTTCCTTACGTCGCAAAGCACTGGCTGCTTTTCTGCCCTGGTCTGTCTGTCCTTTGTCTCTTTCCCTACTTCCACCTCTGTCCTGTTCTTACTCTCTTCTGTCTCATATCTGACTTGTTCTTTCTGCCTCTCTCTCTCCCCTGGTCTCTGTGTTTGCCTCTCTTTGTTCCTGGCCCTCTCCATCTATTCCATCTCTCTGCAGTCTCCCTGTCTTCCCCGTCTCCACCTCCTCCTCTTTCTCTTCCCATGTTGCCTCCATCTCCTGCAGGCCGGTCATCGGTCAGCCCTCCCCCTCTGACAGGCTCAGCTGCCCCTCACCTGCAACATTCCTCACCTGTGCTCCCAGCCAGCCCAAGCTTCCAGCAGCCGCTCTGTCAATCTGCTGTCTCTTTCATCGCAGCCTACCACTAACCTCTTCCTGAAAGCAGGCCACAGGCCAAAAGCGGGGGCTTTATCAGGGCCTGTGGGCGTAAGAGCCCATCAGGGAAACTGGAAACATTCCTCGCTCTGCAAATGACCATGTTTGGCCTGGCTCCTGTCCCCATCTTCTCCCCACATGCCCCACCCTGACCGTCCAGCCAGATGGCTCAGACACCTCTCCTCCAGTTCTGTCAGCCTCCAAAAGTTGCTGGGAGGCCCCTCAGAGGACATCTCTTGCAGAAGAGAAACCAGGACCCAGAGAGTGCATGACCCTCTCTAAATCATAGACAGGAGGGACTTGGTCTCTTGCTTATGTTGTATCCCCAGAGCCCAGAACTGTGCCTGGCACTTCCGTAACTTGTGCCTCAGTGTGGTCCACATAGACTGTTGCATAGATTTGCAAATAGGGAATCAGAGAGGTGAAGTGACTAGTCCAGATTCACACAGCCTTTAAGCATCAGCTCAGGATTTGAACCAAGGACTTTTTGACCCCAGAGCATAAGATCACAGCCTTAGCCAGCAGCTGAAATATAATGAGGCCTGCCAGTCACCACTCTTGCCCTCAAACATGTCTCTTCTGAGCAGCATACCAGCCTCCCCCAGGCCTGGACGACTGTAGGTGCTGATGTCTTCGCCTGCTGCCAGAGTTTCTGGGCTCGTCCCGTTCACCAGATCTCCTACCCTCCAGGGCAGAGAGAAGGGGCAACTCATCTCCCAAGGATGGCTCCAGAGACACCTCCACATCCCTGTATCCGCAGGCTCTGAGTGACTCGGGAACCTGGAAACCACACAGTGCCTGCAGATGTTCCAACCACAGGCCTGGCTGCCAGCCCCAGGACAGAATTAGCTCCGTGTCAGGACAGAATTTCCTGCCTGGTCCCACGCCCACATGCGGGAGCTCGCACTGAGTCACCGCAGCAGAGCACAGTGGCACGGGCTGCCTAACAGACTATCCCATTTTCTTTAGGATTTGGAAGGGGCCACGACGGAGCTTAGGACTCCATAAGAATGGGCAAAAACAAGGAGCTTATGCCCCTGAACCCAGACAGCCCACCTGCTTAGAGGCCAGGAAGAGCAGCTGATGAGCACACGGACACAGGAAGACCCCCCAAAATATTCACGCCACTGCCTGGCATCCTCCCATTAGAACACTACTCCTTGAGCCTTAAAAGCATTTCCTTCCTCCCCGGGGATCTCTGTCTCCAGATCGCTGTCTGTTCTGTGCCCTACAGGCTGACCTGCTTGAAAGCTCAATAGGCTGTTTGCCCTCTGACCTCTGGTTTGATCTACAACTGCAGGCGTGGAACGTGCGGTTGGTGCAAACCCTCCAGCTCCCTCCCTGTCAGGGGTGTGCGGCCACAGTCACGCTCCTTGGGTGCCATAACTACTTCCTGCTCTAGCGCCTCGGTCTAGGGGCAGTGAGTTCTCGCCTTCACTGGACCCGGAGCGTGGTAGGGATCCCTTGTACTGTCTACCCTTTTGTCAGTCCTCCCCTGACTAAGTTCTCATTAATCGCCTCATTTGAGTGGGTCGTCTGTCTCCTGCCAACACTCTGACTCAGAAACCAGACTCTCCACGCCTCCCCCTCCCTACCTACCCCGACATCTATCAACAAGTTCTTCCCATTTTGTCTTCCCAACAACTCACAAATCTGAGCATCACCTCTGCTTACCTATGTGGCTACCTGGGACTCCTAACTGGTTAGAAACCTATCTACCTAGTACATAGACAATTTTATTCCTAGTAGACAAATCTTTTCAAGAAGCAAACCACATCATGTCACTCCTTGCTGAAAACCTCTTAGCACCTCCTTGTTCTTAGAATCAAGACCAATGCCTTACTATGGCCGGAGCAATCTAGACCCTGCCTACCTGAGGACTGCGCTGAGGCTCAACCCCAGACCCAGACTGAACTCTGACCAAGTTCCATGAGAACACGCCGTTGCAAACTCAGCCTCATTATCTTATTGGACACCTAGCTGCCCTTTTACCATCTCCCCAGCAGCCATTCCTAGCCACAGAAGGTCCCCAACAAGAGCATTTGATGGACATCTGTCCTTCCAGGCCAGGAAGCCCCTGTAGCCCCCAGTAATGGGTCCTGTGCACAAGCCCTAAGTATCTTCCCAGCCACCCAGCTTGTGCCTCTCCCCATAAACACTGCCCCAGCCCCTGAAGCTGCCCTATAAACAAATTTTCTCCCCTGCGCATATCCCACTGGACTGGGAGGCCCAGCACCATATTCTGTTAATCCCCTGACGTCAGCCTTGGGTCCACTCATGCAAATAATCCCCAAGCTATGAACACATTGTAGCTACAGGGCAGCTGGTGCTGGGGCTGCTCACGGCTTGCTCAGGATGTGGTCGAGAAGGCAGCTAGGGTGAGTGACTTCTGCCCATGCTGGGGGCCAGCCTGTGGTGCGCACTTGGTGCGCTGTTCTGAGTGTGGGCTTGGAGTCTCAACTCTGGGAGGTGGCGGAGGCCCCACATGCCTTACAACCAGGACAGCACAGCTCACCCTCTGCCCTTGCTTCTCTTCTCTGGCACCCTGAGATACCTAGAAAGTGGCAACTCAAGCAACTTCCCCAGCCACAGGGTCCCAATCTGCCAGGGGGCAGGGAGAAGGGCGCGGAGGTGGAGAACCCAGACTCATCCGCTCGGCAGCCCTTGTGTTTAAGTCCCATGCCTCTCTCCTTCCTTCTCTGTTGCTCTGGCAGATGAATGAGAAGAACATTGCACCAGGCCCCCCAGACTCACACAAGAGCCCTGGCCAGGTATACTAGATGCAGCAGGCCATGCTGTGAAGGAGCACTAGACCCTAGCGTGTCTGCGTTAAATAACATCAATAATAACCACCGTAGTAACTACATTCTAGTGAACACCCACTATGTGTGCTAGGACATTGAGAAGCCCTTTTTGAGCATCATCTCACCCAACCCCATGAGACAGTGACCCTTATAATGTCCATTTTAGAGCTGAGAAACTGAGCCCCAGGGAGGTTAAAAGTCTTGCCTCACAAGGTCAGGAGATCGAGACCATCCTGGCTAACACGGTGAAACCCCGTCTCTATTAAAAATACACAAACAAAATTAGCCAGGCGTGGTGGCGGGCGCCTGTAATCCCAGCTACTCTGGAGGCTGAGGTGGGAGAATGGTGTGAACCTGGGAGGCGGAACTTGCAGTTAGCTGAGATCCCACCACTGCACCAGCCTCGGCGACAGAGCAAGACTCCATCTCAAAAAAAAAAAAAAAATGTCTTACCAAGGTTATGTGGCTGGTGAAGGGCAGAGGTGGAATTTGAACCCAGATGAAGAATCTCATGCTCTTTCTTTTGTAACACACAGGCTCTACTTAGCAAATGTCCTTAAATATATCCCTGACTCTTTGGTCCCTCAATTTCCCCATCTACGAAACAAGGAGGGTTGGAGTTATCTCAAAGTTCCCTCTCAGCTTTGAAAAGACACCATAACTGAATGAACCAAGTGTCTATTTCCAGCCATGGGGCCAATATAAAAACACGGCACGACTCTGCTCCATGCTGTGTTATCCTGGGCAAGTTGCTTTACCTCTCTGAGCTGCACTGGAGTCACCTACGAAATGGCAATAATAAAATCTTCCTTTCAGGAAATCGGGTCAGCGGGAGGGTCTGGATAATGGGATCTTCTGGGATCCTGACAGCTCTAAGATCTCTGGGCCAGAGGTTCAAGATTGATTTACGTTCCATCTGTCCCGCCACTCCAAGAGCAAGACTGGGGTCCTGGCTGCCTGCAACAAGGTTGTGTGATGCATCTCTCATTCCAAGCTGCACGGCAGCTAAGAGCCCACTCTTGAGAGTCAGCTAGACCAGGTTCAAAGACCTTTCCTAGTTCAGTGACAGTGGACAAATTGCTTCTCCTCCCTGAGCCCCATCTGTAAAATGGGCTATTAGTACTTCCTTCCTGGGGTGAGCATGAGCGTGTCGTGACACAGTGATGTGGACATGGCACCTGGTACACAGCAGGAGCTCAGCAAATGTCTGCATAGAAAAACCAGCTTGTGATGTTCCGTGAGCCCCTGTCCCACAATAGAGAGGACAAGGCTGAGTCCAGCTGGCTGGTTCTGCCCAAAGGAAAGGGCTTTGTTTCCAGAAATTAACAGAGCTCAGAGAGTAGCCTGGATAATGTCTAGAAGCCTCGGGAGGAGAGCCAAGCCGCAGGACAGAGATGCCTCTCGGCCTCCTCCCAGGCCCCTTCTGCCCCGGGCTGGATGAGGAAGCCATGGCTTCTGCCATTCCCATCCTCAGCTCGGCCTCCACCTCCCCGGCATCCCTACATCCTCTGCAAGAGGCTCTGCAAAGCATGTTTCACTTTACTCAAGTCCCTCAGTTGAAACCAAGCTATTGTCTGGCCTCAGTCGGGACAGGGCATTAACACCTAACAAGGAGGTGGCCATGGCTGGGTGACCTAGACCCGCTCTCCACACCTCCAAGTCTCTCTTTCCACTTCTGGGGCATGTGGACCACCCAACATACCACGATGGTGAAGGAAAATAACCTCTGTGGCACACCTAGAAAAACAGCCAGCCCTTCGTCAGGTCACACACAATGGCACTTTCCCGTCATTCTCATTTCACAGATGACAAAACTGAGATTCAGAGTCACTGAAGTGAGCAAGTGAGCACGTGGGTAGAACCCGGAGCCCCAGGCTGGGCTTCCAGCTTCTCCTCCCTTGGTTTTCCATGGAGTCATGTTACATATCGTCTGGAACTAGGTTTCGGATCTAGCTCCAGCACTTCCTGGCTGTGTGACGTCATATAGGTTACTTACCTCTCTCAGCCTCAGGAGCCTCCTGGGTAGCATCTGTCTCAAGGAGTTGTGAGGATTCAATGAAACAAGGCTGGTGAAGTGCTTGTCACCACCACAGCCACTGCGTTAATAGGGAAAGGCAATTTCTTTCACAGGGTGAAACTGAGATGTGTTTCTACCGCTCCCACAGTGAAGCCCACTGTTTTAGGGTCCCAGGAGAATTTGGCAGGGCACAAGCCCCTTCCCAGCTCTCTCCTCTGCTCATTCCCTGAGCACATCTGGTCCAGCGTAGCCCCGCCCGGACCTCTCGCTGGCCGCTCAACAGCCTGTTCCCTCAACAGCAGGCCACCTTGTTCTGGAGACTTCCTGCCACGTCTTGACTGTTCCCCTCCAGGGCTCCTGTCACTGTAGGAAGTGTGCTCAGCGTGGGCCCAGGGAGCTGGGAATGAGGTTTGGCACCTCTTCTTGGAAGAGGTCAGAAAATAGAGGTTCTACTGGAGGGTGAGGACGGGTAGGGCAGGGGCCCCTCCAGACAGGCTGACTCAAATCCCTCAGGAGGCTGAGAAGCTTCCGACAAGACAATCTTGACGTTGGGCTCAGCTCTGAAGGCCAAAGATTCTTCCTTCCAGTCCTCTAATCCTCCTGTTTCCCTTCCTCCATACTTCCAAGAAATAGTCATCAAATTCCTATTATGAGCCAGGCCTGGATCTGAGTACTGGGGTTGCAGCAGGGAACAAACCAGACACATCCCTGACCTTGGAGTTGGGGTGGGGGGGTTGTCAGGGGTGACAGATGCTAAACAGTCAAGTAAACAAACAGATAATAAGGAAAGCAAACACATCTGGAGCCAGACTGCCTGAGTTTGAATCCCAGCTCTGCTGTGTGACCATGGGCAAGTCACTACACCTCTCTGTGCCTCAGTTTCCTCATCTGGAAAATAGGAGTCATCATTGCTCCTCCCTCACAGAGTTGTTACAAGGATTAAATGTTGGTAATGGGTTTATGTTGGTAATGTTTTAGAAGCATGCTTGGTTCATCTGAAGCTCTATGTAAATGCCGAAAAAATAAAATGAATATAATAGCAGGCAGTGATTTGTGCTGTGAATAAAATATGAAGAGGGTCATCTTTTCAGAGAGGCTTCTTGGAGTGCCCTCTCTAAAATAGAATTCCCCTCTGCCAGCATTTATGCCCTGTTCCACCTCTGAATGGAGACCTGAATACACAGAGAGGGAGACATGGGCTGGTGATGCGGAAGAGCATGGTAGCCAGTGGGAAGAGCAGATGCAAAGGCAGGAGGATCGCTTGAGCCCAGCAGCTCAGGGCTGCAGTGAGCTATGATTGCACCACTATACTCCAGCCTGGGTGACAGGGTGAGACCTCCATCTCCAAAAAAAAGCCAGTAGTGGGCAACATCTAAGGGTCACACTCCTTGCCAGATGCTGTGGGAGTAAGATGGCCCAGCCACTACCTTCATGTAGAGAAAGTGGGTGCAGGAACAGATCATGGCACAGTCAGTATTCTGAGACGTCACCTAAATGCCAGGCTTCCAGCAAACTGGCCATGCTGGGCTTGCATTACAGAACAGTGTTATCCACAGTCCCCACCCCTCCCTATTTTCCCCTGGGGTAATAAGCCAGTTGCAATTTGCCATTGAGTTTGTCCAGGGCCTCTGCTGTGGCAGAAATAAGTGCAATCCAGTGAGAGAAAGAAGAACCAAGACATTCTCACTTTCAGCTTTCATAGGAGAGCACATATTTCTTTGTGGACATGAAAAATGTTCATAAATGGGTCATTTGGGTCTCCTGCCTGGCCCTGTTGGTCACTGAGTGTGTGGCCCTGGCTCTGCACAAAGTAAAGGGAAAGGGCTGGGGGAATCAGGGGATGCTTCCTGGAGGAGGTGGCATTTGAGCTGAGCCTTGGAGAGGATAAAGCCTTTGCCAGATGGAGCAGCCGAGGGAAATGATATACATACCTGCAGAGACACAGAGGCTTGATAAAATGTGGATAGGGGCTGTGTGTGTGTGTGTGTGTGTGTGTGTGTGTGTGTGTGTGTGTGTTTGTCTTAGGGGAGGGGAGAAGGCAGGAGATGTGGCTAAGGAAAGAAGAGAGTTTCAGATTGTGAGATCCCTGCAAGCCATCAACTTCATCCTATGGGCAATAGGGAGCCATGGATGGTTTTAAGCAGAGGGTGCCATCTTTCTAAAAAGATTCCAGCTTCTAACCTGGGTGGCTGATGTGAGGGCTATATTGAAGAGGAGAAGCTGGAGGCAGGAGAATAGCAAGAGGCCTGGTGAACTGAGGGCCCTTCTGCCAGTTCCAGGCTGACCCAGAAAGTGCAGTTTTTGGAGGCTCCAGGCGTCAGGATATCCCATCAGAGACCCGGGAAGCCCAGCACTCTCTATTTTTCTTGAGGATTTTTCCTCAGCCCACAAGGACTGGTTTGTTTCCAGAGCCATTTCCATGGCAACCACCAATGCTCCAAGAAAGGTCTTGAGTGAGCGGAGGAGTGAGGACCAGAGATACTCAGATGGGTCTTCACGGGAGAAGTCAGGTCACAGAGAGGGGCCCATACTATCCAGTCCTGGGGGCTGAGAGCCATCTTCCCCTGGAGTCTGTGATGCCACAGATAAGCTATGATTGCCATGGTAACACTGAGTCCCCCATCCCTGGGCCTCATGGACCCAGGGCCTTTCAGCAGGGGAGTAGGCAGAGATAGGAGGGAGGCAGTGCTGAGGGGCAGCCAGAACCTGTAGCTTACCAGGCACATCCCAGGACATGTGTGTGAGGCAGGTAAGTTTGAAGACCGCCTCCCCACCCCCCGCCCAGGAGATAAGCAGGGTGCAGATGAAGGAGCAGTCTCTGGGGTCTGGTGTTGGGGTTCTGGAAAGGCAACCCCCACTGCAAATTGATGCCAGATACACGCTGCTGCTATGCCTTCAATTCCACCATCAGGGTCCTGCTTTCAACTCTCCCCCAGTGAACTGAAGTCAATGTCGTGATGACGGTGGAGAAGCAGAGGCCCACACACAAAGAGGAAGGAGCTTTTGGACACAGTTATACAGCAGAATGCAGCAGGACTGGGACTCAGATGCCAAAACCATTCCAAATATGTCACATCCAGTTAGTAGTTGACGTGAATGTGTGTATGTGTGCGTGTGAGATATTAACGCTTAAAAGTGCTAGGGAGACCGGGCAGGGTGGCTCATGCCTGTAATCCCAGCACTTTGGGAGGCTGAGGCAGGAGGGTCACTTGTAGCTAGGAGTTCAACACCAGCTTGGGCATCACAAAGAGACCATGTCTGTAGGAAAAAAATAATAATAATTTTAAAAATTAGCCAGGTGTGGTGACACACACCTTGTAGTCCCAGCTACTCAGGAGGCTAAGGTGGGAGGATTGCTTGAGCACAGGAAGTCGAGGCTACAGTGAGCTATGATTGCACCACTGTACTCCAACTTGGGTAACAGAGCAAGACCCTGCCTCCTAAAAAGACATAAAGTGCCAGGGAAAGGATGCTAAGGGGAAAAGGCAGCACAGAGAGGGAGAGCTGGTGGAGACAAGAGGCAACAGGAGGAAGCGTGGGCCACTGAGCATGGGCATTAGCCTCCCTTCCCCTTGGACAGCCCAAATGAGGTCAGTAACCCAAGGCCCAGGACAGGGCTGCAGGACTCATGGGAAGTCCCAGGCTAGGGGCAGGGAGGGACTGCTGGGGGGACCTCCGAGGCCAAGTCCTTCCAAACCAAACTACTCCCTGTGCTCAAGGAGCCCAGTACCCCTGAGCATGGTTCAAAGTACCTGGGCCTCTGCTCTTGCAGGTCCCTCTGCCTGGGGTGTGCTTTTCACAAGCATCCCCTTGCTCCTCCCAGCCTCACGTGCACAAATCCGGGCAGAGCAGGCAGCAAGGTGACAGGAGGAAAGAGAGCCATCCTGCTACGTGCCAGGCACCTAGCTGTGAATTTGACTTCCCCTCATCTCCTTGTGTCCTGACAACCCATCTTCCCCCTGGCCTGAGGAGCGGAAGAACATTACTCCATTCCACAGATGTTGAAACTGAGGCTCTGAAAGGAATGAGATCAGGATCACCACCCAGTGCCTGGTGGAGCCAGGACTTGAACTCAGACCTGTGGGAACCCAAGGCATCTATACCCTTATCACAGCACTTCCAAGCATCATGGATGGGCTGACGGGCCCCTTTCGCTACAAAGCACTCCTTCCTCCCTAGGACTTCCCTTACATCCCGCCAGCACAGCTTCTCCACGGGGAACAGCCCTCACCCGCTGACTGTCACGGGGTCCTCGGGTGCAGCTCTGGGGTGAGAGGAACCAAAACTGAGAGTCTGGGGCTGATGGAATCCACCCCCTGCTTATGAGGCACCGATGGCATACTCAGTGCCTTCACTCACAACAAACCTTCAAGGTAGATATTTTCATTCCCATTTTTCGGATGTGGAAATTAAGGCATAGAGAAGCAAGGGCACTGGCCCAAGATCCCACAGTAGGAAGGGACAGAGGGGAGGTTTGAATCTGCGCTGTCCTGACTCCAGAGTCCATGTCTTAAGTGACAGTCACTGTCCTTCATGTTCTGTGCCTTGCCTGCTGCACGTGGGGCCCTGCGATCTTGTATCAGCTGTCCCCACCTGTGCATCTGTCCCCACCTTGCACATTCGCAACCCTACCTCATTGCCTTGGGCTACTCAGAGACTCCAAATCACTCCCCCTCTGCACAGTCTCCACAGGCTGGCCAGACTCCCAAGGCAGGGGGGGCTGCAGAGGCCTGTCCAGCCACATGGAGTTTTGAAACATCCCAGAGCCCTGAGCTGCCCCAGGGTCCTCCTGCCTAGGCTGCTAGCCCCGAGCACAGAGGCCTTGGAGCGCTCAGGCAGGCTCTGGCCCCTTGGAATTTCCTGGCTCCAGCCCAGGCAGCTGACAAATGGACTGGCACCACTGCCAGCAATCAGGACGGTGGAGTATGAGATCCCACCCTGTTCCCAGGCACAGGGAAGGAGGGGCAGGCTG
Source organism: Macaca fascicularis (assembly GCF_037993035.2). Taxonomy (NCBI): domain Eukaryota; kingdom Metazoa; phylum Chordata; class Mammalia; order Primates; family Cercopithecidae; genus Macaca; species Macaca fascicularis. The sequence continues at coordinate 115,154,958 of NC_088385.1, forward strand.
CCCTTCCTTTTGACCCCGTCACCAGGCTGTCACTTCTCCCAAGGCAAAGCCCAAGCCTTGACCCAGGAGGGGTCTTGCTGGAAACATTGCCCCCCACCCTACCCCACCCCACCTTCCATGGAAAACAAAAAGCTGCTTGAAGACCAGAGGAAATTCCAGAATCCTAAAAGTCATTGCTGGAGAGGCTTTAGGATCAAGGGGTCTTGTACCCTCATCTTACAGGAAAAGGGAAGTGGGTCAGTGTGGCTGAGAGCTTAAGCCTCATTCAGTTACAGCAAATCCACACATGAATCCCAGCTCGGCCCTTCCCATGCTATGTAATCTTGGGTTACCAAATCACAGACTCCTCGTCTGTAAGGGGGGTCAATGTAAAGATTTCATGTGAGATCATGTATGTAGGGTGCATAGGGTGACCGACCAGTTGTCCTGGTTTGCCAGAAACCAAGGGGTGTCCTGGGATGCAGACTGTAAAGTGCTCAAACTGGAATGTCCCAGCAAATCAGGGCCCGCCGGTCACTCCATGAACATGAAGAGACTGGCTCCAACAAACCTGCCCTTTGGCTATTATGTTTAAAGAGAGCTATGTCTGGAGTCAGCTATCAGTGAGTTTGAAACCCCCACTAGCAGAACTTCTAGAAAGACTTGTCAAGTCTTTAGAAAGCTCTTCCTTTTTTTCTCTAAACTGACCTTGAGCAACCTGCCACATTCATGTCAGTGTTGGTTTAGGCCCCTGGAGTCACACAGGACGAGCCAGCCACCTCCCTCCCCAGGCAGCAGCCACTTCCTCCCTTTAATCTCAGCCAGCACTTCCTCTGCATCATTCTTAACCCCTTGCCAGCCGACCCCCACCAGGCCATCCAAGCTGCTCTCCTGGGTTGGGGAGGGGTGCCACAATACGTTTTTGCTTGCAGATTTGTTGATTTTTTTATTTTTGTTCACTTATATACTGGCGTGATGCAGCTGTGGATGGTGGGAGGTTCAAAAGAGGCTCACTTATACAGGGAACATAAAGTAAAAGAGGGAAGGGAAACATGGGTAGAGACAGAAAATGGAGCCACGGCTAAGGGTGAAATGCAGGGGACAAAAAATATCCTAAATGCTGACAGTGTCTGGACCACACACTGGACCCCCAGCTTCCTGAAAGGGGGACCCAGTTACATGAGTCACACGCTCCTTGTGAAAAAGCAAACCCACTCAGGGGGAATGGCAAGGCCTCCTGATGCTAGGAGCAGGAGGACTGTCTCCAGAAGCGTGTGGAGAGAAGACATGGGGGATCTGATCACGGAACGGGGCCTCCAGTTCCTGAATGTTTTAAGGGAGGCACCAAACACTCACTGACGGACAGCACTGCCCCAAACTGCAATTCAGTAAAAGCCGCTTTTCCTAGATGTGACTGTGAGTTTCAGTCTACACAACCAAAGAATCCAAATTCTTTGGATTACATGCATTGCTGGTGTAATCCAAAGAATTTTCTAAAATATCTGAGAAGGGGCCTGAACCGTGGCCTTTAAGTCATTCTCCCTGACGTTGTTTTCTCAGAACTGAAGCCTTGGTAGCAGTAGCAGTGGTAAGCGGGACACTACTCTTTCTTTTTCTCCCCCTCCCCTTTTTAAATTTTATTTTATTTTAATTTTTGGAGATAAGGTTTTGCTATATTGCCTAAGCTGGTCTTGAACTCCTGGCCTCAAGTTATCCTCTCGCTTTGCTTCCCAAAGTGCTAGGCTTACCAGCATTATCCATCATGCCCAGCCCAAGGGACATCATTCTCTATGGCCCAGGCTCGAACACAATCTTTTTGTTTTGAGACGGAGTTTTGCTCTTTTTGCCCAGGTTGGAGTGCAACGGCACAGTCTCGGCTCACCGCAACGTCCATGTCCCAGGTTCAATCGATTATCCTGCCTCAGCCTCCCAAATAGCTGAGATTACAGGCATGCTTCACCACACCCGGCTAATTTTGTATTTTTAGTAGAGATGGGGTTTCTCCATGTTGATCAGGCTGGTCTCAGGTGATCCACCCGCCTCAGCCTCCCAAAGTGCTGGGATTACAGGCATGAGCCACTGCACTCAACCCAAACACAGTCTTTCTCCACACCAGCTGGGGGTGGGCCTGGGGCATCCTTACACTCACTTATCTGTGAACATGTTTTATGAAACAGACAATCCTGACAAGGATACACTTGACACACAGGTGGAGTGACCCTCCATCCTGGCTTGCCCACGACAATCCCTGTTTATGCTTTTTGTCAAGCTCCTTTCATTCTCAAAGTGTCCCAGTCTGGACAATAAATCCTAGTTTCCCTACTCATAGATCACTCCCTCCTCTGGCCCAGAAGCTCCTGTGTCCTGGCCTTGCCCACCTACTTGTGCCAGGCCCTAAGCTAAGCACACGTCCTGTGTCATTAAATTCCCATAAGGGTCCGGTGAGGCAGGTACCACCATGATCCCCATTTAACAGATGAGGAAATGGAGGCTCAGAAAGGCTGTAGTTGCTGTCTCAGGAGGTAGCCACGTGCCAGGAACGTTCCAGGATTTAAACACCAGTTGTTTCTGCACAGGCGGCTACTTTCACTACCTCTATTTTTCAGATGCAAAGACTGAGCCTTAGTTCACCAATAAAAGGGTGAACTAAGGCCCTTACCAAAGCCCCTATGGTTTCAGCCAGGAAAGGACCACAGAATGTCCAAATTTCAGAGTCAGCTTCCTTCAATCCAGGCTCATGAGCTGTGAGTCCTTGGGCAAGTGACATGGCCTCTCTGAGCCTTGATTTATCTCATCGGTAAAATGAGGATGAATCTTGCAACTCACTATTGGGTGAATGAGGAGTAAACGCAGGACCGGCACCTGGACCCTGCGCCTCAGCCCAGCTCTTACAGCTCTACCAGGAGGGGACGTGTTCCCCCAGGAAGCTCACAGTCCTCAGCGGAACCAGTGCATACTTCATGGAGTCACTGCAAAATGAAAGGCAGCCCCTTATTCAAAAATTACTGAGAATTCAGGATGGCAGCAGCCAAGTGTTAAACCAAGCGCAGGCCTTCTGAGCCCTGTGTGGCTGCACTGGTCACCAGCCCGAGATGCTGGCCCTGCCCCTCAGCTCTGGGGAATTGGAGGGAAGAGCCCTCTTCACTTCAGGCCCCAACAGGGCAGGGGCTTGGCAGGGTGGGTGATCTTAGGAGGGAGGAAGGAGCAGCACAGCCAAGAAAGAGCAGAGAGAACAGAGGATAACACCTCCTCAACGTAGACAGAAAGAGATGGGGAGGAGGGGCAGGGAGAGGAAAGCCAGCAGGAAGAGGAGAGATGCAGGACTGGAAAGAGGAAGACAGAGCGGCCAGGGCAAAGCTGCAAAGTGGCAGAAGAAAGACGAAGGCAGAGTGAAGAAAGTCCCCAGGAAGAGAGACCCAGAGGGAAGAGGAAAGGGCAAGGCTAAAAGGAGTCTTCTGCCAACTTCTGAGAAGGTTTAACAAGACCCCACGGAGCCACCTAGTGTGGGCAGGGAGGGCCCCAGGAATAGCTGTCCTCCTGGGGTGGGGGTCATTTGCTGTTGCATTTGCATACATTTAAAAGCACAGGAAAGGCAGTGCTGGGGATTTCCAAAATTCCCAAAGATCAGGGAGCTATGGGCAAGGTGTCAACCCCATAGCAGAAATGGGTGGGGCTTTTGCTTTGGGATGGAAAGCCAGAGCCCCCTGGCAATGGGTTAGACCATGCACTGGTTGGAATTGCCAATGGGAGCTCAATCACAACTTACTGCAGCCTCAATCTCCCTGGGCTCAAGTGATCCTCCCACTTCAGCCTCCTGAGTAGCTAGGACTACTATAGGCGTACACCACCACACCCCACTAATTTTTTTTGTATTTTATAGAGATGGGGTTTTGCCATGTTGACCAGACTAGTCTCCAACTCCTGGACTCAAGTGATCCCCCCACCTCGGCCTCCCAAAGGGCTGGGATTATAGGCATAAGCCACTGCACCCAGCCTCAATGTCATGGGTTGATTTTAACAGGAAAAGGTGTGATTTAACACACAGCCTGTTTGGTGGTGGGCTAGAGGCAGTGTTTGGGAAGGTCTGGCAGACACAAGATGAGCTAAAAGCTATTCCAGGCAGTTCTCTTCATTGAGCATGGGTTTCAGTCATTGTCTGCTCTAGAGGTTCTCTTCATCCATGGATATTAGCGTCAAGGACAGCCCACAAGAACACATTGTTTTCCCTACAAACATTTCACCAAGAGCTCAAGGGTATTCTTGGAATGAGATGGCAGGTCCACTATGAGACATAGGTATTGACTGACTACCCATGGCCTCAGGAGGCCACCAGGAATGCATCACAGTCACAAGGATGATGTGGACACTGGAGGGAGAGGTGGGCTCTGTGTACACCCCACAGGACTCTCTCAGCTGGTTCAAAGTGGGCCAAAGGTGGCCTCATTCTGACATCAAGGAAAGACGTAGTCAGCTGGACAATAAATCCAGCTAGTTTGAAAACCCCAAATGTGGTTATGTCACAGTCAAGGAGAAAATAGGAATGAAAACCATGGGCCTTAGAGTTTACAACACATATGCTATTCACATAATAACACTCTTAGCCTAATGGCCATCCATCCACAATTTTAATAGGCTTTTTGAATTTAAATTGCTGACCAGGCATCACAACTCCATCTAACTGGTGATGTTCAAACCATGTAAAACTATAGAAAGATTATAATGAAAAATCTTGCTCCTACCTGCCACCATTGATCCAGTTTCCACTGTACGCACCTTCCTATGTTAGCTCCTTATGTCTCCTTCCAGAGTTTCTTTGGGGAAATACATTCCCTTTTCATTTCATTTCTCTCATTTTGCATAAAAGGTAGTATACTGAACACACTATTTTGCAACTGGCCTTTCTTACCTAACAATATATCTTGGTGATGATTTCTTATTTGTATATTCATATGTACAAAAAATCTTATCCTTTTCGATAGTTGCATAGTATTATATTGGTAGATTTGCCAGCATTTAATTAACTAGTCCCAGGGATGGGCACTTGAGTTGTTTCCAGTTTCTTGTTGTTACAATGTTATAATAAATCATTGTGTGTGTTACAATGTTACAATTAACTACAAATGTATATCATTTCCCACATATTCTTAATAGAGTCTGGAGTTCTCAAGCCCTGGTCTTTCGTAATGAGCAAATGGGCTTTGAGCACTCCCTTTGCATTGATTGTGCTGTGTTTTGATCCATCAAGAATATCCTTCAGAGCCACTTAGACCTTCAGTCCCCATAGAACCTGGGCCATGTCTTTAGCACAAAGTCTGTCTCATGGGAAGTCAGAGAACCTTGGTTCTTATTTCAGCGGTACTGGCTGTTCCAACTCCCTGTCCTCAGTTTCCGCATTTATCAAAGGGAAATGACAATTGTTTGCAGGGTCACCATGGGGAGCAGGGATCAGGAGAGAATTCTGTGGATATATGACAGTATCCACAGTGAGAGGGAGATTTCTGCCTGAGGCCTCCTTGTTACCCCAGAGGGCAGATCTGTACTCTGTGGGTTCCCAGAGAAGATGCCAGTCAGGCTGCAGGAGGGAGTCTCTGCAGAAAACACAGCAGCCACCCGCCAGTGGCGAGTTTCCAGTGTGATCCCTGATCCCATAGCAGCCAGAGCCTGAGCCCACAAGGAGCCGTGTTCTGGAGGTGGCTTCGGTGGCCCCAAGCAGCCCTGAGAACTGCCAGGGTGAAGCTGCTTTTATTCTGTTTTAAAATAAAACAGTGATCACATTCCCAGGGTGTGGAGACACCCCTCCCCTCCATGAATTAGTCTCAGCTTTCCCAGCCACTCAGGAAAGGATCCAAAGGAATTTTCCACCCATGGCTTATGCAGAGCAAATCCTGGCGGGCAACAGGGTGCCTGCCCCACTTCCAGGCAGGAGTCCTCACCTCCTGCTTTGCAGCACTCACATCTTCCCAACTTGCCTCCCCTGGGACCCCAAGGTGCTGACAGAGGAGCCTTTGTCTCCCTCTTCCTGGCCTCCATGCCCTTTGCCAAGAACCCTGGCCATGATGTCTCTGCTGATGCGGGTTTCCAAGGCTCATTTTGTAACCACGAGCAGAGATCTTTGAAACCGCCACCTCGCTGAGCCATGAGAACCATCACTGCCAACCCTCAGGGTCCTCTCCATCCCTTACTTTGCCCCAGCCTCCCAACAACGTTGAGGACCACCCCTACCTCACAGGTAAGTAAACAGAAACTCAGAGAGGTCAAGCAACTTGCCCAAGATCACACAGCTAGAAAATGAAGGAGCTAGGACTTGAACCCAAAAGCCATGTTCAGTGTGTGATGGTTAAGGGTATAGATTCTGAAGCCAGACCACCTGAGTTCAAAAGCCAGTTCTGTCATTTACCACCTGTAAGACCTCTTTGCTGCTTAAATTCTTTCCTCAGTTTCCCAATCTGTAAAATGGGGCAATACATACCACACAAAGTACATACTTCATAAATAGTATATACCTTCTAAAGTTGGTGTTAGGATATAAGAGAAGGAATATAAACAACTAGAACAATAATACCTGGCCCATGGTAAGTTCTCAGTATATTATCCATTGTTATTATTGTTGCTGTTGTTGAGTATAATTATGAATCTTACCATTATACGACATGGCCTCAGACATAAATGTGGCATGATTGTAAGGGAGTATGATTTAAAAACAAATCAAAACAAAAACCTCCTCTCAGAATTTCTTTCACACTGAGGTATAAATATCTGATGACCTATTACGTATTTCTCATTCTTACATTCAATAAACTTTATTGAGCACAAATTACCTGCCAGGTGTCAGGCTGGGAGAGACAATACAAAGATATAGCTCCCACTCCCAAGAAACCCAAAGCCAGGTAAGGGTGACAGACAATGAGTGAATCATGACAGAGTAAGCCCAGGGCTAGGGGGACCTGTCGGCATAGTATCAACTCCAGCTGCCAAGTCAGGGAAGGCTGCCTGGACAAAGTGAAACTTGAAGGACAAGCAGGAGTTGGCCAGTGGGCAACCCAGGCTGAAGTAACTTCAGAGGCACAAAAGCATTGCACTTTCACGTGATATAGCTGGAGAAGAAGGTTGTGAACTGAGTTGGGATTTAAAGCTGTGATGGTGGAAGGAAACTCAGGCACCGTGTGGAGTAGAAGTAGAGTTTCAGCCAGAACATATGGCCCCTGGTGTCTCTAAAATCCCAAAGGGGTGGCATGAATAGGGGACGAAGCCCCAAGCTTCCCTCCCCAAGCCCTGGGAGGTATGCACCAGGTAAGGGGTGCTTTCTCCTGAGCTCCAGCAGGAGTTCCAACCCGCTCCAGGGATCCGGGACTCAGAATTAACATCCCAGCCCTCAGACTGTGAATACTTCTCCCCCACATTTAGAAAGAGCCAAAGTGCCAGCCCACCTCCCAAGCCCTTCATATAACATATGCCTGATTTCCCAAAAGCAAAGATTTCTCCTTCCTTCCCTGCTTCTTCCATCTTCCCCTCAGCCTCTTCCTCCTCCATGTCCCCTTCCATGGGCAGACTCACAGACACCTGTTCCACTTTGGCCTTCCTCTCCCCAGCTCCCACCCTCCAGGAACCTGAGCCAGCAGCTTAGGACAAACCAGCTCATCAGGTCACACACACATCCACACTGGCTCCACCCACCCTCCTGCTCATTCATTCGTCCTACAAGAGGATTAGAAACTGGACCCCAGAAACTCCAGCACAGCCATATTTGAAGAAACACAGTCCAGCAGCCAAAAGTCCCTGTAGACCTTTGAAATGTTTACTGCCACCTCTCAAAGAACAATAGAAGGGTATTGTAGTGGATGTTTTTCGCACCCAGTCGGGGTCCTTTTCACTAGCAGGGTCCCCCATCTGCCAGCTGCAGGGAATGTTAGATGCTAACAGCTCACGGCTGCCCTCTCCTCCTAAGAATTGCCCTCAGCAGAGCAGGAGCTGCCTCTGCCTGGCTGCCACAGGGCACAATGCTCGCTCCAGGGCTCCCCGGGGCATCAGACTGAAGCTAGTCTCAGCTGAGGCCATATCCTCAATAACCCCTTCCCTCATTCCCCTTCTCCTGAGAGCAGAGTGAGGCACCTGCCTTGAGTGCAAACTTAGGGAGGAGGGTTGCCAAAAACCTCACTCATCCAAAAAATAATAATGTAACATTTTTTCAAAATCAAAGTGACAGCTATTCAGGAGGCTAAGGCGGGCAGATCAATTGAGCCCAGGAGGTCAAGGCTGCAGTGAGCTATGATCATGCCACTGTACTCCAGCCTAGATGACGGTGAGACCCTGTCTCCAAAAAATAATAATAATAATAAATAAATAAATAATCAAAATTAATGTAAAAAATCGCATGATGAGCAAAACATCAAAACAAAAATGGGTTCCATCCTGCAGTTTCGTGCGCCTGTGTCACTCACCACCCCCTAATCCTGACTCTGCCGGAGAGCACACCCTAACACAGAATGTGCACCCGAATCCCTATCTCAGGCTCTGCTTCAGGGAAACCTGATCTGAGACCGGGATCCAGATCAGAACCCACTGCAGGGGTTCTTAGAACATACTCTGACTCATTCCTCTCCTCTGTATTTCCACATCTAAGAGACCCTGATGTCCTTCCCTAGCTCCTCCCCATACAGCCCCATTCCAGCCAAGGCTCTGTCTCTGCTCACTGCCCTGACTGAACTGGGAATTGAGCACACATGGTGATACAGTTTGAATATCTGTCCCCTCCAAATCTCATGTTGAAATCTGATCTCCAGTGTTGGAGGTAGGGCCTAAGGGCAGTGTCTGGGTCGTAGGGGTGGATCCCTCCTGACTGTCTTGGTGCTATCCTCCAAGTAATGAGTGAGTTGTCTATTAGTTCCCACAATAACTGATTGTTTAAAAGGAAGAGGTCGAGGGGAAGGTGGAAGAAGGAGGGAGGGGAGAAAGGAGAAATCTTTGCTTTTGGGAAATCAGGCATATGTTACATGAGGGGCTTGGGAGGTGGGCTGGCACTTTGGCTCTTTCTAAATGTGGGGGAGAAGTGTTCACAGTCTGAGGGCTGGGATGTTAATTCTGAGTCCCGGATCCCTGGAGCGGGTTGGGATCCTGCTGGAGCTCAGGAGAAAGCACCCCTTACCTGGCGCATACCTCCCAGGGCTTGGGGAGAGAAGCTGGGGGTTTTGTCCCCTATTCATGCCACCCCTTTGGGATTTTAGGGAGACACCGGGCTCCAGATGTTCCGGCTGAAACTCTAACTCTGCTCCACACAGTGCCTGAGTTTCCACCATCACAGCTTTAAATCCCAACTCAGTTCACAGCTTTCTTCTCCAGTTGTATCACGTGACAGTGCAATGCTTTTGTGCCTCTGAAGTTACTCCAGCCTGGGTTGCCCAGTGGCCAACTCCTGCTTGTCCTTCAAGTTTCACTTTGTCCAGACAGCCTTCCCTGACTTCACAACCGGAGTTGATACTATGCCAACGGGTCCCCCTAGCACCTTGGGCTTACTCTATTAGTTCCCACAAGAACTGATTGTTTAAAAGAGCCTGGCACCTTCCTTTGCTCTCTCCCTCCTTCTTTCCTCATGTGATGCTGGCTCTCCTTCCCCTTCCACCATGAATGGATGCTCCCTGAAGCCATCACCAGAAGCAGATGCTGGTTCTATGCTATTTGTGCAGCCTGCAGAACCATGAGCGAAATAAACCTCTTTTCTTTGTAAATTACCCAGCCTTGGGTATTCTTTTATAGCAACACAAAATGAACTAAGACACATGGTAATCATTTCATCCAATTGCCACATCTGGGCACCTACTGTGTGCCAGGTGCATTCTCCCCCTGCAATCTAGCCTTGGATCTGGCAGCAGATACCTTTCCCTCCATACCTCATTCTCTCAGATCCCCCCTTCAGCCAGACAGTGCCCACCTGAATCCCCCACTCAGCTCAAAGAAGCCCAAGAGACCAGCTTAGCTCAGTCAACATCACGCCTTGGGATTTCATGAACTGGTTACATTTCCCAGAAATTTTTTAGACTGTCACAGAGTTGCCACCTATCTACATTTGCCAAGTAAGGACACTGCAAAACTAAAACCATCCCTTACCATCACCACCACTTCAGAAAAGAAACATACCCAGGAAAATAGGTGAGACATAGACTCATCTTTTTCTGTTGAAAATATTTCACTTTATGAAAAGCTTACTCTGCTGTCATTTTTCCTTTTTATTTACTACTATTATTATTATTTTTTTATTTTATTTTATTTTATTTTATTTTATTTTATTTTTTTTTTTTTTTTTGCTTATCTGCAGACTGGTAAAAATGTGGACACAGATAGGCTCTGGTGGGCTGGGGTTTTCAACCCTTCTGTTTGACATTCAGGGAAACTAAGACCAAAGGACAGCTTGTCTTCCCCATTCAAACCCTAGTCCTTGAATGTTTCCCTGAGGAAAACTCAGGAATGAACAAGGTGCAGTGGAGACAGGAAACCTGGGTTTCAGTCCTGACTCTGCTTCAGATTTTCTGTGAACCTGCACAAGTTTCTGCCCCTCTCTGAACCACAAGGCTGCAAATCTTTCAGATGACACTGAGCTGGAAGTTGCCATCTGGTCCAACATGTAGGACTTGGGGTGCAGTCCCTGCCTGAGCTCACAAACAAGCTTGGCTGGAGAAAAAGGACTGGATGCCAGTCCTCTTTCTCTGATATCCAAACTAGCGCCTCAGTTTCCTCTTCTGGAAATGAGTTCTTTGATCATTGCCAACTCCAGATTGCCACACAGACAGTGGCATAGGGGCCAAGGGGAGAGAATTGGCAACAGCTAAGCCACCTGGAGGAAGAGGCTGGCCCCACAGCCAAGGGCCTCTGATACAAGGACTTCTTCCAGCTCCAGAGAGACCAGGGGTCTACAGTCCAGGCCTGGCAGGTCCCCTCCCTGTCAGAGACCCAGCCCAGGCCAGAGGTCTAGGGCTCCATCTGGGAACCCCCAGAGTTTACATCTCTGGGCAAAGCCAGGCATTTACCTGTCCCCAGTGGAAAGGTGCTTGGGGTGCCTGGTGCCAACTGGGTTCTTGGTGGTCTCTTTTTTCTGGGAGTTGGATGTGATCACACTTGTTGTAGAAGGAAGCACATCTCAGCTGTCCAGGAAACGTGTCCTGGCTGCCCAGACACAGATGTAGGGGGGCAGATGGGAACAGGGCTCACCAAAGGGGCATCTTTTTAAGTGCTGTATTGAGGCTGCCTGGGTTCAAGCCCTGGCTCTGCCGCTTACCAGCTGTGTGACCTTGGGCAAGTCACTTAACCTCTCTGTGTCCCTATTCCCTCCAATATACAATGGAGAGGTGAGGGGAAGAGGATCCCATCATGTGTGAGCACTCCCCTCAGACCTGACAATCCATGAGTTCTCTACTCCAAGTTTCTCCAAACAAGTCACCCAGACAGGAAGCCAGAGCACAGACGAGGCGCCTCTCCATGAAGCCGACCCAAAGATTCCAAGGGGCTCCATTTTCATCTTTAAATGCATGGGCCTATTATGGCGCTGAATGCAAAGTTCCCAAGCTATTTTCTTAAAGCAAGTGCCCTCAAAATAATTGTATGCAGTTTAAAAATAAAACACATGGCCTTGAAATAATTTTAGTGAGGGTTTGGTTTTCCCTAAGGGCTGAGGGTGTACCCTTCTGCTGTTGGGGCTCACGTGTTCATTTCCTTGCAAGTGTTTACTGAGCACCCACCAATGTGCTGGGTGCAGGGGTGGTGGGTGGCCTGAGCACGCTTCCTCCCACAGCCTCCAGTCTGACCACAGCCAGTTCCCAGAGGGAAGAAACCAACAAGAACCCTGTCAACACCCAGGGCCTCACGAACCCTCCCACTGGGAATAGGTGAGTGCTTGGTTTTGCCCAAAGTTGCTGCACCCAACCTCTGGAAGACCACAGCTGGTTCAGAGCACTTGCTACAGAAGAAAGAGGGCGAGAGGAAAAGAAGGAGAGAGAGGGAGACGGGGCAGCGGAGACAAGGCAGTGGAGTAGGGGCAGTGGGAGGTGCACTGGGAGGACAGGGATCAGGCAGCCTGGAGATGCCCCCAGCATTTCCAGAGGGCTCCCAGGCACCACCACCCTTCAGGGAGCCGGAAGACACCCAGACAAGCCTTATGGGTCGTTCTGAAAATTTGTCCCGGGGACCTGCCTTGGACTGTGGCTTCTTTCATTTCACCCCTGTCTGCTCTCAATCACCTGAGAGGATGAAGATCAGAACCACAGAGCTTCTTACTAAATCCACATCATGACTGGGGATTGTCCACATTGTTGGTGCTCCTGGCAGGTGCAAGGCAACTTGCACCCCCTACTGTTATCAGCCCAATTCCAATTTCCCCAATGGGTAAATAGCTGGCTGTGGCAAATACCACAAATATTTAAATAGCTGGCTATTGCAAATACCAAAAACAAGTAAAGAAATAAAACATACCCTCCCACAGATCCATCTCGCCCTGCCCCACCCAGACAACCCTATGAGGCAACATCATTCTTACACCCATTTCACAGATGAGGAAACTGAGGCAATCAAGCAAGGAAGTCAAGAAATTTGAAGCCAAGCCACCAAATTCCAGAAGCTTTGACCATCTTGCCATCCTGCCTCTCTAAACACACCTGGATAAAATGCACTTCTACCCACACCAACCCAGCCACCAACACCATATCCTATCCCAGTTCCTGCTTCCACTCCCTGCACAAGGAGGGAAGGAAAGTCAGTTGAAAGACAGTTTTACCAGTTCCACAGAGTGTCAAGGACCCCAGGCTCCTCATCCAGGGCACGGGACATGTTGGGGTAACCACTCCTACCCCCAGGCTCTGTCAGAAATGCTGGAGGGTGGGCGAGCAGTGTAGACGAGTGTGCTAAGATTGGGACACTCACCTTTGTGACCTCCCAGGCCTGCCCTATTTCTCTGAACTCTGCTAATGTGGAGCTCTGTCATTTTTTTTTTTTTTTTTTTTTTTTTTTTTTTTTTTTTTTGAGACAGAGTCTCGCTCTGTCGCCCAGGCTGGAGTGCAGTGGCCGGATCTCAGCTCACTGCAAGCTCCGCCTCCCGGGTTTACGCCATTCTCCTGCCTCAGCCTCCCGAGTAGCTGGGACTACAGGCGCCCGCCACCTCGCCCGGCTAGTGTTTTTTGTATTTTTTAGTAGAGACGGGGTTTCACCGTGTTAGCCAGGATGGTCTCGATCTCCTGACCTCGTGATTCGCCCGTCTCGGCCTCCCAAAGTGCTGGGATTACAGGCTTGAGCCACCGCGCCTGGCCTCTGTCATTTTTTTTAAGGCAACCCAATTCTGGCCATTCTGTCTACAAGAAAAGGGAGGAACAAAGAGGCCCCAGTAGAGGTGCGAGGAAGTTGGAACTACAAATTTCTCCTATGAAATTGACTCAGTAGTTTTCTGTCCTCAGGTCCTTGCAGCAGAGGAGGCTGTGGTTTGCTTGTCTCTGGGAAGATCCCCAACCAAAAGCTGCCCCTTCCCTGTGCTTATGTCCACAGCTTCTGAATGTCCCCCATCCTGAGCACTCTCTGCTGGCTTAAGGCATCCTATTTGCAAACCTTCCACTCCGGCAAGCTATCATCAGTTGCAAACACCTCAGTGTGAGTGAGTTTATCCCTTTAGTTTCCAACTGGCCGTCTGGATGAGAACAGGCTTCTGAGGCAATGGGCCATGACACTGATGAGTCAAGCCATGGAAGACGAAGAGACGGTCCCATCGTAAAGTCTATAATCAGTATAGAAGGGGTCTGCAGCACAGGAAAGGGGGAAAGGCCTGGAAATCACAGGGGAGAAGAATTCATGGACTCTGGAGAAGGGGGCTGGGAGAACAGGGGCAGCCTGGGCAATGTGGCCTTGGGCACTCAGCTGCTGTCTTTGAGCCTCAGTCTCTGAGCCTCATCAAGGACAGGGAAAGCTGGCTGCTAAGGGACTGGGGGCTAGAGCAGAGGAGGTGATTGCAGAATTCAATCGCATTTCAGAAAGTATTTCCCAATGACCTCGCATGCACCGTGCCTTATTTTAAGTGCAAGGAAGTCTTCAGCATGCTTCTTTTACAAGGGCTCTACTAAGCATTGGTCCCACTGCTATGTGTTTTTTCATGGATTCGCTGATTTAATCCTCACCACACAACTCATGGCAGATCCTGTCATCAACTCTAATTTACAAGTGAAAAAACTGAGGCTGAGAGAGAGAGAGAGACAGAGAGAAACTGATCCAAGATCACCCAGCTGGTAATCAAGGGACTCAGGATTTGAACTCAGGTCTAACTCCTAACGTGGAACTGTAACACGATAGAACTCATCAAAGAGCAAAGAGCTACAGCTGCTAGAGGGTGGGTGCCTTTCAAAGACAGAGAGGGGGATTGGCTAATCAAGATGACCTGAGGCCGGGCACGGTGGCTCATGCCTTAACTCCTTCACTTTTGGAGGCCAAGGCAGGAGGATCCGTTGAAGCCAGGAGTTTGAGACCAGCCTGGGCAACATGGTGACACCCTATCTCTATAAAACATTTTTAAAATTAGCTGGGCATGGTGGCACATGCCTGTAGTCCTAGCTAACTTGGGAGGCTGAAGCAGGAGGATGGCTTGAGCCTGGGAGTTCAAGGCTACAGTAAGCTATGATTGCACCACTGCACTCCAGCCTGAGCAACAGAGTGAGACCCTGTCTCTTAAAAGAGAGAGAGATGTTGTGAATTAGAGAACGAAGGAGTGAGTGAACACATATCATCTCTCTAGGTCTCCGTTTCCTGGCTATAAAACAGGACTGTTTTTCCCACCGCCCACACATCTGATGAGTGTCTGTGAAGCCAGCGGGTGGGTGCTTGGCTTATAAACAGCCTGTTGTGATCAGCCAAGAGGTAGGACTGGTCCCAGAGGACAATCTCGGAGGAGGGAAGCAGGACTGGGCAGCAGCCCAGCCTGAACTCCACGGATGAAGGCTACCTGTCCCTTCAGGCGGTGGAACCAACACAAAAGGCTCTTGGAAGGAAGAATGAGGAGGTGCAGTGGGCTTCCTCGGTCCCAGGAAAATGTGAAACACCGGACAGGGTGGGACGGGGCTAAGAAAGTGTGGATCAGAGGCCAGCCTTCCAGGACGTGGAGGTCAGAAACCCTGTGATGGGGAGGGGAGGGTGTCTCCCCACCAGCTGGCCTCACAGGCTGCTCACAGCAGTTCTCTCCTCTCCCCCGAGTCATGTTTCTAATTTCCTGATTTCCTTCACATCTGAGACTTTTCATGGGAGGAGAGGGAAAAACAGTAAAAGAAAGGCCTGTTTAGGCCAGACAGGGCCAGCTGCCCCCAGGAGAAGTGAGGCCAGCAAGTCAAGGTCTCCACCCAGTCCGTACCGTGTCTTTTAGCCAAGGCAGGCAGTCCAAAGGGAAAAGTTTGGAATGAAACTAGGACTTTGGCATTGCCTACAACGAGCATTTCTTAGCCTTTCATGGTTCAAGAGTGCTGGTCTCCCTCGTCCCTTCCCCACCAGGCCAGCCCCCTGACACTGAGACCCCAACTCTGGGCCACACGTGATCTCGTGTAAGCCCCACAACACCCCAGTGAGGAAAGCCCTTTTATGATCCTCTTCGTAAAGTTGAGGAAACTGAGGCTCAGAGCAGTTAAGCAACCCTTCTGAGGCCTCCCAGCCAGCACGCGGCTGAAATGGGTTTCAAAAGAGGTCTGTGAGAAAAGCAGAGCAGCTGCCTCTATCCACCCGGTGGCCATCCCGTCTGACTCAAGGGAAACCCTTTTTCTTCATGACCTAAATCCCTGACAGTTGAAGAGGCCCCCTGTGAGTTGAGTCTGTCATAAAAGAGACTGCAAATTGCCTGCACTCCCTGAAGACCTGTTCTTGACGTCAGTCAGCCGTACCTCCCCACGGCTAGGAGGCCAGGGGACCCTTTAGTGCCCAGCCTGGATTGGTCTGGCTGCCGCAGCTGGTGGCCAAGTCTGCCTTTCTCCAGTAAAGACGTCACCAAATTGCCTTGGGCAACCCAAAGTTGCCATCTTAAATCAACTCTCCTTTAGCATTAAACCTGAAGGAAACACCTTGTTTCCTCCCAGCCTCTATGCCTACGTCCCTCAGCAAGTCCTGGGAGCGGTGGGAGGGGCATCCACCATTCAATCAAGGAAGTCACCAGTGGAGAGAAAGATTCTCTTCTCCAAGCTGGTTGATGGGCCAGACAACCCATGAGATAAAGCCACAAACCAGCATGCCCACTGGAATTTCAAACTTAATTAGCTTTGGGTTGTCTGGAATCTTCCATTGCCCAAATGTTCAAATTTAATCAACTGAGTTTGGAGAAGGCAAGGGTTGGAGGCAGCAGGATGCTGTTCCCATGAAATGAAGCACAATGTGGACCACCTGGAAAATTGGATAGGGCCTTCAAGGCCATGAGTAGCATTCCGATCTCCTCCTGCCGTCCCTGCTTCCTGCCCACTGTGCCAGACTCCCTGCAGTCATCAAGTCTCTGGATCTGTGTTCATGCAGCTCTCCCTGCCTAAAATCTCTCTCATGTCTAGCCAACTGCTCCTATAGGCAACTCAAGGCCAACTCACCCTTTGAACCCAGCTCGAATACATGCTTCCTTCTTGAAGCACTATTTCCTGGCTTCTCCAGTGAAAGCTACCTCCACTCCACTCCTGCAGTACTTTGCACACTAAATGTATCGAGCAGGCATAAATGGGAAGGTATTTAACAATAAGCACTCAGTAAAAATGGCCCAGTAGTCACTTATCGTTCTGAATGGATGATGAATTGAATCATCATGGGTGACTGCAACCTGAAATTTGCCCCAAGCACCGACATTAAAGTCAACCTTCTGGCTAGATGGGCCTCCACTCTGTTTACTCACCTGTCTCCCACTCAAAGGGGAGATCCCTGTATCCCATGCCCCTAGCACACAGTTGGTGCTCAGTAAATGCTTGTGAAGTGAACGGAGGCTCCTTTAGACAAATCCTTTCTGAGTTTCAGTTTCCCCATCTGAAAAATGGGAGTGTAGACTAACTTAGGGTGACAAATGATTATCTCCAGAGGGCCCCTGTCATTCGTTGTTTTAAGATGAAGATGGTAGATTGTCTTTAAAGATAGACTGTAACATCCCACCCTGCCCCAATACTCACATGTCACTCCTCCCATCAAGAAGTGGACTCTATTTCTCCTCCCCTTGAATCTGCACTGGCATGGTGAGTTGCTGTGACCAACAGAAAGTGGTAGAAGTGATGCTGTGCTAGTCCCAGCCTGATCTCTCGATGCCAGCAGCTTCTGCTATCACTGTTGCAGAGCCCTGAGCCTCCTGGTAGAAAAATCCAAGCAGTTCTGCTAGAGAGATGGGCTACAGAGAGAGAGAGAGAGAGAGAGCGCGCACACAAGTTCTGGGATGTGAGATCATCTTATATATCCCAGCCTCGGTCAAGCTCCCAGCTGAATGCAGCCCACGAGTAATGCAGCCAACACTATATGGAGCAGAGATGCACTGTCCCTGCAGAACTCTACTAAGTTGCATAATTATAAATGAATAAGTCAGTTCAAGCCACTAAATTTGGGGATGGTTTGATCCACAAAGATAAACAACAAAGACATCTGGGCTCAACTAGAGGAAAAGTCATGACTGATGTGTGATGTCTGCCACAGCACATGGTGAGGCGTGTGGACTTCCTGGACTAGGTCATGTCAAGGTCAATGCCAATTCAATTCAGTGTCAATTCATTATTCTTCTGGGGCCTTCTAGAAATTCAAGTTCCAGATTCAGAGGGAATTCATCCACCATCAGAGAGAACCCCAGCAGGGATCCAGTGGGGACCCTGGAAGGATTAAATGAACCCATGAGGTAGTCCCTCTTGGGGCATATAAACAGTAACTTGGAAAGAAAGTAGAGCAGCTGGTAGCAGGACTGGAAGCAGAAAGAAGTAGAAATGGGAGACACTGAGCCCCACTGATAGTAGAACAGCTGACTGGGGGCTGCAGGCTCTTGCAGTCTAGGGAACAAAGATAATCCATCCCTCAAGCCAATTCATATCCCAAGAACCTTCCAGATCAAACACAAGCCTGGCTGGGCAGCTGGCACCTTCTCCCCTCCTAGTTAACATCCACATCCTCAAAAACGAACCTTCCTTCTTATGGGGGGAAGAGAAGGAGCCCTCGTGCTCCTTGAAGCCCATGAGCCAGACAAGCATGTCTCTCTAGCGTGGGGCAGAGACAGAAAGGTTCTCATAACTAGAAATCACCAGTACCTGGGATGGAGAGACTCTAGCTGGGAAGTTAAACTGCTGGGGGATCATTCATTCATGTTGAGCCTCCTACCAGCTGCCAGGCACTTAACTTTTGCTATCTCCTTCCATCCTAACAACTACCCTATGTACTACATGCTGCCATCCCCATTTCACAGAGTCAGTAGGTTCATAAGTGCAGGGACTTGAACGCAGTCTAAATGATGCCAAAGCCTGGTTCCTGGGTTGGTCCTGATAATCACTGAATACTCCCGGGTAAAGCCTCACTGGTTGCTAACACTTGCATCCATTCTAATTTGTCAATACTCTGCTGAACCAATTGTCAATAGATGGCCACCTGAACTCCCAATATCCAAATTCCAAATTCAAGAAACAATCAGATGCAGACCAATGTCACTGGTAGACAGAATAACCGATCCCTAAAGACGTCCACATCCTAACCCCAGAACTGTATATATGTTATCCTACATGGCAAAAGACACTTTGACACTTTGCAGATGTCATTAAGAATCTTGAGATGGGGGGATTATGCTGGATTACCCAGGTGAGCCCGGGGTCTTTAAAAATGAGACAGGGAGGCAGGGGGGCCAAAGTGATTTGATGTGACAAGGATTCAACCTGCAGTTGCTGGCTTTGAAGGCTGGGGAAGGGGACCATGAGTCAAGGAATGTGGCAGCCTCTAGAAGCTGGAAAAGGAGGGCAAACAGATTCTCCCCTATGGGCTCCAGAAGAGATGCAATCCTTGATTTTAGCCCAGTGAAACCCCTTTGGGACTTCTGACCTCCAGAATAATGAGATAACAGGTTTGTGTTGTTTTAAGCCACTCGGTTTATGGTTATTGTTACAGCAGTAACAGGAAACGTATACACTTGCTACCTGAACTCTTACTTCATCTAACACTCAGGAATTCATAGATTCTGATAACTGTTCAAACCAATTCAGGTAACAAAGGATGGGCATTTGAGTGTCCCCTGCCTTTATTCCCCACCCCAAGTCATTTATTGAGCACTTACTCCAGGCCAAAGAACATAGCAGATGCTTTCTCAACAACCCTGGACAGGAGGAAACTGAGGCCTAAAGAGGTTACATGTATGTGACTTGCACGTGCTCACAAAAACAACAGGTGGCCAGGTGAGGTGGCTCACACCTGCAATCCTAGCACTTTGGGAGGCCAAGGCAGGTGAATCACTTGAGTCCAGGAGTTCGATACCAGCTTGGGCAACATGGTGAGACCCTTCGTGATGGTTAATACTGAGTGTCAACTTGATTGGATTAAAAGATAATAAGTATTAATCCTGCGTGTGTCCGTGTGGGTGTTGCCAAAAGAGATTAACATTTGAGTCAGTGGGCCGGGGAAGGCAGATCCACCCTTAATCCAGTGGGCACAGTCTAATTAGCTTCCAGAGAATATAAAGCAGATAGAAAAACCTGAAAAGAAGAGACAGGCCTAGCCTCCCAGCCTGCGTCTTTCTCCCATGCTGGATGCTTCTTGCCCTTGAACATCAGATTCCAAGTTCTCCAGTTCTGGGACTCAGACTGAGTCTCCTTGCAGATGGCCTATTGTGGGACCTTGCGATCATGTAAATTAATACTTGATAAACTCCCCTTTATATATGTAGAGAGAGAACCCTAAGAGAACCCTCTAAGAGAACCCAACTAATACATCCGATCTCTACAAAAAATACAAAAATCAGCCAGGCATGGTAAGGCATGCCTATAGTCCCACCTACTCAGGAAGTGGAAGGATTACTTAAGCCCAGAAGGTCAAGGCTGCAGTGAGCTGTGATCATGTCACTACACTCCAGCCTGGGTGACAGAAAGAGATTTTGTCTCAAAAAATAAAAAATAAAAATTAAATCAATAGGTGTCAAACCCAGGATTAGAACTCACATCTGCCTGACCACAGGCCCTGCCCTCTTCTCACTACACCACACTCTCTCCCCATTGACTTCCTGTTTCTCTGACCCCTGATTTCCAGGAGGAAAAACCAAGTGTGCTCACTGTTGTTTTTTGTACCCATCTCCCGACCCACCCACCTGCTTGCACAAGAGCTACCCTCAGCAGGAACCCAGGGCTGGAATCTGAAGACCCAAGTCCTATACCCCAAGAAAGCAGAACCGATTCCGACATTCTGCCTGGATAGCAGCTGACCTCCCTGCTGAGTCAGCTGCTGGTACTTCCAACAATGGCAGAGACTGTCTATGGTGGAGATAGCGAGACCCAAGGCTGTCTCTACCAGCAGAGCCCAAGACTTCTCTTTGGGGACAGACATGGAGAGAAGAGACTGGCCCAAATGACATTTCCAGTCTGGGAACCCAAGATCACAAAGCACCAGACACCCAGATGTGCAAAGACCAATTTCAAAGCTCACTGTCCCAAAAATAAAAATAGAAATGCCTTCATTGAACTGACCACG
The DNA here is from genome assembly GCF_037993035.2 of Macaca fascicularis. Taxonomy (NCBI): domain Eukaryota; kingdom Metazoa; phylum Chordata; class Mammalia; order Primates; family Cercopithecidae; genus Macaca; species Macaca fascicularis. The sequence continues at coordinate 115,175,592 of NC_088385.1, forward strand.
TGCTGTACTCAGTGCTTGGTGGATATGGACTCATTTAATCTCACCATAACCCTGCCAGGCATGCATTCATAGCATGCCCCCCTTATGAGTGAGGAAGCTGAGGGGCTCAGGAGGTTAAAGCTCAGAGCTGGGATCTCAACCCTGGAGCACTTGGATCTGGGATCTATCATCACTACAGTGTGCTGCCAGCCAACACCACCCAAACATCAACATTTCTTTCTTTGATAGCACCATGTAGAATTACTGCGTCTTGATTCCATCTGACAGTGCAAGGATTTCTACTTTTTTTCAATCATACCTGTGTCCATTGCTGCAAAAATCTAGAGGTTCTAAAGAGAAATAACTGGTTTCCTGCTATTGTCTGAAACCAGCATGTCCTGAGTCCAGCAGCAGCACAGAGTGGCTGCCAATAACAAGGGCTCTTCACTGCGTGTCAGTCCTGGCCTGGGGCCACCTCTTCAGCAGGGGGTATGGAAAAAGTCCTGGGCTGGAAACCGGGTGTTTCAAGTCCTAATCTGGCCAAATGATCTTGGGAATGTCATGTAACCAATCAGGGTCTCACTTTCCTCATCTCTCAAATGGGTTCCACAAGGATAGGAATCCTGTCTTTCCATTGTTCTTGCCCTGTGGAGAGCCAGACACGTAGTAGATGCTAATAAATGTTTGTTGAGTGAATGAACAAAAGTATATGTTACAAGTTTGTTTCTCCTCCCCTGAGGGCCTCAAAGACAGGAAGCAGGTCTGATTCATCTCATTTTCTCACAGTGCTGCAGCTGTTACTCCCACATGAATTTATTCACACAGGAAATTGCTCCCAAGTACCCACTATATGGCCAGCCCAGTTGAAGCCTCAGTGTCTTCCATGGACCACACAATACCCTCATGCACTGTCCCTTCTCTTTTACACAGCCAGTGGCTGTAATACTTGGTCACACTGTACTTCTGTACCCCAAGACCTAGGACAACCACCCAGGTGCCTTACAGTCAGCAGCCTTGGCCCATTCTGGGGAGTTTGAACATGATTCCTGAGTTTTCACTTCCCTCATGCCCAGCCCAAGGAAAATCCCGACTCTAACCACACCACGTACACATACATGCACACCAACATTCAAATGTGCAGTGGGGCCCTAGGACAGGAATAAGGTGTTTTTAGTTCAAATACCATTCTTTTGCTATGAGATGTGTGACCTTAGGCAAGTCCCTTTACCTCTCTGAGCCTCATTGTATTCACCTATAAAAAGGGGATGATAGTCCTGAGGCCTTTCCATGTAGGCTTGTAGGGAGATTCAAGTAGATAATGGATATATATACCTTTGGCTTAATAACCCGCAGCATGCTCTTATCAAATCATTTTTCTTATTTCCTTTTTCCAGGAGGGAAAGAGAATGGCAGTTGCCTATGTTTCAGAAAAATCCATGTTTAGGGGCCTGGAGTCTGGAAATTTACTTAGTATATTTGATGGGAATTACCTTGAGGACAGGTGATGTTGTGAGTCCAACATCACCATGTTAACTAAGATTGACTAATGAAAATGTAGACTTAGAATGGAAGAATGAAAGCAACCCAAGAGGTCACCATATTTGTGACAGAGACAGGTAGCTGTCCACAAAAATTCATTCTCTCTGTCCACAATACACGACTGTGGCTGGGAAAGAGCTGCTCTTTGCCAAGAACCTCATATCCTTGTAACTCCATGTCCTGGCCTCCTTTGCAACTAGATTGGCCACATGATAGTTCTCATGTGTGAGTGGAAGTGATGTCTGCTGCTTCCAGGCCAAATATGCCACCTCCATACTTTCTTTTGTCTTCTGCACCTGACTGCAGACAATGAGGATATCCGAGGAGAGAGTGGGACCACCAGATGAGTCACTGAAGTACCATGAAGAAGAGGACCACCCTCCATTCAGAAATACCTGCCTTATAATAAAGCTGTTTTGCTTTAGCCCTTATGCCTTTGGGGGCCTATTTGTTACTGCAGCTACTACCCTAGCTGATACTCCATTCAACCTCCTTATTTACAAATGAAATTATTGTGGCTAGAGAGTGAGAGTGCCTTGCCAAGGTCACACAGTAAGCTCAACAGATGTCTAGAACTTTGGTCTCTTAACTCCTTGGAGCAGAGGAGTTGCAGTTTCCTGCCTGCCCCATGGAGCTACAAAGATTCTTAGAGGCCCTTCAGCAACAAGAGTGAGATTTAGTGGCAGCCTGGAGTCTTCCACTTCTGTTTCAACGAGAATAACACTGCTTTTATCTGTTTTCAAATTGCACTTCCCCATAAGACTTTCATTTGTGGAAAGGATTCTGCAACTGAAAATAATTTCAAAGCCCCCATGCTGGGGGATTGCTAACACGATCTGACTTTCTGTGGTACTATAAGACAAAGTTTCGCTTCTTCTCTGCCAAACCTTCTGGCCTCAGCTGCTGACACAGAACATGTGGATTCACAGACGTACATGAATATTTGCTTAGAAAGGAAAAAAGAAACCTCATTGTGCAGCAAAGAACCCAAGACCTCAGTGTGAACAAAGGGCAAAAAGCAAAGACTTTTAAGCACTCAGGTTTGATGGTTCTCAAGTTTTGGGGTACATCTGAATGACTTGGAGTGCTGGTTCAACATGCAGACACTGAAGTCTCATCCACAGAGATTCTGATTTCCTAACTGAAGCTTTAAGAGACACTTGCAATTGGCCGGGCGTGGTGGCTCATGCCTGTAATCCCAGCACTCTGGGAGGCCGAGGAGGGCGGATCATGAGGTCAGGAGATGGAGACCATCCTGGCTAACACGGTGAAACCCCATCTCTACTAAAAATACAAAAAATTAGCCGGGTATGGTGGTGGAGCCCTGTAGTCCTAGCTACTTGGGAGGCTGAAGCAGGAGAATGGTGAGAACCCAGGAGGTGGAGCTTGCAGTGAGCTGAGATTGCACCACTGTTCTCCAGCCTGGGCGGCGGAGCGAGACTCCATCTTGGAAAAAAAAGAAAGAAAGAAAGAAAAAGAAACACTCGCAATTATTCTAATGCAGGTGATCTAGAGATTGCACTTTGAAAAGCTCTGAGTCTACTTCATAGCCTCGCAACTGGTGGTAATGACTGCACCTGTGTGGTGTAGATCAAAGAGAATGAAATAGGCTTTTGGTTTTCTTGTACATCAGTGGGAATAACAGCATTAATAATCCACTAAAGAAATTAGTAATAATTTCCATTTGGCTCAGATGAGTGTCACAGGTATAGACAGGCAGAGTGGAATAGAAATGATCATCAGAACAATAGCTAATGTTTATAGAGACCTTATTTTACAACAAATCCTCTGCTTCCTGCTTTACATGTATGGTCTCATTTACTCTTTAGAATAATCTTATGAGGCAGTTACTGATCATATTCCCGTTTTATAGATGAGGAAACTCAGACACAAAGATAAGGAATAACTGATTCCATGTCACTCAGTTGGCCAGTGGCAGACCGATTCAAGCCCACCCCCGGAATGATAACAATATCAAATAATATCATCCTTATTTACAGATGATATTATTGTGGCCAGAGAGTGGGAGTACCTTGCCTAAGACCAAGCTGCCCCTTCTTGCACAATGTTCTATTCCCTCTTGTGAGGAGGTCTAGCATCAGAACTCTTCAGGCTTCAGTTTCCTAATCTGTAAAATGAGCATGTTAATAGTACCTTCATCATATGGCCATGGTGAGGATTTGATAAAATCATCTCAAGAAAGTGGTTTGCAAACTGAGAGGAGTTATTAGGTAAACATCTAAGAGATGGGACTTCAGCCCAGCTTCGCCCACCCCATTTTATAGACGGTGAAACTGAGACCTGGTTACTTTATTTATTCAATGAACACTATTCAATGACCCTAATATATGCTAGCTCTTGTGCAGGGGACTGAGGATGCAGAAAGAAAAAGTAATATCCCAGATCTGGCCTCTAGGAGCCTCCCAGAGAGACAGACCAGATGACTGGTCATTAGAACACGGTGTGGTAGGAGCCGTGATAAGGGAGAGACAGGCCCTGGGAGAGCCTAGCAGACAAGCCCTGACCCAGTGTGGGTAGGGGACTTCTCAGAACAAGTCAAGCCAGAGAAGGGCATGACTTGCCCAAAGTTAAGGTGATATATTCCCTGAAGTTTTGGGGGAGTCCAAAGAAGGCCCCTGTGCATCAAGAGATAACTCTCTTGTGGACTTCCCAAGTGTCTGACAATCATCATTTGAGGGTCACTGGTTTAGGTTAAAGAAAAGGCCAAGCTGCCTCCTCCTGCACCTGAATTACCCAGTCACACTCACCTCAGCAGCCAAGGCATTTAGAGGAATCTTTCCTTCAAACCAGTTTGGAAGAGGCAGGAACCACAGAGAAGACTGATCTTGAGAAGGAGGTAGGGATGCAAAAGGGAAGTTGAGGGCTTTCCCTAATAGAAAAAGAAAGACTCAGAACCTAGATGTTCAGGTGTATGACCTCAGACCAGTGATCTGGCATCTCTGAACCGCACAGGTCTGAGTGATTGGGTTTATACCAAGTAGTAGTTCCCTGATATTGCAGTGTGTTGTTCATTTATAATTTTGCCAAAGTTGTCTTGCCCATTTAAAATGAGCTATTCTGAAAACAGAGTAGGGAGTGGAATATTTTCAACAGAGAGTGCCGGCAAAGGGTTTGTGTCCTTCATATACAAAGAACTCTTAGAGATCAATAAGAAAAAGATAAACATGTCCCCAGAGGAGAAAAAAAAATGGGAACAGACTTGAGCAGGAGAGTCACACTAGAAATGTGGAAAATAAGTTTATAAAAGAGAATCAACACTAATAAATAAATGAAATACCTATTGAAGCATCTGGATAGTATTCTCAACTTCACATCAGGGAAGTTTTAAGGGATGGGTAGCAACAAGGTGGGTTTAGGACATGAGAATACTGTGCCCTGGTATAACATCATACAGAGGTCAAGCTGTCACAGCCTTCCAGGATACAGTGTGACCAAAAGCTTAAAAAAGTCTCAAAAATAGGCAAACCTTAAATCTAGCAGTTTCTAAAAGGTATTCATAAGACACACACACAAAGATGTCATACTAAATAAAGTGTTCATTGCAGCACTGTTCTAATAGAAAAAAAAAAAAAAGGAGAAGCAAGTCGATTATGGAAAAGTCAAATAATCTTAAGATACCCTTTCTATGCAGCCATGAAAAATGTATATTGGAAGAATATAGGTGATATGGAAGAAAGTTCACAATCTGCGGTTAAGCAGGTTACCAAACTAGATGTGGAAATGCACGTTCATATATTTACATGTGTGTCCTTGCTATTTCTTTAAACAGTGAGCATGCATTACTTTTGACATCTGAAGATAATGACAAAACTCTTCCTTTTGACAAATACGAAATTATAAAAGGAAACAAACTTTTCTCTCTGTTAGTATTCATTCCCCTTCCCTGGCCCCTCTCAGAAGACACCCAAGGCAAGTGTGTGAAGATACCTTTCCTCTGGTCTCTGCCCGGAAGGTCTTCCTGAGGGTTCCCTGTGACTGCAGGCCACTGGAGGCTGTTGGGGAGACTTGCACACCCTGGCTTCTTTCTCCAAATCACAGGTTCCTCTGGCTGTGGCTGTTTGCCCACAAAGCAGTTCATTCATTTGTTCACTCAAGATCCCCCTCCGAACCCCAGAGCGCTGCGGCTGGAGCACCCCTATCACCCGGAGGCTTCCCAGGGAGCCCGCTCTGTGCTGAGCTCCCTCCTGGCCGCCGGGCTGCTTCCCTGAATGGGACTGGGACAGAACTCAGCCAGAGAAACAGCTGGAGGGAGGAGAGCAAGAGGGAGGGGCAGGAAACTGGGCTGACCGAGGGCGGGCGCGGCTAGCTGCGTGGAGAAGGGGCTGCGAGGGGAGGGTGCCCTTACCAGCCGGGAACTGGGCTCGGGGGTGGCGGCGGGGACCCGCTGGGGACGACCCGCCCCTCAGGCAGCCTCTTGCAGCTGGGAAGCTGAGCCTACTGAGCGCAAACCGGAGCACATGCGACCCCCGGCTGCTGGGGGAAATGCAAGCGCCTCTGCTCCCGGTGAGGGGCTCAAGCTCCACGCTGACCGACAGACTGGCTGCCTCTCACCCTGGGCCTTTGCAACGCTGTTCCTCCCAGCTGGATGCTATTCCTGCCCTAATTCGTGGCCCGATGGTCTCCTACTGCCTCTTCAGGTCTCAGATTGACGATCACCTCCCAGGGAAGCCTTCCCCAACCCTCAGGGGCTGCTCTGCCCCTCAGGGTCACCCCATCACCTCATTGATGCAGTGCTGTCCTTGCCTGTTAAGGTGTCTCTCTCCTTGCACCAAGAACTCCTTACACCAGGAACTCTGTAGGGAAATAACTGTATTTGTTCCCTGCCCTAGCCAGGCACTAAGTGCTGGTTCATCAACTGTGTGGTCACCATCGTTAGTGGAATAATCAAAACAACTGAGAGCCAGGCAGCCTGCTAGGCAATGCGTACTTACACTTCACAGCAACCCTGGATAGCAGGAATTATTACTACCCCAGTCTTACCAGTAAGGAAACTGGGGCACAGAGAGATTAAGTCACTTGCCCAAGACCACACCACCAGCAGTTGACAGAGCTGGGATTCCAACTATGCTGTCTGGCTCCAAGGCCCACCCTTGGCCCCAGACAGAAGAAATAACAGAAGTGCCACTGTGGGCCCCTGTGCCAAGTGCTTCCGTGGAGTAAGCCGTGTGAACCACCACCAACATCAGGGAGGCATCACTTGCCCATCCTACACGTGAGGATGCTGGAGCCACAGAGCAGAAGTCGTTTTGTCCAAGGCACCCAGCTCATGCTGACGGAGCCATGGCTGGATCTGAGTCTGTCTGATTCCAAAGCCAAGACTGCCTACGACTGCCTAAAATAATATTTTTAGAAAGGAAAAGAAAAGGGCAGGGCAGGGGAGGGGAAGAGAGGGGAAGGGAGGAGAAGAAAGAAAGGAAGAAAAGGGAGGGCAGGGAGGAAGGTAATGGGGAGGAGGGGAAGGTGAAGGGAGAGGGAGATGGGTAGGGAGGGAGAGAAGGAGAGAAACCTGTGTTTTGGGCTTCAAAGTCTTGGGCAGGTGGAGAATATGTCCTCATCGTCTGATTAGCCTTAGAACCCCACTGATCTCTCCCCACCATCCTCAATCCTTTAATTCAGTGAGCTTTACACTTAGAAACCATCTAATTTCTTTCTTCCATTGTACAGATAACTTGAAGCCCAGAGAGATTGAGTCTCTTGCCCAAGGTCATACAGATCTCTACAGTCAGAAGTCTAGCCCAGTCTACCCAACTCTCTTCTTTCCTCTCTTCTTCTTTGGGCTTACCTAGGGTACAAAACATCTTATCAAAACACTTACTGTACAGATGAGAACGCTGAACCCGGAGGAGGCAAGGGACTCACCCAAGGTCACCAGAAGTTAGTAATTGTATTAGTCCATTCTCACACTACTGTGAAGAAATACCCAAGACTGGGTAATTTATAAAGAAAAAAGGTTTAATTGACTCACAGTTTTACATGGCGGGGGAGGCCTCAGGAAACTTACAATCATGGTGGAAGGTACCTCTTCACAGGGTGGCAGGAGAGACAATGAGTGCCAAGCAAAGGGGGAAGCCCCTTAGAAAACTATCAGATTTCATGAGAATTCACTCACTGTCATGAGAACAGGATGGGGAGAAAACCACCCCCATGTTCAATTCCCTCCCACCTGGTCCCTCCCATGACTCATGGGGATTATGGAATTCCAATTCAAGATGAGATTTGGGTCAGGACACAGAGCCAAATCACGTCATTCCCCAAGTTCTCCTGGTAAAAGGAGAGGATATTTCCATAACGTGGCAGGGATCCTGTATATCACCATCTAATAGAGATCAGAGATTCCTAAAGCCTAATTTCCAGACCAGCCCCAGCAGCCTCACCCGGAAGTTTGTTAGAAACACAAACCCTTGGCCGGGCGCGGTGGCTCATGCCTGTAATCCCAGCACTTTGGGAGGCCGAGACAGGCGGATCACGAGGTCAGGAGATGGAGACCATCCTGGCTAACACGGTGAAACCCCGTCTCTACTAAAAAATACAAAAAACTAGCCGGGCGAGGTGGCGGTGCCTGTAGTCCCAGCTACTCGGGAGGCTGAGGCAGGAGAATGGCGTAAACCCAGGAGGCGGAGCTTGCAGTGAGCTAAGATCCGGCCACTGCACTCCAGCCTGGGGGACAGAGCGAGACTCCGTCTCAAAAAAAAAAAAAAAAAGAAAAAAGAAACACAAACCCTTGGGCCTCACTGCAGACCTAGGCAATCAGAGACTCCAGGAAGCCATCTGGGTTTTAAGAAGCCCTCCAGGGGATTCTGATGCTTGCTAAAGTTTGAGATCCACTGATATAGGCATTTCAATTAGGAATCCATTGAAATGGGTCCTGGAACAAGTCACCTTGCCAATGCACAGAATAGTGGCTAAGAACAGAGGCTTTGATAGCAGACGGACCTGGTTTGAATTCCTATCTCTGTCACTGTAAGCTGTGTGACTTGGGCAAGGCCTTTCACCTCTGGAGTCTCAGTTTCCTCATATGCTGTGGACCATGGAAGAGGAGGAGGAGGAAGAGGGAAGGAGAGGAGGGAGAGGAAAAGAGGAGGAGGGAAAAAGGAGAGGAGGAGGAGGAGGAGGAAAAAGAAGGGCCAAGTGGAAGAGAAGGGAGAGGGGGGAGGATAAAAACAGAAGGGGTAAGAAGGAGAAGGAAAAAGGAGGAGGGATATGAAAAGAGGAGGACAAGGGGAGAGGAGAGGAGGAGGAGGGAAGAGAAAGAAAGGGGAGGAGGAGAGGGCAGAGGGAGGAGGAGATGAGGAGGAGGGAGTAAGGAGGAGGAAGGAAAGGGAGGAAGGAGATGAAAAGAGGAGGAGGAAGGAGGAAGAGAGGAGGAGAAGGAGGAGGAGGGAAGAGGAGGGGCCAAGAGAAGGAGAGGGGAGAGGGAGGAGGAGAAGAGGGGGAGGGGTTAAGGAGAAGAAGAGAAAGGGAGGAGGGAGATGAAAAGAGGAAGAAGAGGGAAGAGGAGAGGAGGAGGGAAGAGGAAGGAGGAGGAGGAAAAGAGAAGAAGGGGAGGAAAGGGAGATAAAGGAGAGGGGAAAAGAAGGAGTTGGGGAGAGGAGGGAGAGTGGGAGAGAGGAGAAGGAGGCCAGAAGGCAGCCTTCCAGGAAGATCAAGCACATGGGAGCTATGGAAGAGGAACTGGGTAAATCCAGCCCGGGATGGACTCCTGGACATGCCTCTTCCTCCCTGGAGGTGGCTGTGGCTATGGCAGGCCTCCCTCTGCCTCTGGCCTCCCAGCCAACCCTAGGCTCGGGTCTCATCAGCTAGGAGCCACAACTGGCAGAGCAAGGACACTGGTCCCCCAACCAGCTGGGCCCCTTGGCAGTTGGCAGAGGAGGTGGGAACCCACAGCCCCACTGGGCCAGTGAAGAAGGCGTGGGGCTGCCTGGCTCATGACTCTCCACCTGGTGGCTGTGGGACAATCTGAAGCCACAGGCCTTTGGTCACCCTTTTGAACAGGGCTAGACAGTTTGGCTTTTCTTTCTTGGAGCAAAAAGTGGTTGTTGTTGGTTGTGGGGGGTTTTATGCTTTTGTTTGAAATAGGATTTTGAAATCTAAGGGCTGAGCTGGGGATACTGGGACTTGAGAGAGAAGCAGTCTCCTCCAGAACCCTCAAAGAAATCTGTGTACACCCCTGGCAGCTCCACATAGAATCAAGATGGAGGGTCAAGCTTCTTTTTGGGGTCCAGCTCAGGTTGACTGGTTCTTGATTCCTGGAGCTCTGTGTTAAAGGGAATCTGAGGCCATGTCCTGGCCTGGCTGGAGGGAGCACAGTGATCTGTGAACAATGCCTGCCCTGGACCTGGGGTTGGGAGGAGGGTTGCCTTTCTCATCCCATGCTGTCCTCCAACTTAAGTCCGTCCCATTGGCGCAGGGTGGACTGGTTCAGCAGGGACTGGTTCCACCCCTACCACTCCCTCTCCCGGTACTGGCTGTGCCTGGCGTAATGGAGCTTATGTCTCATTCCCAAGCCACTGGGTAGCTCCTTCCAACAGATCTTTAGTGTTCACAGATTCCTAATACTCTACTTAAAGCTGAACGGTTTCCCCAGCCTCCCTGATCACCAGTGGTTAAACCAGGTTCACCAGAGAGGCTCCCAACCAAAGGAGGCCTTCAAAGATGCTTCCTGCCACATGAAGGATCCTCTCTGAAGTTCAAACTCTGCCGACTTTTGACTTTCTTTAAGGCATAGACAGGCCACATGGGAATGAGAGCTCCTCTATTTCAGCCAAAGATAGGCAACGTGGCCTTGGGCAAGTCATGTACCTTCTCTGGTTCATTCAGTGGTCAGTAGATAGTCACCGGACCCCACCGCTGTGGCAGGCACAGGCTGGTGAACAAGACAGCCATACCCCATGCTCAGAAAGCTGGCCTGCTGGAGAATTCATTTTATTTATTTATTTACTTTTTTAAAGAATTCTTTTGAGACAGAATCCCCCTCACTCTGTTGCCCAGGCTGTAGCAAGATCTTGCAGTAGCAAGATCTGGGATCACTGCAAGCTCAGCCTCCTGGGTTCAAGTGATTCTCTCACCTCAGCCTCCCAAGTGACTGGGACTATAGGTGTGCACCATCATACCTGGTAAGTTTTGTATTTTTAGTACAGACGGGGCTTCGCCATGTTGGCCAGGCTGTTCTCGAACTCCTGACCTCAAGCGATCCTTGGCCTTGGCCTCCCAAAGTGCTGGGACACAGGGGTGAGCCACCATGCCCAGTGAAACTCCCCATTTTAAATGAGATATGATGATTTCTAAGAACCCCTTAATTACCAGGAAAGATTCTCAGGCAGGCTAGGCATGGTGCTCATGCTTATAATCCCAGCATTTTGGGAGGCCAAGGCAGGACAATTGCTTGAGACTAGGAGTTCAAGACCAGCCTGGCCAACATGGTGAAACCCTATCTCTACTAAAAAAAAAATAATTAGCAGGGCATGGCAGCACATGCCTGTAATCCCAGCTTCTTGGGAGTCTGGGGCACAAGAAGTGCTTGAACCCAGGAGGTGGAGGTTGCAGGGAGACAAGATGGCACCATTGCACTCCAGCCTGGGCCACCACGCAAGACTCTGTCTTAAAAAATAATAATAAAAATAAAAATAAAAGACTCTCAGGCAATTAACATGTCCTGAAGATGGAAGCAGCCTTTAAAGGAGCAGAGGGCAAAATAGGCTGGAAGTCTGTGACAGGCAGAATAATGATCCGCCAAGATACCCACATCCCAATCCCCAGAACCTGAGAATATGTTACCTATGTTACCTTAGGTGGTAAAAGGGAAGGGATTTTGCAATGTGATTAAATTACAGATCTTGAGATGGGGAGATTAGCCTGGATCATCCAGGCAAGCCCAGTATCCTAACGCAAGTCCTAATAAGAGTAAGGCAGGAGATCAGAGCAGGGAGAAGGCAGTGGGGTAATGAAGGAAGCAGAGATTTAGTGATGTGGCCACAAGCCAAGGAGTGTGGGCAGCCCGCAGACGCCAGAAGAGGCAAAGAACAGATTCTCCCCTGCAGCCTCCAAGAGGAACCAGCCCCACGAAAACTTTGATTTTAGCCCATGAGTCTCATTTTGGACTTCTGAGCTCCAGAACTGTAAGGATACAGATCTGTATTATTTTAAGCCACTAAGTTTGTGGTGATTTATTATAGCAGCATTTAGAAATCTAATACAAGAGCTATTTCAAAGAAGACCAGAACATTGGGCTTGGGGGCAGACAGATCTGGGTTTGAGTCTCTGCTCCACTTGCTAGCTGTGTGACTTTGTGCAATTTCCTAACCTCTCTGAATCTCAGCAAATGGGAGTAATAGAGTCTCTACCTCAGGAGGTTGTTGGGAAAATTAGAGTTGATACACATAACCTGCTTAGAAAAGAGTCTAGCACAACTGTCATGTAGTAAATATTGGATTTCCACCCCCTTCTATTGAGCATTAAAAAGGCCACATACCTTGTGCAGGAGGTGGGTTTTATGAGGGGGAAAAAGGCCACATTTCCAAATGCAGGCCCTCAATTGTGTCTTGGGACACTGCAAAACTGGCCATCCTGACATTCCATTTTGTTCTGTGTCACTCCACTGCTCAACAACATTCCATGGCTCCCTATTACAGTGTCTTGATTCTGGTCTATCAAAATCCCCCATAACCTGGCTCATGCCAACCTCATCTCCCAAGATGGAGAAAAACTAAAGGGATGGCACAGCTGGAAAGAAACCTAAGGGGATCAGGACCTTCAGAGGTCAGCTGAAATGTCACTTTCTCCCAACCTCTCATGGCACCCTGACCTGTACTGCAGCACCATCCTCAACCATAATGCCATGATGATGTGTGCAATGTATATTTTCTCAATCCACACCTAAAGCTCCAGGGGGACAGGGACTGGGACCAGTGATAAAGAAGCTGCTCAATACACGTGTATGTTAAATGAATGAATAAATGAATGGCCAAAGTCAGCAACCAGTTCAGGCCAGCTAGGCCAAGGACCCAGGGAAGCCTTCCTGAAGGCTGAATTCTAGTTCTTAACCACGGAGAGGACTGCAGAGTTACCAAGACAGGAAAGTGGAGCATTGAGCTGTCACCAGACATGTGCTATGCCCCCAGACAAACATTTTATTGGAAACAGGATTCATGTCCGAGAAGTGTGTGTTTGAGGAACTATGAGAGTTACTTCTGTCCTGCAGACCAGGCTCAGAGAAGGAGGGGGAAGGAGGGGGAGTTTCTTGAGGACTTGAGACTGAAGTGGAAAGATGGACAATTGTGAAGTTGAGGTTTTGGAACTGAGAAAGAGAAACAGAAGGAAAAAACTGGCAGCCTAGTCTATTCTGTCCATTAGATGAGCATCCAGGCCCCCGGACTTTTGTCCAAGCTGGAAAGGGTTAATAGCACTGAAGGGTTAACAGTCTCCAGTGGGGATGGGGAGTCAGAAGGCCCCAACTCTAAGGCCAGCAGAGGGATTTTTCTGATGGAGGTGGGCAAGGCCCACTGCTCCCTGGTGAGCCCTGGGGACCCCACCTACCCAGCCCCTTCTGAAAAAGGCAGTTTTCCACTCTGGGGGTGGTGGGACCACCCTGGACGCCTGGGAGGGGTGGGAGGGCTGGGCAAGATTGTTCTAGAGCATTTTTCCTGGACCCCAGATAGGGATGGGAGGAGGTCAGAGCTGGTGAGACCCCCCAACACTCAGGTGATGTCCAACTGCACGTAGCTTCATTCTGGGAAAGCTTCCATTTTTGAGGGGCGAGAGAGATACAGTGGGGAGAGACATGGGGAATGGAGGCCCAGAGAAGGTTAGTGACTGCCCAAAGTCACACAGCAAGTCCTGAGCAGCTGATCTAATCTCCCAATTCCCAGAGAACTCCACCAGCCCCCATTTCACACACACACAGATCCCGGGGCTTCTGGTGGCCTCGCCCCTGGCCATCCCACCAGTTGCATGGCCTACCTCTTCCCCTCCTACTCTGAACCTATCATGCAATTTAAAGACTCCACATCTTTGTTAGAACTGCCCCTTTGGCCAGAAATACCCTCTCACTACCATGTGCCCAGCCACCCAGTAACCTCCTGGTCATCTTTCAAAATCTAGCTCAGATGTCCTCTCCACCAGGCAGCCTTCCAGGATTGTCCCTTCTCTTCCCATCTTCCTGGGAACATTGATCATCCCTTCTGCTAAGCAGATCTGTACTTGACCAACACATTCATGCTTTCTCAAATCATACTGCTTTTTCATTTCACCATGTGCACATCTGTCTCTGCCCCCTGGACTGCCATCACCCTGGCCCTGACACGGGACCTAACAGTCATACCAGAAGTGTTTGATGACTTGAGCCATCCCTACTCTCTTGCCTCCCTCCCCAGAGCCAGCTGTTAATATGAGCTACTGGAAACGGACAAGAAGCACCAAAGCCACTGCATTTTAGGGAAGTCAGCCTAGTGGACAAGAACACAACCTTTTGAGGTCAGAAAGATCTGAGTTCAAACCTAAGCCCTGCAACTTTCTTGCTGTGTGGCCTTGGGCAAGTCACTTCCCCTCTCTGGGCTTCCCTTGCCTCTTTTGCAAAATGGAGATGGTAATCCTGACCTCAGAGGACCAGAGGACTGGTTGGGAAGATTCTCTGGAATGATGCATGTGGCATGTACCGCACAGAGTGCAGAGTAAGCACTTAGTACAGAGTGTTGCCATATATCTGTGGGTTGTTTCTGGAAGACCATCTCCCACACCCCTATTCCCCACCTCTCCCTCTGAGCCTGGTCTTGCAGCATTCACCAAAGTGCCTGTTCTTGCCTTGTTTTTATCAGGGAGGAAGTAAAGCCATGTCTACTCACTGGCTGTGTAACCTTGGGAAAGTGACTTCACCTCTCTGAGCCTGTTTCATCCTCTGTAACATGGAGATAGTAATAATTCCTGCTGGGCAGGGTACTGTGAAAAGGAAAGGTCTTAGTACTTGTAAAGTCCTTTGAGCAGTGCCTGACACCTACTGAGTGCTGGCAGGCAAGGGAGCAGTCAGAAGGTTGGACTCACCACCTCAGCCCCTTCTTTGTCCTCCCTCTTTCTCCTCCCATCCCCAGCCCCACCCACCAATCTATAATCATTCACTTGGTTTCTTTTCTTGCCTCTGTTAGGCAAACCCACAGCCTCCGAGATGGCTAGACTCAGACTCTTCAGGTCTGTACTAGTCCATTCTCACACTGCCATAAAGAACTACCTGAGACTGGGCAATTGATGAAGAAAAGAGGTGTAATTGACTCACAGTTCCATGGGCTGTACAGGAATCATGACTGGGAGGCCTCAGGAAACTTATAATCATGGCGGAAGGAGAAGGGGAATAAGCACCTTTTTCACATGGTGGTGCAGGAGAGAGAGGGAGCGTGACGGGGGACATGCCATACACTTTGAAACCATCAGATCTTGTGAGGACTCACTCACTACCATGAGAACAGCATGGGGGAAGTTTTCCCCTGTGATCCAATCACCGCCCACCAGGTCTCTCCCCCAACATTGGGAATTGCAATTCGACATGGGATTTGGGTGGGGACACACAGCCAAACCATATCAAAATCCTTCGACCCAAGCCCTGGGGCACCGCTGCAGCCAGCAGGCTCTGGCTTTCTTTCTAAAGGACCCCTTTTTCCCCGAAGAATCCACATGGAGCTCCAAATACAAGGCATACAGAAATGGACCTGCTTAGTTAAGAAAGACGGGGACCGTGGAACCACCTCTTTCGACGTGCTGGGTCCCCTGGAGTCCTCCCACGCTTCATCTGAGCGCAACTCAAAGTCTCCCAATTAATCCGACACCCCCTATTCCCACCCCTACCTGGGGTGTGGGGGAGGACTTTCCATTTTTACTAATTTCAAACTTACAAAAAAGTGGCAAGAATAGTACAAGAAACTCCATTATAGGGAGTTTATATTTATTAAAATATATTTATTGAAGTATTTAAAATAATATTTTATTTATTAAAGTATTTTAAATACATATTTTATGTATTAGAATATTTTAAATATTTTATTTAATAAGCTATTTTAAATTTATATTTATTAAACTATTTTAAATTTATATTTATTTATTAAAATATAAAGAATTGGCAACTCAGGATAAATATAAACTTAAGAAGTTCTTAAGTTTATATTTACCAATTTACCAAATTATTTATATTTTGTAAATATAAATATATATAAATATATTTTGTAAAGATAAATAACTTGGTAAGTTTATATTTATCTATAAATATAAATAATTTGCCAATTATTTGTATTTTATCCCATCGATTTCACCATTATATCCTCTTTCTCCTTCCTCTTTCTCCCTCTGTATCTCCAACTTTCTACATATTTTATCCTGAAACACTCCCATTTTGCATATGGGTAAACTGAGGCCCCAGGAGTTGCTTGGTGCTCCTGACCCTGGCCCTGCCCCCGTGGCCCCACACTCAGGGCCCAGAACCTGGAGCCCACCAGCTTGTTAAGGGCCTGAAGAGATATTTGAAACCTGTAATAGTAAGTGAGTTGGCCCTAGAACACCAAAAGGAAACTGTGACATTAAAATTAATAAACGTCTGGTTCGACGTCTGCAATTAATTGATTCACATGAGTGAATCAGCTGCACCTCCACGGTCCTCCTGTCGTTGGAAATAGAAGAGCACAAGTCACGAGAACACGATGAATAATTTATTTTTCATAAAATCCCAGATTGTATGAACTATTTTAAAACCTTTCCAGATATTTTTATAAGAAACACACATTTTGAGGTTCACCATGATGTGGGGTGGGGCCCCCAAATGTCAGAGATCCCAGAGCCTTCAAAGGCTTTAAAACAAGCTCTCCTTGCCTCACATCTCCTTGATCCTCACTTGAATCAGGCATAAGATGGAGGTTTTTCCATGTATTTTTACAACGAGGCTGTATGTACCTTTTTATGTGGGTCATAAAAAAAAATAAAAAAATTTCAAAAACACGGAGCAACACGAGGAATTCGTCATAGCAACGGGGCTGCCTTTCCTATTTTTGAAAAGTAAGCCTCCCCCTCCCCCTCTTAGTACAGAAAGTTTATTTTCCTGTGGGAGCCTCTGACTCAGGACTCAGGCTGCCGCCTCTGCAGAGAGATGGGAGGAGTGGGGGCGCTGGCCCTGGGCCTGGGTGGGTGAGGCTCAGGGACTGAGTTTATTTGCTCAGGGGTCCCAGGCCTCAGATCCCTCACTGGCATCTGCACTAGGAACCTGACGCCCAGGGAATTCTGGTCACCACCTGGGCCTCCTGCTCTGCTCATCCACGCACCCCACCACCCAGGCTGGCCTCCTTAGAAAGCCCTCACCTTATAGCGGCACAGCTAGGAGAGTTGTACCAGTTCTGTAAATATTAAAATATTTCCTGATCAGTTGGTTAAACAGAATCGTCTCCTAGGACCAACCCATGATCCAGGAAATAAAGGGGTATCACTTGTTAGCTGGGAGCCCAGGATCCTCATGTAGGGCTACATTGTTATTGGTCAAGGCCCAAGCCCTATCAGATGATAAATGGGATATTATTGTAACCTGTGTGGGTTTCAAAATAGCAACTGGGGGAGGTAGAGGGCACAGTGTAGGTTTGAATCCTGCCTTTATACTTGCCAGCTGTGTGACCTAAGGCAAGTGACTTAACCTCTCTGTGCCTCAGTTCCCTGATGGGTAATAAGAGTAATAGCAGGTTGTGGTGGGGATGATTTGTGTTAATCAGTATGCCTTCACCCATTTGGGCTGCTATAACAAAATATCATAACTGAGTTGCTTATAAACAACAAACATTTATTGCTCACAGTTCTAGAGGCTGGGAAGTCCAAGGTCAAGGCACTGGTGAGGGCCCTTCCTCATAGCCATCTTTTCACTGTAACTTCAGGTCAGAGTCGGGGAGGTCCTCTCTGGGGTCTCTTGTGAGGGCACTAATCCTAATCAAGACAACACAATTACCTCCCAAAAGTCCTCACCTCCTAATACGCTCACCTTGGGGGTAAGGATTTGAACACATGAATTTTTGGAGGGACACACAACATTCAGACACTAGCACTGTAGGAGGCACATAGCATAGTTCTCAGCACACAGAAGACTCTCGAGAAATGTTCTTATGTATTATTAGTTGATACTTATATTAATTTAATAACAATATCATTATGTCTCTAACCTCCCATCCTTCATAATACTTTTTGTAACCATTTCTCAGGAAAAAAAGCAATGAAATCAGAATCTCTGCTCCATCAATTACTAGCGGCGTGTCTTGGGCAAGTTTTGAAACCTCTCTGAAACTGATTCCTCGTCTGTGAAATGGGGATAATACCGTAAACACATAGCTCAGCTCCTGGCTCATGGTGAGTGTTCATTCCTAAAAACTATTATAATATTATCAGGGGTAGGAAAACTATATAGCCCAAGAGCCAGATTTGGCCCACTGCCTATTCTTGTAAGGGAAGTTTTATTGGAACCCACAACCATGCCCATTCATTTATGCAATGTCTGTGGCCGTTTCCACACTGCAACGGTGGGCTGAGAAGTTGCAACAACAGACTGTATGGTTCACAAAAACCTCAAATATTTACCCTCTGCTCCTTTAAGAAAAAGTTTGCCAACACTTCATTTTGATTATTACAAGCTTCTTCAATAAAGCAATAATTGCAATACACACCACATTTCAGCTCCTTCAGTGGATTACACAAAGCAAGGTTTGCTTTCTAGGGACTACCAGTGACCCATGATTGTCCCGCAATGATTCAAACCTCTCCTCAAATTGTTTACCATAGTATATGGGGAAAGAGTCCAGAGCTTTTCAAAGGAGCCTGTGACCAATGAGAAGCCCATAATCACAGGAACATAAGCATCTGAGGAGCTGGCCCATGCTAAAATCAACACCTGCCTCCATTTTCCCAGGCTTACCTGTCCTCAGACAGTCCACTCCAAGACACCCACAGTCCATAAATAAGGTTTTGTTTTGTGCTGCTTTAGTGCCTGCTCTGCAGCAGCTGGCTGCCTCCTGGTCCATACATTTCCACATTCTTTTTGTGTGATGTTGAGGAGAAAGGAAATGGGAGCCCCAAGAAGTTACCTAGCATTCAGCAAAATAAACCTGTGAATCACTCACCCCAGAAATCATCCCAGAAAGGTTCCTACATCTGCTCAGATGCACTCCTTCAGGACACAGGTGAGAGCATCTGCTCTTTCTCCTTGGTTTAATGGGATTTTGGTTGTGTGATGTAGCAAACACCACAAAATATCATCATAGACCTTCCAGATGTTGAAGGTATTTGTGGCCACACTCGCTGGCTTTGTTCCATGCCCACAGATGTCCCCCCTTGGTTTCCACCAGTCGAGGTGTATTTGCTCCTAAACCCTTAATTGGGCCCTGATGTCATCTAAAAACCAGGCTGAACTCAGTAACCTGCAACACCCGTCTTCACTGGAGGTTCCTAAGGCTGGTGTGATCCAGGCATGCTGACACCACGGGGCCCCCACTGCCTGCATGCCTCTCTTGTGCTCATCTCATCCTTGATTCTTCCTGGCCCACTGTTTTTGTTTTTTATTTCTTTGTTTTTATTTATTTTATTTTATTTATTTATTTTTGATTTTTTAAAAAATCAAATTCATTTTTTTTTAGAGATGGGGTCTAGCCATGTTGCCCAGGCTGGTCTCAAACTCCAGGTCTCAAGCAATCTTTCCGTTTCAGCCTCCCAAAACACTGGGATGACACGCATGCACCACTGTGCCCAGCCCTGGCACACCGTTGGTGAAAGCTAGAGCTCAGATGATCTCGTGAGATCCATCAACTATTTCTGAGAGAGCCTAGGTCAGGTGTGAACAGGAGTCCATCCCCAGATTGCAGACTTCATGAGGGCAGGGAGCATGCCTATAGAGCGGCCTGCTGAAGCCACAGCACCCCAAATATCCCATGCATACAGCCTAGGCACCCATGTTCAAATACCAAAGTCCACAAATCCTGCAGTAGGAGGAAGAAAATCTTTGATTAGAAATCAAACTTCAAGGTATTGTATAATAATAATGACACAAATAAGACACCATATTTTTTGTCCATTTATTGGAATATAACAATGACTCTGAACCTGGAAATCTTTGGATGACCTTCAAGAAGACTCCCTAAGAAATCTATTGATCATCTTCAAGGAGGCCGTAAACACATAAAATCATGCACATATATCTGTGTGAGCACAAGATTTTCTGGGGAGGAGGTCCAAAATTTTCATCAGATTCTCAAAAGGATCCCACAACCTTAGGTGGTTATAAGCATAAAACCACAAGTCTGATTCATATTCGTGCACCTAATGCCTGGCACTATGGCTGGCACATGATAGGTGCTCACAGAATGTTTGCTGAATGAATGAATGAATCAATCAACTGATGACAGCTGAAAGCAGCGAACAGCCTGATAGGAGATTTCCTGGATGGTCAAACTCCACTAATCTGGAATTTTAGGGTCACTTGAATGAACTCTTGTCAGAATATCTTTGGTCACTAAGGTAAAAAAGAAGTAAATTAATGGTGCAAACAAGAATGAGTGGTGACTGATGCTGAAGGGTGCCTACTTGTCAGCAAGCGAGTGTTTGCAGAATTGCCATTTAGTGCCCTGTTTGTTGAAGCAGGCTCCCCAAGGAACTTTATAAAGTTTGGAGAGAACGTGCTGAAATCAGAATCCTCGTACTCTGCTAGAGGGAATGTAAAATTGTGCAGCCACCTTGGAAAACAGTATGGTAGTTCCTTAGAAAAACCAAAGAGTTACCTTATGACCCAGCAATTCCATTCCTGGGGAAAATGAAACTATATATCCACACAAAACCTTGTACATCAATGTTTATAGCAGCATCCTTCATAATAGGCAAAAAGTAGAAACGACCCAAACGTCTATCAACTAATGAAAGGTTAAACAAAATGTGCTATATGCACACAATGGAATTTATTCCAACAGAATAGGACTGAAGTACTGATCCTTGCTACAACATGGATGAACCTTGAAAATATTACATTAAATGAAGAAAGCCAGACACAAAGGCCACATGTTGCATGATTCCATTTATATGAAATGTCAGGAACAGGCAAGTTTATAGAGCCAGAAAGTAGATTAGTGGTTGCCTTGGACTGTGGGAGGGAGATTGGAGAGAAATGGGGAGTGGCTGCAATGCATACAGGGTTTTTTCTTCTTCTTCTTGTTTAGAGACAGGGTCTTGCTCTATCACCCAGGCTGGAGTGCAGTGGTGCTATCTTGGCTCATGGCAACCTCTACCTCCTGGATTCAAGTGATTCTCCTGTCTCAGCCTCCTGGGTAGCTGGGATTACAGGCATGCACCAACATGCCCAGCTAATTTTTTATGGATTTTTAGTAGAGCTGGAGTTTCACCATGTGGGCCAGGTTGGTCTCAAACTCCTGACCTCAAGTGATTCACCCACCTTGGTCTCTGAAAGTGCTGGGATTACAGGTGTGAGCTACCGTGTCCAGTTGCATACAGGGTTTCATTTGGAAGTTTTTTGAGGCAAAGAAATGTTCTAAAGTTGATTGTGGTAGTGGTTGCACAATTGTGTGAACATACTAAAAACCATTGAAATGTACACTTTAAATGGATGAATTGTATAGCATGTGAACTGTATATAAATAAAACTATTATGTATTATCATTTAGTATAATTTAATATGTTATATAGAAGTATATGTATGTTAAAAATATAACTATATAATATATGTTAAACCTATATTACATTGTATATTTACATCGTACATATTAAGTACATGGTGCCTGGTGATTGTGTCAGTCCATTTTGTGTTGCTATAAAGGAATACCTGAGGTTGGGTAATGTATAAAGAAAAGAGGTTTATTTGGCTCATGGTTCTGCAGGCTACACAGGAAGCAAGGTGCAGCATCTGCCCAGCTTCTGGTAAGGCCTCAGGAAGCTTTTAGTCATGGCAGAAAGGAAGGGGAGCTAGTATGTCACATAGCAAGAGAAGAAGTGAGAGAGAAGGGAGAGATGCCACACTTTTAAACAACCAGCTCTCACAAGAACTAATAGTGAGAATTCACTCTTTACCCCAAGGACAGCATCAAGCCATTCATGAGGGATCTGCTTCCATGACCCAAACACCTCCCACTAGGTCTCACCTCAACACTGGAAGTCACATTTCAACTTGAGATTTGGAGGGGACCAACATCCAAACCATATCAGTTAGAGAGAGAGAAATACTCCTCCCACCTACCTACCAAATGAATGAATGTATAGCTCTGCAGGTCTCTGGTGAAGCCCAAGATACTAATGCATTTTTCAGTGAAGCCTCATAATTTCTTTTACAAAATTTGGGCACATTTTTCCTTCTATTTCAAAATGTGGCCACGTTAATTTTAATATAAAAATAATTTTTTCTCCAAATTCATGAATAAAATTTGTGCTCTAGGAAAAAAAGAAAAATAAAATGCATAAAGCTTGCGTGTGTGTGTGTGTGTGTATGTGTGTCTGTGTGTGTCTGTGTGTGTGTGTGTCTGTGTGTGTGTGTGTAGAGAAAAATGACTGGAAGGCAATGTGCCAAGATATTAGCAGTGGTTATCTCTATCTGGGTAGTGGGATTACAATTGGTTTTTTCTTCTTCTTCTTGATACTTTTTTCCTTTGCCATAGTCTTAATGAATGTTTCATAATATTAAAGAATAAACATTGTTTGGTTCAACAGTTGAGGTCCCAGAGGGAAACATCAGGCAATGTTCTTCTGGAGACCACTTGGTACAGCCCGCACTGTGACGCACACACCCTGACCTCATGCCCCAGGCATCACAACTGAGCCCTATGCAGGACATGTGTGCGCACAGGGAAGCTTCCAGCATTCCCTGCTTTCTGCAGGTGCTGATAGAGAAAGTGGATTTATTCCCAGAGAGGAATAAAGCCAGAGCCTTTGCAATATTCTGAAGAAGAAAAAAAAAAAAGCAGATGATCATTATATGACAACAATTAGAGGAGGCACTTAAGGGCTGGGCATGACATGGGGGACAGAGCTCTGGACTGGACATTAAAAGACATGGGTTCAAGCCTCTGATTTGCTTCCAACCAGCTGATGACCGTAGTCAAGTCACTTCCTCTCTCCATGCCTCAGATTTCCCCTCTATTAAACAAGGGAATTGGGTCCTTCTGATGGTTTACGATTCTGTGGATTTACATCTGCTGTCCTCGTTTCCACCATTCATGTAAAAAAGAGGAGGGAGCCCCTCATATTGACTGCCCAGCACAGCCCTTGTCCCCCAGGAATCTCAAGAACCATTCTGCCCCAAAAGGCAGTCTCTAAATTGACACATGCCTCTTTTCCACCCACCTAATTGGAGAAGACATTCTTAAGAAGGCAGCATTAGCAGACATTATTCCCCACCCTCTGTACCCCCAAACTGCCTCAAATGTGATGATATGTATTGAGCGCGGACCAAGTGCCAGGCCCTAGTGCTGTGCAGCGAATCAGACAGACACTGCCCTGCTCGCTCAGAGCTCACAGGATCCACAGTGACCACCAATTAAGGACCACCTGCCATGTGAGAGGGGATTCACATGCAACAATTTCTTACAGGCCTTACATCAACCCCGTGAGGCTGATACTACCATTCACATTTTGCAGCATAGAAAATGTAGCCTTAAAGAAGTGAAGTGCTTTGTGCCAGATCAGGGAGCAAATGTGGTAAGGCCAGGGTTCTGACCCTGATCAGTTACACTTCAAAGGCACCTGTGATTTGTCGGTGGTTCTTAACTTCACAGTCCAGGCAGAACAAAAGACTTCAAAATAGGGTGGGTCTGGAAGTCTCCATCTGATCTCCAACCTTTTGATCTGGCTATAAAAAATAACTGGGGAAAAGCAAAATAAATTGCCATAAACTTGATGCCAAAACATAAAACTTGCTATTGATTTTATAAGAGCAAGCTATGAGTTCAGACAAATCAATTTGTATTATAAAACTATAGCCTATAACATAGACAAGACACTAAATAAATACTGAATCACAACATGAGAAACTTGCTTTTTCAATTCTTATTCCATCCTTCTAATTATACCAGGGAAGGTCTCAATTTGATGCTACCGGGTTTTTAACACCTTCTTCAACAGTAGCCAATCTCCCTTTCTAACAAAGAAAGAGCAGGCCTCAGGCTCAAAGCCTTGGGCAGGCAACAGTATCAACCAAACATTAATAACCGTGTTTTATTTTCATTGTTTATGTAGCGGTGGTATTTTATGGTCACTTTCTATTTGAGGAAATTGATATTGGTTTTCTATTTACTGTGGTCATATAAATTTCCCTTTTGAGCTACATTTACTGATATTTTTAATGAATACCTTCACTGGCATTTTTAATGAGTAGATTTAAAGGACAATATTACATTCATGACACCATAGAAATGGTATACAAGCAGGGCAAAAATAAAAAAGGTGGCATTGGGATGGCTGAAGCTTGAGAAATGCTGTCCCATGAAATTAAAACTAACCCAGCCATGTAATTATATTGTCCTGAAGGTAGATTG
This sequence comes from Macaca fascicularis, assembly GCF_037993035.2. Taxonomy (NCBI): domain Eukaryota; kingdom Metazoa; phylum Chordata; class Mammalia; order Primates; family Cercopithecidae; genus Macaca; species Macaca fascicularis. The sequence goes on from NC_088385.1 coordinate 115,199,651, forward strand.
CAAGTTACCTAAATAGCACAAATCCGCTATAGCCCATCACTATTAAAGCAAATTTTTGAAGGCTTACATAGCAGTTACTTTAGCAACAGAGGTATAAAAGAATCATATTCGAACCACAAGACATATGTGCCTGAAAGTCTAATTATTGGAAAATTATAGACCTAAGAAATACAGCTATGCCTCACTGCACACTGCAGGGCTGGCTGAATAGCTCATGGTAATTGGATAAACCACATCTACATAGAGGTTGTGTGGAAAGAAAGAACCCTTCCCCCAACACCCTCAAAAACTTCAATGATTCATTCCTTCACTCACTCATTCAGTCATTCATTGCAATTTTTACTAGGTCCCTGCTAGATACGCTGGAATACCATGAAGGGCCACACAGGCCTGACAACTGCCCCTAGCAAGTTTCTAGTCCAGGGTAGGGTCCCCGACTTCAACCCCAGCCTCCCATGCATGAGTGTCTAACTGCCAACTAGGCTCTGAAAACAGCCCCATTCTCTGAACACGTTTAACAAAGGAACCTGCCACCCAGGGGTGGGTGGTCAGGGGAGGCTTCCTGGAGGAAGTGAGCATCAGGCTGAGATCTGAAGAAAGAATAGGAATGAATGAAGGAAAGTGGGAGAGTTGAGGGATGTGAAAAGGCAGGTGCTTCCGTGTGTGGGTGTGGCCTCGCATCCCATGAGCAGCCCACAAGATGAGCATCTTGCCCTGGGAGTGTGACTCTTGGATTCCAAGATATGCATTTCATTTGTCTTGACCCCTAAATGCAATCCAATAATGGTATCTGTTCCTCAGTAAGAAAGCAGCTATCTGATCCCAACACTGAGGAAAAACGTTGGGATGCTGAGTGGGTTTCCTCATCGCCCCCACCCCCATGGGATTTTAAAGAAGGATTGTGACCGCTCAGAACTTTCATCAGATGCACCAACATTTTAAAAATATATACAAACAGTTGTTCTTGACCCTGGCTGCACTTTTGACTCCCTAGGGAGCTTTCAAAATCTCCAAGCCCAGGTCACACCCAAACCAAGTTAGTTAGAATCTCTTGGGGGTGGAGCCCAGGGGTCAGTAATGTATAAAGCTCCCCAGAGAATCCAATGTGCAGCCAAGGCTGAGAACCACATAAGGAACCTGACCTCTGTGGTGGATACAAATCTACAATGACACACTGAGCACTTACTGTGTGCCAGGCACTGGGCTGGGGGTGAAGAGGAGATTTGTGAGAATCGGATCCCACTATGGTTTAACAACAGTGTGGAAGACTGCACCCACTTTCAAAGTATGCACTAGAACCAAGATAAAGATGAAAATTGCTCTGGTCACACCAATTGCCTGGGGAGCCTTAGTGCAGATTCTGTGTCAGTAGGTCTGGGTTGGAGCTCAAGAGTCTGCATTCCTAGCAAGCTTCCCCAGATACCTGAGATACCGCTGGACTGAGAACCACACCTGGGTGGCAACTGATTCTAAAGGAAATCTCTCAGATCCAGGCTACTTTTCCCCACCACATCTCTACCACTCTGACAAGGCTGAGCATTGTCTGGAGATGATTTTTTTCTTAAGTTTAGGGAAAGAAGGAAATGCACCCTCGCAGCCTGCCAGGTGTGGGATTGTATCCCCATGACAGCTCCCAGCACACACCTTCAGAACATGGGGCATAGCTCAAGAAGAAAGAGAAGGGCTGGGGAGGGGGATGCTGGGTCGGGGGTTTTCAAAAATAGCAAACCGTCTGTGCCCAGCAGCCCCCACTGCCTAACAAGTTCCCCATCTGGGGCCAGAACAAAGGCAAGGAAATTCAAGAAGCATAGAGATCAAAACGGCCTCTGAGGCTCTCCCACAGCGAGTCTTCGTTTCTAATTAATCATCCCATTCTTTGCAAATCAATTGTGCGTGTTTTAAAATCCGTACACCAAGGGCAAGCGATGGGGTGGGAGTTGAAAGCAAAAGGGCTTTGGAGCTGAGCTCAGGGCCATGAATTCTTGCGAGAGTAGCTGAACAGCAGGAGGAAACAGTGGAGTCAGCCCTGACCCATTCAGCAGAACCAGAAAAGAATAGATCGGGGACACAAACGCGTGCAGAGACCAGGCAGGTCATGGGAACTGGTGGACTGGATGGGGGTTCGTTGAAGGAGCAATGGGAGCAATGGTAGTCCAGTCAGGGACTGGTCCACCTGACCCCAGAGGGTGGCTACTCAGTGCCAGTCCCTCCTTGCCAGCAGAAATGCAGGCCTGGCTTTGCTGGATCTCCCTTTTTGTTTCTGAAAATATCTGAAAGTAAGATTCTTTTAAATATGAAATATCCTGATTTATAGAAGTTGTCTCAAATGGTTTGGAAACACCATGCCATCCATCAGAATATATTAGAGAACCACATATGGAGTGCATGCCGCCAGTGTGTAACCTCTGAAATAGAGACTGGAGGAATTACCTGGAAAATGAAAAGTTATTTCTAATTAATTTAAGCCCGAACCCATCAGATTCTCTGGGAGTCCTCAGATGAAAGGATGAAAGAGAATGCATATTCACATCATGCCTACTGGCAGCAGACCCTGTATCCACCTCTCCAGTTGCTTATCCATTCAAACAAGACTAACTGAGCAGCTACTATTTTTCAGGCCCTTTGCTATATGTGCTGTCATCAGGTCGTCAATGGGAGCAATGAACATGGAAGTCCACAAGATCATTTCAGAGAGTGGTAAGTACTAAAAGGTGCATAAAACAGAGGGTCGTTGGCCAGGTACAGTGGCTCATGCCTGTAATCCCAGCACTTTGGGAAGCTGAGGCAGAAGGATCACTTGAGGTCAGGAGTTCAAGACCAACTCTGGCCAACATGGTGAAACCCCAAGCCTGGCCAACATGGTGAAACCCCAACTTTACTAAAAATACAAAAATTAGCCAGGCGTGGTGGTGCACACCTGTAGTCTCAGCTACTCATGAGGCTGAGGTGGGAGGATTGCTTGAGCCCCAGAGGTGGAGGCTGCAGTGAGCCATGATCATGCCACTGCACTCCAGGCTGGGCAACAAGCAAGACTCCATCTTAAAAAAAAAAAACAGGGGGGTGTGATGATGGCACTCAGGAAGCAGTTGTGTGAGCAGGCAGGGTGGGCTCCCTGAATCTGAAGGGTGCAATTATCAGCCATCAAAATCTCAGGATGGACTGTACCAACCAGAGGAAATTACCAAGACAGACACCCTGAGGTGAATTTGAGCTTGAATTCTTTTCATTCATCATCAAGATAAATGTATGAGGCATTGTTGTGCCCATTGATCAGATGAGGACACTGAGGCCAGGCTTGCTCCCAACATCACATGGCTAGTGAGTAGTAGAAAGCCAATTACTGATCCCCTGTCTTGGACCAGTAAAGTAACTAAAATTAGTGACTAACCTGGGGGTCATTTCCCACCTTTGCGTTGCTAAGGATTCTTCCCTAAATCAAAGGAGCCAGCAGATCAGGCTGCAGTCTGTTATGCCAGAACATTCTCTATGGGGTTCCTCATGGTCCCCAGGTCATCAGCTGTCCCTGTATTTGGAGCATTCAGGGCACTCATCTTTCTTATCAACATCCACACATACAACGCCACATTAGGACTTCAAGACCTCCTCCCTGGGGACTGTGGGAAGCCCCTGAGGTTTTGGTGGAAGCATCTGCTGAGATCAGGGCATCCGACCAGCACCTGGCCTTGACCCAGATGTGTAGGAGAAATGAATCATCACAGTGGCCCATTATGCTTTCCAATACCTTTCAAACTTTTCCTCCCAGTTTTATGCTTCTCAGCCTGGAGCTCACTTCCCTGGAATCCCCCAGTGGCTTGTTAATGAAAACGCCCTTGTGGAACCTCTTCCTTCAGTGTCTATTTGACTCAGGAATTAGGGAGTGGAAACACATCATTTTTCCCCAAAACAAGCACAGGTACTTTTTGTGTCCAGATTTTGCCACCTAATGCTGTCTAGCAAAGCACCTGAGATTCTGTGGCTTAAAACCATAATACTTCATTCTCACTCACATATTTGTGAGCTGGGGAGTGATCAGCTAACCTGGATGGGCTTGGTCAAGCTTGGCTATTAGCCATTGATTGGATCCCAATCTGCTCCAGGTGCCACTCACTCTCCCTGGTCAAGTCGGCTAGCCAGGGCATGTACTTTTCAAGGTGATGGCAGAAATTCAAGAGGGGTGAGAGTCAGCCCATGAAGACTTTCAAAGCCCAGGTGAGGAACTGGCACATCGTCACTTCTGCCCACATTCCATTGGCCAAGCAAGTCACAAGGCCACACCTCATAGATGTGTAGAAGAAAGTGAATAATCAGTGGTCCCTTATATCTTCCAATACTTTTCAAACCCTTCCTCCAAGCTTAATGCTTCCCATAAAACGGACCCCCTGTCTTGACCCAGTAATGTCACTAAAGTGAATGACTCACTTGGCATCATCGTCCTATCCTTGCCCGGCCAAGGTTTCTTCCCTAGATCGGGGGAGCCGGCAGGTGAGGCTGCAGTCTGTTACCCCACATATTCTCTATAGAGTTCCTCACAGCCCCCAGGCCCAACGTCAATGGGGTGGAGTAGACTTGCCCCCAGTGAAGGCATTGCAAAGACACATGACAAAGGAATCAACACCTGCTTGGGGACAGGAAGGATGCTGCATTGGCAAAGGGAGAAATCCAGCTGGGACATAGCCTCAGTGGAGACTTCTGTTAACCCCACAGAGAATGCTGGAGCTGAGATGATCCTACAGAGCCAAGTGGAGTGGGGACAAGATATAAGATCTTACTACTCCTGCACTGTAATCAATGTGGGCTATTCCCTGAAGGGACATGGCTTTGAGCAAGTTAAGCAAGAGTGATTTCTACATCAGAGGGGACCTCTGCAGAGGCTGATAGTTGCAGCATCCCCAGCTGCTGGGACAACAGGTTTTCAGTCCCACATCCATTTCACAAGCCCACCCTGACATTTGTGGGTCCGGGGGCAAGAGGGCAAATGGAGGTCCACATAGCATATGTCTAAATGCTTAAAATTATCAATCAAGTTTGCTAACGTTAAACAGAAAACGTTCTAGCCTCCTACTTTGACAAATGGACATTTCCCAACAACTTGAAAGCCCAGACTCTAATGAGGAACTCAGACTTCCCAGTGCTTCATGCTGGAAGACAGCAGAGAGAAAGCTGGTCACCCACCTATTTCCCACTCCTCTTAATTTCCCACCCCACCTTCCTCACACACTAAGAGGGGCCTTGCACCCACAGATGAACACACACACTCCAACGCTCAGACCCAAAATCTGTCACTCTTTAGCCATCTTTGGCCTGAGTGCACTGCTCTTGGGAGAAAAGATCCAGGGAAGAAGGCCTGCAAGCCCCTTGGGCAGGGAATTCTCCACTCCCAGGTATTCAGGACATGCACTAGAAGGAGAAGGAAGTGAGCTCTGGATAACAACTTTCCTGGGGAAGGGCATGGCCAGAGGAGCATCAGAGCAGGCCTCTGTCTTCCACTGCCCAGGGAAGCCCCTCTTGCCCCAGACCAACTGTAAGGCTGGTCTAGAATACAAGCAAGTTTTCCTCTTAGGATGATCAAGCTCACTGGAAAGGCAGCAGAGCAAGGTGGTTAAGAACACAACTCCTGGCCGGGCGCGGTGGCTCAAGCCTGTAATCCCAGCACTTTGGGAGGCCGAGACGGGCGGATCACAAGGTCAGGAGATCGAGACCATCCTGGCTAACATGGTGAAACCCCGTCTCTACTAAAAATACAAAAAACTAGCTGGGCGAGGTGGCGGGCGCCTGTAGTCCCAGCTACTCCGGAGGCTGAGGCAGGAGAATGGCGTGAACCCGGGAGGCGGAGCTTGCAGTGAGCTGAGACCCGGCCACTGCACTCCAGCCTGGGCTACAGAGCGAGACTCCGTCTCAAAAAAAAAAAAAAAAAAAAAAAAAAAAGAACACAACTCCTGTGGAACCAGACAGCCTGAGTTTCATCCAGGCTCCATCCCTTACTAGCTGTGTGATCTTGGCCTTTGTATCCACATCTGTAAAATGGGAGTCACAAAGCTCATAGGGCTGTCATGGGGATTAAGAGACATCACACATCTAAAGGCCTTAGACCTGTTGCCTAGTAAGCATTACGTAAATGTTTGATGAATAAAACCACCTCCCAAAGCATAACTTTAACGTGATATTCTAGTAAAAGAGCCCTCTTTCTCATAAGGGGTGGGGAAGAGGAAGAGTGAGATGGTGAAAGTGACAGAGAATCCCATCTTGCCACACGAGTAAATTGCTTAACTTCCCCACACCCTAGACATCCAGCAAAATCCTTACCCTTCAAGGATGGGCCATGGATGGCCGTGGCACCATGTAGCCGGCCCCAACATGGGCAGAACAGCCCACTCCCTGCAGTTCATGGGGCCTGGTCTGACAAGAGCCACAAAAGTAAAACGTGGTTCAAACTGATTTGGAGAAACCGTGGAAGAGAAGACCTGACACGGTCAAGCTTGTTCCAGAGAAGGAGCTGGGAGAGTGTGTGTCTGCATCTATGTGTGCGTGTGGTGTGCGTGTGTGGAGTGTGGGGGGGCATGTGTGTGGTGTGTGTGTAGTGTGTGTGGCATGTGTGTGTGGCATGTGCGCGGTGTGCATGTGTGACGTGTGTGTGGCGTGTGTGTAGTGTGTGTGGCGTGTGTGTGTGGCATGTGTGTGGTGTGTATGCGCAGTGTGTGAGGTGTGTTGTGCATGTGTGTGGTGTGGTGTGTGTGTGGTGTGTGCGGTGTGGTATGTGTGTGATATGTGTGGTGTGTATGATGTGTGGGGGGCTGTGGTGTGTGTGTATGCGTGTGTGGTGTATCTGTGGTGTGTGTGGTATGGTGTGTGTGTCGTGTGTGTGGTGTGTTTGTATGTGGTGTGTGAGTGTGATTTTGTGTGGGGGGTGTGGGTGTTGTGTTCGTGTGTATGTGTGTTATGGTGTGTGATTGTGTGTGGTACGTGTGTGGTGCGGTATATGTGTGTGGTGCATGTGGTGTGGGTGTGTGTATGTGCATGTGTGTGGTGTGTGGTGTGGTGTGTGTCGTGTGTATGGTGTGTGGTGTGTGAGTATATGTGTGGTGTGTGTTTGTGAGTGTGGGGGGTGTGGTGTGTGTGTTTGTATGTACATGTGTGGTGCATATCTGGTGTGTGTGCGAGTGTGTGTGGTGTGTGTGTTTGTGTGTACTTGTGTGGTGTGTGTGTGATGTTGTGTGGGGTGTGTGTGTGGTGTGGTGTGCGTGTGTGTGTGTGTGTGTGTGTGTGTATATATATATTATTTATTTTTATTTTTTTTTTTTTTTGAGATGGAGTCTGACTCTGTCGCCCAGGCTGGAGTGCAGTGTCACGATCTTGGCTCACTGCAAGCTCTGCCTCCGGGGTTCACACCATTCTCCTGCCTCAGCCTTCCTAGTAGCTGGGACTACAGGCACCCACCACCACGACCGGCTAATTTTTTGTATTTTTAGTAGAGATGGGGTTTCACCATGTTAGCCAAGATGGTCTTGATCTCCTGACCTCCTGATCTGCCCGACTCAGCCTCCCAAAGTGCTGGGATTACAGGTGTGAGCCACCGTGCCCGGCGTGTGTGTATGTTAAAGAGAGAGAGAACACAATCCTGGAGAGATGCTCAGAAGGTAACACCAGGAAAATGGAGTTCATGGCAGAGACCCCCCTAAACAGAACAGTTGAATCAGAAGCTCATGGAGTCACTTTCATGAAAAATCTGGGGATACTCGGTTCAAGCAGTTCTCTGGGGCCCAGCTGACCGAGGCAAGCCTGAGTGGGAAGGAAGTCCCTCCACCCCATGCCAGTATGGGCTATGGAAAGCAGACAGGAGTGGAGTTACCCAGGGCCCAGGAGGGAAGCAATGTCCTTCGAGAAGACCCTGGCACCTGGGTCCTTCTGGAGAGGCCTCCCCACGTGGCCTGTGGCCAGGGACTTCCTCTGGGGGCTCGAAGCAGAACGTGGATGGACAACCTCTCGGAACACAAGGAGGTGCCCCTGGAGACCCACTGAAATCACTGGGGGAGATGTTGAGGAAAAATTGAGGTCTCACAAGTAGCAACTGAAAGCGATGTCATTTGGACACTTCTGTTCCTGCAGCCCCATTTGTATAAGGCCAGGGACATTTGCTGCAGTTACATTTTCATAGCTACAATACTTACTGAGCACATACTATGTGCTGACACTGTGCCAAGGGCTTTATTTATATTAACCTATTTAATTCTCACAACAACCCTATAAGATAGGCACTGCTGGTATCCACTTTGCAGATGAGGAAACAGACCCAGTTAAGTGACTTACCCAAGGTCACACAGCTAGTATGTGATTGAACCGGGATTCAGACGTGGACAGTCTGGTTCTAGAATGCAATCTCTTCACTGTACACAGTCCTGCCTCTCTTAACTCCCAGTTTCTTACATGGAGCTTAGCCCATAGAGGTGCTCAAGGAATGTCTGTTACATTGAAGCAAAGTCTCCATGAATTGAATCTGTCGGAATCGGGTGCTGTTGTTCCCATTGATTTTGTGTTCTTGTTTTGGGCCATGGTTTCTGCTAAGGCAGGGCCTTTGTCCAGTTAATGTCCTCATCACTGTGTTTAGTAAGTGCTAAGTCACCCAGGCACCATCTGCAAACAAGGAGCCTGGTCCTCCCCTCCACTTCTTCCCCTGTCTCTGCAGTCTCTTGCTTCTTATACATCTCGCTGCCTTCCTCCAGCTCATGGGCTCATGGCTTCCTCCTGAACTACAACTAAACCTTCTGGGTCTATTTCAGATGCATCCCTACGAACCTCTCTTAGCATTAGAGCCTTCAGAGTAACTTCTCTCACTGCAGAGTTCACCTGAATGGGGAGGAGGTGGTTGTCTGGCCAAAGCTAAGCATTGGGGGTGCTGTTTAAATCTTTTTCCTTTTCTTGGGGCTTTTAAAGCCCTTACAAGAAAATTCCCACTGCCTGAGATGCCAAGCTTCCACCCGTGGGAATCCTGATCCCCCATCCACTGTTCATTTCCATGTGAGAAATACACAAAACAGGCATGAGCTGGGCAGCAGTGAGTCTGCCACTCCTGAAATTGGCCACTGAGCCCCAAAGGAAGCCTTTACATCACACAATTCTAGTTTCTGATCTGCTGATAAACATTCATTCATTCAGAAAATATTTATGGCATCTGTGATGCTGTAAGCACTGAGGTAGGTGCCAGAGAGGCAGCACAAAACCAAACACACCTCGTGAAATTTACAGCCAGGAGGTCAAGTGCCCTCTGTGAACCTCAGGGGTTTTGTTCTGTAAAGTGGGGGTACTCATAAAGATGTAAGGTCCCCTTTTTTTTTTGAGACGGAGTCTCGCTCAGTCGCCAGGCTGGAGTGCAGTGAGTGGCACGATCTCGGCTCACTGCAACCTCCACCTTCCAGGTTCAAGCGATTCTCATGCCTCAGCCTCTTGAGTAGCTGGGACTACAGGCACGCACCACCACACCCAGCTAATTTTTGTGTATTTAGTAGAGACTGGGTTTCAGCATGCTGGCCAGGATGCTCTTGATCTCCTGACTTCGTGATCTGCCTGCCTTGGCCTCCCAAAGTGCTAGGATTATAAGCGTGAGCCACCATGCCCTGCCAAAAGTGTTTTCCTTACACTGTGCAACTAATCCCCAACTCCAGGAAAAAGGAGCAATGGAGGGAGAGCTAGGATGCAGCCTCTGGTTGAATTCCCCCTGATTAGGTCATTTCAAACTCCGGGCCTGTTTCTTCATCCGTAAAATGAGAGGCTGGACTGCATGGTTTCAGAGAACTCATCTTACGGCCTGTGACTCTTCAATTCCAACATTCTGATTCTAGCATGAGAACACCCTCTGAGTCCAGGAACAAGACATCCTGTCATTCTGAAAGCAAGTCTCCTCCACACGGGATGCTCACATCATCACCTTCTCAAAAAGCAGCAGAAAGGGAATTGCTTCTCAGCGGCTTGAGCATGAAGGTGTGTGGAGACCCTCCCAGGAGCTGCTCTCTGCAGATCTCCCCAAGTCACTAAATTTATCTTCCCCATCATGCTCTTAATCTCTGAAAATTAATGGCATGACCATCAGCTGCCTGAAGAACACAGCTGACCCATCACCAATAAATCAAAAACTCTCAGCGATGCTTCTGAATAAATGATAGCCACTTGGATCATCAGGCAGGTTGGCTGGAGATGTTTAATGTACCCTGGGAGACACCTAAACCCACACTGTGCTTGGGTGGGGAGGTAGGGAACTTGGTAAAGAAAGCAAGACGTGAGAATAGCTGAGAAGGCAAGGGGCTTGGTAAGGAGAGCAAGAGTCCCCAGAGTCATCCCTGGGTATTTGCACAGATTCAAACCCAACAGAGCTCTCCCAGTCAGGCATGGTTCTGCCTTGCCCAAAAGGAAAATATTTCCCAGAGGGAGAGGAAAAGATGTCCCAGACATCATTTAATGATGTCTTAAAAGATCTTGAAAACCTGTAAAGGGGCTGGGCATGGATCCCAGCACTTTGGGAGGCTAAGGCTGGAGGATCACTTGAGCTCAGGACTTCGAGTACAGCCTGGACAACCTAAAAAGACCCCTGTCTCTACAAAAAAAAAAATTAATTAATTAATTAATTCATTACCTGGGCATGGTTGCCGGTGCGTGTAGTCCTAGATTCTCCAGAGGCTAAGGCAGGAGGATCACTTGAACCCAGGAGTTTGAGGTTGCAGTGAGCTATGATTTCACCACTACACTCCAGCTGGGCAACAAACTGAGACCCTGTCTCTAAAAAATAAATAAATAAAAATCTATAAAGGGTTAAGGAAAGAGATGCCAACTCAGAAACCTCAATGACAATCCTAACTTTTCTAAAAATTTTGTTTGGCCAGTTTCTCCATCTACAAAGAGGGGACTCCACTAAACAGAGATGCGTCCTTCCCTTGGCCTTGCACGGTTCGGTGATAAGCACCAACTAGCCCTATTTTATACAAATATAATAGGAAACAGACACTCAGGAATGTGAAGCAACTTGTCCAAGGTCTTTCAGCAAAGGCAAGGCATGAGTCCAGTGCTGTGCCTTGTCTCCTGCAGAGAGAAGTAGTGGGAACCCTGCGTCATATTTGGCCGCTTTTTTACTATTGGGGACTAGAGCCCACAAGGAAGTCCCAGGCCATGCACTCCACCCAGGGCCTCTAAGGGTTGGGTTGCAACAGATTGATATGACTCACACGGTCTTCCTACGCATACCCCCAGCTCTGTGTTTCCTCCCATGTAGCAACTCTGAGAAACTGGCAGATGGTCAGCTCCAGCTGTGGCCAGAAGTTCCTATGGAGTCAATTCCAATGGATGCCATGTGCAAAGACATCCCATGCCCTGCCAGGAGCTGTTTGGAGTTCCAACCAACCTTGGATCATGGGAAGCAAACTCTGCTTGGAAATGGGTAAGGAAATGCTGTCAGGGCTACTTATGCTCAGCCCCTCACCAACATGCGGGCCTCTCTGGGAGCAACTTAGCGCATCAGGCATCCAACAGTTCTGCCTCAGAACTCAGTGGTCCTACATCCCAGGGAGATATGTGGATGTTCGCCTCTGTGCTGAGAAGGTGACCCAACGTGATGGTTTTTAAACTTAAGATATCAAAGCCTTTCTTTAAACAAAATCTTACTCAAAATCCCAACAAGCAAAACACATGAAAGGGAGAAAGGGGAAATGAGAATCCCAGTCCCATCTACCTGGCTTCCTCTTTCCTTCCAAAGCAGCCCCAGGGCCCTTCCACAGAACCCTAGTGCCCCAAGGAACCCAGTTTGCAAACCACTACTCTAGTCAGATGGAGAAACAGGCCCAGAAGGGAAAATGTCTGGCAAGGAGAAGATGCAAAGGTGAGGCCCCTTCCCAGGTGGCGGTGCTGAAAACCTGAGCAGAAGAGAGGCAGCCTTTCACCTGGGCCAAGTCAGAGTCTGGTTGTGAGTATTTGCCTAACACCAGCACACTTTGTTTGATTTGTTGGTTAGTTACTTTGTGGGTTAGTTGGATAATGTATTAGTTGCTCACTGAATGGTTGAATAGTTGATTGGCTGGTCCATCGGTTCATTGATTATTTGGCTGGTTGATTGGTTAGTTGGTTGATGGTTAGTTGGTTATTCAGTTAGTTGGCTGAATGGTCAGTTTTCTAAGTTAGATGGTCAGTCCATTGATTGGCTGGCTAGCTGGTTGGTTAGATGTTTAGTTAGTTCATTGGCTGGCTCTTTAACTGGCTGGCTGGACAAATGAGTGAGTTAGTGATTGCATATGTAGTGTGTTGGAGAAGGCTTCCAGACATAAAGTGCACATAGGAAGAAAGGGGCATCAAGCAAATGGCCTGAGACAAGGAGGGAGAAGTGGGGTTCACTCAGGGATTTCAGTAAAAGTGAAAGTTTAAAAAAAGTATTAGTTGCTATTGCCAGAGCCTGTTTGTCAACATCTTGAAGAGGGAAGTGAACAAATAAACCAATGAATATGAGTGTCCTATATAAACTGTAAAATCCAGTACGCACATCAAGAGTCTACCCCTCTCCCTCCAAGCTTCCAGTCCCTCCTGTTTTCTCTTCTTCCACTGCTCCCCCAAACAACCTGTTCTTCAATCCTTTACCCATCTAGGAATGTCAGTGATGGATCACAGCTCTCTCTTACCTCTCCAACTCTCTTTCTCTCTCTCCCTGCCACCCCTCACATCGCCCCCCCAACACACACACACACAGAGATATAGCATTAATGGGAGTATTTTAGCCATCCTAGAGCAGATGGAGCTATTTGAAGAAAAGAGTTCTTCTAAGACCCAATAATTAAATCCTGTGAGCAGCACCTCTGACCTAAAGAAAATGGCATAGTTTTATATTAAAACTTAAGCATTCTTCTGCACAAAGTATTGGTATAATCTCCATGTCAAAGATGAGAAACCTGAGACTCAAAGAGGGACAATGATCAAAATTCAAACACAGAGAGTTTGGGGTGGGGGGCTGTGTTCAGACTTGAAACCCAATCCATGATTGTCTCCCAATCCAGGCAGCACACTCTCTTCATAACCCTGGAATCACTAAAATGTTTGAAACACACTGGGTCCTCCCCAGCTTGCTGTTCTCCAACCCCATGGTCCCTTCTAGCTTCCCTTGGGTTCTGCCACTAGCTCCAGTGCCAGTGCTAGTGGGAAGCTCCAAGCATCACCCACCAACAGACCAGAGCCAGAGTGGGCTGCCACATGCCACACATACTACACAGCAACTTCACAGCAAAATGAGCCCAGTGGGTCTACTGCTTACAGCCCTGCCTAATGGGCTCTGAACTCAGTTCTGATGCCACAATCAATTAATATGAAAACTCCTAGCTGTGGTCACTCCATGCATTTGTTTGCAAGATTAATGGCAAATACAAAATTGCTTGTTCACCTTGGGATAGTCAGGGAAATCTGGAGAACACCCATGCAACAGCCCCATAAATATTCCCTGAGGCCACTCCTGCTTTTTGCCACATCCTTTGTTATCAGAATGTAGGATCCCAGTGTTTTTCTGCTCATGCTTTGCAAGGCCAAGGGACATGCTGGGGACTGGGCACGATTGTATAATTGAGAGTAATTTCAGGGCCCCTTCTCCCTCCTGGGAGCAAAGGGCAAATGGATAGGGCCTCAATTTGCCCTTCCCAGGTGTATGGGAAGAGAAGATGCTTCAGGGAGGACAACAGATTGCTCCCTCTCCCTCTCCTGTATTTTTTTCTTCAGAAACCAGCTTTAAAGATTGAACAGAGGCCAGGTGCAGTGGCTCATGTCTTTTGTCCCAGTGCTTTGGGAGGCCGAGGCAGGAGGAATACTTGAACCCATGAAGTTTGAGACCAGACTAGGCAATATAGTGAGCCCTCATCTCTATTTTAATAAAAAAGTAAAAATAAAAATAAAAAAGTTGACTATAATAATAATAATAATGGTACATTAACTTCCCCATATTCTGAGCTCGCTAGAAGCCAGGGACTTTACATCGTCTCACTTCATCTTGGCCACAGCCCTATCTACGAGCATGAAACAGTTATTATCTCCATTTCGCAGATGAAAAAGACCAAGGAAAAAGGTCATACAATGATTTAGTTGGGGAGCCTGGACTTGAGCCAGGGCCTTCTGACACCAGAGTACTAGAGCCTGAGCCCTTCACCACAGTCCACGTAATTCAGGCTCCACATATCTTGCTCATCTTTCCCTGAGGGTCTTCACAAGGTGGGGTCCCCTGGTCAAGACTAAATGAGGAAAGTCAGCTCCTGGGGACTTCCGGGCTGGACTCTGAAACATCACCTGCATTTAATCCCCCCACCTCTGTTGGAGCCCCCATCTCTGCTGCCCAGTACTTGAGAGCTCAAGTCCTAGGGTCAGACAGGAAGTTCCAGCCTCAGCCCCTCTACTTTCCAGCACTGTGGCTTTGGACTTTTCCTGAGTCTGTTTCTCCTCTATTAAAAAGGGTTTGTTGTAAGGTGTGTTTTGTTCTTGTGTTTTGCTAGGTAATAAATGGATTTTTAAAAATTTCAAATAAGGCTGGGCACAGTAGCTCATGCCTGTAATCCCGGCAGTTTGGGAGTTCAAGGCAGGCAGATCACCTGAGGCCAGGAGCTGGAGACCAGCCTGAGCAACATGGTGAAACCCTGTCTCTACTAAAAATACAAAAATTATCTGGGTGTGGTGGTGCACACCTGTATTCCCAGCTACTCAGGAGGCTGAGGCATGAGAATCACTTGAACCTGGGAGGCAGAGGTTACAGTGAGCCAAGAGTGCCAAGAGTATGCCACTGCACTCGAGCCTGGGCCAAAGAGCGAGACTCTGTCTCAAAAAAAGAAAAAACATTCCACATGAACAAAAGAGGAAAATCTTTCTTCTACCCTTGTCTCCACGTCCCCTCTATCTCCCAAGATCTCCCCAGTTGAGACCATCACTACCCATTTCTTACACATTCTTCAACAGCAGCCCTGCCAGGCAGCAATGATGGAGACATTCCATATCTGCATTCTCCAAAACACCATCTGTAGAGTACTTGAAATGTGGCTAATGTGATTATGAACTGAATTCTTAATTGTATTGAATTTTAACGAATTTACATTTAAAGAGCCACCTGTGGCTAGTGGCTACGATATTGAAAGGGCGGGGCAGGTATAGTAACCCTAATGATAGCTAACATCTATGGAGCCATAGATGTGCCACTATGTGGCAGGCCCTGCTCCAAGCATTTCTCACATGTTAACTCCTAGGTCTCATAAGAAGCCTATGACATAGATATTATTTCCACTGTTTTCTCTCTGGAGAAAATGAAGGGTGGCGAGGTTAAGTTCTTGTGAGTTCACACTACCAGGATGTGGAGGAGCTTTGATCTGAGCCCAGGCTGCCTGATACAGAGCCTGGGATCTTAGCTACTGTAATGCAGGGGCTGTTCTAAGATGAATAAGCAGGTGAAATGAGAATATGGATGGTAAGCTTGGTACCGTGCCTGGCACAGAACAGGTCCTCGGTAGCTTACCCTCCACCCACCCCTTTAATCAGTTCTGTCTCCTTCCTGTTCCGTTTAAGTTCCTACTTCTTCCCACCCCTGTAAGCTGTGCTCCCTTTCCAGAGTATCACTCTCAATATTTCCACTGAGTCAAATCCTCCCCATCCATCAGGCACCAAGGATGGGATAAAGTGCTTGAAGCATGAGTCGGTCTGGGCAAGGAATGAAGGAGCAGGGGGTATGAGGGAACTGGTTGCCAGAACTCAGAACTGTGCAACAGAATCTGTGGCCTTCTGGAGGGGGATGCAGCCAAGCCACAGCCCAGCAGGGCAGTGAAAAGACAGACATTGGTAGGGTGTGGACTGCATAATGGGGAACAGTGGGAAAGGAGGTAGGTAGGAGAAGCTAGATGGATCATGGGGGCCTTGACCACCAAGTATTAGTGTAGTGTAGATCTGATTTAATAAGTGGTAGGGGGCTGGTGTTGATTTATTCATCCATTTAGCTAATATTTACTAGGCACCTGCTGTGTGTACCTGGCCCTGTGCTAGGTACTTGGGATACAATGATAAACCAAAATCAAAGGTCCTATACTTAGAGGGTAATTATATTACAGTTATATAGGAGTCATAACGGGCATGCTATGATGGGGCAGAGAGAGGTAGGAAGATGTATAACCTCCACTGTGGAGGGAAGATCATGCCCAAGATGATCTCTGAGGATGAGTAGGAGGTAATAAAGTTGGTGGGAATGTGAAAATAGTGCAAAGGGGGAGTATTCCAGAGAGAGGAAATAGAATATACAAAAAACCCAAAGATAGTCGAGAAATAAGCATATTTCGAGAATTTAATATAGCACAGTGTTGCTAGAGAGTGGGATGTGGTTGGTGAGGTTGAAGATGTAAGCCTGGGCCAGACCTCACAGGACCTGGTGAAGAGCTGGGACTATACTGAGGGCAATGGGGAGCTATTGAGAGTTCTAAAGCAGGAGCAACATGGTTAGATTTGTGTTCTAGAATATCTCTCTGGCTTTCATGGTGGAAATGGATTGTAGAGGGGCAACAGGAAGCAAATCAGTTAGGAGGTTATTGCTGCAGTCCAGGAGACATAATGATGGCCTGGCATAAGGCAATAGCTATGAGAATGGAGAGGAAAGCAATAGAGATTCCAGAAAAGTTAAAATTGACAGAACTTGAGGACCCTATGGGGGATGAACAAAAGGATGGAGGTGCTGGAAGCAAAGTCGCCATCATCTTTCAAGTTTGCTTAGGACTAAGAGGCTGAGAATTTGCACCTGCATTTCCATTCCTGAGCCCCAGGAGGCACTATTGGGTAGTACAGATACTGACTGGCTCCTCTCCCCCAATGCCCACTACCCAGATTCTGGGAGCCTTCAATTTACTCATCCTGCCTTTCAACAAAACTCCTGTCTGCTTCTCATTTTCTAGAATGTTTTCAGCAAATATTCATTGAGTGACCATCCTAAGCCAAACCCTAAGTTAGGAACTACAGTTATAGAAGTAACGAAGTGACCAGACAGAGCCTCTGCCCCCCAGGACATTTCTAATTATTTCTCTCTCAATCAAATTAATGCTTTTATTCCCCCTCCTCAAAATAACACATCACATAGCTATAAATGCATGGATTGGGACATGCAAAGTTCTAAAGGAAGGACATTCCTGGTAGAGGGAACAGCAAGTGCAAAGAACCAGGGCTTGGAATGTTTGGTGTGTCTGAGAAATAGCAAGAAGACCAGAGTGGCTAGAGCAAAGTGAGTAAAATGTTGAGTACTAGGAAGTGAGATCAGAGAGGAAATGGGCCAGATCATGTAAGATTTTGTGTGCTGTATTGATTATCTGCTGCTGCATAACAAATTACTACCAATTACAAATTAGTAGTAACTACAGATTAGTAGCTTAAAAAACATATATTTTATTCACACAGTTTCTATGGGCCAGGAATCCAGGCATGCTTTAGCAGGTCCTCGTGCTTCAGGGTCTCTCCCAAGGCTGCAATCAACGAGGTCTCATCTGAAAGCTCAGCTAGGGAAGGACTGCTTCCAAGCTGGCTCTGGTTGTTGGCAGAATTCAGTTCCTCAAGGGCTGTCAGATTGAGGTCCTCAGTTCCCTGCTGGTTGTTGATCAGAGGTTGCCCTTAATTCCCTGACATGTGGACCTCACCAACACAGCCCTTCATCCAAGCATGCAAACTGAGAAAGCAATAGAGAAAGTCTACTAGAAAGACAGCCCTTAGAATTGTATGTAGTATAATCATGGAAGTATTATCCCACCATCTTGGTTAGAAGTGAGTCACAGTTCCTGCCCATACCAAATGGAAGAGGATTACACAAGATGTGATGCAGAAAGTGGGGATCAGGGGGACCACTTTGGAGTTTGTCCACCACATGACTATGCCAAAGACAAATTGGGCTTTCTGGCATACCTCCTCGCAATATTACCCCTTCTGAGTAAGAGAATGTGTAGGGGCAACAGTTAGGTTGTTTACCTACATCCTATTAACAAGACTCCACAGATACTTCCTTTGTACATAAATCTATCCAATACCCTGTGAAGAAAGTAAAACTAGTACCATGATCCCATTTTACAGATGGCAAGGCAGAGGCTGAGGCTGAGGTTTAGATGATTTGCCCAAGGCCACATTACCTGTTAGTGGATGAGCATGTGAGCTCAAGTCTGGATTTCTTTCTTCTGTGTCTAGCTATTCCCATTCAGGACACTGAAGTCCATAAATTCCATCTGCCACAGCAGGTCTTGCCAGCAGAGGCATCCGGGAGTCCCTGGCATTGGCTCAAAGGACTGTCTTCCTGCTGTGGAAGCAGGGAATCCTTTGGCTTGGCATTCCTCCTGCAATTTTCCACCTGGTGGGTTTTAATCTTTCAGATGACAGATCCCACCACCATGGGGAAAGCAAAAGCATCCCACCACCCTGGGGAAAGCAAAAGCTCAAAGTAACTAGGGAAGGAGAAGGGGACTCAAGAAAATGCCCTGTGTCTGAGCACAAAGGGACAGTCATCATGGTCAGCCATCCAAGTGACTAAGAAACAGAGCATCCTACACAGAACCTTGGAGGAGAAAAAAAAGACAGAGACTGCCCCTAGATCCAGCCTGGCAGCCAAGTCTTGGGTACCCACTGGGGAGGGAGGGTGGCTCATCTAGGCACCTGAGAAGGACTCCCTGCCAACTTGCTTCCCACTGGGTCTGCGCCTGTTTGTCTTCATATCCACACCTCACCCTTCCCTGGCCCAGCTCTGTATTTCAGGGGGCCTGACCCTGTGGGCTGAATTTCCCAGGCTCCTTGGTCAACTGGGTTCTCTCTGGGTTCCACCAGTGGGAGGCCCAGACAGGAGATATGAGGGTGGAGAAAAGGCAGAGCCAGAATAGTTTTCCCTTTCCTTCTCTGATTTGGGTAGTGCATTAGTCTATTTTGTGCTGTTATAACAGAATAGCACTTAGTCTATTCGTGCTGTTATAACAAAATACTATTTTCTGCTATTACACCAGAATACAACAGAATTTTGTGCTGTTATACAGACTCGATCATGTATAATAAAGACAAATTTACTTCTCACAGTTCTGGAGCCTGAGAAGTCCAAGACCAAGGTGTTGGCATCTGGTGAGGACCTATTTGCCATGTCATAACATGGTGAAGGGAAAAGGGAGTGGAAGGGGGGGCACTGAAGCTGCCTGTTTATAATGAACCAACTCCAATGATGACAGCATTAATCAGTTCATGAGGTTGGAGCCCTCATGGACTCATCACCTCTTAAGGTCCCACCTCTTAATATTGTTATGATTACAATTAAGTTTCAACACAAGTTTGGAAGAAGAAAAATGTTCAAACCATAACAGGCAGTGTGTCTGACAGTGTTGGATTCCTCGTTGGCATCAATTTCCCCTGGACAAGCCCACCATAATTACAACCTCTGCCAGGTGACCCCAGCCCCAAGACAGCAGTAACACCACCCCTCCTTACATTCTTCTAGCCCTAAGGGATGTAGGAGCTTCATGCTCTTGCCAATCTCTGGAGTGTCTCCTATCTTAGATTGGGTTACCCTCAAAGCAGATCCTGAAATAGACAAGAATGCATTGAATTTATTCGGAAGGTAATCCTGGGAGACACAAATGACGGGGAGGGGAAGTGAGATAGGGAAAGGATAACAGCTGATAAAGGATGCGTTAAGGATGGGTTACTACTGTGGACAACTGGGACTAAATCCCACAGGGGCCCTTCTAAGAATTACTGTGAAACACGCCCCAGAATCAACCCACTGGAGGAAGAGGCAGCTGCATTGTTTATCTACTAAATTCCATTCCCATGACTGAGGATGGTCCCTGGGGTGTTAACTCCTTCACACCCCCAGGTTGGCCAGTAAGTACATGAAAAAATGCTTACCAGTATTAGTCATATTAATAATAAACCACAATAAGATAACACTTCATACCTTTAGAATGGCTAAAATTAAGAAGACTGATAATGCCAAGTGTTGACAAAGATGGAGGACAAGTGAAACTCATACATCCTTGGTGGCAATATAATCATTTTGCAATCACTTTGGGAAAATATCTAGCTGTTTCTTGTAAAACCAAATAAGCACTGGCTCTAAGATGCAACTATCTCCCTCCTGAGCGTTTACGCAAGACAAATAAAAACACATATTATCACATATACTTGTACACAAATGTTCATAACAGCTTTACTCATCATAGACAAAGATGAGTTAACTGGAACAAGACAAGGATGCCCATTCTCACCACTCCTGTTCAACAAAGTACGGGAAGTCCTTAACCAAGCAATCAGGCAAGAGAAGAAATAAAACACATCCAAATAGGAAAAAGAAGTCAAACTATTTCTCTTTGTGGATGACATGACTATATACATAGAAAAGCCTAAAGACTTTGCCAAAAGACTCCTAGAACTGATAGGCAACTTCAGCAAAATATCAGATGCAAAATCAATTTACAAAAATAAGTAGCATTTCTATACAACTATAACATTCAAGCTGAGAGCCAAATCAAGAATGCAATGCCATTTACAACAGACACACACACACACACACACACACAAATACCTAGGAGTATACCTAACCAAAGAGGTGAAAGGTCTCTACAAGGAAAACTACAAAACACTGCTGAAAGAAATCAGAGATGATACAAACAAATGGAAAAATATTCCTTCCATGCTTATGGATTGGAAGAATCAATACAGTTAAAATGGCCATACTGCCCAAAGCAACCTAAAAATTCAATACTATTCCTAGAAAGCTACCAATATCATTTTTTACAGAACTAGAAAAAAGCTATTCTAAAATTCATATGGAACTGAAAAAAAGAACCCAAATAGCCAAAGCAATCCTAAGCAAAAAGAACAAAGCTGGAGGCATCACATTACTCAACTTCAAACTATACTGTAAGTTATACAGTAACCAAAAACCACAGGGTACTGATACAAAAACAGACAGAGCAATGGAACTGAATAGCGAACCCAGAAACAAAGTCACACATCTATAGTCATCTGATCTTAGATAAATCAACAAAAATAAGCAATGGGGAAAATGGTGCTGGGATAGCTGGCTTGACATATGCAGAAGAATAAAACTGGACCCCTATCTTTCACCATGTACAAAAATTAACTCAAGATGGATTAAAGATTTAAATGTAAGTCCTCAGACTATAAGAACCCTAAGAGAAAACCAAGAAAGCACCATTTTGGACGTTGGCCTTGGCAAATAATTTAAGACTAAGATCTCAAAAGCAATTGCAAAAAAAACAAAAAATGACAAGTGGGACCTAATTAAACTAAAAAACTTCTGCACAGTAAAATAAATTATCAACACAGTAAACAGACAACCTACAAAATGGGGGAAACTATTTACAAACTATGCATCCAACAAGGGTCTAATATCCAGAATCTATAAGAAACTTAAATCAACAAGCAAAAAACAAAGAACCCCATTTTTTAAATGGGCAAAAGACATGAACAGACATTTCTCAAAAGAAGACATGCAAGTGGCCAACAAGCATATGAAAAAAATATTCAACATCACTAATCATCAGAGAAATGCAAATCAAGACCACAATGAGATACCTTCTCACATCAGCCAGAATGGCTGTTATTAAAAAATCAAAAAACAACAGGTGCTGGCAAGGCTACAGAGAAAAGAGAATGCTTACACACTGCTGGTGGGAACGTAAATTAGTTCAGCCACCGTGGAAAGCAGTTTGGAGATTTCTCAAAGAGCTTGGAACTACCATTCAACCCAACAATCCCATTACGGGGTATATACCCAGAGGAAAATAAATCATTCTACCAAAAAGACACACGCATGCCTATGTTTATTGCAGCACTAATCACAATAGGAAAGACATGGAATCAACCTAGGTGCCCAACCACAGTGGGTTGAATAAAGAAAATGTGGTGCATATACTCTATGGAATACTACACAGCCGTTAAAGAGAACAAAATTATGTTCTTTGCAGCAATGTCGATGCAGCTGGAGGCCATTATCTTAAGCAAATTAATGAAGGAACAGAAAACCATATTATCACTCAAGTAGGAGCTAAATGATGGGTACTCACGGATGTAAAGATGGCAACAATAGACACTGGGGACTACCAGTGGTGGGAGTGAGGAAAGGGAGCAAGAGATGAAAAACAAACTATTGAGTACTATGCTCAGTATCTGGGTGACAGGATCGACTGTACCCAAACCTCAGCATCACACAATATACCTAGCTAATAAACCTGCACATGTACTCCCTGAATCTAAAATAAAAGTGGAAACTATTTTTTAAAAGAAATTATCACCTATTCCTATAACAGAATGCTAGTCAACAATAAAAACGAAAAATTACTGATACATGCAACAACATGGATGAATCTAAAAAAAAAAAAAAAAAAGCCAGTGAAAGAAGCCAAACACAAACTATATGATTCCATTTACATAAAATTTCAAAGGCCAGGTGTAGTGGTTCATGCCTGTAAGTCTAACACTTTGAAAGGCTGAGGCAGGAGGATCACTTGAGGCCAGGAGTTCAAGACCAGCCTGGGCAACATAGTGAAACCTCGACTCTACAAAAAAAAAAAAAAAACACTAAAAATTAGCTGGGTATGGTGGTGTGCTAGCTATTAGGGAAGCAGAGGTGGGAGGATCACTTGAGCCCAGGAATGTGAAGTTATAGTGAAATATTATTGCACTAGAGCAATCTGGGCATTACAGTCTGGGTGACAGAGTAAGATCTTATCTCTAAAAAATATAAATAAAAAGTAAAAAGTAAAACTCCAGGCCAGGCACGGTGGCTCACGCCTGTAATCCCAGCACTTTGGGATGCCAAGGCTAGTGGATCACCTGAGGTCAGGAGTTCAAGACCAGCCTGGCCAACATGGTGAAACCCCGTCTCTACCAAAAAATACCAAAAATTAGCTGGGCGTGGTGGCACATACCTGCAGTCCCAGCTACTTGGGAGGCTGAGGCAGAAGAACTACTTGAACCCGGGAGGCGGAGGTTACAGTGAGCCGAGATCCCACCACTGCACTCCAGCCTCGGTAAAGAGTGAGACTCCATCTCAAAAAAATAATAAATAAAATAAAACTCCAGAGTAGAAAAAAACTAATCTATGATGATAGAGGTCAGGGTAGGTGTTGTCTAGGAGTAAAAATGGTAATGGCTAAACTGTGACATAAGGCTACCTTCTAAGGATACCTTCTAGAGGGATACGAATATTTTGGATCTTTATCTGAGTGGTAGTTACACTACATTCCCAAATTCACCAAGCAGTACATTTAAATGTTATGCCTTTTATGTAAATTACACCTTAATTTTCTAAAAGCAAAAACATGAAGTCAAATGAATGAACAGCTCTATTCTTAAAAGTCCTACTACAAGCCCTCAACCGGTTGCCAAGGATGACTCTACAGTTGGTACCTCCAGCCTCATTAGGGCAGAAGGCAAGAGAGAGCTGGGACTAGGCCAAGCCTCTGGAGCTGCCAGTGTAGAGAAAACACTTGCTTCCACCAGTGAGTTATGATTAAGAATTTTCTTTCTGGCCTCCAAGTGTTTTACTGGCTCATCCATCAATCTGTCAGGGCAGCCGTCAAGACGAGAACAGCAGAAAACTAACAGCTCACACCCAAACAGCCTGAATAATTCAACACCCACCACAGCCTCCGGACATCAGGATCATGAAGCTAATTTTTTATTTATTTATCAGGCTCTGCAGTTTATTTCCATGGCCCTTGAGGCTCAGAGAGTAGGTGTAGCACATCCATAGGCCAAGAGGGGACAGACTAAATTTTTAAAGGCTAGGGTATCCCATCCTGATATTTGAGGCAGAGCAAGGGAGAATGGACACCCAAACCAGTGGATCCTCTGAACAGGGAGGAGAAAGAACAGATATAAAAGTCACAAGACACCAGTGTAAGACCCTGTGGTCAGCTGCTCCTTGTTTATATGGTCTTGAGTAAGTCTTTTGCTTCTCTTAGCCTCAGTTTCCCTGTTCCAAGATGTGCATGGTGACATGATACTTACCTAGTGCTTACTATGTGCCAGCTTCCATTTAAATAACTTACATACATTAACTCATGTAATACTCAAATGACACTGCGTGGTAGTTATGACATCATTCCCATTGTACAGATGAAGCAACTGAAGCCAAGAGCTCACCCAACTGAACAAAAGCATCTATCTCATGGGGTGAGAATTCAGGAGTTAGAATTTACAAATCTCCAGACACCATGCTTGGTACACAGCAGATGCTCAATAAAACATAGCCAATGCTGTTGTCATTGTTAAAATATCTTTCAGGGTCATTGTTGCATTCAAGTATAACAACAAATACATGTGGTTGGTGAGCGCTGTATAACCGTAGGATGGGTAAACTGAGGCAGAGAAAAGTGAAATGGCTTGCCTAAGGCCATACATATACACTGAAGACTTTGCTCTTTTCTAAATCCACCTTGGCTCCTTTATGGAGTTTTTGAGACCAAGCCCCAAGTTTGGTAGACCAGACCCCAGCACACAGGCTTTGATTCTGAAAGACCTGGATCCAAACCCTACCTCTACCACTCCCCAGTTGTGTGAGTAGAATAGGGTCCTTTTTATCATCCTCCCTGCCTGAGAAATAGAATGAAACAATTGGGCACACAAGAATCATGAGCAGAACTGGATGAGAGGGAGCACGAGACCAGGGTTTGCCCTCAGCCCTGCCACTTACTCCCTGCAGGACCTTGGACAAGCTGACTTCTGCTTAGTTTTCTCATCTGCAAAATGGGGATTACAATTCCATAAGATAATGTTAGAAATCTTGGGTTTGCCCAAAACCAAACCCAAGAATGGGGGATCTGAAAATGTGTATTTCTAACAAATTCCCAAGCAATGTTGATGCCGCTGGTTTGGGGACCACACTTGGAGAATAATAAATCTATAGGAAAGACAGGGGGGATGGAGTTCAGATCAAAGCTCTGCCATTTCTTTGCTGTGTGACCTTGGGAAAGCTACTTGGCCTCTCTGAGACTCAATTTTTCTATCTTAAAATGCGGCAAATGATGTCTACTTCACAGAGTTGTTAAAATCAGAGGTAATAGAAAAAGTACCTGATACTTAACAGGCTGTCGATAGAGGGCAACTCTAGGTGACAGTTCTCTCGAGGTGCTTGAAAATAAGGTTTTCAGTGAAGACCACCACCAACAGAATAGCCTCCTTGAATTTGTTTTCCTGACAGGTAGAGAAGAGAGAGAAGTTTCACAAAACATAGTTCCATGAAGTCAGCAGCAAAAGACTGGGGCTGGGAAGCTCAGAGGAAATGCTCAGTGACACATTAGGCAGAATGGATGCCCAGATTTGTCTGTGCACACAAAACAGCGCTAACCTAAAGAATCAACTAGCTCCCTGCCAGACAAGCTGTCTCACCCCAGGCACCCAGAGAGGGCCTGCCTGCCCCAGCCACCCTGAGCACTACGGGAACAAATCTTCAAAGTCATTTTCTTTCTAATTCCGATGTGATTAAGAAACAAGCTGCCTCAACTGGGGGACAACTCCATTAACAACCCTCAGATGGCAAAATGTCATTGGCCAAGATGTCCTGGGAGGGACATTGTTCACGGGGGGAGGGAGACAAATGCACTTGCAGGTACAATGTGACCGTTGGCAAATCTGGGCTCTGGGCCTCGGTGTCCTCTTCATACAAAAGAGAGGAATTAGATTAGCTGACTTCTAAGAACCCTCCAGCTTCAATGTTGTATGATTCTATATACAACAGTCTTGAGTGGGGTCAGAAACAGGGATCTAAATGGTATTAAGAAAGTCATGTATACATATGTAACAAACCTGCACGTTGTGCACATGTACCCTAGAACTTAAAGTATAATAATAAAAAAAAAAGAAGTGAAGCTTTCACAGTTACATACAATGTTAAGTATAGTATTATTTTTAGATGCCCTTAATAATGGTTGAGAAGTTTCCTTATATTTATAGCTTTCTTAGTGTTTTTTGTTGTGAAGTAATTTTGACATATAATAAGCACTAATTTTTATAATCAAAAAAGAAAGGAGGGGCTTGGAGTGTGGTCTGCTTCAGCACCACAGACAGCTCCGAGCCTCTGGGCATCCCAAGAAAAATGCCTGAATCTGTGTGAAGGCAGATGTATGTATGAGTGATGCTGACATTATAGTTTCAGTCAAGGGTCCTCAATCACAGCACTGTTGGCATTTGGGGCCAGATAACTCTGGAATTTTTCCCATGTATTGCAGAACGTTTGGAAGCACACACCCCACACCACCCTCAAGTCATGACAATCAAAATCATCTCCCAGACACTGCCAGACATCCCCAATGAGTGGGAACAAAAACACCTACACTTGAGAACCAGCAATCTAAGTAAACAGCTTTCCCTGTAGTGCACAGGGGGAATCACCCTCATTGCCCCAGTCCTGAGTCTGTTCTTCTAGACTTAAAGAATCCAGGAACCTAAATCTCTATTCTTGTCTCTTCTGGTGAGCAGCAGTAAGCAGGTTAAAAAGAAAAGGTAAACAAGTTTTTAAAAGAATTACAGACTGCAGTAAGTGCTGTAGAAAAAATCAACAGTATATGATTAAAAAGATAATATGAGAACACGTGTCACCTCAAATAAGGTGGTTGAGAAGGGTCTCCCTGAGGAGGTGACAATTGAACTGACACCTGAAGGTTGAGAAGGGACTACTTGTAGGAAAATGTGGGGACATTCATTTCAGGCAGAAGAGACAAAAAGTTCCAAAGCTCTGATGTTGGAGAGAGTTGATTATGTTTGAGGAAAAGCAAGGAGGTCAACGTGGCCTCCTGTAGAGTGAGAGAGGGAAGAACAGTTGAGATGAGGCAGGAGAAGAGCAAACAGGTTGTGTTTTAAACTAAATCCTTGGGGAACACTTCAGGTGCTAGTGAAAGCCTCCCCTCCTGGGCCCTCAAGACCCACAGCAAAAGCCTTAGGCTTCCTTCACTGTAAGAAGCCACCAAGGCTGCAGACCAAGCCCAAACTTGCAGCTAAAGCTGAGGTCAGTGTCTTACAGGCTGCTCAGAAAACTAAATTTTTCTACAGCTTATGAAAGTTCCCCCTATTTCTAACCGAAGGTCAAGATCAAGAAAATGCAGCACATTTTGCAGCATCCAGGGAACAGGGTCTGCCCTTCCTTAAACACATGTCTTGCCCTAGATCACATGGTGTTATTAAGCTTTTGAGAGCATCTTGTGACTTAGTAAGATGTCACGGTGTGGGGGAGAAGAGAGAAAATAGCAATTTTCTGGGGATTTATGACCATATAATTTAGTTTTCCTGCCTGAATCGTTGTCTCTTGTCCCTTCCTCCAAGCATCCTTCAAAAGTCAATGACTTCAACCCTTTGCAAACCTGTCCTGGTCCTACCCTCCCAACGGGAAGCTCAGAGCACCTCTGTCATTCCTGTTTACTGAATGGGGCATTAGGGGACAGTGAGGTCTTGTGAGAAGTTCCCAAAGCCCCCCTACTAAACAGCAATTCTAGGTACTTGGCTGTTTCTAAATGTACATATTTATTCATCTCTACCTTAAAAAACATATCTATAGAGGAAAGTCAACAGCTTGATTCTCAGAAAATTTCAATGAAGAAATGGACACCACTTCAGACCTTGACAAGGACAGTGGAAATTGAATTCCAGGAAAGGGAATTATAATAGCAGCACCTACACATAAGAATTCTACAATCAAACAGAACTGAGTTCAGACACCAGACCTTCTACTTACTATCTGGCAGGCCCTAGGAAATTGATTTTACCTTTCTGAGCTCAAGCTCCCTCATTTGTAAAATCAAAATAATAACAACGCTAATTTCATAGGGTTCTGGAGGAGAAGGGAATTACATGAGATTCTGATAGAAGGTAAGCTTCATGAGAGCAGGTCCTGAGATTATGCTATCCTTGTAAGCACATGTCTTCCTTCTATAAATATTGGTTGAGTTCATAATCTTATGAGCGAGTGCATGTGTGAATAAATAATGAACCAGAGGAAAGGGGATGTTTGTTATGTAGTGGCAGAGAGTTTAGCCATACTGTCACCTGTAATAAAATGGAAATTAAGTAATATGTCTAGTCTACTCAGTTATCTAAACAAGGGGATTTCCAGGCAGAATGTTGAAGATGACACCTGGTTCTTCTTGCTGCTTAGAGTAAAATGCAAGAGGAAAGAGATAACCTAAAGGAATGACTGATAAACAAAAAGAAGCCAGGACTTGCTGGTTTTGAAAATTGCTTGTGTCTCTAGATGGCAAGTGATGCAAAAATTAAGAAATATCTTTGGGCAAAGGTTGAATCCAGGACACTGTCAGGAAATACAGTATAAAGTTGAGGGTGTGACTGTAAAATTCATTATTAATGCCTCATAAAGACCTAAGGTAACCAAATCAGTCAAACCATGCAACTTTTAATAAGCAAGGGTATTGTGCCTCCACTGCATTGGGATTCTCAGCAGAAGTTTGAGGTAGAGAAAAGTTTATGCCAATGAGATTCATGAGTGTGGCTTTTTTTCCTAATGAAATGAGCCCCCAATGAGATTCACAAAAGACTCACAAAATTTTTAAGAGAAATGTATTGGCAGAAACACAGCCCATTTGTATTGAAAGAAGCATAAACTGCACAAATTAAAAAGAGAACTTTAGACCCACCCCCGCCACATCTACAGAAAAAAAGTAAGCTAAAAATACATCTCATCTTCATGCATGCTACCTTCATGGAGAAGAAATGATGACTGGGTAATCAAACCAAGAGTTCAAAGGGTGAAGCCAAGAGCCATGGAGATTTAGTCTTAGGCCTTGAGTCTTATTGAGTAATAAACAGCTAGATTATCTGCACATAAGCAGACAAATTTTTCCTAGACATGACTACTTAGCTCAAAAATTTTAAATCAATAAAACTCATCTTTTAAAGTGAGTTCCTTGAATTAGAAAAGAAAGTTATTGAAGCCATGGAGGGAACATTTGTGGCAAAGCGTTAACCATCCTGAACTCCTCCCTCCTCACTGTTAATCCATTAGGTGTTAAGATCATGCATGGCTAAAGGAGTCCCAGTGAACAGACCTGGCCAGTCTGAGTCCTGCATTCCTCTGGTCAGGGTGTTGGTCAGGGGTGGGGACACATGGCTTCATCTGTCAATGAGATGGCAAGAGGTTTTACAGAGACTTCTGGGACAAAGTCAACTTCTCCTTCCCACTGGCCTCAGTACTGAAAAGGCACAGGAGTAGGAGCCACCGTTAAGATTACTCAAGCACAGAGGAGGAACAGGAGGGGGAAAAGGCTTCACAGTGGAGGTTACATGAGCTGGGTGTTGATGATTAATTTAGTAGGCAAACAAAGTAGAGGAGAAGAGAACTCCATGAAGAGGGAAGAGTGTGAACAAGGGCTAGGAGGATTCAGACAGTATAAAGTGTTTCATGGAAATAGAACATCCTGGCTGAAGGGAAGGGAGCATGTGGAGGTAGGATGAGAGATGAGACTAGAGCAGGCTGCAAGCCTAGTTATGAAGAGCCTTGTAAGCCATGTAGGTGACTTTGGAATTGAGGGCTCTGGGAAGGGCATAGTCAGGTTTTATTTTTTGGTTTTGTTTTTTGTGGTTTTTTGTTGTTGTTTTGTTTTGTTTCGTTTTAGAAAGATCACTCGGGCTACTCCCTGGTGGAATGACTAGGGGACTCTTGCATAGTCTTGATTCATCTTAAATAGCCTTCAAGACCACAGACTATGAGGGCCAGAATTTTGTGGGTGGGGCCTCGAGGACAGGTCCTTGAGGCCGGAAAATCTGGGAATGCAACTTGTTTGAATTGAAGTCTTCAGTGGCCCCATCACATACAGCCTCTTGGCATCTGACTTAGTTTAGGTTCTCCAAGAAGCAGACCCTGAGACCGATTTGGGCACAGTTATTTATGTGGGAAGTGATGCTAAGAAGCACTGGTAGGAAAGTGGGAAAATGGGATAGGTAAGGATAGAAGCCAATAGATAGGGCATTGATAAGCAGGGCATGGGTGACTGGGGCTAATCCCACTGGGCACTTCTGGGAGACAGTGTAGCATACGCTCAGAGTGGTCTCACTTGGAAGGTGAGGGAGCTAGGATATTTATCCACCAACTAACCACCCTTGCTTAGTTTGAAAGGCTGTGTCTCCCCAGCATTTCTGGCCAGCCCCATTGCAGACTGAGTATGCATATGGCTGAAGAATGCCTTCAGAAAAGAAGCCTCAGGTGCTGGCCACAGAAGTCTGTGAGCATGTTCAGGGTCCATGAATGCTGGAGGGCTGCAGGTGGGACACCAACAGCATTTGCTACAGGATGCATGAATAATTCTTGACAAGAAAGGAAGGAAAAGAGAAGAGAGGGAGGGAGAGCAAACGAGGTAGAACAGAAGAATGTAAACAGGAAAGGAAAGAGAAAGGAAGGAAAAAGGACTATTTACTGAGCACTTACTATTTACCAGGCACTATAACAAAAGTCTTCATTTATCTTATTTAAATTTCACTGTGCTGTGAGGAGAAACTGATTGTCCTGTTTTCCAGATAAGATATAAAGGCCTGGATAGGCTGAAATAAACGACAAACAGATCTGGAGTTAAAACTCGTGACCCCAAATTCTGGGGGAAAAAAAATCATTATCCTTCTCACTCTTTGGTGTGATGTGGAGTTGACACATCTGGAAATGCAGACCCCAGGCTGCAATTCCCTGGTCACATGACACTCGGCTGGTGGTAGCGGGTGTGCTCTGTCAGACCCATTGACCCTGCAGGAATAATTTATGCCTGAGGTTTTTGCTTATTTGGAAATAACTGGCTGATGGATGGTGCTAAATGAAGACCATGTGCAGATATGAATTATTTAAAGGCAGGAACATTATTCGGGTACAGGGAAACTCACTGGGGCCCAAGCGAAGGGCCTGGATCCACTCTCCTGTGACCCATCACATCCCAATCAGAGAGTAGAAATACTCTTGGGGTAATAGATTTGAAATCTCCCAGCAGGAGCCCTGCCCCATCCCTACTTCCCACCACAGTCCCCCAGCTTCTCCATCATGATTACTCACAGATGACCTGGATGAAATCAACTCATAAGGGAGTTCCTGGGGAGAGAAGTGATGCCACTGACAAGATATGTGAGCTTGGGCAGGGGCAGGTCACATTACCTCTTCAAGCCTCAGTTTCCTCACCTGTAAAATAGGGATGATATGGTTTGGATCTGTGTTCCTACCCAAATCTCAAGTTGAATTGTAATTCCCAGTGTTGGAGGTGGGGCCTGGTGGGAGGTGGTTGGATCATGGGGGTAGAGTTCTCATGAATGATTTAGCACCATCCCCCTAGTGCTGTTCTCAAGATAGAGTTCTCAGGAGATCTGATTGTTGAAAAGTGCATAGCACCTCCCCACTCTTGCTCTTCCTCCTGCTCCCACCACATAAGATGCCTGCTCCCACTCTGCCTTCTGCCATGATTGGAAGCCCCCTGAGGCCTCTCCAGAAGCAGATGCTGCCATGCTTCCTGTGCATCCTTTGGAACTGTGAGCCAATTAAACCTTTTTTCTTTATAAATTACCCAATCTCAGGTATTTCTTCATAGCAATGCAAGAATGGACCAATACAAGGGATTATATTAGGGTTCTCCAGAGAAGCAGAACTAATTGTGGAGAGAGATGGAGAGATAGAGAGAGAGAGAGAAAGAGAGAGAGACAGACAGACAGAGAGAGACAGAGAGAGAGAGAGAGAATGGAGGCTTAGCAGTCCTACAGTCTGCCATCTGCAAGTTGGAAACCCAGAACGTTTGGCGATGTAGTTCAGCCTGAGTCCAAAGTCCTCAAAACCAGAAGCACCAGTGGTGTAAGTCTCAGTCTGAGGGCAGGAAGAAACTGATGTCCCAGCTCAAGCAGTCAGGCAGAGAGCAAATTCAACCTTCCTTGGCTTTTGTGTTCTAGTCAGGCCTTCAATGGGTTGACTCATGCCCACCCACCTAGGGGAGGGCGATCTGCTTTATTCAGTTCACCTATTTAAAAACAATCTCTTCCAGAAACATCCTCACAGGCACACCCAGAAATAATGTTTAAACAGACTATCAGCATCTTTTGGTCCAGCCAAGTTGACACATAAAATGTGTCAGGG
Organism: Macaca fascicularis; assembly: GCF_037993035.2. Lineage (NCBI taxonomy): Eukaryota > Metazoa > Chordata > Mammalia > Primates > Cercopithecidae > Macaca > Macaca fascicularis. Next base: position 115,231,755 of record NC_088385.1, read on the forward strand.
ATCATTAGGACTTAACTGAAAAATCCATAAGTCAACACATGAGTTACAGACCCTCTGGTGCCCACACATATCCCCTTGCCCTCATCACTTCAGGGCACACTGCCCCAATTCTCTGTTGTCAGCACCTAAGGGCTTTCTCAGGTCCAAGGTTGGCCTGAAATGCTGGGGTATTGGTGCCTCCTGGCAACATCCCCAATGACCAAATACTGAAGCCCCCCAACTCCTCAGGTAGGATAAGTCAGAGGCATGTTTTCCATACAGTCTCCTAGAGCCTCCCAGTGGGATTGGACTCCAGCCACCCGCAGTGATGACTGGTTTAATAATGGATGTGTTTTAGGCTCCTTCCCTTCTTTGTCTCACTTCCCTGTTCCCCTTCTGTTTCCTTCATTTCCCATATAAACTTATTGCACTCAAATCCTTGTCTCCAGCTTTGCTTCCAGGGGAACCCAAGCTAAGATAACATTTCAGTTTCTGTTGTTGTTTTATGAGGTTTAGAATCCTGAGGAATAGACAACACCCATATTCTGTGTGGGTCCAGAAGTCAGAGCCAGCATTAACCTGGAGGAGCTTCAGGGAGGCAGATTCAGCCTCTACAGAAGAAAAGCCCCTCTTCACTCCCCCTAGGCAAGATCACACTGAGGAATAGCTGTTGCAAGCGATGCCCATGTGGTGCTGATGCTGTTACACAACTAAGACCCCTGCAGGGCTCAGGGTGTGAGACCCCTGGGCTCACCTGCCTCCATGATCTACCATGATCACTGAGCCTGCACTGGCAGCTCTCACTAGAGCTGCCCTGGCTCCATTGTCAGCCATCACCCTACATGGGGACCAGCCTGGCTGTAGATGGTGCTGGCCCATCATTAAAGTACCTGATGGGGAGGGAGGAAGAAGAGCAGGTAATGGAAAGATAGCTGCTAGCTAGGAGGAGGACATTACAGTGAAACCTCGGGTAACTAAGGGACACTAGTCACTAGCTTGGAGGGCAGCCCAGAAGAATGCTGGTTGGGCATGGAAATTTGTGCCAAGACTGGTCAAGCACTCCCTAATCTTCCTTTTCCACCACCATCATCACCGCCACCATCATCACAATCATTATCATTATCACTACCACCACCATCACCATCACCATTATCACCACTACCAACACTATCATTATTATCACTATCACCATCATCATCCCCATTATCATTATCATTACAGCCATCACCACCATCATTGGCACTATGCCCACTGTCACCATCAACGTCAGCATCCCTATTATCACCACCACCATTATCACAACAATCGTCATTATCACCACCAGCATTACCACCATTACCACCACCATCATTATCACTACCACCATCATCACATTACCATCATCCCTGTAATCATTATCATTACAACTATCACCACCATCATCACCACTATCCCCACTATTACAGTCATCATATCACTATTATCACCACCAGCATTATCACCATTACCACCACCATCATTATCACTACCACCATCATCACCATCACCATTATTATCATCCCCATAATCATTATCATTACAACTATCACCACCATCATCACCACTATCCCCACTATTACAGTCATCATCATCACTATTATCACCACCACCATTATCACAACCATCATCATTATCATCACCACCACTATCACCATTACTACCACTATCATCACCATCATAATCACCACAATGACCACCATCATCACCATCATCCTCATCATCACCACCACCATCATCATCATGGCAGTACTACTCATTTTTATGAGCTTGACACTGTAAATGAAGCATCTCTACCCCTATCACAACCCTGCCTGTAAGGACTGTTAGTTACTCTCATTTTACTGAGGAGGAAACTGAGGATCGACAGGTGAATGATCATTCCCAAATTCATCACAACCACAAAATACAACCAAAATACCTGGTTTGAGGTGGGTTCAAACCAGACCCAGCTGGTTTCAAAACCCATGATCTTTCAAACACCCTCCATATTCATCCATTCATTCAAAAAAACACATCAATCTGTTGAGCACCTACTATGTGTTGGTCACTCTATTGTATTATGCCCAATCCTCTGAATATTCCTGAAAAGTTATCCAGAAGATTGAGGCTCAGAGGGGTGAAGAGACTTATCCAAAGCCACACAGCTGGTGAGTGCCAGAAATAGATTCAAACCCAGGTCTGTATGGCTTTAAAGCCTGAACTTTTGCAACTTCATGGTCTTTCATTCACTCATTCATCCTTCATTAATGAATGAATTAATTAGGCAAATATGCATTTTTACAATGCCCACTTTCTGTTAGATGCCTGGACACACCTTCTGGGGGCCTCCTTTGTGGTAGGGTTTTGGGGCAATAAGCAAGTGCATACGGAGCTCAAACAGAAGTTTGGGGAGGCATATGCTCAAAAAGACCAGAGAAAGTGCTCTGTGAATTGAAAGATCACTTCTGACTGGGGAAATCAAGGCAGGCTTCCTGGAGGAGGAGGGTATCTAGGCCTGGGCCCTGAAGAGTGAAGAGGCATTTCCCACAATGAAATAAGAGAGAAAAGCATTCTAGGCAAAAGGACCAGCACAAGAAAAAACATGGGGCTGGGAAGTTGGTGGGGGATGGTACAAACAAGGAGTGGATTGGTTAGGATGGAGGGTGGGGCAAACATAAGAGTAAAAATGAAAGCTGGACAAGGGGTTGGGACAGTTCATGGGGGCTGGGGACCGATTGTGCAGGGTGTTCGATGTCAGCTCAAAGGAGCCTGGGACTTCATTTCACTGGCGGAAAGCAGCCATTGAGGGCTGTTAAGATTAGGAACATGAGAGCAGTTGGATTTTCTGATTCCCCACAGTGCATAGAGGGCAGACTCCAGCAGGAAGACCTATTATAGAAATCTTTGTAGGAGGCTGGTACAATAGTCCACGTGAGACTCCGGGCTCGGACTGGGACAATGAGTTGGGAAAGGGCAGCTATAACTGGAGAAGCTTCCTAAGCTGCAATGTGCCTGCACCAAGAAGGGGCTGATGACCTCCACCACCAGGTTGCATGGCCTCCCAGCTTGATATACACAGAGGAGAGGAGGTGGGGCTGGTTCTGTGAGTTCCTAAAACTAGAAGATCCTTGCACTGGTGCATTCCACTTTTGTGAGCCTCCATTTCCTCAACTATAAAATAAGAATGGTAACATCCACCTTAGCTTTCCACTTTTACCATCATCATCATCATCATCATCATCATCATCATCACCATCATCAGTATTATCAGGAACCATTGGTATCATACAATCTGAAACACTCACTTTTTAGATTATGTTACAAACATTTATTGAGCACCTACTGTGTGCCAGAAACTGAGGATGTAATGAGTAAATAAGCATCAGTTCCTGACCTTCCAAAGTTAAACGTCTAGAAGAAAGGACAGAGCATTGGACAAATGACGTGTGATCCAGTGAGGGCCTCCCTGGGGACATCGGGAAAGACTCTCAAAAATGAATTGACTTGAACCAAGGAAAGAGGGAGATAGTGTTCCTGGCAAAGGGAAGAGCATGTGCAAAAGCCTGGAAGTGCCAGTGGTGACAAAGCTTAGTCAAGAAAGTGAAAGACATTCCTTTTACCTAAATTATAAGGTGAAAGGCACTGAGGCAGAGATGGAGGGAGGGCAAGAACTAAGCTTGGAGAGGTCAGGAGGGGCCAGATCACAAAGGGCCTTGTAGATCTTTATCAGAGGTCTGGGATTTATCCATGGCAATAGGGAGCCATAGAGGGCTATAAACAGAAGAGAGACAGATTGCTCTTTGGGAAGATCAGCCTGGCTGCAGGGTAGAGCACAGGTTGCTGTGGGGTAATAGTGGAAACAGAATGATGAGTAGAAGGTGATGAGCTGGAAGTGGCAAAGGCTTGCAGGGTTTGAGAATGTTTTGGAGGATATCTTCTTCAACAGCCAGTTGGGGGGAAAGTAATCAAACTCATGGCCATCATTGTTTTTATAAACTAAAGCACAAGCAATGGGAAGGCCAGTATTGGGCACTTTGACCATATGTCCATTTTATTGTACCCCACCCTATGGCTCTGTCTGGAGTAGACAGAGAAGACAGGCTGGCCCGGGTCACCCAACTCCCTCCAACCACATGGCCAGGAAATAATTGCATTTCTTAGCTCCCAAAGGCAGCCAACCCAGACGAAGGGGACCCAGAGTCAGCGGCGGTGCCTGGAGGTGCTCCTGAGTTAATTGGGAGCATGCAGGATGTGCCATTTCTCTGTTTTCATCTTGATGGATCTAATTAGCCTAGCAGTGACCATACTAAATGGACTGACCCCAGCAGACTCAGGCCACGGTCAGATGTCCCAGGACCCAGGCGCAGAGCAGTCCCTGCAGAGATAATTGTCTTTCTAAAAAGAGAGTGGCGGGGGAGGGGGAGAACGGCAGCTGGGGCTTACTGGACACATGTAACCTGGAGAAGTCAGAGTTCTACGGTCACAACAATGGAGTCATGTCAGGGTTCACCAAGACGCATTAGGTATTTCTGGAGCTTCCACTTACTATGTAAGTGGATGTGCTGGGTGCTGGGACACAGCTGTGGATGAGACAGACTTGGCCCTACCCTCCAAGAGATGACAGTCTGGCAGAGAGACAGGTATAGTCAAATGGTCACACTTCAGAGGAAATAACAATCGTGGCACAGCAGCAAAGGAGAGGACCCAGGGCTGCAAGAAGGAGTCTGTATTAGTCTGTGTTCACATGGCTATAAACAACACCTAACACTGGGTAATTTATGAAAGAAGAGGTTTAATTGACAGTTCAACGTGGCTGGGGAGGCCTCAGGAAACTTAATAATCATGGCAGAAGGCGAAGGGGAAGCAAAGCACGTCTTACGTGGCAGTAGGAGGAGAAGGCAAAGGAAGTCGCACACTTTTAAACCATCAGATCTCATGAGATCTCCCTCACTATCATGAGAACAGCATGCGGGAACCACCTCCATGATCCAATCACCTCCCAACAGGTCCCTTCCTCGACATGTGGGGATGACACTTTGAAATGAGATTTGGGTGGGGACACAGAGCCAAATCATATCAGAATCCTAAGAACTGTCGCTGACCGAGCTCTTAGCCCACATGTGTATTAACATGCAATTGTTCATTACCGCAACCCCACGAGGCAGGTTTTATTATTGTCAGCACCATTTTGCAGAGGAGGAAGCCGATGTCCAGAGAGGGGAAGTAACTTTTCCAAGGCTGCCCAGCCGGGAAGTGGCAGCGCTGGGATTTGAAGCGGGTGTTCCAGCTCCACAATCAAGGGGCCAAACAAGAAGGAGAGGGCTACGCAAAGGCCCTGTGAAGGGAAGGGGCCTGAATAGGGAAGAAACCACCAGCAGGCAGGAGAGCAAGAGGGCAGAGTCGGAGGGGCTGGGGTGCAGGCAGGGCCAGCCCACACAGTCACATCTGGGACACAGGTCTTTATTTTGAGAGCAGTGTAGAGCCACAAAAGGATTTTAAGCAGGGGAGGGATGTCATCAGCTTTGATTCTTAAACCCCTTTACCCCAACCCTGGCCCCCAAGCAGAGGCAGCAGGTCAGGAACAGGACATACATTTGACAGATGAGGAGCTTGAGGCCAAAGAAATGGGGTGCCTCAACATCCAACCGAGTCAGGCAGATATAGGGCATGATAGCAGCTCTCCCTCTGGCATCCCCCACCCTGGGATTCTCCAGAGAGAAGAGGCTAGGGAGACTTGAGGAGGTCTGCTAGCTGGGTGACCTTGGGCAAGCTTGTTGACCTCTCTGTGCTCCCACTTCCCTTTCTGTAAAATTGGTACATAGGGTGATCATCAAAGACTGTTCTAGCTCCGACCTGCCAAGATCACATGGCTTCTTTCTTTCCCTTTCTGTTCTTCCTTCCATCTAATTCTACATAAAGCGCCTACTGAGTGCCAGGCACTGTGCCTGTACAAACCCCACTGTGGGAAGATCATGGACCATGTTGGGGTTATTTCACGTCCCTACATGGTGCCCCTGACAAAGGAGGTACCCAGCACCTGCCAAGTTCACCCAGGACTCCCGCCTCACACCACCCTCATGCCACCCGCTCCAACAGCTGTGGCCGCAGCAGGCTTTCCATCTCCACACACAATCATTTTCCCTCTGATGAAAACAGATGGAGAAACTTGGAAGGAAACACAGCCCAGGTCCTGCCCCGGAGCTCACGGCTCTGGGATGGGAAGAGGGCCAGAGCTCATTCCAATACCAGCTGCCTCAAGCAGCTCCAGCCTCTGAGGCCAGCTTCCCTGGAGACTTCAAATGCCTTCTCTGCAGACCTTGGGGAGCTCAGATTGCAATTCCTTGAGCTCCAGTCTCTCCAAGCCTGGCTTCTCCTTCTGCTCACATAGCCCCAACTCCCTTGGCAGGCGCCTGGTGCAGCCTCCATGCATCTCTCTCTCCAAGGACTTCAAGGCCCCCTGGTCCACCCCCACAGACCTCCACCCACCCCTAGATGTAGGAGCGCGAGAACGTCCACTTCCATAGCAGCCCCAGCTTAGAACAAACACCGCTCACAGGGCGATCTGGGGTGGAAATTTATAAACAATTATAAAAAGTTTAAAAATGAACGGACTTTTCAATCCAACATTTTTTTTCTAGAAATTTATCTTACAGAAATATTTGCCCAAGTACGTAGTCATGTACTTATCTATAATTTAAAAATCCAAGAAGCTCTGAAAATTGAACGTGTTTCCATCCTAAGTTTGGAGCCAACATTTACTTGGCACAAAACCTTCCCTGAACAAACGTGAGGCTATTTATAGTCTTTATTTATGCCACTTGGTGGGAATATTTATGTGTTGCACTGAAGAATTTATCCATGTGTTTGATTATAGGACGCTGCTCTGAGCCCCCTCCAATCTCTGGTTTTATTACATAGTATACGATATATATACCTTAAAGCCCACCTAAAATCTATAAACACTGAATCCCAAAACACAGGTGGTTCCAGGTGGTTGGATAAGGGATTGTGGACCTGTACTAGCAAACAGTGGAGATTACTTAGAAGTCCACCCATCAGGAACTAGTTAACAAACTAGGACCCACCCAGGACCCACCCATACAATGGGGTTGCATTATCAATACCAAAGGGTCACTGCCAACCTCTGAGGCAGATTCTGTCATCATGCCGATTGTACAGATGAGAACACTGAAGCTGAGAAATCACCTTCCCAAGAAAGATTATACTAATATAGAAAGAATAAGGGAGTGCTGATCTGAAAAGAATTAGAAGAAACACCCAAAATCAAAATGTGTTGTTGATTTTTTTTAAAAAAGGCAAGTCATAAAAACAATAGGTAGGATGTAAATCCATTGCATAGATCCAATCCTCGTGTTTGTGTGTGCACAGGAAAATGACAGAAGGCTCCACTCTGAATGGTTAATAGTGACGCACCCCTGGCAAGGGAAATTAGGGATGGATGGAAGTGTTTTGACTTTATAATTTTTCTCCTCTTAGGAGCTATTTGGGTTATTTGGGTTTTTACCAGAACTATAACAATGACCTCAGCCATTTTTAAATTTGCTAAGGTGAAAAAGCTCCTGGAATGAAGACCCCAGTGGCTTACCTGATGCACCCTTAGGATTCATATGAAAGCCTAAAGGACTGAGCAGACTATTCCTGACAGCAAGGAGGGCGTGGTCTGGTAGGAACAAGGACAGGGGGCCCTGAAGGGAAGGAGGAAGGAGATGAGCAGAGGAGGAGAAAAAGCATGGCACTTGAGTATCTGGGGTGTGTGTGTGTGTGTGTGTGTGTGTCCATTTCCTTTAAAAATCAATGAAAATGTTCAGAATGATGAATAGTGGAAATGGGGACTTTCTGTGCATCATCCCATTTGATCCTCATAATCCGTGGGTTGGGCATGCTTAGCCCATTTTAGAGATGAGAAAACCAAGGACCACAGAGGCCAACGAACCTGTACAACGGCACCCAGTCAGTGGGTAGAAGATGCAGGATTCAACCTGGGGTCAGAGTAAGCAGTCTCTTCATTCTATTTGAAATTTGTCTCCCAAGGGGAAGGGAGAAGAACTTACATTCTAAAAAGGTAGTGAATAATTAAATAGAATGTAAGAAGTGATAAGGGCAGAAGTGGGTAAAAGGATCAGAGCTGTGACATTTAAATGGGCTAGTCGATGGAGTTCACTGAGAAGGTAGCAGTGGCACAAGACTGGAAGGAAGGGAAGGAATTGGATGAATGGCCATCTAGGGGAAGAGCACACCAGGTGGAGGGAACAACCAGTGCAAAGGCCAGGAGTTGGCAGTGATCTGACATTTGTAAGGAATAAGAAGGAGACAGTGGGGGAGAGGCAGAAGGAGTGAAGCAGGAATCAGAGTGACCAAGAACAACAGCTGGGTGGCTACAGCTGGCTCTTGTGAGCCACTGTCACTGGGTTACTCTTCGTTATAAAGGACCATCGCCGAGCTTTAGAAAAGTATTAAAGATATAGTCACACCAGCTGAGCCTTTCTCCATTAGCAACCAGAGAAAAAATAAATAGCATTCTCACACGCCTCACTGTCATTTGATTTCTCATTGCTGTGTGTGATGGTCAGTTGTATGCCTCACTTGGCTAGGCTATAGAACATGTCAATCAATCAAACACTCATTTAGAGCGTGCTATAAAGGTAGTTGTTTTGTTTTTCACCGTTCTCTATCTCTATTCACATACAAAATAAAAACTCTTTGGAGGTAATTTCTTTCTTCATTTATTAATAAACTCTTTTTTGTTTGTTTGTTGCTCTGAATTAAATCCTAGTGGAGCCTTGGGTTGGCCTTTGCTTTGAGAAATGACTTTCTTTCTCACTCCAAGTAGTTTGGGGAGCCTGTCAGTTGAGACACTCTCCCCTTCCTTGGTTACAGGGTGGCAGTTGTCCCAAACTAGGCTGGTCACGCTAAAGGTATTCTGTAGATGTCACTGATGTTCATAATCAGTTGACATTAAGTAAAGGAGATTACCCTACATAATCTGGGTGGGATTCAAAGGCCTTAAGAGGAGAACTAAAGTTTCCAGGAAGAAGAAATTCCGCCTGTAAACTGCAGATCCAGGTCCTCCTCGAGAGTGACAGCCTACCCTCCTGATGGCTGCATGATGGATTTCAGATTTGCCCAGCCAGCCCCATACTCAGGTAAGCCTTAAAATAAATACATCTCTTCATATACACCCCCCACTTGCTCTGTTCCTCTAGTTGAAACCTGACTGGTATTCTATGTAACCTAACATTTTCTTCTGTATCCTCCACTCCACCAGCTGTGGGATGTATTTTGCCCTGTGGGAAATGCTGAGAGGGGTGGGTGGCCATCCTGAAGTTATATGTGACTGCCTTTGAGTGGGCACTCTGTGCTGGACCCTGTGCCAAGGACTATCTCACACAGTCCTGACAATCACCCTGTATGGTGGATGCCATGATTAGTCCCATGTGACAATAGAGAAGCTGAGCCTCAGAGAAGTTAAGCAGCTTTCCCAAGGACGCACAGACATGTATGACTCCATTATGCCTGACTCCAACACACGGGCTCCTAACCACCATTCCATCAGAAATATCTCCCTGAGACAGAACAAGGAGGACAACGAAAGGGGGCTTGACTGTCCCTCCAACCAAGTGGTCTGGGGACAAGTTGAGAACAAGGCAGTTGACCAGGACTTGTATTTCAAAGCAGGGACAACAGCCACCTTCATCAGCTAGTGTTGTCTCCTGCCTGTCCTATCCCTCTGTCTCCAAAGAGGACCAGCTGGTGGCCATGTGTCCAGACTCCTGAAGCTGACCCCTCTCCCTACACAGCAGCAAAACAACTGAATTGGCAACGCACCAGCCTCCAGATGGATTAACCAAGGGCCAGGAGTCCCTGTATGGGAGAGAGAATGCTGAATGAGGACTCAGGACACCTGGCGTCTAGCCTGATTCCACCACGAGAGAGCCACATGACCTTGGGCACATGACTGAACCCCTCAGAGGCCAAGACTTGAGGGAAGCAAGAGTCAAGCACTTACACACTAAGTCCTAAGCTTCTCCCACCTCTATTTCATAGAACTGGGCTGGGAGGTCACATGGCTTGCTCTCATCACACAGCCAGTTAATTGGCAAAGTTGAAATGAAAACCTAAATCCACCTGACTCCAGAGCCCAAGGTTCCAGGAGGGCCCCTTTGCAACTCCATGGGCCCCCAGAGGCGTTTCCAAGCAGTGGGAATTCTGGGCATATGGGAGCCAGCCTGGTTCATTGCCCTCTGAGTGAAGGATTTATCGATCTCATTGCGACTACAGAACGGCCCACAGTTGGGGCATTCCTAAACAAGAAAGCACAGCAGCCTCTGCTTGATGAGATGCATGGCACCATGCCAGGCAAGCCAATCAACTGACTGAAATTTGCACATTAATGAAACCTCATAAATAATGCAGAGGATGACAAACAGAGTTGAGGCTTGCCACCAGGGAGCAAGCACCAGCCCTCTAAACAGAGGGTCTCAAACCTAAGTGAGCATCAGAGTCTCCTGCAGGGATTGTTATAACACAGATGGCTGGGCTCCACCCCCAGCGTGTCCATTTAGGAGGTCTGGGGTGATGTCCAAGAAGTAGCCTTTCCAACCAGTTCCCAGGTGGTATTAACGCTGATGCCAGCCGAGGGACCACATTTTAAGCACTGCTGTTCTAACTCACTGCTGCCTGCTCCTCCCTCCCTCCCCACGGGGAAGGGCATTGACCACCAGGGGTGCCAGGTGGAATCCTGGGTTTGCTGCCCACTAGCTGAGTGACTCCCAGCAAGTTCCCTAAGCTATTTGATCCTTAGTCTTTTTGTCGTAAAATGGGGCAAGATCTCCTATCTCAAGGGGTTACTTGAGGATCAAATGAGAGGATGCTCCAAAAGCTCTGGCCCGGTGCCTGGAGTGTAATAAGAATCCAGGAAAATGACCGTTTTTACAAAGGAAATGTCCAGCCACTATGGAGCATCTAAGTCCTTTTTAACGAGCATAGTATTGTTTTAAGATTTTTTTCTGAGATAATTTCAGACTTAACAAAACAATTGCAAAAAGAGTACATAGAACTTCCATAAGACCCAGATTCCCCAAATGTTAATATTTTCCCACATTAGCTTAATCATGCAGTCTCTCTCTAAACATATTTAGAGAGCTTTATTTATGTATTCATATACTGTATTTAGAAATGCATAACTACATGCATGTATACATAACTATATGCATAGGTAGAGTATTCATTTCCTGTTGCTGCTGTAAACACATTACCACAAATTTAGTGGCTTAAAATAACATAAATGTATTGCTGGCACCTGCACGTCAGCCCAGTGAAACTGATTTTGGACTTCTGGCTTCCAAAACTGCAAGAGAATAAATGTGTGGGGGGTTTTTTGCTTTTGTTTTCATTTTCATTTTTCTTTTGTAGAGACAACGTCTCGCTCTGTTGACCAGGCTGGTTTCAAACTCCTGGCCTCAAGCGAGCCTCCCTCCTTAGCCTCCCAAAGTACTGGGAATGTAGGCATGAGCCACTGCACCCAGCCAAATGTGTATTGTTTCAGGCAAATTTGTGATAATTTGTTATAGCAGCCATGTGACACCAATGGAGTAATTGATAAGTATTTGGTTTTGAAATATTTTGATTCTATCCTCTCTTGTTCCTCATTGAAATTTCACCCTATTTACTATTATATTTATTGTCGTTATTATTGTTATTCTTGCTAACACATATTGAGCAATTCTTATGTTCCAGGAGCTAAGTACTAAATGTACATTATCTAATTTCATGATCACCATAATCCTACGGGGATGATACTCTGTATCCATTTCATAGATTAAGAAACTGATGCTCAGCAAGGGAGAATCCTATCCAGTGTCATGCTGCTCATAAAGGGGTGAGCTGGGATTTGAACCTAGGTAGTCTGGTTGCAGAATGCACTCTCTGAACCCCTTCACATACTCTCTCTCATCCTCAGGAGTGATCTTATCCCCTCACTACAGAGATGAGGAAACTGTCCCCTGGGAGGAGGAGTGACACTCTTCAGTCTTCCCAGCCATGTCTCTTGCCTCCATCCCCAGCTTCCTCTCCACCACAACTGAATAAGCTCAGTTCTATTGTCCTCCCCTGGTACCTGGCATCCAAGTGGGAAAACCCAGGTCTCTTTCCTTGCAAACTATATAATTATCCATGTCATTTCACTGGAGAGAAGTGGAATTTGTCACAAAATACAGTGATGACAAGTTGCCAAGGACCTGAAGTTCCTGCAGACTAAATCTCAGGGTCAAGCAAAACAAGGCATGTGGGAGTCTGGGGGTGCTGCCAGGGGATGCTTTCATTTCTCTGCAGTTCTTGTGCGTGGGCTGTCTTGTCACAGCGTTGTCAGCTCAGCCAGGGCAGCAACAGCTTCCGTACATCTACCACAGCCCCAAGGACGTAGTAAATACTTGCTGAGGTCAGTGCCATGATGCTGGTATTTACTGGGCCAGTGCTGTCCTGGGTTCTGGAGGTACAACTGTGACTAGCACAGACATTGCATCTGTCCCCTCGAAGCACACAGGCTAAAAGGGACATTCATCAGTTGACAACCTCGCCTTGATCACTCCATTTAGACAGTGCTTGCACCTGTGATTGGCATGTTGGAGGGTGCAGTATGTCACTGTTTCATGAGATTTAAAGCTCCTTTTATGGTGGAACACAACACAACACTGACAGATGAAAGGCAGAACTCCATGTTACTTACATCTGCAAACAAGAGAAAAGGCTGCCATGCGGGGCCACACATGGGCTGCTCAGACTAACCAGAGTAACAGAGTGACAGCCAGCTGAGGTTGGAAGGGGTAGCTTGTATATGACATGAGGGATTGGGGTGCAGCTAATCTGTCAATCAGCTAATTTGAAGAATTCGCAGTTTAGGAGCATAGGAGCTGTTTCTAGTTGTCCAGTATGTGGTCCTGATGTAGCCAAGCACATAGTGTACTTCACACATGGTGTGAGAGCTTGATAAGAGAAGTAGCTGGGGTGTAAACTTCATCCACTGCTTAAGAAGAGGAACTGACTGGCCTCCAGCCAGGGCCTCAAAACTAGGTCAAGACGGCATTAAAAAAAAAAAAAAAAAAAAAAAAAAAAAAAAAAAACCCTGCATTACAGTCATGTCCTCTCTGAGCCTCATCTGTAAAATGGGACAATAACATCTACCAAACAGGATTGAGTGAGGATTAGAGAAAGGCAAGCAAAGTGCCTGCACACAGTGAGTTCATGAGGGGAGTCATCCCTTATGCCAGCACTTAGGCAAAAAAGAAAAAAATCATGGCTCAAAAGTAGCTCTTGGAAATGCCTGAGAAAGGTGCATATCCATTCCCACGAAACCACACAGCCAGTTTTCCTCCAGTGTTGAGACAGGCTGATATTTACCTCAGGGAGCAGCAGAGGTAGGGGTTGACTTGCATTCATGCTACATTCTGGAAGAAAGGTGAGATGCTCAGCATGAGAAGAACATAGAGCCTGAAGGAACGGCCATGTTTAATGTCTGTCTCTTGCTCCATGGAGTATTTACTCTGTGGGTGGATCTCTGTCTCTCCTCCTCTCCTCTCTTTTCATCTTCTCTCCCTTTCCCTCCCCTCCTCCCCTCCCCTCCCCTCTCTCCCTTTCTCTCTCGCTCTCTCTCCACCATCCCCTGGCCTTTTTTCCTTCTTCTGTTCTTCCTCTGTCCTCTCCCTAATCCACAACATAATGGACATTTGTCATCCAGACATCTAAGCATCATTCCAGTTTGAAGAAATATCAAGATCCATGGGAGACAAAGCCATTCCTCCCACTACAAAACTTAAAGACAGGCCAGGCACAGTGGCTCACGTCTGTAATCCCTGCACTTTGGGAGGCTGAGGCAGGTGGATCATATGAGGTCAGGAGTTCGACACCAGCCTGGCCAACATGGTGAAACATCATCTCTACTAAAAATACAAAAATTAGCCAGGCGTGGTGATGTGCGCCTGTAATCCCAGCTACTCGGGAGGCTGAAGCACAGAAATCGCTTGAGATCATACCACTGCACTCCAGCCTGGGCAACAGAGCAAGACTGTCTCAAAACAGAAACAAAAAAACAAAAAAACTTAAAGACGGTTTTCCTCTGCCCTGCATACACCCAGAGCATGGTCCATCATTTGGCCCTAACCTGGCCTTGAATCTTGGGAGAGTGGTACAACTATTCCAAGAGAGATTATTCTTGCTTTAAGATTGTGTCCCTCAGTAACCTCAGGGCAAATGCTCTTCCACTCTTTGTGTGTCCAACAACTCCCTCCCTTCCACCCCAGTGCTATCCTTGGTGCTTGATCTGGTGTCCAATGTGTCCTGGAGCTCTCTAGGGTGAGGATCAATTTCAGCTTTCTCCAGCTGCTCCTGACTCTTTCCCCAGCTGCCAAAATACCATTCAGGTGCCTGTTTCCTACCCCCTGAGATGTCATTTGATCTAAAAAATCCCTGGAAGTGTATTTGTCTGCCAACATCCACAATCAGTTCTGACCCTTACCCAAACATCCACATCTTTTTTCAAGCTCTAGTTCATTCAATTTACAATGAATGGGACAAGGACTGAGATTAAACAACTGGTTCTACCCATTAATAGCTGTTGTGCCCTGGAATAAGGCATTTTTCTTCTCTTGGCCTGGGGTTGGAGCAGATATTCTCTAAACTTATTCCCAGCCAGCCTCACATCCATCTTCTCCATAGATGCTACTGAAATATCAATCCAGATGACCTGTAAATAGAGTTCTGTTGAACATAGAAACTTAGAATCAGGCTGGAGAAAGGAGATAACATATCTTCTGACATATATTTCCTACCTTTTAAGCATTCCTTTGACTGATGGATTGGCCTAGTACATAGGATACTGGAAACAATAAACTCTCTTTAGAGTTGACAATTAGGATGTGGAAATCAAAGGAAGGAGATGATCATTTAGAATACAAAAGTCTTCTTGACTTGGATGGCAAGAGTCATGTTAGAATTCCTTGAAATGATGAAAATCTGATTTAATTTTCAAGTTCAATTAATGCTTAATGTTTAATTTATATGGTGAGAAAGTCACTTGCATCAACTGAAAAACAAAGTAGATCTCCTACTCAAGGTTTTCAAGCTGTTTCAATCCTGAGGCTTTCAGGATTGATAACATCTCATGCCAGATTTTGTGACTCAGAAAGTTTAAATCCCAGTGATCAAGGACCATGGCAAAGATTGACAAGAGAATGAGGTCAGTCCAGTTCCAACTTAACTGGTAATCTCTTTCTCAGTGCATGATCAAAGGCAGCAACTCATAGCTTTCTCATTGCATATTTGATCTCTTGATTACCACCACACTTCCAAGTAGGATGAACCTCATCTGTTTCCAGGGAGGGGAGAGACTAAAATATTGGGGTTTAGCTCCAGACTCCTGATAAGCTAGAATCTCATCTCCCCTTATTCTGTGGCATTGGACATTTTAAGAGCCCTTCTTAAGCTTCAATTTCCTCACCTGTAAAATGAGCATAAGAGATGTGTCTTCCTCTTTGGGTGGTTTAGTGCAGGGTTTCTCAACTGCACATGAATCACTTTGGGTTCTTGTTAAAATGATTCTGATTCAGTAACTTGGGGTTCTATTTCTGATATGGCAGAGTAAGACCCTAACAGACTAATAATCCCGCATGTAACAACTATAAACTCTAGACAGAATACAAAAAGAAATTACCTTAAGTGTCAGGGGAGTGGAGGGAATAAAAGCAGGTAGATTTTGGAGAGGAGTCAAATTTTGGAGGAAGGGACCAGCACAGGATGAGTTTTTTGTACTCTGATCTGAGGGCAGGTTACAGCTGTGGCATAGTACAGAGAAGATAAAACTCTCATAGAAGCCTTCCAACTTTCTGGCCTGGGAAACTGAGAAAGGAGGCCAGGGTAACCTTAGCCACAGGGACAGTCCTAGAGGGGAGAGAGAAGAGAAAAAGAACCCCAAATGCTGGGTATACATTTAGTCTACATTTCTGGCACACTACTTGATCATGCATACACAGAAGAGACTAAAAGTAAATTATAGGTAAGACTCGAAGAATTCAACTAAGATTTTTGACTACTGCCCACATAGGTGACACCGAGTTTGCAATCAACAAGCTTAATTGACTGCTAAAACAAAAACATCAATACTCTTCAGAGCAATATAACAGAATCCATAATCACAACAAAAGATTCACAACATCCAGCATAAAATCCAAAATTACTTAGCATGCAGAGAATCAGGAAGATGTGACTGATTGTCAAGGAAAATACAATCAACAGAAGCCAACCCTGAAATGACCCGATGTTGGAAATATCAGACAAGGATTTAAATCAACTATTGTAACTATGTCCAGTTGCATAAAGAAAAATGTACTCAGCTGGGCGCGGTGGCTCACACCTGTAATCTCAGCACTTTGGGAGGCCGAGGCAGGTGGATCACGAGGTCAGGGGATCAAGACCATCCTGGCTAACACGGTGAAACCCCATCTCTACTAAAAATACAAAAAAAAATAGCCAGGCGTGGTGGCAGGTGCCTGTAGTCCCAGCTACTCAGGAGGCTGAGGCAGGAGAATGGTGTGAACCTGGGAGGCAGAGCTTGCAGTGAGCCGAGATCACGCCACTGCACTCCAGCCTGGGCGACAGAGCGAGACTCCATCTCAAAAAAAAAAAAAAAAAAAGTGCTCATAGTGAATAAAAAGATCGGAAATCTTAGGAGAGAAACATAAAATATAAAAAACAAACCAAATGGAAATTTTAGAACTGGATAATACAAAAAAATCAGCAATCTTGGAGATAGATCAATAGAAACTATCTATTCTATCTATTCTGGCTGGGTATGGTGGCTCATGCCTGTAATCCCAGCCCTTTGGAAAGTCAAGGCAGGAGGATCACCTGAGGCCAGGAGTTTAAGACAAGACAAGCCTGGACAACTTAGTGAGACTCCATCTCTAAAAAAAAAAAAAAAAAAATTTAACCATTCTTGAGTGAAAAGAAAAAAAAGATTGAGAAACAAATTAACAGAGTCTTATTTGAGTCCTGGAAGGAAAAGAGAGGACAGAGGGAAAGAGAGAAAGAGAGCAAGAATGAAGCAGGACAAAAAAAAAAAAAGGATTTGAAGAAATAATAAAATAATATCCATAAACTTTTCAAATTGGTGATTTAGCAGATCCAAAGAAAGGGCTGAGATTCTGCCTTTCCAGCAAGCTCATAGGTGGCATGGATTGACCATCCTTTGAGTGTATAGGGTCTAGACCAGCACTGCCCAGTAGAACTTTCTGCAATGAGAGAATATTATTCTACATCTTCACTGTCCCATATGGTAGCCACTAGCCAATGTGACTATTGAAAACTTGAAATGTGGGTAATGTAATTATAATACCTAATTTTGCTTTTAGGTAATGTAAACCTAAATTGAAAAACCACATGTGGCTAGAGGCTTCCATATTGAATGGTGCCGTTCTAGAGGATTTAATGAGATGGTACTTGTAAAGAACTTGCAGGATGCCCAGCATAAAATAGCTCTCAATATGAACCAACAATTATCACCAACATCATCATCATCAAGATCCACCTACTTCATCCTTTTGCTCAGGATCACCTGCTTTTCCCCCAACAGACTGGGACAAGGCCCTGTCCCTCATAACTTCTAGCTCCTTCCACCACCTAATTGTTATTGACGAAGTTCTTGCAGCCTCTTCCATTGTTCCGTATAGGATGGGAAGATGACTTTTGTCTCACCCCAACTCCTTTAATTTCCCTGTGAGTCAAACAATGTTAGTCCTCTCTGGATGAGTCTGGGGTTCCTTGTACTTTAAAGGCCCTTCAGCCCTTCCACTGAAATGGCGTGAAGTTTTTATTCTTTGCTTAAAGAAAGAGTTATGAAAGCATGACACCACACAGGTACAGGGGAGCCCTCCTGTTCCATCTCTGCTGTGCTCTTGACAAGCCTCATATCAGCCCATGCACTCGTAAGAATCAAGCCTGGATCAGAATAGATATTAACTTTGTGAGGAGGAGAGGATATCACCACAATTAAGGCGCTTCTGTACAACAGTATTAAGCAGCAGCCACTGGGAGCATCTGCAATTGGCATGCTCCTACTCTAGCTGGAAACAGCATAGAAAGAGGGAAGGATTGCAAAGTGGCTGTGTCCCACTTCCCCGAGAGTGGGAATAGGGAATTGCTGGGGGGTTACTTCCTGGTTTTAACTAAACTAAAAGTCAAGGAGTTATGTACTAAAACTTTGAAACAGGCTTCAAAAGACTCTGTATGGGCTGTGTGACTTTAGACAAGTTTCTTAGCCTCTCTCAGTCCCAGTTTCTTTATATGGTAAGTGGAGGCAATAATGATACCTATAAGGTAGACTATTTTGAGGTGTGGCAATGGATGTTGTCCCAAAGAGAAGCCAATATGAGCATCCCAGCAATCCTACAAAATGATTTTTGAAGTCCCTTTGATCAGAAATATCTCCCTATCACAGTGCTTGGAATTTCATTATAAATATCTTGGTTTAAAGCAATAGTGGAGAAAGATACTCAACTGAGAGGGATCCTAGGCTCAGAATATTCTAGTCCAAGCCTTCTCAAACTTTAAAGTGCATGCAGGTTACCTGGGAGTCATGTTAAAATGCAGATTGGGATTCACTGGCCTGGGCTGGGGCCTGAGAATCTGAATTTCTAACAAGTTCCCGGCTAATCCAGATGCTTCTGTAGCACAGGCCACACGTCAGGTAATGAGGCCCTAGGGATCTTGCTGCATCTCATAAAACCAGTTCCCCTCATGGGGTTATCTTGCTCACAGTGATACATCAAATGTCATAAAAAATGAAAATACCAGATAATAATAATTCTATTATCAACCTTATTTTATAGATGGAAACGCTAGATCTCAGAGAAGTTAAGACATTTGCCCCAAGGCACACAGCTAGTGAGAGAAAGATCTGGGATTTGAACCCATGGCTATCTAGGTCTATGTGCTTCACCACTACAAGGTACTTGCAAAGGCCCACAATAAGGCTACTGTCTCAGAATCTTCATTTCTTTTCACAGAAGGGAGGCTCGGTAGCCTAAAATACTAGCCCATAACCTGTCAGTGTTATGCCTTTTTGCATCTTAGAATCACCTGGGGGAGACATTTAAACTATTAATGCCCAAAGCGCACCATGCAACAATTAAATCACAATCTCAGCCAGGTGCAGTGGCTCACACCTGTAATCCCAGCACTTTGGGAGGCCAAGGTGGGCAGGTCATTTGAGCCCAGGAGTTTGAGACCAGCCTGGGCAACATGGTGAAACCCCATTTCTACAAAAAATACAAAAATTAGCCAGGCATGGTGGCTCATGCCTGTAGTCCCAGCTACTGTGGAACCTGAGGTGGGAGGAATGCTTGAGCTCGGGAGGCTGAGGTTGCAGTGAGCTGTGATCACACCACTGTACTACTCCAGCCTCAGTGACAAAGCGAGACCCTGTCTACAAAAAAAAAAAAAAAAAATCTGGGATGGGACTCTGGTCTTGGTAGTTTAAGGTGTTTCCAATTTGCAGCCAAGGAAGAGGAATATTGGCTTCAAGCCTGGTCTCTGACCACCAAGGAGAACAATGCAATTGAAAAAGCCAGAGGGCTCAACCGAGAGGTGGCCAACACGACTGATGTAGCCAAGAAAGCAGTTCCTACCTTAGCCTTGTGCCAGCAGCCACTCCCCTCTTTTCATCAGCATTAACAGTTACAATCCCAATGTCTCTCCATTATCCATGCATAATGAAGCCTGATGAGGATTAAGATGGATACACAATGATGGGGGAAGAGAATAGCTGTGGGTATGTAATTAAACCCACTAATCGTCCAATGTTAAAGATGCTTTTCCTGCATCTCATCGAGATGTTTAGTAAACAAAGGGGAGGGTGGGGAGAGCTCAGTGACAGCTACAGCTGCATTTCCCAGGGCTTCATCCAGCAGAAGTCTAAAAAACCCAGCATTCCTTGGTTGGGCGCTGATATATGCTGAAAGACCCAGAGGGCCTTACATGGCAAGAGTGGGTGGTGGGACAGAGAGGGATTTAGAATCGATGTACTCTAATGCAATCCTTCTACAGATGGGGAGAACCAACGACCCTTATCCCAACTCCTAAAAGAGCTGCCAAGACCTGTGGCATCCGTCCCTCCTTAAGAAGTCCTCTAAATGGACCACTGCTGAGTTTTGCCTGCCTGACATCCCTTTCCCTTCATTTGCTACCAACAACTTCAGTTTTATTTGGAAACTTGTTCCTACCTACTCACTCCCATTGAATGCATTTCTTTGGGGCTGTCCATCAAAATGCTCCTTCTTCCCTTGATTCAATCTGAACCACTCAGCTCTCTCCTAGGAGTGAAATCTTAAGCAGAGCAAAGACAGACTAGAAATAGGTGGAGTTGACCCATAATTGTCACCAACCCCCAAAACCATTGGTTTCCACAGCCATCTGGTTCCCCAGGGTGCCAAAGTCCTTTTATTCCTAGGGACTGTCATTCAGCTACATTTGGTCCCATGAGATATTCCTACCAATTCACTTTTGTTCAAATTAACCAACAGCTTGATGATACTGTGTCCCATGTTTCATAAGCAGAAGGCTGGAAATAAAGTGGAGGAGTACACAAAAAACCCTTGCTTCCAATATCACAGCACTTTGAGTTCACAGAATATTAGAATGAGAGTGGACTTAACTGACCAACTCCCTGCCAAGTCATTGTCCAGCCTCCCAGTGGGAAGTCTTCTGCCTCCCAGTGAATCTTCTTCAATGGGTTTTGCAGCTCTGCCACTCGCTAGCTGTGGAGTAAAGGACAAATCACTTTGCTGCTCTGAAGCTCAGTTTGTATATGTTGTTGCATTGTGTGTTCCGAATGAGATAATGTCTGTGAAATGCTTTGCATATATATAGTATACAGTAAGTACTCAACTAAAGGCAGTTACCATATCTTGCATGGAAACAAAATCTGCCTAGTCCCAGAGCAACCCCCACCGCCTCCCACTTACCTCATAGAACCAAAGGTCTTTGACAAAGAAAATGTTTCTAGGTCTTTGTGTTACCAAAATAACAGACCCAGAGAGCCTCAAGAGGTAACCCAGCCTCACGTAGCCTCAAGAGGTAACCCAGACTCACGTAGCAAGCAACTGTGGTGTGGGACTTGAGTCCCATAATCTCTTGCTGGCTGGCTGGTCTTTGAGCCACACCTTCAATGTCGTCTCCAAGGTCCAAAAGGAGACCCGAAACCACCAAGATGGACAACAGGGAAGAAAATTGTTTCTTGTGGAAAGAGAAAGAGAAAAGGAAATTATTTGGTCCAGTGCTCCCAGATTCCATCTTGAATATGTCCATCACCCATCACCTCGCTGGGTAATTGCCCACACAGTTACTGCATTACAGCTCCAATTAGATACTGTGGCCTACATTCGGGAAACAAAATAATTCACTCTGCTAAATTTGGTGCTGGGATTCTGCATTTATAAATCCAGCCCAGTGTGAGATCCAGGACAAATAAAACTCCATTCCCTGGACAGGTTAAGATGAGGCATCCATTCTTATTACAAACTCAATTAAAGCTTCCTAGAATCATAAGATGTGTAAAGGGTTGGTGAGGCAGGCCAGAGATCTCAAACCCAAATACCTGCAGAGGCTAGGCCAGTAATGTCAATGAATGAAGACGGACAGGTGGGTGTTATCGTGACCTGAAGGGTACATGCTCTGTCTAAGGAAGGAAGCCACCACTCAGCATCAGCTAATCATCGCCACGTGGGAGTGTGGGCCCAGGGTTGCCACTCCCAGCTCCATCATTCACCAGCTGTGTGACCTGGGGCAAGTCACTTAACTTCTCTTGTTGCTCAATTTTCTCATCCACAAAATGAAGATAATAATAATGGCTACCTCTTAGGGTGGTTCTGAGAATTAAATGCACCATACATTGAAGTACCTAGAACATTGCCTATCCCCTAGGAAGGACTCAGTAACTGTTAGCTTGTTGGTTGTTAAGTCAATGGTTTTGAAACAACGGATTCTTGGAGCCCATTATGGGGGCAAGGGTATTCAAGCTATTCTCAATATAGAGAGGCTAACTACTGGGGATAAGACCAGGTTGACTAAAGAATGTTTTATTTTGGCTGGTATTCTGGCATTCTAGAAGACTCTAGAAGAGTTACATTAGGACTTTTGTGATCAGAACCTTATTTGACTCTTGATTATCTTTAACTTATTAAAATTTGGGCAACTAATTAATTCTTATTTTATGCAGTGAATTTAGTGAGCAAGATATTTTCAATTAAGGAGTCTTGGGGATAAAATAACAGGGTTCTTGGTGAGTGAAAATTTGCACACTGTTGTTCTATAACTAGAATATAGAAGATCTGGGTTTGGAATTGAAATGCTTAAATCCTTGACTTCATTATGATAATCGAAAGGAAACTCACTGATTATGGAGGGAGGATACTAGTGAACAAACTATTGTGAAAACTAGTAAATAAAGGGAAAGGAGCAAGCATTTATTCTGCCTCTCCTCTAAGAACTGTACCTCAAGCTACCCAAATACTTGATAATACATTATAGATGTATTATAGGCAATAAATAAATATGGAATTATGGAAAGAGTATCACCCTTTTACAAACCCTACAGAATTAATAGATTTAGGCATTAAGCATCAATAGCTGCTAATATCACAAAAAGTGCACTACCTACTATGTCTTACAAAAAGAAAGAAACATAAGTCTGATAAACCCTGTAGATCCAACTACCAATTTTCAAGGAAAACCAAGAAAAGAACACCTTAAAGAAACTGTGAGACTATAGCAAAATATAGACTGGAGGAATCTTCTAGAGAAAATAACTCAGTTCTTCCACATAAATTGCAAAGACAAAAAGGGTTATAAAGGAAGGGGACACGTACAGACTCATTCCTGTAAACCCAGTGCTTTGGGAGGCTGAGGTGGAAAGATGGCTTGAGGCCAGGAGTTCAAGACCAACCTGGGCAACATAGCGAGACCCCCCCATCTCTACAACAAATAAAAATGCCAGACATGGTGGTGTGAGCCTGTATTCCCAGCAACTCAGGAGGCTGAGGTGGAAGGATTGCTTGGGCCCAGGAGTTCAAGGCTGCAGTGAGCTATGATCATGCCACCGCACTCCAGCCTGGGTAACAGAGTGTGAGACTCTGTCTCTGAAAAAAGCAAGAGAGAGAGAGAGTGAGTTAGAAAGGAAGAGGATCTACAGATTTAAAAAGACTTAGGCATATTAACCAAGTGAAATATATGAACTTCATTTGGATACTGTGGTGGGCAGAATAATGGCCTGCAAAGATGTCCATCTCCTCATCCCTGGAACCTGTGAATACGTTACCTTATGGCAAAAGAGACTTCACACATGAGGTTAAGGTTAGGGATCCTGAGATGGGAAGATTACTCCAAATTTTTCAGGAAGGGTCAGTCTAATTTAATGAGTCTATAAAAGTGGAGAATCCTTTCTGGCTGTAATCAGAAAGCAATGTGACTATAAAAGAAGGATCAGAGAGGAGCAATGTGATTGGTTTAGACGGGGGAGGAAGTGAGCCACAAGCCAGAGGATGTGAACAACCTCTAAGAAGGTGGAAAATGCAAAGAGGCAGATTCTCCTGCACAGCCTCCAGAAAGGCACATGGCTCTAATGACACCTTGACTTCTGCTCAGAGATATCCGTGTTCAACTTCCAGAACTATAAGATCATAAAGTTGTATTGCTTAAGCCACCCAGTTTATGGTGATTTGTTACAGCAGCAATGGAAAACTAATATGGATCCAAACAAGCAAACCATAGTTTTGGGATGATCTGTGCAGCAAAACACCATGGCACATGTTTACCTATTTAACAAACCTGCATATCCTGCACATGTACCCCTGAACTTAAAATAAGAGTCATAAATAAAATAAATACATTTCAAAATTTTTTTAATAAAATTAAATCATTGGAAAATTTTAACACTAGGTATTTGATGATTTTAAGAAATTAGTGAGCTAAGAAATTACTTGATAGTATTAAAGAATTAATTAATCATGATATTTCAAACTTTTGGTAATCCCCAGATTTTGGTGGCTTTGGTGCTTCTGCAAGTGATGTTTTGAGTGAAAACTCACAGGAGGAAGGAGATAATGGGGGCAAAGCAAGGAAGAGGGTAAAATCTAAGCAAGGGTATGGCCAGCTAGAGAATAGCCTTTGCCTGACCCCAGAAGGATCTCTGGAACATAAATTACATCATAGAGATGATACCACCTAGAGGCCAGGGATCTGGATTTTATTCCTCTGTGTCAGTCTGTTACTGGCTCTGTGCTGCACCCAAGTAATAGAGGGTGCCTGTTGGCTAAAGTTGACTCACCAGAGAATGAGGCGAGATATCCATGAGCCATGCAGTCAGCACTCACAGCACCTGGAAGACGGGTCCACCAGCCCATTAAAGGGATCTGCGAGGGACACTAACAGCATCTATTACAGTCTGCCCCTTAAACTGCTCTGATCCATCGCTTCTCACATTAAGTTCATTCCATGCAGCTGTAGCTTCTTTCTAGGACTCTAGTTTGTCACCATTTGGGGGAAATTTTAACAAGGGGAAGATTAGTGGGATGAACTAGAGCTCCCACGGCTGCAGGTGGTCTTGAGGCTATCACTAATATTCATCATCTCCCTCCTCCACCACTCATTCTAGATCACCCTCTCCATCAGTTAGCACTTCTGCTGGACTAAAAGGCTGGTCATCCTGGAGGGTCTGAGCCCCTGGTTACAATGCCCTTATCAGGCAGTGGTTGCTAACTGCCTATTTTCAGTGACAATTAGGCATGGAGGTACCAAGTAATGCCCCAGTGAAGCACCGAAGCACCAAGAATATCTCTCCCTGTTCTCATTGTGTAGTTGCAGCCCAGTCTCATCATGATAAGCAGGGTCAATGCCCTCTGCCAGGATGGTGACTATTTTCTTTGCCCTGTGGTCTACCCAAAGTGCCCAGATGGCATGCATAGATTTATGTTTACTTTTATTGTGTTCTCTGGTGGAAATTGCCCCCTCTGGAAATTACAAACTCAAGGTTCACAGAGCCTGATGACACCACACAAATCCTCCAAACTCATCACTAGGAGGTATGGAGAGTGAGTCAATGCCAATTTCCACTTCTTGGCTCTCAGACCCGATATTCTACCTCTTAATGACACAGCAAGATATAATGGCCATTGATTTACAGAATGTTCTGCATCCTTAAGGATAGTGTGCCAAACTTGCAGGGTATCATCTCCAAGCTAACGGATCATCTATGTGTTCAGTGGGCCATTCCACTGCTCTAACAGAGGTGCCCGCCTCTGGATAATGCAGAATACGGTAGGACCAGTGGATTTCATGGTCATGTGCCCACTGCGGCATCACTTGGCCCAAAGTAGGATTCCACAGTATCACATGATGGCACATATATATGAATCTTTAAACAGCAGTGTTGGCTGAGGCCATGAGAGCGGGAATGGTAAACACACACCTGGAATATACGTCAATCCCAATCAAGATATCCACAGTGTAAAAATCTAATAGTCAGTTTTTCACTCTATCATGTCCACATCAGGTGTGGGTGGTTTCCTCCATGGATTATACCATGTGGGAGACAGCACGGTCTCTAATGTGAGAAGATTAGTGATTGGGCAGCAGCAGTACCTGGATCAGCCTTGGTAAGATGAATCATGCTGTTTGGCCCGTGCATCATCTCCATCTCTGCCGCCATGGCTACTCTATGATGCAAACCCTGAGTTGGCCACACAGAAAGGATAGCTGACACCTACTGGCTAA
This sequence comes from Macaca fascicularis, assembly GCF_037993035.2. Lineage (NCBI taxonomy): Eukaryota > Metazoa > Chordata > Mammalia > Primates > Cercopithecidae > Macaca > Macaca fascicularis. The sequence continues at coordinate 115,257,564 of NC_088385.1, forward strand.
GTCATCCTGTCCATGTGATTTTTTAGTGCTTTTTTCATAATAGATGTCTTCTAGTTGGCATCAAAATGTGAAATAAGGGCAGGGCACAGTGGCTCATGCCTGTAATCCCACCACTTTGGAAGGCTGAGGTGGGCAGATCACCTGAGATCAGGAGCTCAAGAACAGCCTGACCAACATGGCAAATATCCATCTCTACTAAAAATACAAAAATTAGCCGGGCATGGTGGCAGGTTACTCGGGAGGCTGAGGCAGGAGAATTGCTTGAACCCGGGAAACAGAGGTTGCGGTGACCCGAGATCGTGCCACTGTACTCCATCCTGGGCAACAGAGTGAAACTCCATCTCAAAAAAAGAAAAAAAGATACAAAATAAGGAACTTATACTTTGTAGCCGGTCTGATATCTCTATCTGCATACCTTGTCCCCAAACTCTTTACCTCATCTTCCAATATTTCTCCAGGCCCTTGAGCAATCAGCCAAATCATTCACCACTTTCCAGAAGTTCATGTCTGTATCAGGCTATTCTTGCATTGCTATAAAGAAATACCTGGCCGGGTGTGGTGGCTCACACCTGTAATCCCAACACTTTGAGGGGCCAAGGCTGGCCCTTTGGTCAGGAGTTCCAGACCAGCCTGGCCAACATGGTGAAACTCATCTCTACTAAAAATACAAAAATTAATCAGTCTCAGTGGCACACACCTGTAATCCCAGCTACTTGGGAGGCTGACGCAGGAGAATCACTTAAACCCAGGAGGCAGAGGTTGCAGTGAGCCAAGATCACACCATTGCACTCCAGTCTGGACAACAAGAGCAAAACTCCATCAAGAAAGCAAGAAAGCAAGAGAGCGAGAGAGCGAGAGAGTGAGAGTGAGAGCAAGAGAAAGAAAGAAAGAAAGAAAAGAAAAGAAAGAAAGAAAGAAAGAAAGAAAGAAAGAAAGAAAGAAAGAAGAAAGAAAGAAAGAAAGAAAGAAAGAAAGAAAGAAAGAAAGAAAGAAAGAAAGAAAGAAAGAAGAAAGAAAGAGAGAAAGAAAGAAGGAAAGAAAGAAAGGAGGGAGGGAGGGAAGAAAGAAAGAAAGAAAGAAAGAAAGAAAGAAAGAAAGAAAGAAAGAAAGAAAGAAAGAAAGAAAGAAAGAAAGAAAGAAAGAAAGAAAGAAAGAAAGAAAGAAAGAAAAGAAAGGAAGAAAGAAAGAAAGAAAGAAAGAAAGAAAGAAAGAAAGAAAGAAAGAAAGAAAGAAAGAAAGAAAGAAAGAAAGAAGGAAAGAAGGAAGGAAGGAAGGAAGGAAGGAAGGAAGGAAAGAGAGAGAGAAAGAAAGAAAGAAAGAGAAAGAGAGAGAGAAGAGAAGAGAAGAGAAGAGAAGAGAAGGGAAAAGAGAAGAGAAGAGAAGGGAAGAAGAAATACCTGAGACTGGGTAATTTATTTTTTTTTATTTATTTATTTTTTTTTTTTTGAGACGGAGTCTCGCTCTGTCGCCCAGGCTGGAGCGCAGTGGCCAGATCTCAGCTCACTGCAAGCTCCGCCTCCCGGGTTCACGCCATTCTCCTGCCTCAGCCTCCCTAGTAGCTGGGACTACAGGCGCCGCCACCTCGCCCGGCTAGTTTTTTGTATTTTAAAGTAGAGACAGGGTTTCACCGTGTTAGCCAGGCTGGTCTCGATCTCCTGACCTCGTGATCCGCCCGCCTCGGCCTCCCAAAGTGCTGGGATTACAGGCGTGAGCCACCGCGCCCGGCCAGAGACTGGGTAATTTATTAAGAAAAGATTTTTCACTGACTCACAGTTCCACAGGCTTTAAAGAAAGCATGGCACCAGCATCTGCTCAGCTTCTAGTGAACCCTCAAGGAGCTTTCACTCATGGTGCAATGTGAAGCAGGAGCAGGCATATCACATGGAAAAAGCAGGAGCTGGAGGCAGGGAGGTGCCACACTCTTACACAAGCAGGTCTCATATGAACTCAGAGTGAGAGCTCACTTACCATTAAGGGGATGGCACAAGTCATTAATGAGGAATCCACTCCATGACCCAAACATCTCCCACTAGGTCCCACCTCCAATATTGGAGATTATATTTCTTTCTTTCTTTTTTTTTTTTTTTTTTTTTTTTAAACAGGGTCTCATTATGTCACCCAGGATGGAGTACAGTGACACAATCATGGCTCACTGCAGCCTTGACCTCCCAGCCTCAATTTATCCTGCCTCCTGAGTAGCTGAGACTATAGGTGTGTGCCATCATGCCCTGCTAATTTTTGAATTTTTTGTAGAGATGAAGTTTCATCATGTTTCCCAGGCTGATCTTGAACTCCTAGGCTAAAGCAATCCACCCACCTCGACCTCGCAAAGTGCTGGGATTATAAGTGTGAGCCACCATGCCCAGCCAGGAGATTACATTTCAGCATGAGATTTGGGCGGGGACAAATATCCAAACTGTGTCAATGTTTATCCTTAACTTGGGCCATTTCTCTCTCTACACAAAGGGAATGGCTTGGAAGGTGCTCAGAGATTGGGAGGATCTCCCTCACCAGTCCTTCAGGGCCAACTCCAAGTGTGCCTGTAGTGCTGCCACAGTCCATTTTTGGCTTACAGCCACAGACTGGGTCAAGCAAGCTTATTCATCTTCCATCAGCTGGAAACCCCTACATGTGTCATAAGTGAGAGTCAAGAGAGTGGCCCTGGGTGCTTGTGTTCCCTGGACCTGCTTGAGCCCAGTCCAATAGATACCACCTCCAATTTACAACGAACTGCTGCTGGGCCCACCTGACCTTATGCCCTTATAGGCCTCACAGTGCCCAGCTCTTGATGAGACTAGCAGCTTCCGACTACATGGTCACTTGACATCACACAGTCAGACACTCAGTTGTCACCAGAGCCCAGTAGCAAGCCCAGAGCTGCTTTTCAGATGGTATACCATTGGGTGCTTTAGACAGTGTGTTTGTTTCCCAGAGCTGCCATAACAAATTATCACCAACTAAATGGCTTAAAACAACAGAAAATTTATTCCTCACAGTTCTGGAGGCCAGAAGTCCAAAGTCAAGGTGTTCACAGGGTTGGTTCCTTCTAGAGGCTCTGAGGGAGAAACCATCCCATGCCTCTCTCCCAGCTTCTGGTGTTGCTGGCAATTCTTGGTGTTTCTTGGCTTCTAGACGCATTGCTCCAGTCTCTGCCTCTGTCTTCACATGGCGTTCTCTCCCTGTGAGTATGTATGCCTCCAGATGTCCCTCTCCTTATAAGGACACAAGTCATCCTATTTAGGGTGCACCCTAATACAGGATGACCTTATTTTAACTTGATTACATCTGCAAAGACATTATTTCCAAATAAGGTCACATTCATAGGTACCAGGAGTTAGGACTTCAACACATCTTTTTGAGACACAGTTCCACCAACTATAGATAGCATGGCCATATGCCAAAATCCCAGCATCCTTCTCTACCAAAAATCCCCCTAGTTCCATGATATTTGCTAAGTCATATGGTCAAGCAATAGGACTGCTTGTACAGCAGCTTGGATCTGCTCCAGAGCCCTTTTTTGCTCTTGGCTGAACTCAAAAACTAGCAGCCTTCCCTGTCATTCGATAAATGTGTTGGAGAAGTATTTTCAAGTGCAAAGTATTCTGTCTTCAAAACCCAAAAAGGCCCACCAAGCATCGTGCTTCCTTTTATTTGGTGGAAAGTGCAAATGCAATAACTTGTCCTTACCTTAAGAGGGGATGTGCTGGCAGATCACTGGACCCTTGAAAACTTCACCAATGTGGCAAGCTTCTGAATCTTAATAGGTTTTCTCTCCTATCTTCTGGACCAAATTTGACTTACCAAGGCATTCAGGGTACTTCCCACTCCTTTTTTGTATTTTCATCGTTTTAAATTTGATTTTCTTAATTGGCCCACAATAATTATATATACCTATGAGGTATATAGTGATGTTGTGATACATATAAAGCATAGTGGGCCAGGCACCGTGGCTCATGCCTGTAATCTCAGCACTTTGGGAGGCTGAGGCAAGAGGACTGCTTATGTTCAGGAGTTCAAGACAAGCCTGAGCAACATAGCAAGACTTTGTCTCTACTAAAATTTTTTTTTTTAAATGGTCATACATGGTGACATGCACTTATAGTCCCAGCTACTTGAGAGGCTGAGGTGGGAGGATCGCTTGAGCCTGGGAAATTGAAGCTGCAGTAAGCTGTGATCACGCTACTGCACTCCAGCCGTGGTCACTCCAGGGCACGCCAGCTTAGGCAACGAAGTAAGACCCTGTCTCAAAAAAATAAAAATATACTGATTAGTCTCAAAAAATATATATATATATACTGATTAAATCAGGATACTTAGAAATATCCATCACCTCAAACATTTATCATTTCTTTGTGTTGGAATATTCAGTATCCTTCTAGCTATTTGAAACTATGTACTTATTATTATTATTACTATTAGGGACGGGTCTTTCTCTGTCACCCAGGCTAGAGAAGTGGCATGATCATAGCTCACTGTAACCTTGTACTGCTGGGTTCAAGTGATCCTTCCACCTCAGGCTACCAAGTAGTTGGGACTACGGGCATGCACCACCACACTAAGCTAATTTAATTTTTTTGTAGAGACAGAGTCTTGCTATGTTGCTCAGGCTGGTCTCAAACTCCTGGCCTTAAGAGATCACCCTGCCTCAGCCTCCCGAAACACTGGGATTATAGTCATGAGCCACCACACCTGGCCCTGAAACTATGGTGTAATCCCAGCTACTTGGGAGGCTGAGGCAGGAGGATCACTTCAGCCTAGGGATTTGAGACCAGCATGTACAACATAGCAAGACCTGATCTTAAAAAAAAAAAAAAAAAAAAAGTATAATGAGCTTCACAAAAATAAAATTAATGGAGTTAGAATAGGCATTATTATGACACACAACAGCATGGATGAATCTCAAAATAATTACGATTGGTAAAAGCAGGCAAACCAAAAAACACATACTGTATCATTCCCTTTACATAAAATTCTATAGAATGAAAACTAGTCAATAGTGGCAAAAAGCAAATCCGTGGTTCCTTGGGAGGCGGTGGGACAGAGGGGTGCAGGAGAGAAGACAGACGGCTCAAGGACACCTCTTCAATGATATTCTGAGTGTGCTGGTGGCTTCAGAGGTACACACATGTGTCAAAATTCGTGAATCATATACTTCAAATACGGGCAATAAAACGTATGTCAATTATGTCCCAATAAAGCTGGAAAAGGGGTTTAAAGAAAGAAAGAGCACTTTGTGCGAGGACTGCCTTATTTGAGACTTGGGAAAAAAAAAAAAAAAAAAGTTGCAAAAGAGCCAGAGCAGGCACCACAACTGTACATATAGATAGGGAAATTGAGGCTCAGATTATGTAATTGACCTCAGGTTACACAGCTGGGAAAAGGCACGGCCAGCACTCTAATCCAGGCCCCTTGGCTCCGAGTTCACCAGATGCCAGAATTAGCCAACATGCTTAGCTGGGACCCTACCTCCTCCTGGTCATGGCCAGTGGTTGCAAATAACAAAATCAGCATAAGTCAAAGAGGAATTGACTGGCTCAAGTGAACCTATTGTAGCAAGGGCAGGGGTAGAGCTGGCTTCAGGGATATTCACCACCAGGGAATTGCAACTGAGTATTGGTCAGCTGCTACTCCTCTCTCTCTCCACCTTTCATCTTTGATTCTGTCTGCACATTGGTTGCATTTTTTCAGACTGGCTTTCTCCATGAGGCTCACAGCATGGCCACTGGCAGCTCCTGAGTGCACATCCCCTCAACTCTGTGATCATAGAGGCCAGACTCTTCTAGGCCACTGTAGAGCCCCTAATTGCAAGGGAAGAGTTCTGATTAGCTAGCTTGAATCACATGCCCACTTCCAGCCAATCACTGGTGAGGATGGAAGAAGATGGCTGCCCTCTTGTCAACTCCATATTATTTGGTGGAGTCTGGGGTGCAGACACCACGTGCAAAGAACCATGCAAAGCTAACATACCCAAATAGGGCTGTATCCCACCTGGTCACAGAACCACTGAACTGTCTGCTTTAGTGATATCTCACTAGGTAGAGGGTACCAGGACATTGTGGAAGGTGGAAGAGAAAGCACTCACAATACAGGCACTGGAAGGCTCTAAGACAAGCTTGCTCAATGCTAAACCTTTGCCTGAATAGCCATCCTTCAGCACTAGGTCAGTTTGGGTCCTCTGAGAAGCACATGCCAAGAAAGGATTTGATGTACAATGATTGAAGGAAACATCCGTCAAGGGAAAGGGGAGAGGAGGCAGGTACAGGCAGGAGAGTCTTCGAACCAAACCAAACTCTGGGTCTAACATCTGTGAAAGCAGAGAGGGGAGCAAGGATTGGACTGGTAGAGAATTGGACTCAGAGAGTTCTGAGACAGTCTCAGCCAGAGAAAAATGGGGGAGTTCCCAAGCAAAGGTTGCCCATCGAAAGATGTGGTGGGCTGAGAAAGGTTCCCAAAAAATATCCACATCAAATACGTGGAACCGGGCCAGGCACAGTGGCTCATGCCTGTAATCCCAGTACTTTGGGAGTCCAAGGCAGGTGGATCACGAGGTCGAGAGATCGAGACCAGCCCGGCCAACATGGTGAAACCCTGTCTCTACTAAAAATACAAAAACATTAGCTGGGCATGGTGGTGGGCACCTGTAGTCCCAGCGACTCGGGAAGCTGGGGCAAGAGAATCACTTGAACCCGGGAAGTGCAGGTTGCAGTGAGCCAAGATTGCACCACTGCACTCCAGCCTGGCGAGAGAGCAAGACTCCATCTCCAAAAAAAAAAAAAAAAAAAAAAATCCCTGGAACCTTGAATGTCACCTTATTTGGAAAAGGGGTCTTGGAAGATGGGATTAAGGATCTTGAGATGGGAAGATTATCTTGGATTATCTGGGTGACCCCTCAATCAATTCCAAATGTTCTTATAAGAGAAAGGTAGAGAGGGGTCAAGACAGACAGAAGAGAAGACACCGAGAGAAGAGGAGAAGGCAATGTGAAAACAGAGGCACAGACTGAAGTTATGCAGCCATAAGGAAGGCTGACAGCCATCAGAGGTGGAAAGAAGCAAGGAAGGCTTCTCCACCAGAGCCTCGGAGTGCAGCCAACACCTTGATTTTGAATTTCTGCCTTCCAAAATTGGTAGGAAATACATTTGTGTGTGTGTGTTAAGCCACCATTTTGTGGCAATTTGTTACAGCAACCACAGAAAACTAATATAGAGGGGTCCCATGTTGGGCAGGATTGGCCGAGTTCTATTACCCCAAAGTGCTCAGTCTTTGGCTGAGAGCATTTGGGAGAAGCACAGCTAGACCTGAACATTATTGTGGAGCCACAGATGCAGCAGCAAGAGGCAGTCAGTTGGCTGCCTCCGAGGGGGATCTGAACAGCACACCTTTGGGGCCACCAAGAACCCAGCACCTACTATGCATCGACTATGTCTAGCACATAGTAGAGACTCAGAAACTATTGTTAGATGTTGGCTGCAGAATGGATGAATGTTCTGTTTGGGTTCCCAAGGTAAAATCAGCGGATGAGAGGTACAGGGACATGGATTTCAACTTGGCATAATAATCATAGCCAACATTAGATAGAAACTACTGTGTGCTATGCACACGTACCAAGACACATGTATCTATGTATATGTTGATGTATATGTACACATGTATATGTACACATACAAACACATGTAGGTATATATGCACGCGCACACACACACACACACACACACAGAGTCAAATAGACTTTACTTAAACTTTACAACAACCCTTTGAGGTAAGTTTTATCAGCCCTTTGAGGAAACTGAGCATGTGCTAGGTGCTGGGTGCCTTGTTAAGACATTTCTCAGTACTCTCTCATTTAAATTACCTGATAAGTCTACAGGAAAGGTAGCATATTCTATTCTTTTCTTTTTAATTTTGAGACAGGGTCTTGCTCTGTTGTGCAGGCTGGAGTGCAGTGGCACGATCATGGCTCACTGCAGCCTCAAACTCCCAGGCTCAAGTGATCCTCCCACCTCAGCCTCCTGAGTAGCTGGGGCCACCGGTGCACACCACCACACCTGGCTAATTTTTAAAAATTTTGTAGAGACAGAATCTCAATAGGTTGCCCAGAGTGTCCCCCTGCGTTGGTCTCCCAAAGTGCTGGAATAAAAAGAGTGAGACTCAGCACCTGGTCACATTATTCTTATTTTATAAAGAAACAAAGAAATTATTTTATAAATAAATAAGACTCAAGGTCACACAGCTAGGTCAACCCAGTCCTGCCTCCAAAGCCCTGCTCCTAATCACGACTTTGTCCTGCCTTCCATGCACACATGATGATTCTGTTCCAGGATTCCACAGGCCATGAGCCCACAGATACACCAAAAGGCATTGTGATTTTATTTTTCTTTTGCTGCCTGTGGTGTCTGAGATGGAAAATATGCCAGCCTCTGCTTGGGGCGACCGCAGAAGCTCCAGAAGAACGTCCCCACCTTGCTCCTCTCAGGTTGTCTGTCTCAGATGTGGCGCCATCATTGACACCGTCTTCCCAAGCTAGTGTGTTCTGACAACTTGCTGCTAATGGGACGCCACCGGCAAATCATTAGCCTCCTCCATCCCCACTGCACGCAGCCAGGCTTGGCTTGTTGCTGCCGAATGCCTGACACATGTCAGCTCTGTTTGGAAATTGGATCCAATCTGGAAAGTCACTGGATCACAGTGGGGATCTGAAGGGAACAGCTGAAACTCCCCCCCGGATTCCTGCTGACTGTCCTTCCCTGGGGCTTTGAAGGGGTCCCAGGCACAGTGAGGTGGGTTTCAGGCTTGAGAGGCTTCGCCCTGGAGGGAGGGCTGAAGGTCACAGAAGGCAGAACTGAAGGAAGGAAGGTAGCTGGCATCCTGGGCCAGCCTCACCTGCCGTGTGACCTTGGGCAAGTCATTCGCCTGCCCTGGGCAATGTAGTGTGGACCAGATGCTCAGACTGGTGTCAGACAAACACAGGTGGGAATCCGAGCTTGAACACCACCAGATGGATGACCTTGGGCAAGTTCTTTAACCTTCATAAGTCTCAGGTTATTCATCCATGAAATGGATATAAATAACAGCCCTTACAGGGTGACTTTGAGCATCCTATGAGAAGGCATGCAATTTGTGTGGCACAGTGCCCAGCACATAGGGATTGCTCCATCAGTACAGCTGTTCTTAGTCAGGTGAAGTGGCTCATGCCTGTAATCTCAGCTGAGGCAGGAGTATCGCTTGAGCCCAGGAGTTCAAGACCAGCCTGCCCATGGGAGACCCTGTCTCAACAAAAAAAAATTAAAAATTAGCTGGGTGTGGTGATGTACATATGTAGTCCCAGCTACTCAGGAGGCCAAGGTGGGAGGATCTCTTGAGCCCTGGAGGCTGAGGCTGCAGTGAGCCATGACTGCATCATTGCACTAGACTGGGCAACAAAGCAGGACTGTCTCTAATAATAAATAAAAGTTAAAAAATACAACTATTCTTACCTGCATCACCACCACTAAATGGACTGGCATACATCTAATCCACCTGGCACACCCACTCCAGCGAATCACTCACATGGAGCACGAAATTTGGAACCAGGATCTAGTCAAGTGTGGCCTCAACCACAGTCTGATATGAAACAATTCATTTATTCATTCACCTCCACTTACTGAGTGAAGGCAATCAATTATCACGTATCTAGAATAATATGTGACACCACCACTTATTGAAGGCTTAATAAAGAGAAGACAAATAAAGATAACTGTGACCCATCAACTGCCCTTGAGGAGTTCTCAAATCTTAGTTTTCCCATCTGTGAAATGGGCACACAGATTCTGCATTGCCTTCAGGCGTGTTGTGCAGATCTAATAGGATAACTAGCATTCCACATGCATTACACACTTAATCCTTCTGGCAACCCCATAGGATAGGTACAACTTTCCTCCCCATTTTATATGTAAGAAAACTGAACATAAGAGAGGTAAAGTGGTTTTTCGAAGGTTGAACAGCTGGAAACAGGAGGTGGGGAGTCAAACCCAGGCATTCTGGCTCCAGAGCTCACGCTTTTGGATACTCCAAGCTGAAGTCAACCATAAACAGAAGCCAACATTTTCTTTTCTGGAATTTCTCAGCATCCTTCCAGCCTAGCCTGCCTAATTTGGTCAAGTCAGCAGACAAAAAGACTCTGGTGGGTCCTTGCTCCCAAAAGTCTCTGAATACAGTTCATGTTTCCTGATCCAAAAGAGATGGAATCCCAGACACACAGGCCTGGGCTTAGTTTGCCCACTGAATTGGACACAATTAAACATCTCTTGGGTCTTCAGAAGCCTTACCCAAAAGAGCTTCCACCCACCCCTTGCAGCCACAGAGCAGGACCTCGACATCCCTTTGCAGTTGGTGGTTCTCGCTTCTTCCTGATAGTTTTTTGTTTGTTTGTTTTGTTTTTAAGCGGAGTCTCTGTCATCAGGCTGGAGTGCAGTGGTGCGATCTCAGCTCACTGCAACCTCCGCCTCCCCGCTTCAAGCGATTCTTCTGCCTCAGCCTCCCAAGTAGCTGGGACTACAGCTGATAGAATTATTATTCCTACTCACTCCACCATCTCAATCCTTGCTTCCTTCCTGCTCCATGATTCCAGGGAGTGCAGAAGAGAGAGCTCTGTTTCAAGGGCCTAGTGCACAGATGTCTACTCCCCAGTCACAGGTGACTAGCTCAGCCCCTCAGCCCCCTGGACAATCCTGAGCCGGTCCAGGCCACTGCTAAATCCCCAGAACCAAGCACAGGGCTTGGCTCCTAGGAGGCACCAGCAAATAATTGTTAAATGCATACATAAACATCCAACTAGTAGAAGTATTGGTACCGCTAATTACATTGCATATGTATCTACCACGTGCTGGATGTTTTGCATACAATATGTCATCTAATGATTTTTCCTCTTACAGATGAGGAATTTGAGAAGCACAATTGTTCTTCATCCTTCCCCCGTGTACAGGATTGGAAGCAAGAGGAGGAATAAGTAACCGAGGAAATATTATTACAACATCAGCAGCACCTATCAATTCTCAGGCATCTCCTACATGCCAGGCCCTCTTCTCCTCATTTTAGGCCCATTATCTCCAATCCACACTATAACCCATAGACACATATTCCTATCCCCATTTTACAAATGAGGAAACTGAGAGTCATGGGATTTAAGTAACTTGCTTCCTTGTAGCAGGGTCAGGATTCAAACCTAGGTCAGCCCAAGTCCAAAGTCTGTGTGCTGAACCATGAGGCCAACAGGAATAGGAAGTGCAAAGGAACATTGCTATGATCAGCTTGTGCGGGGCACTTACTTAGGTCACTTTGAGGTGATCAGTTCCCAGCATCTCCAGAAAGAGAGCCCAGCTCCCGCCCTAAAGCTGTGCTGCATCTGTCCTTCCCTTGGTCCCTGACTCCAGTAGCCAAGCGTTTGGTGGTGAGTCTCTATCCTACAGGGACTTCAGGAATGGGTAGGCAGGAGCTATGTAAGCCAGGAGGAAGCTGATAATCCTCTCTGGAAACCTAAGTCTTACCTGAGGGAGAAAAATAAATAGTCTCTAACAAAGAAGTGGGAAAGACAGACAAAGACACAATTGTCCTTGACAACCGGGTCAGAGAATGCATTGTTGCCAGGGCAACAGCAGAGGAGGTGGGGGTATCAGACAGCGGAAATCACTGTCTATATCACCTGTGTTGAGAACTGCTGCTCTATAGTGTAATGGTGTATTAGTTGGGGTTCTCTAGAGGGACAGAAGTAATTATATATATAATAGATATATTATATATATATGGGACTTTATTAAGTAGTATTAACTCACATGATCACAAGGTCCCACAATAGGCCATCTGCAAGCCGGGGAGCAAGGAGAGCCAGTCAGAGTCCCAAAGCTGAAGAACTTGGAGTCCGATGTTCAAGGGCAGGAAGCATCCAGCACGGGAGAGAGATGTAGGCTGGGAGGCTAAGCCAGTCTAGCCTCTTCACATTTTTCTGCTTGCTTTATATCCTGGCTGTGCTGGCAGTTGATTAGATGGTACCCCCTCAGATTAAGTGTGGGTCTGCCTTTCCCAGGCCACTGACTCAAATGTTAATCTCCTTTGGCAACACCCTCGCAGACATCCCCAGGATCAATACTTTGCATCCTTCATTCCAATTAAGTTGATACTCAATATTAACCATCACAAATTGATAGAAGCATGCACTTTGTGTATTTATCAAAATGGAAAGATGGTCACAATATTTTAAATGACTATCATAGATTGAAAAATGTTATAGACACTTTATTAGCACTCCTGGAGTAGTTTATGGGTTACCCTCCCAATACCATTCTGGCTCCTTTGATTTGACTCTGTTAAAAATATGTTCAACTCTGGAGGGTGAATTACAATTTGTCTAAACCAGTCATGGCACACCAATTTCCCTCTTCCAGTGACTGGTGTAGAAGTGGGCATGTAACCCTGATCTGACTGATGAGACTTAAGAGAAATCTGCTGAGAGGTTTTCAGAAGGTAATCTTCACACTCCCTTCAACAGAAGAGTGGTACATGTAGAGACAGTGCCTTTGGCTGTCTTCCCTTCCTGGATCTGGATGCTATCTTGTGAGGATGTGATTCTCAGAGCAGTGGCAGCCATCTTGTCACCACGAGAGGAATCATTGCCTACACACCAGGGAAGGCAGGACAAAAAGATAGTTAAGTACCTATGCCTTTGCTGACATGGAACCATCCTAGAACTACCTTCCAGAACTACCTTTCACCAGGCATCTTGGTAAATAAACAAATGTCTTTATGTTGTTTTTTTGTTTTCTTTTTTTTCCTGCCACTTGCCACAAGACCCTTGGCTGCATGTAACAGAAACCCTTTCCATCTAGTTGAGTTGGAAAAGGGAGGTTTGCCATAAGGACACTTCGAGAACTCGAGGGTAAGATGTGACTAGGTTGTAGGAATCATCTCCAAAATTCTCTCTCATTGCCCTCCTTCTACTCCTTCACTGCAGACCAGTTATCTCAGCTCCTAAGCCTATTCTATAATGCAGTGTGGCCCATTCCAGACTCTTCGCCTGCTTCACTTCAGGCATCAACAAGACTGAGGCTGGAAGCTCTTGGTCTCTATCTCAAGTCCCTAGTTAAAGGACTGTGGAATCAGTGTGGACCGGGAGCCTGTGCCTTACTTAACCCTAGCCAGGACTGGGTGGTGGTGCCCACACATGGCTCCCAGGAGCCTGCCAGGGAGGTGTAGATGGAAACATGGCCAGTTCCTAAGGTGGGGAGAGGAGTGCTCGGTAGATGAAATGTATTCATTATAAATTCTGGAAGGATTACATACCAAAATTTGTAAATGCTTACCTATGTGTGGTTAGATTTCAATTTTCTTTTTCTTTATGCTTATCTGTGTTTTCTAACTTCCCTACCATGTACATGCAAAAAGAATCAGTAAGACCTGGGCCTTGTCAGTTACTAGCTGTGTGACTTCGCCTTTCTGAACCTCCATTTCCTCATCTCTAAAAATGAGCGTACCCATGAAGAACTCAAGGGGATAAAGCAGGGCACCGGCTTGATGCACTGTAAATTGGCAGGTATCATGGGAATCTATGTGGTTTTTCTTTTTTTTTTTTTTTTTTTTTTTGAGACAGGGTCATACTCTGTCACCCAGACTGGAGTGTAGTGGCACGATCTCAGCTCACGGTAACATCCGCCTCCCAGGCTCAAGTGATTCTCCTGCCTCAGCCTCCCAAGTAGCTGGGATTACAGGCACACGCCACTACCACCCAGCTAATTTCTGTATTTTTAGTAGAGATGGGGTTTCACCATGTTGGTCAGGCTAGTCTCAAACTCCTGACCTCAAGTGATCCACCCGCCTCGGACTCCCAAAGTGCTGGGATTACAGGAGTGAACCACTGTGCCCAGCCACACTTTTTTTTTTCTTTTTTTTTCTTTTTTTTTTTTTTGGAGACAGAGTCTTGCTCTGTTGCCCAGGTTGGAGTGCAGTGGCACGATCTTGGCTCACTGCAAGCTCCGCCTCCCAGGTTCATGCCATTCTCCTGCCTCAACCTCCCGAGTAGCTGGGACTACAGGTGCCCGCCACCATGCCCAGCTAATTTTTTTGTATTTTTAGTAGAGACAGGGTTTCACCGTGTTAGCCAGGCTGGTCTCGATCTCCTGACCTCGTGATCCTCCCGCCTCGGCCTCCCAAAGTGCTGAGATTACAGGCGTGAGCCACCACACCTGGCCTCTTTTTTTTAAAGAAATGAGATCTCACTCTGTTGCCCAGGCTGGAGTGCAGTGGGGCAATCATAGCTCACTGTAGCCTCAAACTCCTGGGCTCAAGCAATCCTCCTGCCTCAGCCTCCCAAAGTCTTGGGATTACAGGCATGGGCCCCAAATCCCAGCCTGTGTGTTTAATTTTTATTTTTTATTTTTTATTTTTTTTTTTTTTTTTTTTTTTTTTTTGAGACGGAGTCTGGCTGTGTCTCCCAGGCTGGAGTGCAGTGGCGTGATCTCGGCTCACTGCAAGCTCCGCCTCCCGGGTTCACGCCATTCTCCCGCCTCAGCCTCCCAAGTAGCTGGGACTACAGGCACCCGCCACCACGCCCGGCTAGTTTTTTGTATTTTTAGTAGAGACGGGGTTTCACCATGTTAGCCAGGATGGTCTCGATCTCCTGACCTCGTGATCCACCCGCCTCGGCCTCCCAAAGTGCTGGGATTACAGGCTTGAGCCACCGCGCCCGGCCGTTTAATTTTTATTTTAATAGTTTTGGGAATACAGGTGGTTTTTGGTTACATGGATAAGTTCTTTAGTGGTGACTTCTGAGATTTTAGTGCACCCGTCACCTGAGCACTGTACACTGTACCCAATCTCTAGTCTTTTTCTCCTCACTCCCCTCCCAACCTTTCTCCTAGAGTCCCCAAAGTCCATTATATCATTCTTATGCCTTTGCGTCCTCATAGCTTAGCTCCCACTTATAAGTGAGAACATATGATACTGGGTTTTCCATTCCTGAGTTACTTCACTTAGAATAATGGCCTCCAGCTCCAACCAAGTTGCTGCAGAAGACATTAGTTTGTTCTTTTTTATGGTTGAGAAGTATTCCATGGTATATATATACCATAGTTTCTTTATCCACTCCTTATGTGATGGGAACTTAGGTTGTTTCCATATCTTTGCAATTGCAAATTGTCCGGCCTGTGTTTTTTTATCTCCTCTCTCAAATGTTAGCTCATAGCAGTTGGGCACCAATCTGGGTATCCCCCATAGTGCTTGTGCTGGGTTGAAGTGTCTCCACTAAATTCACATCCACCAAGAACCTATGAAAGTGACCTTATTTGGAAACAGGGTGTTTGCCAATGTTACCAAGTTAAGATGAGGTCATACTGGATTAGAGTAGGCCCTAAATCCAGTGGCAGGTGTTCCTATAAGGAAAGGGAGATTCAGAGACACAGACATACAGGGAAATGGCCATATGAAGACAGAGGCAGAAATTGGAGTTACGCTGCTGTAGGCCAAGGAACTCATTGGGCACCAGAAGTTGGAAGAGACAAGAAAGGATCCTTCTCTGGGTTTGTTCTTCCAGCCTCTAGAGCTGTAAGAGAAAAACTCTCTGCTGCTTTAAAGGTTTGTAGTCATTTGTTAAGACAGCCCTAGAAAACTAACACAGTGCTTAACATAGTACCTTGTACATGATCCATTCTCAACAAATGTTTGGTGAGTGAGTGAGTGAGTGAGTGAGTGAATAGGTGAATTGGGAATGGAGTATAACTGGGCTTAGCTAAATAGCTGTGCCAGTCTCTCTCAGCAACCACAGCTAATGTTCAGTAATCTCTCCTAATCATTCATTACCGTAATTCACTCATTCATTCATTCACTCGTAATTTCTCATTTATATTTGTTAAGTTCCTGTTTTGGGCCAGATACTAAACACTGGGTGGTAGTCCCATTTGAACTACAGCAAGAATTTGAGAACTGGTCTCTTTAGCCAGGCTCCAGCTCCCCATGCACCTGGGTTTTGATCGATGGCTCCCCAGAAGCCACCCAACCGTGCTCACACAATAAAAGAAGAGAAGAAAATTTAATAAGATTCCAAATTGCCTTCCCTTGAATTCAAATTGCTTCATATATTATGTTCATGATAACTACTGTAGTTCCTATTTTTTTCTCAAGCCCCTTCTTTGTTTCTAATACAAGACAAGTTCTTGTGTTAATGAATTCTAGATTTTCATTTAATAAATGTTGCGTGGGAAGCTTCATTATTTGCAACTTCATCAATCTACTGCAGACACACAAATGCCCCTTTCTAAGTACCTGGGAACAATAGAGCATGATTCTCACGTATGGGGGCCCTGCACTCTGCCACCAAGAAGAATTCAGTAATTGAAAAGACCTTATAAATCAATACAGCCAAATTGAAAACTCCAAGAGAACTTCGCATCATTCACAGAGGCGCTTGTTACGACTTCTCTTTACTTTTAGAGGGGAAAAAAACAACACTAGGAAAAAGGTTGAAGAGGAGAAGAAAGAAAACAGATATTTCTATTTAATCCTAATCACTCAGCAAAGATGGTGGAACTTCTCCTTAGCATGCAGATTCAATTTCACTTTGATTACTTGTCCTGATTAATTTTTTTTGTCTTTACCTTTATTCAAACACAAAATCTCTCCACAGCAGACCACCTCGTGATGGTTTCTAACTCTTTTCCAGGGAGGCATTGAGAGACAGAATTCCAACGCTCACCATTAAGAATGCCATATAACAGGGACTCAATAAACGCGGATTTTGATGGAATTGTATTGAACTAAATGGCTGTTATTCTAGAATCTTTGAGGAATAGGAATAAAGCACAGAACCCCTTCCTCTCTGTACCCCCTACATATTTTTGTTGCCTGACAATTCCCCGCCGTGGCTACGAGAGTTGAAGAAAATTTTTGTTGAGTTTCCGTGATGCCTTCTGGGTTTGTTTCCCCACTCCCACACCTTTATTTGCTTCCTGATTACAGTAATAAAATCAGCTTTAGAAATGTCACAGCCTGGGCAACATAGTGAGACCCCGTCTCTACAAAAACAGCCGTTGCAACATGCCCCCTCCCTCCATTCCTGCTGGCTCACTGCCCAGCAGCCACAGCAGCCTTCTTTCTGGTTCTCAGGCAGCTCCTGCCTCCCTCTGAGCCTTTACATGTGCTGTTCTCTCTGCCTGGAATGCTCTTCCTCCCACCCTTTGACTTACTGAGTCCGACTTATCCTTTGGGTCTCTGTCTCATTGTCTCCTCCTTTAAAAACCCTCCCCTGACCTCACAGAGCTACATTCAGTGAGTTTATTATATATTCCTGAAGATCCCTGTATATATTTTTTAAATTATAACACTTATCACAAGTATAATTAAGAAATTTTTGTGTAACTGCTTGTTTAATTTTTTCTGTCTAGCTAGACCGTAAGTACCATGAGGTAGGGCCCCTTCTCTCATGTCTAGCACCCAAAGAGTTTAAGACTCACAATAAATATGACCTAAAGACATAAATAAACTTGTTCTCGGCAAATTGAAAGAATGGTGATTATTTAAATATATTTGTCATATGCTGTGAAATGAAAAAGCAGTGTATGTGGATGCATAGATAAAGGCTGGAATACTATACAGTAAAAGGATAAAAAAAGACCTTATTTAGGACTATGAGTTGTATTAGTCAATGTTCACCAGAGAGACATTATATACATACATACATACATAAACACACACACACACACACACACACACACACACACGGTGGGGGGGGAGAGAGAGAGAGAGAGAGAGAGAGAGAGAGAGAGAGAGAATCAGGAACTAGCAATTATGAAAGCTGTGGACTCCCAAGACCTGCAATTGACAAGCTGGAGACCCAGAAGAGCTGACGGTGTAGTTCCAGTCTGAGTCCAAAGGCCTGAGAACCAGGAAAGCTGACAGTGTGGGTTCCAGTCTGAGGGCAAGAGAAGACAGATGTCCCAGTTCAAGTAGTCCAGAAGGAGAAGCTTCCTCTTACTCAGTTGCTGTGAACCGTTTAGGCCCCCAACTTACTGGGCTAGACCCACTCACATCAGGGAAGAAAATCAGCTTTACTCAGTCTGCAGATTCAAAAGTTAATCTTATCCAGAAACACTCTCACAGACACACCCAGAATAATGCTTGACCATATCTGGGCACCCCGTGACTCAGTCAAATTAACACACAAAATCAACCACGACATTGATCATTTTAATATTCTTTTGGTTGTTTCTGTTTTCTAACTTTCCAACAACGGACATGTATTACTTCTTTAATCATTTTGTTTCTTTAACAAGTTTTTCTCTTAATTTGTCTACCAGTGTATGACAATGCTCGCTGGTAAGTGTTTTGTGCTTGTCTACAAGACTGAGATAAACATTCAACAGAAAAATATTGACCTTTAGGGTCTTCGGTTTATTCAACTGTGAGGGGGTCAAAATGACAGAGCTGCATATTGAAAGCCTGTGTTCAAGTCCTCGTTCCCCCACTTACCTTTCCTAAGCCTCAGTTTCCTCTGCAATAAGAATGAGGATAATAAATTTACCTTATAAACCAAAAATAAAATATTGAGCCCCCCAACTGGCTGAACAGACATCCCTCTTGGCCAAGAGGATCCCAGAGAAACCTAAGAAACTGAAGGCCTGGCCATGATAGGAAGAAAAATCAGACATGCCTCATTTGTTACACCCCTTCCCTTTCGGAGTTTAGGCACAACCGACCAGCACTAACATGAAAATAGAAATCATAATGTTGGAGGTGTTGGGACCAGAGCAACTCCATTTTGAATAAGGGCTGGGTAAAATAAGGCTGAGACCTACTGGGCTGCATTCCCAGATGGTTAAGGCATTCTTAGTCACAGGATGAGACAGGTGGTTGGCACAAGATACAGATCATAGAGACCTTGCTAATAAAACAGGTTGCTGTGAAGAAGCCAGCTATAACCCCACCAAAACCAAAATGGTAATGAGAGTGACTTCCAGTCATCCTCACTGCTACACTCCCACCAGAACCATGTCAGTTTACAAATGCCATGGCAACCTCAGAAAGTTACCCTATAGCATCTAAAAAGGGGAGGCATGAATAATCCACCCCTTGTTTAGCATATAACCAAGAAATAACCATAAAAATGGACAACCAGTAGCCCTCAGGGTTGCTCTGCCTAGGGAGTAGCCATTCCTTTATTTTTTTCTTAATAAACTTGCTTTCACTTCACTCTGTGGACTTGCCCAGAATTCTTCCTTGTGCGAGATCCAAGAACCCACTCTTGGGGTCTGGATCAGGACCCCTTTCCAATGAAAGGACACAAAGATAGATGTGTACCCGCCCCCCACCCGCTACACCCTTGTTCTGCTCTCTAATCTTTGCACATACCAGAGATTTCGTAAGTTCTGTGAGTACCTGGTTTTCTGCACGTACCAGAGATTTTGTTTTGCACATACCAGAGATTTTGTAAGTTCTGAGGCAAGGTCACAAGACGTGTTTAAGTAAGATAAACTCTTGCTGCCATAAACCTGCTCTCCCGCCTCAAAGTTTGAACCAAAATATCAGAAATGGCAGGAACCAATCATAGTTAGCCAAATCGCCTTGTTCAAACACTAGCCAATCATATATCTGATTTGTATAATAACTCTATGCCCACTTTTCTTAGACTATATAACATTGTTCGGAGCTGAGTGGGGGAGCTCTCCTGCCCGTCTCGTTTCACGAGCGAGGGAGAGTTCCAGGTTCGAACCTGTAATAACGATCCTTGCTGCTTAGCTTTGACTCTGGACTCTGGTGGTCTTCTTCGGGGAATAAACGGTCTGGGCATAACACCAGTAACAAGAAGACTGACAAAACAGTCTTTGTGGCAATAAGATACCAAATTCCAACCTGAATGTGGTATAACATCACATGACAGACAACAAACCTTGAAGAAAATCAAAACATTTTACCCCAAAATACATTTCTTTGACATATTGTTTTGTTTTTAGATGGAGTCTCACTCTGTCACCCAGGCTGGAGAACAGTGGCACGATCTTGACTCACTGTAACCTCTGCCTCCCAGGTTCAAGCGATTCTTGTGCCTCAGCTTCCCAGGCAGCTGGGATTATAGGTGTGCACCACCATGCCCCGCTAATTTTTGTATTTTTAGTAGAGACAGGGTTTCGCCATGTTGGCCAGGCTGGTCTTGAACTCCTGACCTCAAATGATCCGCCCCCCTCAGCCTCCCAAAGTGCTGGGATTATAGGTGTGAGCCACCGCACCCAGCCCATTTCTTGACATATTTTAAAATGGCCCTGCAAAGCCATATCTTGTGGGGGGAAATTTGCATCTGTAGAGAATCTACAGATTCCTTTTTCCATCCTTTCCTGGATCTACCAGAGATTAACTAAGGGTCTGACACCTTTTAAAGTCCAAAAAAAGACGTTTACCACCTATTCTCTCTGAAGGCTACTACCTTGAAGCTTCATCTGCATAACAAGAACCTTGGCTTCTACAACCCCCCTTAACTTAAGCATCCCCTTTCTAGTGGCATCAAATCTTCAGACAAGGCTTAACTCTTTCAACCAATTGCGAGAAACAGAACATCTCAGAATCGGCTGTGGGTAGTGGCTCAGGCCTGTTCCCAATGCTTTGGGAGGCCGAGGTGGGTGGATCCCTGAGGTCAGGAGTTCAAGACCAGCCTGGCCAACACGGTGAAACCCTGTCTTTACTAAAAAAATACAAAATTAGGCATGGTGGTGGATGCCTGTAATCCCAGCTACTCAGGAGGCTGAGGCAGGAGAATTGCTTGAACCCGGGAGGTGGAGGTTGCAGTGAGTTGAGATCACACCATTGTACTCCAGCCTGGGCGACAAGAGCGAAACTCCACCTCAAAAAAAAAGAAAGAAAAAAGAAAATCCCAGAATTCTTAGAATCTATCTATGACCTGTAAGCCCCTACTTCATCCCATCTTTTCAGGCCAAACCACTGTATACCTTCCATGTATTGATTTCTGTCTTTGCCTTATCTCCTGCCTCCCTAAAATGTATGAAAGCAAACTGCAACCCAACCTCCTTGGGCACTTTCTCAGGACCTCTTGAGATGGTTTCCTGGGCTGTGATCGCTCATATTGGCTCAGAATAAACCTCTTTACATATTTCACAGAGTTTGGTTTTTCCAGTAACAATCTCACAGGTGGTTTATATGAAATCAAGTAATATACATCCAGATGCATCTTTAGGCTGTACAGGGCTAGTCCAACATTACCTTGCGGTGGGAGGCAGTATTTGCAATGTTTAAGAGGGAGCAAGACAGCAGGAGTTGGAGTCCTAGTCAGCCACCTACCTGCTGTGTGGTCTTAATCAAAGCAATTCAACTCTCTGAACCTTGTTTTCACTTTTATAAAGGGGGATAACACCAGAACCAACTTCACACGGTTGTTGTGGGGACTACATAAGGTCATACATTTCAGGTCTTTAGCCCTGTCCCTAGCACATGCGTATTTTGTATTTTAATTATTGATTCCACCATCTCCCCACTCACATACACCCTTAACCCCTAATCCTGACTTGCACATCTTTCTTTGACTTTAATTGCAAATCACCATCAATTGAAGATGTCCTTGGGGTCCCAAGAAGCCCTTCCTTGCCCTCAACACCCTTACCCCATTCTCTCTACCAAACCCACTGGCAGCCAGTACCCCAGGGAAATCTCAAACGTGAAAGACCCAGACCACCACCACCTCCTGAAAGTGATCAAAGCCACCTTCCTAATTTCCTTAAATGCAGTGTTGAGAGTAGTGAGTGGCTTAAAGCCAGGGATTCGGTTATGCTAATTACACCCTTGAAGAGCCCAGCCCTGAAGTCTCATAGCATGAAAAGAATTCTGGCAGCTGGGTTCACTTGGAAAAGAAAGGAAATGTGGAATCTAAGAGTGGCAGGAAGTGGGATGGTGGGCGGATTCAAGAAAAAGGAAGTTTTTGAAAGTTGAAAAAATAAAGGAAATTCATTCACATTAAAACAACAAAAGGATATCCTTTCACCAATCAGAAGAGCAAAAACAAAACACTGGATATTGCCCAGCCTTGACAAGGCAAAGAGTAACAGGAGCTTAAACTCACCAAAATGACAAGGCATAGCTTTTTCCAAGGCAATGGCAGATTCCATGAAACTTCAAAACTTGCATAAACTTCTACCCTCTCAACTCTATTTCTAGGACCCATCTTTCCTACAGACATACACGTGCACAAATATATATGGAGAAAGGTGTGCTTGAAACAGACACAAAATAGATGGAAACAATTAAATGCCCATTAACAAAGGAATGGATAATATGCTGTTGAAATATTAAATATATCTCTCTTTAAAAATGAAGATTTCCTTGTGTGCACAAGACCCATTTATAATATAAGTATTATTAAAAAGAAAGGAAATGGTCTTGGGGGAAAAAAATCAGAATCATAAATCCTGAATGTGAACTTTAGACCTTTAATACATTTTGTTAGACATGAGTTCTAAATTTCTTTTCAAAGAATCAGTATGTCGTATGTTCAATTCTTTGCCTTCTACTTTTAAACTTAACTTCCTCATAAAGCAACCTCTTCCGATTACCTGCTCCACCCTGACTCATTCCGATTACCTGCTCCACCCTGACTCATTCCGATTACCTGCTACCTGCTCTGCCCTGACTCATTCTCCACCCTGCATAACCATTTTTCCTGCCAAACCACTCATGCCATCGCTCTCTTTAAATTAGCCAATCGGAATTAGTTTAGCCTGTGCCATCTAACCCTAGCCAACAGGGGAAAGACACAGCAGCAGGGGCCACATGTGTCAGCAATAAGAACCCTTTTCCCTCCCTTGCCCAAGTGCACACTCACCATTGCTCCATCTGTAAGGGCGCACCGTTCTATAGTAGTAACTTGCCTTGCTGAGAATTAAAAAGAAAATTTTATATTCGAGTGCTATTTCTTTTGTAGCATCGAAACTTTAATTATAACAATTTCAAGTGGCCCAGGCTTCCAAATGTGTTTCTAATGTAGTTGTTTCCTATACCTCAGGTATCCAGAGAGCAAAGACTATGGGAAATACTGATGTCGCTCAATACTCACCAAAGATGAAAATGAGTTCATTTCCTTAACTGCCTAGTTGAAATGGTCTTTAAACTAGGCCCTATTTACTTGCCAGGAACCTATGTTACAGCAGCACCCAGATGCAAAAGGAACACATATTAGCCATAATTCCCTCAAACATCATCAACCATGGTGATGTTACAGGGAAGGGGTCCTGATCCAGACACCAAGAAAGGGTTCTTGGATCTTGCATAACAAGGAATTCAGGGTGAGTCCATAAAGTGAAAGCAAGTTTATCAGGAAAGTAAAGGAACAAAAGAATGGCTAACCCATAAACACAGCAGCCCCGAGGGCTGCTGGTTGCCAGTTTTTATGGTTATTTCTTGATGATATGCTAAACAAGGGGTAGATTATTCATGCCTCCCCTTTTTAGACCACATAGGGTAACTTCCTGAGGTTGCCATGGCATTTGTAAACTGTCATGGCGCTAGTGGGAGTGTAGCAGTGAGGATGACCAGAGGTCACTCTCATCGCCATCTTGGTTTTGGTGGGTTTTGGCCGGCTTCTTTACTGCAAGCTGTTTTATCAGCCAAGTCTTTATGACCTGTATCTTGTGCTGACCGCCTGTCTCATCCTGTGACTGAGAATGCCTAACCATCTGGGAATGCGGCCCAACAGGTTTCAGCCTTATTTTACCCAGGTCCTATTTAAGATGGAGTTATTCTATTTCAAATGTCTCTGACAGTGAGAAGATCTCTGCCAGAGCTGGAACTAAAGAAGAGTGCCAGGAATTGTGTTACTGTCACACACGTCCATGTGGAGAGAGTCCACCAAACAGGCTTTGTATGAGCAACAAGGCTATTTATTTCACCTGGGTGCAGGTGGGCTGAGTCCGAAAAAGGAGTCAGCAAAGGTTGATGGGATTATCATTAGTTCTTACAGGTTTGGGATAGACATACAAAGTACATTCTCAAGGGCGGGGAGAATATTACAAAGCGCCTTCTTAAGGGTGGGGGAGAATATTACAAAGTACCTTATTAAGGGTGGGGGAGAATATCAGTTAGGGTGGGGCAGGAACAAATCACAGTGGTGGATAGTCATCAGTTAAGACTATTTTCACTTCTTTTGTGGATTTTAAGTTGCTTCAGGCCATCTGGATGCATACCTGCAGGTCACAGAGGGTAGATGGCTTAGCTTGGGCTCAGAGGCCTGACATTACCACTTATGCAGCCCATAGCCTGGTGTTCACCACAGGGGCCAGTCAAAAATTTCTAGCATACTTGAAGCTATTGAAAACCACATATGTGCACAGTATATGCAAGATAAGTATTTATAGTAAATGTATATACCTTCTATTCTGAATAATACACTGTATTTCAGTGATGGTCTATTAAGTATTTAGAAATGACACTGGATACATAAAATGGAAAGTATCCTGAAGAAACAATGGTTATCACAAGGTCTCCCACTCTGTTATCCAGAACAGCTTGTATTATTTTAGGAATGAAATTTTAAAGACATTGTTCTGTGAGTTCAAGAAATGGTCTTCTCCATACCAGGGTTATGAGCTATTCTGCTTATAAACTACTCTGGCTGTGTCCACTTCTCTTGAATCTTCAGAAACATCTCACAGTTCAATGAAAGATAGTTTATACCCAAAATAAACACACTTGCTATGTTAAAAATAAAAAAAGAAAGTAAATGCAAAACTACACATAGGCAGATGTATATGTGTGCAAATGCATAGAAAAAACCTTCAAGAATACACTCCAAACTGTTAAAAAGCAGGCACCTCTGGAGAGAGAGGAAGTAGAACTTGAACTTCGTAGGCCATTTGCAGTGGTTTACGCCTGTAATCCCAGCACTTTGGGAGGCCGAGGCAGGCGGATCACCTGAGGTTGGGAGTCCAAGACCAGCCTGATCAACATGGAGAAACACCATCTCTACTAAAAAAAAAAAAATACAAAAAATTAGCCGGGCGTAGTGGCGCATGCCTGTAATCCCAGTTACTTGGGAGGTTGAGGCAGAATCACTTGAATCTGGGAGGCGGCGGTTGCAGTGAGCTGAGATCGCACCATTGCACTCCAACCTGGGCAACAAGAGTGAAACTCTGTCTCAAAAAAAAAAACAACAACAATAACAACAGAACTTGAACTTCATATTCTATGCAAAAAAGGAAAAAAATCTAAGAGAGAAAAAAAAAATACATGAGGAATATGGTTTCTCAATTTAAAAACCTCCCCCTTCCAACACCATCTTCCATCCCTGTCATTCTTTTTTTTTTTTTTTTTTTTTTTTTTTTGAGGCAGAGTCTGGCTCTGTCATCCAGGCTGGAGTACAATAACGCAATCTTGGCTCCCTGTAACCCCTGCCTCCCAGATTCAAGCCATTCTCCTGCCTCAGCCTCCCAAGTAGCTGAGATTACAGGCATGTGCCACAACACCCAGCTAATTTTTGTATTTTTAGTAGAAATGGGGTTTTGCCATGTTGACCAGGCTGGTCTTGAACTCCTGACTTCAAGTGATCCACCTGCCTCAGCCTCCCAAAGTGCTGGAATTACAGGTGTGAGCCACCGCACCCACCCTATCCCTGTCATTCTTAAGAAGAAGATAGGTCCTAATTTTAACTATTCAGAAAGCTTTTAGATGTATGCCTTGCTTAGGCTTCTCTGGCAACTCCCCAAGCCTGCATCAGCTTAGCATCCAATCCATTAAGGTCTCCCCATGGGGCTGAGGTCCCTGCCACAGGGTGTCCTAAATACAGAGAAAGTCTAGGCAAAATTTACACATGACACAGTTATGGTCTTACACAATCTTTCACCTTTGTCTTTTTGTAAACCTTGATTTATTTTGCTTCCCTTGGCACATTATCTCCCCTTCCAGATATTTTTGCAGCAGATATTGTATTCTTTAAGCCTTTCTTGATTGCGAGTGAGAGAAACTAAATTAGCAAAAGGTGGAATTCATTATAAGCATTCAATGAACGTTTGCTGTTGCTGCTGCCCGGCTGTTGTTAGTGAAGGCAGGATTTGCCTGGGTTTGGGGAACAGCCGGATCCAGGAATTTGTACATTCTCAAGAAATTTCTTAATCTCTATCTGCTGCTTGTCTCTGCTCCTGTTTCAGTGAAGTCCCTTTCACTTGTGAGACTCAAGTCAAACCGAGTTTAGCAAACAAAAGTGGGGAGGAAATACTGGCTCAGATAACTGAAAACCCCAGAGGCTAGCTTCAGAAACTACTTCATATTGACGCTACAACTATGTAAATTACATAATCACCCAGGAAGCGAGGGCGTGCAGCCAGATCTATCGAACGAAATGAACACACAGTGGGAAAAGACTCATTCCTGCAAAGGTAAATCTGGGTTTTGTCACCCATAAATGGCAGAAATAACACACACACCTCAGTCTTCTCTCTGTTCTCTTCTTTCTCTCTCCCACTCTCCCTCTCTCATTTTGCCCTCTCTTGCTTGGAAACTGGCTTCTTCTGGCATTCTGATCTTTATGATAGGAAATAATGTCTGCCAAGAGATCCCAAATCCCAAATTAGCCTGACTCTCTCCATTTCAAGCCCAAAAGACTCAATGAAGGGTCTGGTATCAGTTATCTACTGCTGCACAATGAATTACCCAGAAACGGAAAGGCTTACAACAAGACCATTTATTATCTCACTTCGTGTCTTGCAGGTCAGGAATCCAGGGGCAGCTTAGCTGGGTGAGTATGGCTCAGTGTCTCCCATGCCAGAAATCATCTTCTGAAAAAAAAAAAAAAAATAGAATTATGCGACCCCAAACTCACTATGCCAAAGGGAAAGTTAAGCTTGGGAACTGAGCCACCACTACTGTCTTCCTTTTGTTCCCAAATGGACAGCTGTGATTTCACAACCCAAATCATGACCTCATTTCCTCTACTCCCTCTTTTCATGTTTATCTTATGTAAAATGTAGATTTACTGAGAGGGAGATAATACATAATTGACTTTTTCCTCTACTCCCTCTTTTCACATGTACAATGTTGATTGATTGACTGATTGATTGATTTTTTTGAGACAGAGTCTTGCTCTGTTGCCCAGGCTGTAGTGCAATGGTGCAATCTTGGCCCACTGCAACCTCCACCTCCAAGGTTCAAGCAATTCTCCTGCCTCCACCTCCTGAGTAGCTGGGATTACAGCTACACACCAGATAAGTTTTGTATTTTTAGTAGAGACGTGGTTTTGCCATGTTGGCCAGGCTGGTCTGGAACCCCTAGCGTCAAGTGATCCAACTGCCTCAGCCTCCCAAAGTGCTGGGATTACAGGCATGAGTCACTGTGCCCCGCCTAAAGTTTAGATTTATTGAGACTAATCAGGGCCTCACAAGAATGTAACCATCTACCTCACTGCATATCTCCCTCGCTTCCTCCCATCTCCCACTCCTTGCTCTTTCTCCTTTAAATACCAGAGTGCATACAAAGTCCCCTTTGGAGAAAAGCAGAGATCACAGATGCTCCTGCGATTTCTATTTTTCCTGGTTGCATCCTCAACCTTAGCTAAATAAACCTCTAATGGCCTCAGTCACTTTTTGGTTAACAATTAGAATGCTGTTAACTAGGGCTGGGGAATCCACTTCCAGAAGAAGTCACTTATGTGGCTGGAAAGCTCCTGCTAGTGAAGGCAGATCCTCTCCATGTGGGCCTCTCCACAGGAGGCTGGAGCCTCTGCACAACAAGGCAGTTGGCTTCACCTGAAGGGAGTGATCTGGGAGAGAGAACATTGCCTGAAACCGATTTGGATTGAAAAGAATAAATAAATCAATATTTAAATATTTTTTTAAAAGACAGAAAACATCTGGCAGAAACTATCCCTTTTATGATCAGCCTCAGACATCACATACCATCATTCTATTAATTTAAAGCAAGCCCCTAAGTTCAGCCCACGTTTTATGAAAGGGAGAGCTTCACTTTTTGAAGGAAGGAGTATCAAAGAACCTGTGACTATGTTACAGGACCCCACCGCTTACCCAAAGTCAGTGGTTTGCTCACTATAGTCCCTTCTGTGGACGCCAGAAATATGTTACAGGAAAGCGGTCCCAGTACAGACCCCAAGAGAGGGTTCTTGGATCTCGTGCAAGAAAGAATTCAGGGTGAGTCTGCAGTGCAAAGTAAAAGCAAAGAAAGTAAAGTGGTGAAAGGACAGCTACTCCATAGACAGAGTAGGACGTTCCTGAAAGTAAGAGGAGGAACGCATTCCCGCTAGGTACAATGCTTGTATATATGGGGAGATGTGCTCTAAGGGTTTGTGATAGAGGATTAATTTTCTTAATAACTATATTTTGCAAGAATCTATATTACTATCTTTAAAGCAAAATTAGGAATGCCTACGTTCTCCAGATATCAGGATATCTGGACACTCCCAAGTCTGGGTCTGTTTAGTAAACATTATTAATTTGTTCCCTTAACCGTAAACATCTAGAGGCTCAGAATGCCAAACTTCCTGAGGATGCAGACCAGCAGGTCCCAGCCTCATTTTGCAGCCCTCACTCAAGATGGAGTCACTCTGATTCAAACGCCTCTCACAGATATATTTTCAAACCAACACAGGACTAATTAGTCTTGGTTGGGTCAAGTGTTTTCCTTTAAACCAATCAACTGTGACCAGAGGCAGGGTTATACTATAACAATGGCTACTCCCTCTACAATCTTGCAGATTTAAATAGAAAAAAAGATTTCTAGAAAGGGGGATGCACAAACAGAGAAAAAGAACTCTTTTCCTCCAGCTCCAGAAAGAAAAATCCCAGAGGAGGATTCTGATGGGCTCAGCTTGCATCATATGCCTCTTCCAAGAGCCATCAATCACTGTGGTCAGGGGCAGGATGTAATGCTGAAATATGAGAATGCAGGGGGATTCCAGGTGGTCACTCATGATCGTCTCCACGGTGTACTTCAACCATGCTACTTAATCTTTTTATGTCTTAGTCTCAGCATCTGCTAAATAGAGATTAGAAAGCCTTGTACATAGAGTTGTTATGACTATTAAATTAGATGATATCTGTGAAACACAATGTCTAGCTACAAAAAAGCCTATTAAGATTCTCAAGTACTTAAAATTCATCTCAAAATGACATTTTTTATTTTTATTTATTTATTTTTTTGTGTGATGTCTCGCACTGTCACCCACACTGGAGTACGGTGACACGATCTCGGCTCACTACAACCTCCACCTACCAGGTTCAAGCAATTCTCCTGCCTCAGGCTTCCTAGTAGCTAGGATTACAGGTGCCTGCCACCACACACAGCTAATTTTTGTGTGTGTATATTTTTAGTAGAGATGGGGTTTCACCATATTGGCCAGGCTGGTCTCGAACTCCTGACCTTGTGATCTGCCCACCTCAACTTCTCAAAGTGCTGGAATTACGGGTGTGAACCACTGCACCTGTCCTATTTTTTTTTTTTTTTTTTTTTTTTTTTTTGAGAAGCGTCTCTCTCTGTCACCTAGGCTGGAGTGCAGTGGCGCAATCGCAGCTCACTGCAACCTCTGCCTCCCAGGTTCAAGCCATTCTCCTGCATCAGTCTCCTGAGTAGCTGGGACTACAGATGCACATTACCACACCCGGCTAATTTTTGTAATTATTATTATTATTTTTTTTTTTTTTTATTTTTTATTTTTTTGAGACAGAGTCTCGCTGTGTCACCCAGGCTGGAGTGCAGTGGCACGATTTCGGCTCACTGCAACCTCCGCCTCCCGAGTTCAAGCAATTCTCCTGCCTCAGCCTCCTGAGTAGCTGGGATTATAGGCAGGCACTACCATGCCTAATTTTTTATATTTTTAGTAGAGACAGGGTTTCACCATGTTGGCCAGGCTGGTCACGAACTCCTGACCTCAAGTGATTCGCCCGCCTCAGCCTCCTAAAGTGCTGGGATTACGGGTGTGAGCCACCGTGCCTGGTCACAAATTGGCATTTTTAAAAAAGCAATCTATAATTGGAAAGTCTCAGGGCTCACTCTTCATTTCTAATTCTCATAATCCTTACTTTCTCATTGTGGCTGACTTCATCCACAAACAGGCTTTCCTCAGGAGAACAAAATAGCTGCAGTAGCTCCAGGTCTCATGTTTGAAACCCATGCAATCTATGGACACAAATTGTCTTTCTCCCTACTCACAAACAGTCTTGACATTCACTCACATTGGCTGACTTCAGTCACCCGTCCACTTCTGAATCAATCACTCTGTCCAGGGGACAGGGGCTAGGGGCAGAGAAATGGAATGCTGATTGGCTTAAACCAATCACAATCCACCCCTGATGACTGAGGATGGAGTCAATCTCCCAGGAGCACAAGGGATACAAGAGAAGGATGATATGAAAATCAGGTCATATAAGGAAAGAGGGTAAAAGAGAGTGGGTGCTGTGGGCCAGAGTCAGCTGGCCTGCCAAACCCAGCCTGCTATTGTAAATAAAGTTTTATTGGAACACAGCCACAGTCATTCATCTATATGTTGTCTATAGCTGCTTTTGTGGTACAATAACGGAATTAAATAGTTGCAACAGAGACCACATGGCTGCAAAGCCAAAAATGTTTACTATCGGGGCCTTTACAGAAAAAAGGTTGCAGATCCCTGCATGTAGGCAAACATACAATTTCCACTGCAGTCGTATTCAAACCACACTTTCTTCCCTCCTCCCAGTCCTTCTCTGTTGAGAGACATCACGACAAACCAGCAGAGCAGGCATCTCTCAGCAGAAGAATCCTCCCAGGGTCCATCAACTCCTACCCCATTGCCAATGAGTAAACACACAGCCTGTGGAACAACATCAGGCAGAGGACTGGTTTGAGAAGAGATTTTGTGGCTGCTGGAGCGTACAGGCTCTGTCTCCATTACCCATCATGGAACTTCACCATTCAAAGATCAATGACGTGCAGCCTAGATGATGCTGGCAAGCCAGGGGCTGTGGATCCCGATTTTTCCTCCGTGATAAATGGGGAGCAATCTCCAGGAGCTCTAGCCTGGAAGACAGCCCTAGTTAAATTACTTTATCGCCCAGCTGAGAGATGGCCAGCTTGGAGGAGATGTACTCAAGCAGCATGCTAACTAGACTCAGCATCAGCACACAGACCCCTCCTCAGAGCAGCACACTCCTCCCTCCTCTTTCCCACCAAAGAGCAGAAGAATTCCACCCTGGCATTGGCTTATGGAAATTGCTCTCCCTGACACTTCCATAGTAAATAAGATCAGGGGTCTGTGTAATTCCCACTCACTTCACATGCACATATCTGAGATCACTGCTTTCAAGCTTGCCAAGTGGCAGAGAACTTGTACATCATGGAGTCCTTGCAGACACTCAAAATGCTGGTATATCATGCTTAAAAGAAACCTCCAGTGCAAAGACTAAGTGCACAGGCATTAGAGATAGGCAGAACAGGATTTAGATCCCAGCTCTGCAACTTACCATGGGCAAGTATCTTGGTTCAGGATCCTTCAGAAACTTACTTTAAGACAAGGGTTTGAGTGTACATAGTTGATTTAGAAAGTGACCTCAGGAAGCACCACAAGGCAGTGGGGAAGAGGAGGAACCAATAAAGGGCATGTATCAAGGAAGCTATCACTGGAGCTGAATTCTGCTGGAGAACCAATGTTAAACACTGCCTTAATGCTAACTCATCCAAGCAGCAAGGGAGCTGGGGTATTAATACTCCAACTCCCATATGTTATTTGAGGGATGCTGCCAGAGGCATTAACCCCTAGGCACTTCTGGCCTACTATGTATGGGGGAATCTGGTGGCCAAAGAGAGTCCTTGGGCAAACAGCTGCCAATGCTAGGAGATGGAAGTCCTGCCCACGGACTCGGAAATGGTAAAACCCAAGGGGGTAGGAGTGGGGCTTGTAGGGGTACCAACAACATATGCTACAGCAAGCAACCTAATCTCTCTAAGACTCAAGTTTCCTCGTCTACAAAATGTAAATTACTTGTAGTAAATAATATCTAATATCATGGGGTTGCTTTGAAGGGTAAAGTCAATACTGCAAATTAAAATATTCAGCACAGTGTGTGGCACTAGTAAACATCTAATAAATAATAGCTATGTTTACAAAACATCACCTGCAAAATGAAATGTGTAATAAATGCCACGCTCATTTTTTAATCAACTCTGAGCCCCCAACTTATGGAGTTGGCAAGAAATCAATCTCCCTGTTTTGAGGTGGTCCTTCCACCTAAGGTCACATTAGAATCTGAGAGGTTTAACTTGGGGCCAGGAAATAAAGGATAAACTCTGGCCTTCACTTCCCCATGACCTTACTGTTTATCATCCAACTCTGCAGAATCCATTAAGTTTGGCCACAGGAATGTTTGTGGAGGCTGGAGGGCCCAGTACCCAGGGTCCAGCTTCTTTCAGCGTACCCCAGCCATTCCACACCTCCCCATCCTGACCACCAGTAGGGGTCCAGCCACCTCCCCAGGATCCCATGAGAGAGTGGATTGAGGCATCTGCAGAGCTCCCACCCCTCTGGTGTTGAGGGATCTCCCTCCTCGCTCATTGTTTCTGCCTCTTTCCCACTCCTCAAAGCCACTCATCTCTCTATCTTTTGAGCTATAAGCCAAGGGCTGCAAGCTGAAGGGCAAACAGAATGGTTCAAGTTCCCTGAGATTACAGAGTGCCTTCTTGGAACTGGGCTCTATAGCTCCTGGCTGCCAGTATTATCTAGGATGTTTATCACTGATCTTTGAATGGTAACATTCTGTGATGGATAATGGAGTCAGAGCCTATGCACTCCTGCAGCAGCCCCGAAAGCTCTCATCTACCAGTCTTCTGTCTGATGTGAATCCACAGGCTTCATATTTAGGTCATTGGCTATGGAGTAGGTTTTGATGGACCCTGGGAGAATTCTTCTGCCTACAGACAACTACACTTTTAGTATGTTTCAATGTTCTAACAAGACAGAAGAGGAAAGAGTAAAAAAAACATTTATTGAGTACCACTTGGAGCAGACATTGCATGCCCACCTACCCAGCACTCTTCTTTCCCCTTCTTAACAGTATGCAGTAGAGGAGAATTTATAAAGAACTTCCATCCATTCTGAGTCTTTTCTTGTAACAAAACAAAACACAAATTAATGGTGTTGCAATGAATTATCCTGTCACATAAAAATTTGTGCTAAATCAACTATCATATCAAATTGTAATATAAGCTAGTAGCAAGAGCCAATGATCTAATGAGAAAAGGATGGAAGAAAAAGCCAAAACTATAAATTCTATTCATTCAGGGTTTTGTTAGGGTATTTTTTCTGTGAATTACAAAGAAACATGTTAATTTCTGAAGAGTGTCTGGTATACAGTAAGCAGAGAAGATATTCCATTCTAAAGACACACTTGTGCTTTGAGAAACAGAGTTTATGTTATTTCTCTAGGAGTGGCCAGATGTCTGGCTTTTCAAAATGAACACAAATAGTTCCTTTTCCCAAGGGGATGAGACAGTGACCCAGGAAAATATAACCTTGCCTCATCTCCAGCAAAGGTATCAAATGCATGGAAATTTAACACAGATAATTTGCTGCTATTTGGGGCTTTCACATAGCCCCAAATTTTACCTCAGTTGTTACTATGCAAGACTGAAAGTTTCAGAAACTCAAATCAAACTGATTTAAGCCTAAAGGGGGATTTACTGGCTTGTATAACTTGAAAGTTCAGGTGCAACTTGATCGAAGTGCTCAAAAGACAGAATCAATATTTGGTTCTTCTCTCTTTTTTGTCTCTGTGTTGGCTTCACTCTCAGGTAGGTGTTTCTGCTAGTGTAACAAAATAAATGACAGCAGTTCCTGGCTTACATCCCACCAGCTCAGCCCCTCAGCAGAAGAATGCATCTTTATCAGGATCTCTCTCACAAGTCCTGGAATTCACTCTGATTGGATCGGCTAGGGTCATGTGCCTTCCCTGAACCTTGTTGTGGCTTGGGATGCAATAAATCCTCTGACTGGCCAAAGCTAAAATTGTCAGAGGTGTGTGAACCAGAGCTACTCCATCTTAAATAGGACCTGGGTAAAATGAGGCTGAGATCTGCTGTGCTGCATTCCCAGGAGGTTAAGGCATTCTTAGTAACAGGATGAGACAGGAGGTCAGCACAAGATACGGGTCTTACAGACATTGCTGATAAAACAGATTGCTGTAAAGAAGCCGGCTATAACCCACCGAAACCAAGATGGCAAGAAGAGTGACCTCTGGTCGTCCTCACTGCTACACTCCCACTGTGAAAGCCTCAAATAGCAGTTTACAAATGCCATGGCAATGTCAGGAAGTTACCCTTTATGATCTAAAAAGGGGAGACATGAATAATCCACCTCTTGTTTAGCATATCATCAAGAAACAACCAGAAAAATGGGCAACCAGCAGCCCTCAGGGCTGCTCTATGGAGCAGCCGTTCTTTTACTCCTTTACTTTCCTAATAAACTTGCTTTCTCTTTAATATGTGGACTCACCCTGAACTCTTTCTTATGCGAGATCCAAGAACCCTCTCTTGGGGTCTCAGTCGGGACCCCTTTCCTGTAACAAAATTGCCTACCCAGGGAGGCAGGAATGGGGCTAACCTACACCACATTAAGTCAGAGGTCGGGAAAGCTAGCTCAATACATCAGATAGATGTTATCAGAAGAAGGGCCACACAAAACTGATGCCCCTGCAGGGTTTCCAGCTATCATCTGATTTTCAAAATGACCCCCAATTATTTGGGCTTTTTACTCTTTTTTCATCTCAAAGTTATACACACCCATTGAAATAATTACCTCCGTTATATAGACTAAGAAACCGAGGCTCAGAAGAACCAAGTAACACTCAAGTTCTCCTAACCAAACAAGGAAGAGCTGGGACCGAAACTCTCCGTCTGTGTGACTCCAAAGTGAAGTCTGCCCAGGGTCTTTTCTTTAAATGTCCATGTACAGGCCAATGAGTCATTTTCAGTTGTTCAAAGTCTTCCACTGTATACACAAACCAAAGATACCAATCGCATTCCTGCCCCGTCACTCCCACATCCCAGGGCAAGCAAATTTCAGGAACCCGTTCGCAGCCCCTCTTGAAGAGGAATTGAAGACTGAGTTAGTAAATCTGTGCTGAGCTAATGCATTTTTCTGGTTGACAACTTCACCGCTGCCACCAACCTCAGTGCTTTGCTGATGTCAGGCAAGAAACGCAAAATATATTCTGCCTGTCATTCTAGTCACCTCTTCCTGTCCAACCCACATGCTAAAAACAGGCAAACAGTGTGGTTGAAGGGTCTTTCATGGCTCCATATCCAGAGTGGAGCCTGAGGTCCCCTCTCTAGAGAATGGAGTGATAGAAGATACCAATAGCATTATGCCTGGGTGTCCCCTTCACCAAGAAAACCCACTTCTGGGCATCTATCCTAAAAAAAAATACTCAGAGAGGTGAGCAGTCATGGATATACAGGTATCTTCTGAAATATATGCTCAGAGTGCCCACAACAGATTACCCTGGGCACTTGTTAACAAGGGGCATCAGGCTGTGGTTCACACCTGTAATCCCAGCACTTTGGGAGGCCAAGGCAAACAGATCACCTGAGGTTGGGAGTTCGAGACCAGCCTGGCCAACATGGTGAAACCCTGTCTCTACTAAAAATACAAAAATTAGCCAGCGTGGTGGCACACACATGTAATCCCAGCTACTCAGGAGGCTGAGGCAGGAGGATCACTTGAACCCAGGAGGTGGAGGTTGTGATGAGCCGAGATCCCACCACTGCACTCCAGCCTGGGCAATGGAGCGAGACTCTGTCTCAAAAAAAAAAAAAAAAAAAAAAGGTTGGGGGACATTCACTGGGCAAAGGGTGGGGGTGGGGCAGGACCTCTGCATTCCACTCACATCTGCAAAATCAGAATCTCCTAAGCTGTGGCATCCAGCCTCAGTTAAAGGCTGTGAAAGGAGCTGGGCACATTCCTCAGCCCCGGGCTCAAAACTCCCTGAGCCTAGCACAAACACATCCCATCCTCCCATCCCACCACCATATATCTCTCAAACTCCCTGAGCCCAGTACAAACACCACCTGGAAAGTCTCCGATAAGGGGACAGCCGTTCAAGGTTACTGAAAGCGCAGGAGCCAAAAGAATTTCTTTGTTCCCCTGCAACTTTCGGGCTATAAAAAGCAAACGCTCGCATTGTTCGGGGCCCTCTTGTATACTGTGTAAAGGAGGGACCAGGTTCGAACTTGTAGTAAAGATCCTTGCCGCTTAGCTTTAACTCTGGACTCTGGTGGTCTTCTTTGGGGAACAAACAGTCTGGGCATAACAGCTGCAGTGAGCTATAATCATGCCACTGCACTCTAGCCTGGGTGACAGAGCAAGACATCATCTCTAAAAAGAGAAAAAGTAAAAATAATAATAATAATAAAGTAAGGGGAGGGCGGGATCCCTGCATTTCACTCACACCTGTGAAATCGGAATCTCCTAAGATGACCCCCAGTGATTCCTGCCTCCCGCTGTGTCCCTGGTATTCACACCCACCTTCTTACAGTCTCCTCCCACCTTGAACAGGCCTGGCCTCTGTAACTAATGCAATGGCATATTGCAGAAGTGACAGAGCGCCCTCTGAGGTTAAGTCATAAAAGACACTGCAGCCTTGTCTTGCTTTCTCTTGGGTCACTCTTTGTGGGGGAAACTCAGCCGCCATGTCATGAGGACATTCAAGCAATCCTATAGAGAATTCTGCAGGTCCAGGAGCTGGATTCTGCCAACAGCCAGCACAGACCTTGTGAGAGAGCCGCCTTCGAAACGGATCCTCCAGCCTCAGTTGAGTCTGAACCACATCTTGACTCCTGAGAGACCTCAAGCCAGAAGCAACCAGCTAGGACGCTCCCTAATTCCTGACTCTCAAAACCTCTGTGAGACAAACAAATAGTCATTGTTTAAAGCTGTTAGGCTTGGGGGTAATTTGTTATTGAGCAGTAGTTATTACACAGGGTGAGCCCAGGATCTACATGTTTACAAGCTCCTTGGGAAAGTCAGACCCACTGAAGCCACTGGAGGCCAAGGATGTCCCTGCAACATTGTTTAGATTTAGAAAGTAACATCGACGCCCCCTAGGGGATTAGAGAAGCAAATTATAGTCTACCTGCTGGATGGCCAACAAGGCACATAGGAGACAGCTAGTAGCTACCTTATCTTTTTTCAAAGGCTGCCAAGCATTTATGACATATTGAATAAAAAATCAGTTCACATGCACAATGCATAATATAATCCTATTTTTCTTTCATATAGAGCATTATTATATAATCCCTCATGTCCCAGGCCTTAGCCTGAGATGTGTGTGATTATGTAAGTCTTTTACTCCTTGAAGAAGTTCTTGTCATTCCTAAATTATTAAGGTGCAAGCCCACAGCAGCCTAATGGCTTGGAATTCGCCCCAGCTATTTCTTTTTTTTTTTTTTTTTTTTTTGAGACGGAGTCTCGCTCTGCCGCCCAGGCTGGAGTGCAGTGGCCAGATCTCGGCTCACTGCAAGCTCTGCCTCCCGGGTTCACGCCATTCTCCTGCCTCAGCCTCCTGAGTAGCTGGGACTACAGGCGCCCGCCACCTCGCCCGGCTAGTTTTTTGTATTTTTTAGTAGAGACATGGTTTCACCGTGTCAGCCAGGATGGTCTCGATCTCCTGACCTCGTGATCCGCCCGTCTCGGCCTCCCAAAGTGCTGGGATTACAGGCTTGAGCCACCGCGCCCGGCCAATGCCCCAGCTATTTCTGAGGGTTCCGCAGGAATCCTTTTACCTAAGCTCAGGAATGTGCCCACGGGTCCTGCTGGCGTTGGCATCCTGCTGTGCCACTGCTGTGGTCTGCTGGGGCGGCTCCCACCCCCACCCAGGAGCAGGATGGCTCATATTCACCCACGTAGGGATACAGGCCCTTACGAATATCCAAGTGAGACCAGGATGTAGTTATTTGTTTTACACACATAATAAATAAAAACAATCCCAATGTAAAAGCTGGCTTTAAAGAAGGAGAAAATAGAGGCGATCAAGCGTAATAGTTCAAGGTCTGACTCCACCTTTTACTTAAATCAGGCACGTTAGCCTCATCTCTTTGCGGTCCCACTGCGCTGAACAATTCTGGGGCCACAATTCCTATTGTGTTCTTGTATAGAGCACCCCCTGGAGTCAAGTCATGCCTTTATTTCCTCATCTGTAACATGGGAGTTATAATCACAACTCATAGGGTCATTTATTAGCACTGAGCAAGTGAATTCACATAAAGCCCCTCAACAGTGTCTGGCCCAGAGTGGGCACTCAACAAATGTCACCTCTCATCTTAATTACCATCATTATTATTCACATATACTCCACACATATAATTCCACTGCCCTCCCTAGAGGTAGCTCCATTTATTAAGTGGGCACAATTGTAGAATTTTTCTGTGCATTTACATACATATATTGTGGCATTGATTTTTTTTCTTGTATGAATAGGATTGTTCTCTATTCTCAGCCATATGTGTCAGAGAAGTTTCGATGTCAGTGTGCATAGATCTGCCTCACTCTAGTGCAGATATGCCAAGGTTTATCTAACAGTCCCCACTTCTCCAGCACTTTGCTTATTTCCAGTTTTATGCTATTGCACACAATGTTGCAAAGAACATTGCTACATGCTTCTTTTTCTTAGTATTTCTTTAGATGAGATTCCTAGAAGTGGTAATTCTGGGGCAAAGGATATTTGCATTTAAAATGTTGATAGATCCTCAGCCTGTCGGTGCTACTACAGACAACAGAATAAGAGGAGAGATATAGTACCGTGAAGATTAATTTAAAATTATTGCTAAGAGTGGTTGCTAAGACTCAACATTCAAACGCTTTACTTGGAACTTCCTGCCTAAACACTCACCCTGCACGGAGGATGTTCTGGGAATATTGCCACACCTCTAAGTTCCCACCCAGCTCCTCTGAACCAAGAGAAATGGGGAATAAGGCTTCCTCTGTAGTAGACCAACAATACCCCCTGGAGAAACATGGAAACATCTCTCCTCCAAAGGACATCCCACCATCACCCCACAGTCCAAACACGACAACCACAGAGGCCAAGAGGACAAGTCCAAGTCTGCTCATTGGATTTGGTACATTACTACCCGGAGGGAGACCAACCCTGGAGACCAGGGTACTCCTTACCAGACGTGGCACTTCTCTCTAGCCTCAGGTGAGAGCAAGAGCAAGCCTGCATATCCCTTCTGCCACCATCTGGTCCTCAATCCTCAACTCCAGCAAGCAAATGCTTGGATGAGAATGCGCACCCTGTCTCCCAAGAGCAAACAAGTGCGTTCAGGCCTGGGGCAGCCAAACTCTAAGTTTAGAAACAGATTTTGCTCCAACCCTGCAGGGGCACATTCTACCAACACACACAGTTTGCTTTAGGTTCCCTTTAGAATACTTAACTGCTCCATCTGCAGCTTCAGTATTTGAGCTTTCTGGGCATCCCCAAGAACCATGGAGAGTTATTTTGCTTATTTTCTTCTCACCAAGTGCTCACACCCAGAATCAAGGGATGGTCCTGCTCAAAGGTATACTCCAGTCCCCTTCCCAGAAAGCAGAAAATACATGTAACATTTAAAATGAGGGTTTTCCAAGCTTTGGGGAAAAAAATGTAGAAGCAGATTCTACTCCAGGAACCCTACTAAATATGCATTTATAATTTTGTATTCATTCAACAATATTTACCATCTATGCATTTATAATTTTGCATTCGTTCAATAATATTTACTAAATAAGCATTTATAATTTTGCATTCATTCAACAATATTTACATGCCAGACCTTCTTCTAGGTGCTGAAGACACAGGGGTAGGTAAAGTAAGTCAGGACACTACAGACAGTCCCCAACTTATGGTTTGATTTTTTCATTTTATGATGGTGAGAAAGCAATAGGCTTTCAGTACATTCCTTGACTCACAATGGGGTCACATCCATATTGTAAATCGAGGAGCATCTGTATAGGGATTAGATTCTAGTGTGAACATGCATAGAAAAGAAAGGCAAGAGAATATTTTTAAAGTGATAATGGCTATCCCTGAGGATTGCAATAATCGAGATATTTATTGTTTTTTATGTTTTGTGTTGTTTGCAATTTTTCCATTTGGAAAAAACTCACGGTATAGATGAATATTTATAGTTATGGGACTATACTCACAATATATTGCTAAGTGAAAAGAACTGGCTACAGAAGAATATGCAAAGTATACTTTTGTAAATATATATTTACACTGTGTGTGTATCTGCTGCGATGAGTCACTTTGGCTAGAGGGATTATGGAGGAATGTGTTGTTAAATTTTCCTTGTGTCTTTCTGCGTTTTGCAAGTGGTATGAATTGAACACATATCGCCTTTATAAAAAGGGGCAAAATAGGTCAGGCATGGTGGCTCACACCTGTAATCCCAGCACTTTGGGAGGCCAAAGTGGGGAGATCGCTTGAGCCCAGGAATTCAAGACCAGCCTGAGCAACATGGTGAGACCCTGTCTCTACAAAACAAAACAAAACAAAACAAAAATAGCCAGGCACAGTGGTATATGTGAGCCCAGGAATTCAAGACCAGCCTGAGCAACATGGTGAGACCCTGTCTCTACAAAACAAAACAAAACAAAACAAAAATAGCCAGGCATGGTGGTATACATGTGTGGTCCCAGCTACTTGGGAGGCTGAGGTGGGAGGATGACCCGAACCCAGGAGGTCAAGCCTACAGTGAGCTGTGATCACACCACTGCACTCTAGCCTGGGTGACAGAGTGAGACTCTGTCTCCAACAGAAAAGTGCGGGGGGAGGGGAGGGTGGGAAATGTTATTTAGCAATAGAACTTGGACCTAGTCCTAAATTATTCTATCCCTTCGTCTACCAAAATACCTGAAAATTCTCCATCAGAGTCAGTCATTTGGCTAAATGTTTCATTCCCAGAGGCTCCCGCTATACTACTTACGAGGAATAACACACTGGTCTCTGTCACCTGCAAAATGGAGACGTGAACAGGGAATCTGAAAACGAACTGTCACTTCAGAGAGCGAGGAGCCTGCCTGGCTCAGTAAGACACTGACAGACAGGGAAGGGGATGGGGAGTCCCAGTGGTGCATGAGGACTCTCTGCTCCGAAAGTGAGGCAGGAGGAGACCGAAGAAAAATCAGACGAGACACGGGATAAGACGGACCTCCATGCATGCCCCTCCACCTACCCCTATCCCAACACCCCGCACCCACTCTGCAGCCAAGGTCAGAGCTGTCGAAGAGTAATGAGCAACCTGTTTACTAAAAAGAAGGAAAAACCTACTTATAAGAGGTTTTCATCATAGTGAGCCGCTCTACCTGAGTCTTCAGAAATTCATCAAGGGTGACATCACTCTCCCCAGTCACAGCCCCGGGACTGAACATCCCAGCAACACTCAAAGGACTCACCCACCCACCTCCCTGTCACTGCAGCAGCAGAACTGTCAACCCTAAAAATGAGGATGGTTACGTGAGGAAATGTGACGATCACTCCTCTCCAAGCTGTCGGCTAGAATATGAGCCTGGACCTAGACTAGCTGCAGCAGGGACCATGTTTAACAAGGGGCACTGTTGACTGCTGGGACTGCTTTAATATTCCATCCAGACCTCTGATGA
Source organism: Macaca fascicularis (assembly GCF_037993035.2). Lineage (NCBI taxonomy): Eukaryota > Metazoa > Chordata > Mammalia > Primates > Cercopithecidae > Macaca > Macaca fascicularis. The sequence goes on from NC_088385.1 coordinate 115,299,181, forward strand.
TGAGTTATTCATTAATGACCAACTGCCTCAAGGCTCCTGTTTTATTGAAAGCTTTACAAACCATCCAAGAAATGAGATATTGAGCTAAACATTTCATTCTTCCTCTTTCCATCATTCATCCAACATTTTTTGCAAATACTTACCAGGGGCCAGGGACTGGGGCTTAGTATAAGATTCTTTTGGCCGGGCGCGGTGGCTCAAGCCTGTAATCCCAGCACTTTGGGAGGCCGAGACGGGCGGATCACGAGGTCAGGAGATCGAGACCATCCTGGCTAACACAGTGAAACCTCGTCTCTACTAAAAAATACAAAAAACTAGCCGGGCGAGGTGGCGGGCGCCTGTGGTCCCAGCTACTCAGGAGGCTGAGGCAGGAGAATGGCGTAGACCCGGGAGGCGGAGCTTGCAGTGAGCTGAGATCCGGCCACTGCACTCCAGCCTGGGCGACAGAGCGAGACTCCGTCTCCAAAAAAAAAAAAAAAAAAGATTCTTTTGGGCTTGAACATATCTGAGGACACCTTGAACTTTTATAAAAATGTGTATTAGATTTTCTTAATTATGGAAGTAACATGCATTGCAATATGCTAAATAACAAAGTAAAAAATCAATAATCTCCCCGACTCCATTCTAACTCCAACCCCTGTCGTTAGCAATGTTAATAGATTGTTGTAGAGTTCCCTTCCCTATGCCTTTTTTAAAAAATGCTTTTCTATTTATTTATTTATTTGGAGACTTATGAGACTGGCTAATTTTTGTATTTTTTGCAGAAACAGGGTTTCATCATGGTGCCCAAGCTAGTCTCGAACTCCTGGGCTCAAGTGATCCCACCTCAGCCTCCCAAAGTGCTGGGACTACAGGCATGAGCCACCACACCTGGCCCTCTTTTTTTAACTTACCAAAAAATGTGTGTGTGTGTGTGTGTGTGTGTGTGTGTGTGTGTGTGTGTGTGTGTATAGAGAGAGAGAGAGTGTACGATGTACATGATTCTACAACTCATCTTTTTCACCTGTGTATTAAGAATCTCCCTTCAGGGTGACACAGAGATTGAGCTTGTCCTTTTTCATAGCTGTGTGATATTCCACAGTATGGCTATAATGTAATTTATTCAACAAGTCTCAGACTGATAAACAGGATGTCTCCTAACATCCCATTTGGGGAGACTCATTAAACATCCTTTGACATCACTGTACTTTCATGGATGTCTAAAGAAAAGACTCCCCAGGTGGGACAGCTGGGTATAGACATCTAACAGTGACCGACAGTCCCTTTCTACCCCAGCTCATGGGAAAATTCCCAGTGGCCCTGGTCAGTCCCTCACTGGTTAGGGAACAAGATTACCCCTTCTCTTCCTCTCCCCACAAGTATCCAAGCCCTTCACCTTCTCTTCATGGGGCTGGAGAGTTGGCAGGATGGTTGGATGGTGGTTTGTTCACAAATGACGGGTCAGAAGGCAGGTGCCCTCCAGGGCAGCTTACTGCTCAGTCCCTGCCCTTCTCCTCTGCACTCATGATGGAAGCCCTCCCCAATCCCCTCCCACTTCGCAAAGGCCTCCACACCATCCTTTCCTGCTCAGAATGGTCTTCCAGATCAACCTCCTTTTTCCCCAGCCCCAGTCTCATCACTTCTCAGAGACCAGGGATCGGGAGTGGGCAGAATGCATCTGCGTGCTTTCATCCTTGGCTCTGTCAGTACCATCTGGCGAAGGAGAGAAGGGTCCTCAGAACCAAGGTGTGAGAAGAAAGGCAGGGGGAGAGCAGAAGAGGGGAAAGAAGGGGAGGGAAGGAAAGGGGAGGCAGGGGAGAGGAAGGGAAAGGAAGGGAAAGACAGAGGAAGGGAGGGGAGGGGAGGGGAAAGGAGGAGAGAGAGGGGAGGGGAAAGGAGGAGAGAGAGGGGAGGGGAAAGGAGGAGAGAGAGGGGAGGGGAAAGGAGGAGAGAGAGGGGAGGGGAAAGGAGGAGAGAGAGGGGAGGGGAATGATCAGCCAGCAAAGAGACACTTCCCAATACAACCCTACCAAATGCACTTCTTTGTCACTGCTTTCTACTCTCTGGACATTTACGGTGCATTAAGTCCAGCTCTCCTCAGCCCCTCCCTCTGTGAAGACACTATGACCATGCACATTTCATAGTGAGGACACTGGAGCCAGGATGAGGGCCCGGGGAGTGGTGTGATTTAGCCAACACCACTCATCAAGTTGGTAGCAGAGAAGGGGCTACAACCCAGCTCTCTGACATCCCTTTATTGTGAGTTGAGGAAGGAGTGAGTCTCCATTGCAGTTCATTCCACCTGCCCTCCAGAATCCCAAGGAGCGATCCTATTAATCATCACAAGAAGGTTAATATGAAAATAGAATCAGGCCTAAATTGAGACAGACAAGTTCAAATCTGTCACCCTTAACCCAGTCCAATTCAATCTGTCAGCAAGTCCTATTGGCTCTTCCTTCAAACTCTATTGAGAATTCAGTTTTTCCTTTCTACTCCAGTCACCTCTGTCCAAGGCACCAGGTTTCCTGCAGCCACCTCCTCTCTGCCTTCGCAGCTCCCATCTTGCCCCTCCACAGGTCTTTGCATGTAGCAGCTGGAGCCTTCCTCTTAAAATATAAACTGAATCGTGTCTTTCTACTCAGCTTGGAGCCTCTAGCAAATGACTTCTGGCTACACTTAAAATAAAACCTCCATTTCTCACCCTGGTTGATGAGGCAGGACACCATCTCTTCACGCTTCCAACCTCATCTCCTGCAGCAACCCCTCTCCTTCACTTACCCTGTTCCTCTTTCTGTCCCTGTGAAACTTAAGACTCTGGGCTGGACACAGCTATGATCCCAGCATTTTGGGAGGCCAAGGTGGAAGAATCACTTGAGGCCAGGAGTTCAAGAGCAGCCTCGGCAACATAACAAGACCCCATCTCTAAAAAAACTTTTTTAAATGAGCCAGGTGTGGTGGCATGCATCTGGGGCCCAGCTACTCAGAAGTCTGAGGCGGGAGGATCACCTGAGCTCAGGAGTTCGAGGTTCCAGTGAGCTGATTGTGCCACTACACTCCAGTTTGGGTGACAGAGTGAGACCCTGTCCCAAAACAGCAACAACAAAAACACCAAAACTCCCAGGTGTCTCCTGCTTTCCAAGGCCTTTGCAATTGCCATTCCCACCCGCTGTGGAAACGGGCGCCAGGTGTCTGCACAGCCAGCTCCTTCTCCTCCTTACATCTCAACTCAGATGTCGCCTTTTTGGAGAGGCCTTACCACCATCGAGAAGCATCTTGCTCACCTTTCTGCTTATTTGTTGATTGACTATCTTCCCAGACTATGAGGCACACACCATCAGGGCAGAGGCCAGGTTTACTTTGTTCAAGCACTTGGAATATAGTAGGTGCTCAATGAGGCTCTGAGAAGAAAGGCAGGGAGGATGGGGTGGTGTGGAGGAAGGGAGATCAGTGTGTGCTTCTTAAGGTAACATCCATGCCCAGGCCCCAGACACCCAAGGAACAGTCAGCAGGCCCTGAGGCCAGTCTCACCCCTCCATCAACACCACCATAGCCAGCGTTGTCTGTAGCTCAGTGTGGGCCCCCATTGAGTCTGGCTATGGCATATTCAGAACAGCCAGGGCCTCTGACAAGGTGAGTGGGGACCTGGCATTCATTTTCTCTTTGCAGCTGTGACATCTTCATGAATGTTCCTCTTTGAGTCAGGTTTGTGTCTCTTACCTGACCCTTGCAGCCACAACTTCTGGAACTCTGTCTCCCAGGGTGTGACCGTGTACTAAAATATTTTACATGGCGTGTATCCATGATAGTCCCATGAGGGAACTACCATTGTTATCCCCATTTTAAAGATGGAGAAACTGAGGCTCAGAGAAATTCTGTAACGAGCTCAAAGTCATAGAGCCTCTTACCAGCTGAGCTGAGATTTAGACCCAGACAGGCTGAGTGCAGAGCTGATGCTCTTAACCATGACACTGGAGACTTCCTGGCACCAGGGACGCCATAGGATGTGTGAAGTCTCCAAGAAGTCTGCCAACTGGTTTCTGCTTTAAATCTCTTGACCCCAGGACCCAAGGCCCTGGGTGCAAGAGTAACCACAGCAGAGGCTCAGCAGTCCACACTGAACTGAGGAGTGGGGTCAGTCCCACCCTGTGTCAGAAATCCCTTTCTCTTGCTCTGCGAGGCCAAAAAGATCAAGTCAAACCAACCATGGCTGATTCCCTAAAAATCCCACTTTCCCTCTCAGTGAAGGAGAAAGTAATATTGATTCTGCAGGCTCCCTGAATGGTGAATTTGCCCTCGTCAGGCAGCTTCTGCTGATCTGAAGAAAAGAAACAAATCACTCCAGCACCTAAATCTAACAAGCTGGGAGAGATGGCAGTAAGGATTGCTGCCAGGAGGTGGGGCAGGAACCAGGATATATTTATAGGGCACCAGAGAGAAGAAATGAGGGTGGTTGAGCCTATTCTGCTGCTGACCCCAGATTTATACACTACAGGCCTTGCTCATGGTCCCCATGGGACCCCCGGGTCCTTTCAGCATCTCCTCCTAGCCTTGGGGAGATGAATCACACATGCAGAGGAAGTGAGTGTTGCTGTATCTTCGTGGGTGAGCCTGTGTGTGCCTGGATGTGCGTGTGTGCACACGTTGGAATGTCTTTGTGTGTCTGCCTCAGTGTATCTGTGTATCTTTGTATATGCGTTTGTGTTTCTGCCTTTGGCTACAACTTTGAGATGGATGAGATCAGTTTCCCTTTCAAATCGCCTTTTGGGAGTTTACTACAAGATCCGCTTCCCTCCCTCTACTGGACAGAGTGATGCTTCATCTTCCCTGCCTCTGAATGTCGAGGCACCTTCTCCCCTGCTGACAAAAAAGCAAATCTTGGAGGTGGTCTTTGATTCTACTCAGGGGTCAGTAAAAATCTGTAATTATGATATACTAACAAATGAGGTGGGTGGTTCCAAGCCCCTAGCTGGTAAATTCCCTCCTCTTTCCTTCTTGCAAGTCGATTCCTTTTTTTTTGTTTTTTGGGTTTTTTAGATGGAGTCTTGCTCTCTTGCCCAGGCTGGAGTGCAATGGTACAATCTCAGTTCACTGCAACCTCTGCCTCCCAGGTTCAAGCAATTCTCCTGCCTCAGCCTTCTGAGTAGCTGGGATTACAGGCATGTGCCACCACACCCGGCTAATTTTTGTATTTTTAGTACAGTCGGGGTTTCACCATGTTGGCCAGGCTGGTCTCAAACTCCTGACCTCCAGTGACCACTTGCCTTGGCCTCCCAAAGCACTAGGATTACAGGCGTGAGCCACTGCCCATCGCACCCAGCCAAGTCAGTTCTTATTTAGAGCACGGATTTTTTTTTTTTTTTTTTACTGATGCAAACTATTTACTCTAAGCTAGTTATTTTATGTAGTACTTATTCCCCTGCACAGACGTGTGATAGCCACATATTTAAAGTCTGTAAATAATACTATCAAAATGATCTTAATCTTCTAAATCTCACAAATGTTTATATTTTACAACACAATCAATAATGAAAGCTAAACAAGCCAATCACAGAGCAAAGATTGTTAACCTCTGCATCTGTGGTCATGCTTTGGGCAACATGTGCAGCCTGCCAGCCCTCTTCTGTGCCTTCATGACCTAGAAGCTACATGTGGGGTGGCAGCATCACAAAAATCAAAGTAGCCTGAGTCCCTGAGTAATTGCATGGGGGACCACCACCATAGAGGGTTGACCGACTCCCATCAGAGTTTATGTAAGAGAAACAAAGCTTGATTGTGTAAGATCACAGAGACTTCTGGGTTTGCTTGTTACTGCATTCATAAGCTTTTCCTAACTAATACAACATCTGGACCATCTTATGTATCCCTGGTGGTATACACAATAAAACTTTGGGATACATTGGACTTGACTATTTCTAAGATCCTATTTAGCTCTGAGACTCGATAATCCTAATCTCTTATGGTAGCATGACCCTAATTATTTAACCAGATCACACCTCTGGGGTCTCTGAAACATAAAATTGCAAACTGACATTGCCACCCAGCCCTCTGGTATATGAGGAGATAAGTCTAAAGATGCTACCAGGCCCTCCCAGAATGGCAAAGCGTGAAACTGAGGGACTTTTTTCTGTGACTGTGAAGCTTCTATATTTATCACCCAGCCAGCTGCATTTCACCCTGTGCTGGGCAACTGTTCCTAAATGAACCCAACCCAAAGCCCTTCTCCCCATGACCCTTCCTACAATCCAAATCCTCCCAATTAAGGAAACAACTTTGAAATTAACCCTAAGTCTCAGAAGTGTCCTTGGGCTTCAAGCAAGCTGAAGAGGGACTCATTCTGGCTCTTGTTGGACTTGATACTCATGTCTACCGAAGTGTCAGGTGACTTGGGTTCCAATCGCAGCTCTGGCATTCATAGCAGTGTGAACTTTGACAAGTTACATGGCCTCTCTGAGTCGTATCTTCAACTGTAAAATGTGGATAATAACAGTACTTGCCTCGTAGGATTGTCCTGAGGATATATAGAGCATAAACTAGTGCCCCAATGTCAATGAAAAAATGCAGCCCTTCGTGTAAGCAGAATGGGGGAGAGCATTCATAACCAAACTCTAATCTGACAAAGTGTCAGCTCTTGTAGCCATTGGAGTCACCAGTAAACTTGGCCTGGGAGAGTAACCCTTCAATTCACTATTGCTCTCTAGCTAAGACCGGCTTCTCAGCGGTGCCACTGTTATCAGGGATGGGAAGGAATAGGACAGGGGATGAGTACCTTTTGATAAGGAGGAGAGTCACTGCTTAGATACTGCTGGGGAAGTCCCAGTCAGGCAGTGAGAAGCTCCAGGCACTAAAAAGACAGCATGAAAGTGGCACACATATCAGTTCTTCATTTGAAGTCCCAGTTTCTTCCTGTATCAAATCCACAGGTTGTATTGAGGGTCTAAAGTGGCTGCCACAAATTTTAAAATGTGGAGACCCTGCGAGGTGTTATCATTGCTATTGCCAACATCATTACTGTGTGCCCTTCTCCCCATGAAAAGTCCTTACAGAAACTCCCCCGCCACCCCCATATTTTCTCCCTCAGAGTCTCATACTATGTGGATGGATAAATAAAAAGCCAATGCTTTTCAATTTCCAGGACCCTCCTGAGATCATTATTCATTCTCCAAGAGGGTAGTTTTTAATTCTGCTATAAATGAGAGGCTGGCCTTTAACTCCCCGCTCTCTGTTGTCATGGAAACTGGTGCACTAGCAATTTGGCGTGGAAACAAGAAGTGGGTATTCTTTTTCCACCAAGAAAAGGAAAGGCTGGGAGAACTTCAAGGTAGGAGGTGGAGACCTTGCACTCTATGTGATCTCCCTTTGAAAAGGAACCACCCAAAAGATGCCAATAAGGAAATTTTTTTGCAGAGCCCTAGAACTGACTTCAGGACCGTGGAGAGCTCCCTGTAAAGTTAAAGGTTGAGCCGGGAGCAGGAGAAAAAATGAAGTCAGTAGCTACACCATATCCTCAACTTCTACAGAAGACAAAGTATACAAGGCAGGGACTGTACTGCGGAGGGGAGAAGAGGGGAGGGGAGAGGAGGGGAAAGGAGTGGAGAGGAGGGGAGGGGAGGGGAAGGGAAGGGAGGGGAGGGGAAGGGAAAGGAGGGGAGGGGAAGGGAGGGGAGGGGAGGGGATTCCTCTGGCATTAACCCTTCTTAGTCCCAATCCCAAATTCCCAGGATAGACTCCACATGGGGAAGTGCTTCCCCTTTAGCTAATTTCCTATGAATAGGGACAGTGGGACCTCACTGGACACATGTGGTCAGTGGGTAGACATCCCAGGGACCCTGTGGATCAGAGACGTGTGAAGAGCAGTGTTCAAGAAGAAGGGAATGCATGTGAGTTGTGCGAGATCTCATAAACTCACCATGGCAATGATAGATCCTGAGCCCTAAAAATAGAAAGAATGCATTGTCTAAAAGCTGAGAAATTTGGTCAAGGAAGGAATTGGGGTCCTTCCTACATGGAAGCCAGTGATGGGGATGGGAGAGTTAAGCCGAACCCATGAACTTTAAAAAGCATCCAACTTCTCAGTAGTCATTGAAATGGCCTCCATAAAGCTCCAAGGCAAAATTATAGATCATCATTTTAATTGAGTGAAATTGGCTATACATTAATATTCATGATTATTAGAGCAGCTAATTTTCCTCTTTATAGAAAGTGAGTGGGGGATCATTTCAGCTGCTACTTACTTTTCCTCCCTTTGATTTCTGCGGAGGAGGTGAAAGAGAATAAAACACACAGCACTTGGAATCAGTCATCAATTTTGGAATGTTGGATAATTATCAAGGATTTTTTAAATTGCTTTGACCTCTTAAAGGGACTGCGTAGAAGCATTCTATGAATATTAAAAAAAAAAATGCACCTGTGAGCCTCCAGGACTGGTCCCTTCAGCCAAATAAGGGCAGGTGACCTAAATGACATAAGCGCCCCATCCACTCCACTGCCCCACCAACCCACCAAGGATGAAAATAACAACAACAACAACAATAACAGTCATCAGAGCCCATGCTGGGTGCAGCCAAGATGGGATGAGAGTGCGCAGGTAAGGTGACAAGGGTGTCCGTGCATGGCAGGGATGGCAGGTGAAACAGGAGAATCATTACATTGACCATTGAGTATAAATGGATTTCTCACTGTCAGAGAAGGGAGTCACAAATGTGGAAAGGAAGAGAACCAGAATGAGCTCTATGGTGATGGACTGAAGTCAGAGGTGTATCAACGTGACTTTCTGGTTTCCAATATAGAGAAAAAATCTAGAAATAAATATAGATGTAAACATGTTTGTATATGTGTATATCCACATACATATACACGTGTGCATACACACACCTACTCCCTAAATTTGCACACTAAGAGGACCTGGGAGCAGTGCTGCCCTAATAGCTATAAACATACTTTACACCAATATCTTTGTTTCCAGATATTCTCCACTAAATTGAATCAAGGCACTTTAGATAAATGGCTGATTCCAGGACTGGCTCTGGGAAAAAACAAGATAACTGGAACATCTTGTGCCAGACAGCAAGAAAACATTCAAAGTATCATAGGGGTCACATCAAGGGACACAGATGCCAGCTTGAAGTGGCTCTCACCAGCCAAAAATGAGGTGATTTGAGCATCAAAATAAATGAGAATACTAATGAATTATAGCCCACTCAATAAAAAGCATAGAATGAGTTCATACTGATATAAATAAATGAATAAATTAAATGTTTGATAGTGAATAGGATATTTACATAATTTCAAAGACCCTCCCCACAAAAAAGACTGCAAAGACAGAAAGAGTAATTTTAGAGTGGAGAGAAGTCCTCTGTGGGTAGGGCTCCCCAGTGAAGTGACCAGAGTGAATGCCAGCAGTAATCACATGCCATCCAACAGGGTTCCATGAGAAGGACACCACATCTTTCACATGCTATTCCTACCCAAGATGCATGACCTGAATCTATTCACCAGGGAGCATCAGACACACCCACACAGACTGACATTCCACAAAATGCTGGCTGTCCCCGCCAAAAGTGTCATGAGAGTCCAGGAGAGACTGAGAAATGCTCCAGACTGAAGGAGATCCAAGAGACAGGACAGCTAAACACAACAGTAGATGCTGAACTGGATCCCTTCACTGCAAAGGACGTTATTGGCACAAATGGGAACCCGTGAATGGGGTCTGAGGATTACACAGGAGTAATGTTGCAGGGTTCATGTCCTGACCCTAATAGTTTTACCATGATCACTAAGACCATGTCCTTATTTTAAGGAAGTAGACTCTACTGTATTCAGGGGTGACAGGGCATCGATTTAACAACTTACTTTGAAATGGCTCCGGAGGAAAAAAAAGTGATCTGTATTGAACTTGCAACTTTACAATAATGATCATACTAACTGCTAATTTGAATGTCTACTATGCACAATGCACTTTTTAGAACTCTGTTTCTGCCTTATAATAACCTTACAAAATCATCCTAATATCCCATTTCATAGATGAGAAAACTGAGGTTCCAAGAAGTCAAGCATCACGCACAAGGTCATTACTTCTTTCATTCTACAAGTATGGACTGTGTCTCTGGGGACTGTGCCAGAATATAGTGAGGAATAAAATAAGCATGTCCTTCTCCTGGTGAGGAATAAAATAAGCAGGAATTTTAAATCCAGAATGTGCTCTGAGCAAGAACCAGGGAAACAAGGAAATCGTTCCTAGCAGGATGAGAGCTGTGAACGTACAAACACAAGGCTGTGGAGAAAGATAATATTGGGGAGCAGAGGATGAACTCAGTATGTGAGCCTTTATAGGTCTTGGTAGAATTTGGATTTTATTCTAAATCAATGGGAAATCATGGTCATGATTTGTGCATGGAAATGACATGATCTGATTTGGGTTTTTTGGGAGTGACTTTGTTTTGAGATGAAGTTTTGCTCTGTCGCCCAGGCTGGAGTGCAGTGGTGTGATCTTGGCTCGCTGCAACCTCCACCTCCCAGGTTCAAGCGATTCTCCTTCCTCAGCCACTCAAGTAGCTGGGATTAATTGCAGAGGTGTGGTACCATGTCCAACTAATTTTTGTATTTTTAGTAGAAACAGGGTTTCACTATGTTGGTTAGGCTGGTCTTGAACTCCTGAACTCAAGTGATCTGTCCGCCTCAGCTTCCCAAAGTGCTGATATTACACATGTGAGCCATCATGCCTGGCCCTGATTTGTATTTTAAAGGAACTTCCTAGCTTCACAGAAGGATTGTCAGGGCAAGAAGAGACAATATGGGGGCCAATGAGCTGCTAAGCGGCAGAGCCAGTTTTCCCCACCCCCAGGTCTCTCTGGCCTCACTCTTTTGCCACTCCAGCAGGTCCCCTGAGTGTCCTTCCCCTCTCTCTACATTTATCTCATCTGGTTGCCCTAAGCAGGTCAGCATCGCCTGGAATTAACGCAGCCTATGTCGCCAGGAAAGCATCCCTCCAGTGATGATTGTAGAAGTTGCTAGGTAAATACAAATTTAGCAAAATGAGCCACTCCATAGTAGCCTCTGGGATTCCATATTGCAAAGAGATTGGGGGGCGGTGGCTGTAGGATTAAATAAGATCCGGGTTCTAAGGCCCAAGTATGTCAGTTAGCGAGAGACAGAGGTGAGAAGCATATGGGCTCCTTAAACTAGAGCTGATAATAATTCTCCCCATTTTTCTTGTTTGAATGTCTTCCTTTTTAAGTCCCCCCACCCTAGAGTCTACACCAGCTTGTCCTACAGAACTTACTGTGATTATGGAAATATTCTATATCTATACTGTTCAATGTGATAGCCACTAGCCACATGAGGCTATTGAGGACTTAAAATGCAGCTGGTGCAACTGAGACTGAATTTTTCATTTTATTTAATTGTAATTAATTTGAATGTAAATAGCCCCATGTGGCTAGTGGCTACCACATTGGACAGCACAGGTCGGCACACTGGGGACAGAATGCTAAGACACAATCCACTAGAATGGACACCTTCACCCAGCTTCTCAGCTCTAAAGAGAAAGGCAGCCAGTGAAAGTAGCAAACCACAAACCCAAGGGTGACCTGACCTTTGCCATATGACCTTTGCCCCCTGGCCCCCACGATAATTGCAGGGTTTACCACCCCTTTGTCCTATCTAAATGATGCTGTTTCCTTTCAAAGATGCACGATTGTTTCAATGAGAACATACAATGCTAAATTGCATTTCTCTTTCTTCTCTCCTGACACAATTCTCCTTCTAATAAGATTTTCCCTGGCTAACCCCTTTTCGCAGCAACTATTCTAAAAAACCATCGTCTGATTGAGCTATGACATACACAAGGCAGGGGAGAGAGCTCGAAACACAAAGCCGGAGGGATATAGGTCTATTTTCTTACCTCCTTGGGGAGAGCCAGATAATATAATCAAGCCAAAGACTATTTTCCTAACACCTGCTGTGAGACCAGCTGACCGGCATTTGCCATGGTCAGTCATAATGGATAATGCTGCCAGCAGAAGGCACCTTGGCAACGGGAAAGGCAGGCCCAGGTCCCACTCTTCTCTTGCAGGAACTTCTTTAGCCCTCAAAAATGAAAGCAGAGACCCATTTCTTGAGCAAAGACAAGCAGAATTTATTATCTAATATCAGATTGCATGAGGAGCTTTCAGCCCAACTTGTGATCTGAAAGCTCTTCAAGTGGTGAGTGACAGGAACCCTTAGCGTAGGTTTTTCATTCTCTTATTCCTTATATTATCAAGTCATGGCCTCTTTAGCTCCAAAATGTAATTGAATCCATTTCTTTCTCACCACCTCCATCACTACCACCCTTCCTTGCCCAAGCACCCAGAGTAATGGCATCAGGTGATTACTCTCAGTCTCTCACCCACAGGAATGAAATAACCTCCTCCAAGCTCTCCTTGCTTCCATTCTTGCCCTTAACACCCACCTTTCACACACCACCCAGAGTAACCACACCAGATAGGATAGGCCACATTATGCTGCAATAACAAATAATCCCCAAAAGTCAGTGACTTATAACAACCAGGGTTTACGTCTTGTTTATGCTCCATTCAGCTGGGACATCTGCTCCAAGTCCCTGCTTGCAAGATTCAGCCACCACCTGCAACATTGGTGGTTGCCATGGCCCATAACAGAGGGAAAGAATTCTGGAGCATCTTGCATCAGCAATGCAATGCTCCAGCCTGGAGGTGACATCTATTATTTCCACTTGCAACTCACCAGATAGGACTAGTCACATGACCCTGCCCTATAAAAAGAAGGCAGTAAGTGCAACCCTCTCCCATCCCCTGAATACGGAGAGAATGTTGAACTGGAGGGGATCTAAGAGATCATCAAGTTCAACCTGCTTGTTCCAGAAGCAAGGAAACTGAGGCCCAGAGAGGAGAGGGATTTATCCGCAGTCACACAGCAGGGTAAAATAAAAAAGCTTCTCTGCTCCAAATGTATGTGCAGTCACAGAGCAGGGAAAAACACAGAGCTTCATTCCAAATCCAAGTGTTCTTTCACTCATCCATTAAATATTTATAAAGGACCTACTATGTGCCAAGCATGGTTGGGAAGACAGAAATGATCACCCGGCCCCTGCTCCCCAAGCTCACAGCCTGGCCAGAGAGGTGGATAACTAAACAGGCATTTTCAGTCCCCTGTGAAACATGCTGGGTACGCATGGTGTCATACCACCACACAGAATTGAGTGGTTCTTCAGTGAATTCTATTTTTTGGTTTTTGTTTTTTTGAGGCGGAGTTTTGCTCTTGTTGCCCAGGCTGGAGTACCTGCGCAATGGCATGATCTTGGCTCACTACAACCTCTGCCTCCTGGGTTCAAGCAATTCTCCTACCTCAGCCTCCCGAGTAGCTGGGATTACATGTGTCCACCACCACGCCTGGCTATTTTTTTTTTTTTTTTTTTTTTTTTAGTAGAGATGGGGTTTCACTATGCTGGGCAGGCTGGTCTCGAACTCCTGACCTTAGGTGATCTGCCCACCTCAGCCTCCCAAAGTGCTGAGTTTACAGGTGAGAACCACCACACCCAGCTGAATTCTGTTTCTTATAATAAGGTTATCATTTTTGCCAACAGGGCAGGGCTGAGCCGGGTTTCCCTTGATTTATAAAAATGAAGGAATGATGTGTTGTGTACTCTAGCATCATGGGACAGATTTCTACTAATTTCCTGAGTATGGGCGAGTCCACTTTCCTCTTAGGGGTAGGTGTTAGGGTGTAGAGGCAGCCATGTTGCATCCACCAGCAACCGTTGGTTGCAGGCAATGGATTGGCAGGAAATGTAATAGGTGCACAGTAAGTACTGAATGGATAAAAAAAGAATGGCGGCCTGGCACAGTGGCTCACATCTGTAATCCCAGCACTTTGGGAGGCCAAGGCAGGTGGATCACTTGGGGTCAGGCATTCGAGACCAGCCTGGCCAGCATGTTGAAGCCCCATCTCTACTAAAAATAGAAAAATTAGCTCACCGTGGTAGCACATGCCTGTAATCCCAACTACTAGGGAGGCTGAGGCAGGAGAATTGTTTGAACCCAGGGGGCGGAGGTTTCAGTGAGCCGAGATTGTGCCACTGCACTCTAGCCTAGGGGACACAGCAAGACTCCATCAAAAAACAAAACAAACAAAAAAACACAGAATGGAAGGAAAAGCTGAAACACCAGGCTCCAGAAAGGCAGGGGCAGGGCAGCTCAGGGAAGAGGAAGAGAAAGGTGTATTAAGTGGCAGGAACCAATGGAATACATATGGGATGTTTGCCTTGGCATTAGTGAACTCCAATCATTTTAAGTGTTTGTGCTCATGATCCAAATTCCTGGGAGATAGCCCCTGATTGGTCCAGCCCAGAGCCAATGCCCTGGTTTGCAGCAGATGCTCTCTCAGACTCCCACAACCAGCCCCCTGCACATGGGGGCAGTCCCCACTTCCAGCTTCCACCATCTGTGCTTCCTTGCCTGAGGGTGCTCTTGCCCACATTCTCAACTGAAAGAGTTCTAAGGAATCAGCATCCCCAGGAGCAGCCTTCAATCAACAACTCAGAGGATAGGACATGGTATATGAATACCCCACTCCCCATCTCCAATGGGAGAACCCTGAGGGGCACATTCTACACTGTCACCCTGAGCTCCTCAGTGGCATTAAACTACACTTGCCCACAGTGGTGATGGGCTTGATGATGCACATTTGACCACCTTCCTGCCCTTCCCTGTATCAATTCTCTCCCCAACCCTGGTATCTGATATTGCCTCCCAAATAAACGACTTGCACTCAAGTCCTTGTTTTAGGATCTGCTTCCTAGGAGAGAGGTGGCGGGATACCCAAACTAAGACACGGTCCCTCTGATGCCACCTGTATTAGGGGGAGTAGAAGTGTCCTAGGATAAAGCAGAGATTCTGGTACCAAAATAAGAGAAATCCTGGCTGTGCAGAATGACAGAGTCACATAAATACTTGTCACACAGGGTCATTGTGGGGATGAAGTAGCATCTACTGCAGAGCGAGCCCTAACAGTTCACTCTGCCTCTCTGTTCCCCGAAGCATGTGTGAGGATGGCAGGTGAGTCCTGGTTTCTAAAAGAAAATGCTGGAGTCTGTCAGCATGCCCCTGCCCTGCAACAAGCTGCCCCCAGTCCCCAGAGTCCCTGCATGCAGCAGCCTGACACGGCCCATCTTTGACTTTTCCTCCGGGGCCAGGCTGTGACAAAGGTCAGGAGGCCACGAAATTTCTCAGGGGAACAAATTTCCATTTCTGTAAACTTCATTTAAGCAGCTCTGTCCAGAGAAAATAAAAACAAAGGGTCACACTCCTTCCCCGATTTGTCACACTGTCCATTTTCATGGGGAGTCCACACCAGGAATGACAAGATGGTGAGTCCTGAGCACTGGCTAATCTAACATTTTACTTTACAGTTATTAGAATTATGAAAAGGCAGCATTTGTTGGATAGGCTGCCCTGGTTTCTTTTTTTATGCAACAGGATCTGGCTATGTTGCTCAGGCTGGAGTGCAGTGGTGCAGTCTCAGCTCACTGCAGCCTCCAACTCCTGAACTCAAGCCATCCCCCGACCTTGGCCTCCCCAGTAGCTGAGATGACAGGCACACACCACCATGCCCAGTTAATTTTTAAATCTTTCTTAGAGATTGGTCTTCACATGTTGCCCAGTCTGGTTTTGAACTCCTGGCCTCAAGCAATCCTCCTGCCTCGGCCTCCCAAAGTGCTGGGATTACAGGCATGAGCCACCACATCAGGACTGATATTTTATTCTTGAAAGGAAGATTTCACACTAGTAGCAGTCACCTCATAAACAAGAGAATTTTTTTCTGGCCTGGCAAATGCCTATTTCACCTCCTTATGGACAATTTCCTAGCCAGAAAGAAAGAGATTTAAAAGGTGGATTTTTTTTCTAAGCATCTTGAACAGAAGCCAGAGACCTGGAGTTCTCTCTGCTCTTGTCACAAGGAGAGGAGAGCAGGGATGGGAAGCCACACTGAGAGGCCTGAGGTACCTGTGTGGTTGCCAATCCCAGTTGGGCCAATTACTGTGTGTAACTTCAATGGTCTTCAGCTTCCCCACTTGTAAAATGAGGATACAAATAAAGTTGTCTGAGGACTGAATGAGAGCGTGAAGGCAAAGTGCCTCACATGTGGTAGGCATTCATTATTATGCAGAGTTTTCACATTTGGGGGTTATTTTGGCTTCAGACATTAGCGTCTTCCTTGTTTCTCTACAAGCCAACCAACACACTTGCTTCAGGGCCACCTCCCCTGGGAAGCCCTCACTGACTTGATTTCCTCAGCCTGCAATCATCTTGGTCACCTTTGAATCTCTGCACACTGCTTAAGGCTCAACTATAAACTCTCGATAAGTCTCTAGATTAGTCTTAATATAGGAGTTAAAAAGAAATTACTTAGGCAGATAGTGAGGGTACAGAAGTCCTCGGTAAGGTTTTCCTTTTAATGAAAAGCAGCCCCAAATCATTTTCCTTTCTAACAAAGAGCAGCCTGTAAAATCGAGCTGCAGACATAGAGGCCGGCAGTTGTGCCAATCATGTTCAAGATGGCGGCTCCATCTCCCCTTCTCTTTGTCAGCCACGTATACAGTAAGGAGCAGACAAGATGGCGCCAGCCAAGGGGAAGGTTCATTTGCACAGTAAGATTAGAGTAGGGTGGCCAGCCTTCCCCAAATGCTATGTAAATGTCACACCTGATCCAGCCAATCTGTGGGTCCTACCTAAATCAGACACCGCCTCCTCAAGCCTGACCATAAAATCTGGCAAACTCCACCACCGGCCGGTCTTTCCTTTCGGAAGCCCCTCCCTCTCACTAGAGAGCTGTTCTCCTTTCTCTTTCTTTTGCGTATTAAACCTCTGCTTCTAAACTCCTTATGTATGTCAGTGTCCTAAATTTTCTTGGCGCAAGACAGTGAACACCCCAGGTATTTACCCCAGACAACGAAGTCGCTTCAGTCTTACCTCCCCAGCTAGACCAGAAGTGTCTCCAGCAGGGCTATGATCACGCTGGAGGTTCTAGGCAAAAATCTCTGTGCCTCTTTCAGCTTCTGGTGGCTCTGAGTCCTGTGGCTTGTGACTGCATCACTCTAATCTCTGTCTCCATCTTCACATGGCCTTCCCTCCTGTCTCTTATGAGGACGTTTATTTTTCAGGGCCCACCTCAGTAATCCAGGGTGATCTCATTTCAAGATCCTTAATTACACCTAGAAAGGCCCTTTTTTCTAATAAGGTTGTTTTGACAAATCCTAGGGGTTAGGACGTGGACATCCCCTTTTTTTCGGAGGGAAACACCATTCAGCCCCTATGGCTTCTCATAGTATCTTAAACCTTTCCATCACTCCTGTAACCCCAGCTGGCAATTTTATATTTATTTGTGAAACTATTTAGCAATGCCTATATCCTCAGGAAGCTGCAGATAACAAGAGGGCAAATTCCACATCTGTACTGCTCACCACTCTACCCCCAGCACACGGTAGGTACCTAGAATGTGTCTGTGGAACAGACAGACAGCTGGGCCCGGAGCTTCTGGAGAATGCTTCTTGTGAAGGACACCACGCAGGCAGCTACGAGCAAGGCCTTCAGTAAGCGACGTGCTCAAGACTTTACAGCCTCATAAATCCCATGGCTGGTGGCATGATTAGAACTGAGTAAAAATGCGAGCAATTTAATTTCCCAGTGCACAGCCTACAGAGCCTTGTAAACTTATCCCCTAAACCAATAGCCATAAACGTTTGATAAAACACCATGTGGCTTCCTGTTTCCCAGAAATATTTCCTGGGCCCAAGGAAGAAGCGACATCCAGCCCCGACTTGAGGTTACTTGAGCACTGTAATTAATGTTTGATAGAGGGCTTCCTAATGGCCTGAGCTCTTGGTGGCCATATCAATAATGATGACATTCACCCAGCCAACCTGCTGATGAGTCCAGTCCAGAGAGAAAAGGAAAGAGGAAAATCTTAGAAGCAGGCTTCAAACACATTACAGGGTAAAGTTACGTGGCAGTGGATTTGTGCAATGCTCTGAGTTTTTCATCCCATATCCGTATCTTTGATCTCACTTGATCCCTGCATTGGGTCTGAGGGAAGAACAAAGAAGGAACTGCTAACTCTATTAAAGGGAAGAGGAAAAGTATAATAGCATCTGCCACAAAAGTAGCCAAGAAAGGGACCTTTCCCAACTCATGCAGCTCATAAAAGCCTCGGCACCTGAACCAGGATCTTGGGACCTCTGACTCCTCTCGCACCATTAGTGGTAGTAGTGGGAAAGATAATACCATGGCAACTCTGCCTACACAGCAGCAGGAAGGAGGGAGGCCAAGTTCCAAGAGGGCCTTCCTGACCATGAACATTCTATGACACTCAATCATCTTACCTGGTAAGCTCATAGATTGCAAAATCCTCCTCTTCTGCAAGGTTTAGGAGAAGAGAACTTGTTTTAGGATTAACTGTAATCCTGGCCAGATGGAAGAGTCACCTGGAACTCTTTTGTCCATGGTAGAGACCAGCGCTTCTCAAATTTCAACATGCACACAATCAGCTGGGGACCTTTTTCACGTGAAGGTTCTATTTCAGTAGGTCTGGGGCAGGGCGTGAAATTCTGCCTTTCTCACCAGCTCCCAGGTGATCCTCATGCTCCTGGTCTCTAGACCATAAATGAGTGATGAGTGGTGGACAATCTGTACTAGGATGCTACAGACTTGGTAGCATCATGGTTGGGTAAAAGCCCTTCTTCTGTAGCATGGGTTTGAGCCACTCAGAGAAGAACTGTTGATACGGAAGTTGATACACTGTTGATACAGTGCCCTCCTCCCCTAGATGTTTCATACTCAGGGACTTTGGGCAAATGGCCCCCATCTTCTCAAGCTTCAATTTTCTCATCTGTAAAATGCAGAGTTGGGCAGAAGATGCATAAGATCTGAGCTTTTGTCTGGCCCTAACATCCCAGGACTGTAGAAATGAAAACCATAGACAGCCCCTGAGCTACTTCATAAGATCCATCCATAAGATCCCAGCCTGGCCCTGAAGGCAGACATCCATTCTTCACATCTGCTCAGCGCCCACTCCCCATTCCTCTGGCTTTGGGGCCCCATTTCCTGTGCAGCGCCTCTGCCTCTCTTACTTGGTGATGTTTGGATGGGGCTAATCCTCCTCTCAACTCCAAGGTGAGCGCATGTCCCAAGAATAGTCAATCAGAGTGGTTCAGGGGTGAGCATGTGACTCAAGCTAAGTCAATGAAATTCAGCCATGAGACTTTTGCTAGAACATCTGCAGAGAAAGTGCTCCCTTTCTGCCAGCGTTGCTGAGATGGTAGGATAAACATCTGATCCAACTGGTGGTCATCTTCACCATCATGTGGGGAGAGGCTGCCTGAGAGCACAGGTCAACCTAGAAGAAAGCAGAGATCAGAGACAAAGAGACTGAGTCACAATGCCATCTGTTGGACACCTGGATTCAGCCATGCCTGAAGCCAGCACCCTAGATTTTTTCAGCCCCTTGAGCCAGAAAATTATCTTACTTCAGCCAATTTGAGCTGAGTTTCCAGGGCTTTCAGTCAAAATAATTCTGATTCACACACTCTGGATTCTGTCCCTAAAATGAAGACAGGAAATTAGAGGCAAATCTCCTTTTACGCTCAGACACACAAGGACATTATTGGCTTCAATAAATTCCAGAATGTCAGGGCTGGCAGAGGCACCTCATTGTACAGAGGAAGAAACAGTGGCCAAGAGAGTGACCTTCCCATGAATGCTCAACACAGGGGCCAAACCAGGACTTATAACCCACGTCAGATTTCTTTTCCTTACATGCAGGCAACAAACATATCCAGGTAGATGACCTGACTTAAGGGAAAATAGTACTCCCCAAACACATACCAGACCAAAATGACCTCCCCACTTCTCATCACACTACCTGAAATGCCACCATTAGAGACCTATCCCACACTTTCTGCTGCCTCCAAGATGCATCAAACAAACGTAGAAACCCAGGGAGGGAATTTACTGTTTAAGCTTATTTATAGAATTATACAGTAAGAGTTGCTGTGAGTTATCACTGGGTAACTTTACAGATGGGGAAACTGAGGCTAGGAAAGGAAATGTGACTGGTCTTTCCACTTTCACGGAGAGATCTGTCTACAGTGGTCTGAAAGCAAAGCTGCCATGCTGCTATGGTCTCAATGGTTACGTTCCCCCAAAATTCATATGTTGAAACTCTCACCCATAAGGTGATGACATTAGGAGGTAGGGTGTTTGGGAGGTGAGTAGGTCACGGAAGAGGAGCCCTCATGAATAGGATTATGCACCCTTATAAAAGAGCACGGAGGCCATGCAGTGGCTCACGCCTATAATCCCAGCATTTTGGGAGGCTGAGGTGGGCAGATCACTCGAGGTCAGGAGTTCAAGATCAGGCTGGCCAGCACAGCGAAATCCCGTCTCTACTAAAAATACAAAGATTAGCTGGTCTTGGTGGTGGGTGCCTGTAATCCCAGCTACTCAGAAGGTTGAGGCAGGAAAATTGCTTGAACCCAGGAGGCAGAGGTTGCAGTGAGCCAAGATTGCGCCACTGCACTCCAGCCTGCGCGACAAAGGGAGACTCCATCTCAAATAAATAAATAAATAAATAAATAAATAAATAAATAAGCGAGCACTGAGAGATCCCTCGCCCCTTCCTCCATGTGAGGACACAACTAGAAGGCACCATCATCTATGAACCCTCACCAGAAAACAAGTCTGCCCATGCCGTGATCGTGGACTTTTCAGCCCACAGAACTGTGAGAAATAACTTTCTGTTGTTTACAAGCCACCTAGTTTATGGTATTTTTTTCTAGCATCCTGGCTAAGATGTGTCTTTGGGAATGACATCCAAGGAGAAGAGGAAGGTGGGAAGAGCCCAGGGTCAAAGGATGCTGACTTTTTGTTTTGTTTTTTTTTTAAGTTTCACTCTTGTTGCCCAGGCTGGAGTGCAATGGTGCGATCTTGGCTCACTGCAACCTGTCTCCCAGGTTCAAGTGATTCTCCTGCCTCAGCTTCCTGAGTAG
Source organism: Macaca fascicularis (assembly GCF_037993035.2). NCBI lineage: Eukaryota > Metazoa > Chordata > Mammalia > Primates > Cercopithecidae > Macaca > Macaca fascicularis. The sequence goes on from NC_088385.1 coordinate 115,320,218, forward strand.
CTGGGATTAGAGGCATGTGCCACCTCGCCTGGCTAATTTTATATTTTTTAGTAGAGATAGTGTTTCTCCATGTTGGTCAGTCTGGTCTTGAACTCCCGACCTCAAGTGATCCGCCTGCCTCAGCCTCCCAAAGTGCTGGGATTACAGGCGTGAGCCACTGCGCCTGGCTAGGATGCTGACTTCTCTAATTTACCTGGCCGATGGGCCAGCTGGGAGCACATGGATCTCAAATCTGACCAGGACACAGGCTCTAGAACAAACTCAGCTTCCTTTAAGAGTCTAGAGAACTGGCAAGCTCTGTTTACTCTTTCTCTGTGGTGAGAAGGGAGGAGAACCTCATATTTGCCCTGAAGATAACAGTTGTTGACATCTCTTTATATTATTAGAGAAAATGCCCAGCCAAGAAATAAACCATCAGTTTTATTTACAGTATATTTCCCAGAACTCAGAGAAACATTGTGCTTTTTTACGTAGGCCTAAAACCAAAGTGTAATTTATAACAATACATCAAACTTTACAGTACATAAAACTCTCCCTACCTTATAAAAACATACAAAGAATTGCTTACTCTTTACATAAATTACTTAAGAACATGGTGGGTTTGCACATGTTGAAAGAATTCCCATTAGGGGGAAGATCTGTTGCTACCAGTGGCAATCTTTGCAGTGGTTTAGGGAACAGTTAGAATGGGAAACACAGAAATTGTAACAAAGTACTCTATGGGAAAGAAACTCATCCCAGAACCCTTGGAGTAGAGCATGTTCTTCTAACCATGAAATTAGTCACTTCCTTATTGAACTTCAGCCTTTCAAGCTCTACAATAAAACCAAGGACAATATTTTAAACTAGGGCTCCTAACCGCCAGGCCGTGGACTGGGACCAGTATCAGTCTGTGGCCTGTTAGGAACCAGGCTGCACAGCAGGAGGTAAGTGGTGGGTGAGCCAGCATTACTGCCTGGGTTCCACCACCTGTCAGACCAGCGGCGGCATTACATTCTCACAGGAGCGTGAACCCTATTGTGAACTGTGCATGCAAGGGATCTAGGTTGTGTATGCCTTCATCCTGAAACCATGCCCACCCACAACCCCACGCACCATCCGTGGAAAAATTGTCTCCCACAAAACCAGTCCCTGGTGCCAAAAAGGTTGGGGACCACTGTTGTACACAGCCTAAGGGCAAGAATCATATCTAGTTTCACTCACTGTTGTAGACACATAGTAAGTGTTCAATAAATACGGGTTGAAGAGAGAGGTGGGGAGGAGGGAGGAGGAAAGAGGGGGTGGCATACAGAATGCAAATGTATCAGTTATCTACCACCACAATAATACTGTGTAACAAACTACCTCCAAAGGCTTAACTTCAAACTATTCCTTTTATTACTGCTCACAAGTGGGCAGGCTGCCTGGCAGTTCTTCCAGCCCCAGCTGAGCTCACCCACATGTCTGGAGGTCAGCTGGTTGTTGGCTGATGGCTTCAGTTGGGTCAACCAGACTCTCTCCCATCTGTCTCTCTTCCACGCATGTCTTTCCTATTCCCCCAGCAAGCTAGTCTGGACACGTTTTCCAGCTAGCCTGGGCATGTTCTCATGGTGGCTGCAGAGATCCAAGCAAGCAAGTGGAAATACACAAGCACTTTCTCCAACCTCTGCTTGCATTATGTTTGCTAAATGCCATTGGCCAAAGCAAGTCACATGCTCAAGCCCAGAGCCAGAATAGGGGGCTAGGGGATTAAGAGTTATAAGACAAAGGGCATAGCTACAGGGAGAAATTAACTGGAGTTGTTAACACAACCAGCCTACCACAATAATGATACCCAATTCCCAACACCCCCCGCCCTCACCCCAAGCCCGACTCTACATTCGGTTATCTAAAGCCCATGCAAAAAGGATAGAAAACAAGATTCTACTGACTCCTTTCTCCATGTGGGAAAAGTGAGAGCTCAAAGTCAGGCTCTTCAATTAGAGTCATATTTATTTAAACCAGCAGTTGCAAATCTTAATACCTGCAGGGAATAGGCAGGTAATAAATTACTGAATCAGACCAGGCAAGGAACAGAGGGCACCAAGAAACACTTCCCCTCTCTCCCCAGGGGTGGTAGCTACACAGCTCAGACCAATAGACACCTCACAAGAACGCAGGCCCAAGCTGCCACCTCATCTAATTACTTCAAGAGAAGCTGAAAATAGGCATTTTTCAGTGAAATCATATTTAAAAGGTAGCCACTAATTAAAAAATAAATAAGCATAAGCCAAGTGTGGTAGTTCATGCCTGTAATCCCAGCACTTTGGGAGGCCAAGGCAGGTACATTGCTTAAGGCCGGGAATTTAAGACCAGCCTGGGCAACATGACAAAACTCTGTCTCTAAAAAAAATACAAAAATTAGCCAGGCGTGGTGGTACACACCTGTAGTCCCAGCTACTCGTGAGGCTGAGGTGGGAGGATGGCATCAGTCGAGAAAACAAAGGTTGCAGTGAGTCATGATCCCACCACTGCACTGCAGCCTGGGCAACAGAGTCAGTCCAGGTCCAAAAAAATATATCCATGAGGCAGAGCCAGTATTTAGGGCTGAGTGTACTAGCTCTGATTTTAAATACTGCATTTGGGATCTTGGACCCTGTCTTGAGCGTATTGATTTTGCTTCACCATGGATGACAGAAAATGAAGGCAGGAACTGTGTCTGTCTTGTTTAGCACTCTGTTCCCAGCCTAGCACAGTGCCTGGCATATATTGGTTGGAAGAAAGGAAAAAAGAAGGGAGGAAGAGAGGGTACAGGTGTAGAAGGGGAGGGGAGAAATTAACATTTATGGAGTATCTATTTGCATTAGGAAGCATTTTGCACACATGCTTTTGATTGAATTGCGTTATCAGCAAAATTCATCTGTTGAAGCCCTAACACCCAATGTGACTGCATTTGGAGATGGGGCCTTTAAGGAAGTAATTAAGGTTAAAAGAGATCATAAGAGTGAAGCCCTAATCTAATAGGACCAGTGTCCTTATAAGAAGAAAGAGAGATACCTGATGATATGGTTTGGCTGTGTCCCCACCCAAATCTCATCTTGAATTGTAGCTCCCATAATTCTTATGTCTTGTGGTAGGGACCCGATGGGAGATAACTGAATCATGGGGGTGCTTTCCCCCCTACTGTTATCGTGATAGAGAATAAGTCTCATGAGATCTGATGATTTCATAAGGGGTTTCCCCTTTCACTTGATTCTCATTCTCTCTTGCCTGCTGCCATGTAAGACATGCTTTCACCTTCTGCCATGATTGTGAGGCCTCCCCAGCCACGTGGAACTGTGAATCTATTAAACCTCTTTCCTTTATAAATTACCCAGTCTTGGGTATGTCTTTATCAGCAGCTTGAGAACGGACTAATACACCAGAGATCGCTTCCCCTCCCCATGTGCACACAAAGGAAAGGTCGTGTGAGACATGGCGAGAAGACAGCCATCTGCAAAACCAAGGAGGCAAGCCTCATGGGAAACCTATCCTCTCAGCACCTTGATACTGGACGTCCCAGGCTCCAGACTGTGAGAAGACAAATTTCTGTTGTTTAAGCCACCTCCAGACTGTGAGAAGATAAATTTCTGTTGTTTATCCCTGACACATAGTAAGTGTTCAATAAATATGGATTGGAGAGAGAGGTGGGGAGGAGGGAGGAGGAAAGAGGGGGTGGCATACAGAATGCAAATGTATCAGTTATCTACCACCACGATAATACTGTGTAACAAGGTTACCTTTTCTGGATGTCCTACCATCAACCCCAGTGTGCATTTACCTTCAACAACCAGCTCCCAGAGTCTTCTTTGAAACACTGTCCTTGGCCACTGGTGGCTCTCCACTGGCACCTACAGAAGGCCAGAAGTGCCTGAGCATTTCTCCCAGGCAGCGCTTATCCAATGAGTGATGGGTGCACATGTAAGAAATCCAGCTCCCTTTGCTAAGCATGGGCTAACTCTGAGATGTAACTCACACCCCAAGGTGTCTCCTGTGGAATCAGGCTGAGGCTGCCTTTCATAGGATTTTGAGATTGCATGCTACTTGGTTTCCTCCTCTTTCCTGCCCTACTTCCACCACTCCCTGACCTATCTTCCATGGAACACATAAATCCTTGCCTCAGGGTCTTCTTCTGAGAAACCAACCCAAAACCAAGTTCCTTTGAAGACTTATGCCCCAAAACAAGGCTGGTTTTCTGCCCAGGGTCCTGGTACAATGGGAGGAAGGCAGAGCTCAGAGCCTAACAGAAGATCACAAACTCTGGGGAGGACCCAAAGGAAGCAGATGTGTAACTCCTGTAACATCTGGGAGATTAGCGGGAATGGAGAACCTTGTGGCAATGGAGGAGGATAAGAGGATGAAGCCCTTTGGCCTTCTTTGGCATTATTATTGTTACACAATTTATATATGTTCAGTGTACAACAATCTCTCAAGGCAGATATTTTTAAAAAGATAACCCAAAGATAAAGTAAGCAGTCAACATATTGAAGAAAAGACTCCCTATTCAATAAATGCTGCTGGGATAACTGGCTATTACAGCAGAAGAATAAAACTGGACCCCTTCCTTTCACCATATACAAAAATTAACTAGAGATGGATCAAAGATTTAATGTAATACCTCAAACTATAAAAAAGAACTTTTAAGCTGGAGGCATCACATTACCTGACTTCAAACTATACTTTAAGGCTACAGTAACCAAAACAGCATGGTACTGATATAAAAATAGGCATACAAACCAATGGAACAGAATAGAGAACCCAGAAATAAAACTGCATACCCACAACCATCTGATCTTTGACAAAGTCAACAAAAATAAGCAATAAGGAAAGGACTCCCTATTCAATAAATGCTGCTGGGATAATTGGCTATTCATATGCAGAAGAACAAAACTGAACCCCTTCCTTTCACCACATACAAAACTTAACTAAAGATGGATCAAAGATTTTTTTTTCTTTTGAGACAGAGTCTCACTGTCACCCAGGCTGGGGTGCAGTGACATGATCTCCATTCACTGAAAGCTCCACCTCCCAGGTTCAAGTGATTCTTGTGCCTCAGCCTCCTGAGTAGCTGCAATTACAGATGTGCACCACCATGCCCAGCTAATTTTTGTATTTTTAGTATAATAAAAAAATTCTCAACAAACATAAAAAAATGCTCAACATCCCTAATCATCAGTGAAATGCAAATCAAAACCATCTCACACCAGTTAGAGTTGTTATTACTAAAAAGCCAAAGAGTAACAGATGTTGGTGGGGCTGTGGGGAAAAGGGAATGCTTACACACTGTTGGTAGGAATGTAAGTTAGTTCAACCACTGTGTAGTTTGGAGATTTCTCAAAGAAGTTAAACAGAACCACCATTTGACCCATTCTTATTACCGGGTATAAAACCAAAGAAAAATAAATCATTCTGCCAAAGAGACACATGCACTTGTATGTTCATCACACCACTATTCATAATAGCAAAGACATGGAATCAACCTAGATGCTCATCTACGGCAGACTGGATAAAGAAAATGTGGGCCGGGCGCGGTGGCTCACGCCTGTAATCCCAGCACTTTGGGAGGCCGAGGCGGGCAGATCACAAGGTCAGGAGATCGAGACCATCCTGGCTAACACGGTGAAACTCTATCTCTACTAAAAATACAAAAAATTAGCCGGGTGTGGTGGCAGGCGCCTGTAGTTCTAGCTACTCGGGAGGCTGAGGCAGGAGAATGGCATGAACCCGGGTGGCGGAGCTTGCAGTGAGCCAAGATCATGCCACTGCACTTCAGCCTGGGAGACAGCAAGACTCCGTCTCAAAAAAAAAAAAAATGTGGCCAGGCACATCAGGCGCATTGGCTCAGCCTGGACCTGGCAACTCATGCCTGTAATCCCAGCACTTTGGGAGGCCAGAATGGGTGCATCACTTGAGCTGAGGAGCTCAAGACCAGTCTGGGTGACACGGTGAAACCCTGCTTCTACAAAAACTACAAAAATTAGCCAGGCATGGTGGCGCATGCCTGTAGTCCCAGCTACTCAGGTAGGTGAGGTGGGAGAATCACCTGAGCCTGGGAGGTCGAGGCTGCAGTGAAACAAGATCATGCCGCTGCACTCCAGCCTGGGCGACAGAACAAGACCCTGTCTCACGAGCAAGAAGAAAGAAAAGGAAAGAGAAGGAAGGAAGAGAAGGAAGGAAAGAGAAGGGAAGGAGGGAAGGAGGGAAGGAGGGAGGAGGGAGGGAGGTAGAGAGAAGAAAAGAAAATGTGACACATATATACCATGGAATACTACACAACCATAAAAAAGAACAAAATCATGTCCTTTGCAGCAACATGGATGCAGCTGGAGGCCATTATCCTAAGCAAACTAATGCAGGAACAGACAAGTATTGTATGTTCTTACTTGCAAAGGGGAGCTAAACATTGGGTACACATCAACATAAAGATGGCGATAATAGACACTGGGGACTACCAGATGGAGGGAGGGAGGGAGGGAGGGAGAGGGGCAAAGATTGAAAAACTGTTGGGTACTATGCTTACTACCTAGGTGACGACATCAATCATACCCCAAACCTCAGCATCACACAATATACCAATGTAACAAACCTGCACATGTACCACCTGAATCTAAAATAAAAGTTGAAATTAATTTTTAAAAAGAGCTTTTACAATTCATAACAAAAATTGCAGAAATCTAACAGAAGAAAAAAAGTCGAGGGAAAGACATTAATAAGCAATTTCAGAAGCATAAAAATGGCCTCTAAACTAGTCATCAAAAATCTACAAATTAAAACTGTGAAGTGCTTTTTCCCTCATTCATGTGTCAAAATTTAAAGGTTAATAATATTCAACATTGGGGAACTCGTGGAACGCAAATTCCTGCAGCAGCTTTGTAGGGCAATTTGGCAATCGCTATCAAACTAGTAAACGGGCAAACCCTTCAATTCAGCAATGACACTTCAGGGAATTTATTCTCCAGAATAATTTTCACAACCTAAAAAGTTTTAGGTACGCCGGGTGTGATGGCTCATGCCTGTAAAGTACTTTGGGAGTCCAAGGCAGGTGGATCACCCGAGGTCAGGAGTTTGAGACCAGCCTGGCCAACATGGCGAAACCCCTTCTCAACTAAAAATACAAAAATTAGCCAGACATGGTGGCGGGTGCCTGTAATCCCAGCTACTCGGGAGGCTGAGGCACGAGAATCGCTTGACCCTGAGAGGCAGAGGTTTCAGTGAGCAGAGGTCATGTCACTGTACTCCAGCCTGGGCAACAGAGCAAGACTCCATCTTAAAAAAAAAAAAAAAAGTTTTAGGTACAAAGATGTGCATTGCATCACCATTCATAATCATGAAAATTGGAAACTGTTTCACTGAAAGCAGTGTCTTTCCTGTGGGTCATTGATTTAGGAACATGCTCTCAGGGAGCAGGAATGAGGGCATGAAGCGGGAAGAGGGAAGAGCCAACACAAGCATGAAATATCCAGTTGGCCACTACCACCTGTAATTGGGTGCCCCATCTATGGAATCTTTCAAAGAGTTTGTGAAATGCATGTCAGAACCATCCATCTGAGGGGAGCAGGGGAAATACAACTATCCATCACCTCCTGTCTCCTATTGGTCAGGACCACCCAAGGGGCAATGGCTCCCTCTAGCTTCAAGGTAGCAAGTGTAGAGGTTGCAATCAGATTCCCAATAGAATTCCACATTGTAGCATCTGAGAAGCACTATTGAGGGGGCAACTGAACTGAAGCCTGCTCAGAACTGTTCAGCACAGCTGTAGCTAGGGTAAGAATTATGACTTCATATCATGCACCAGAGTAACTTGGCCTTCCATGATGACTAACTTTGATGCAGGAACTGGCCATAGTCCATAGTTGTCCTTATCTCTCTGATGGCTTGTCAGTGAAGAAGCTACCTCCTATGAACAAAGGCCCTTGTCATGGAAGGATCTACTCAGCTGAAAAACACAATGCCTGCTGGTGGCTTCTCCTCTCCATAGAGGGGCAGAATCTTTCTCTCCTGCATTGAGGTCCAATGTGCTCCACTGTCTTAGGTGATTAGGATTATAACTATGCCGCTGTATCACTCCTTTTCTTTTCTCCAAATGGGCTTCTTTTATACCATCACCTCTTTCACTCAAGTTTCTCTCATTTCCTTGAACTACTGCAGAATGAGATGTAATCTTAGGTTTTTCCCCTTTCACTCACCCTAAAACAAGCATAAAAGTCTTCTCAATGCCTTTGTGCTTGCTAATACCCCTAGGAGGAACTGTAGTGGACACTGTGATCATGGTCTTCCCAGTAGGCTCTTTCCTTGGGAGTTGCCCTCTTTATTCTATGTGCTTCTAGTGGAGCTGTCAATCATAGCTTCTATAGCAACAGGTATGGTCTATTAGAGAACCCTACCCTCCAGGCCAGATTGGTTCAGAGGTAGGCATGTGACTCAAGCAGGACCAATCAGAGTTCTTCCCTAGTAATCCTCTGCTGGAGCCATGGAGAAGACTATATTTTGCCTCTGGGGTCATAATGTTGGAATTGGGGTCTGCCAGCCACATGTTTCTGCCACTCAAGAGACATCTTAAATAATAAAATCAACACATAAACAGAGCCAAGACATGGAGAAAGAGTCCCCAGTACATTGTTTGATCCGTGACTTCTGTTGTGCCTATCAATATCTTCATGCCTATCCTCTTAGATACACAAACCAATAAAAACACTTTAGGAGCTTTAGCTAGTTTGGCTGAATTTTGGTCATTTGCAACAAAAAAGTTAAACAAAAATAGATTGGGGAATTGGGGTAATGGAAAGAAGGTGAACAAGATTTCAGGACCTCTTCAAAGACCTAGACAATGTCTTTCTCTGATCTTCACAGACATATACATGGAGCTGGATCTGAAATCCTGCCTTATTCAGCTCAGCCCTTTGGTCAAGTCTTGAAAGGAAGTCCCCTTTCCATTTTCATCTGTGAAAGTAAAATTCATCATCTTACTTTTTCCTACTTTCTTGTAATGGAGAAGAAAAAAATATGAATACAATATCATGGTGGATTCCCTAAGGACTCAAGTGAAATGACTGATATCTTACATGAAGCTCTTTGTCTTCTAGCTTCATACCCTAATACCATCTTAGGGATTTCCCTAGAAATGTATCCATTAATTTTATGAGTACTGTACTGGCTTCAAGAATGGCGTTGATCAGATTTCATCAAAAATAGCAATTATTATAGCAGCTAATATTTATTGAACATTTACTATGTATCAGGAACTATGCTAAGCATTATCACACTTGTCATAGCAACATTCGTAGCAAGTACCATTATTATTCCAGCAGTAGCATTTTATGGGATTGCCTGCCCAGTGCTCCCTTCTTCTCCCCCAGTCTTATGTCTACAACAGGAGCAGCCATGTTACAATGTAATCCCACCCCGTGGCCACAGCTGGTTGGTTCAAAGATGATCACCTGATCCAAAACAGGCCAGTGATACCTTTCCCTGAGAATTTTGAATGTGGCACGATGTCAAGTCAGACTCTCTCTGAATGGCTGATGTTACTTTCATATAAAAACTTGAAGCCACAGCAGCTGTGTTTTCTATCCTGTACACTGAAGAGCAGAGAAAGTTTAGACTGCAGAGGAAAAAAAGGAATGACATCAATGCCAAGAAATAAGCAGTGATAGGCAGTGGAGACATGCTCTACAGATCTCTAATCTCGTCTCCAGTTGGTAGGATCTAGTTGCTTCCTTGCCATTCCCCTAGCTTGACTTTGCAACTCTTCTTTGCAGTCATGAGCTTTCTAATAAATTACCTCTATTAATGTTGTTGTTTATTCTAATTAACTTGGGTTTCTGTCACTTAGAATGAAAACATTAACAAACACAATCCCATGCTCCAAAAGAGGAAACTAAGCTCAAAGAAGTTATATACATTTCCCAAGAATACATGGCTGGAATTGGATTTAAATCTGGATTTACACGACTCTGGAGCACCTACTCTTCACAATTTACTATAAGGAAAGTGGAGAAGTGACTTGGATTACAAGTGTTCATTCAGAGCGGATGCTCTAAATCCCAGAATCTGCTCTAAGCATTATAAACATAAGAATTCTGATCATCTTGAAGAGCTGCTCATGACCCTAGAGGATGTTAAGAGTGAGAACTATATCAACAAGAATTTAGTCCCCATGGTGAGACTCTCATCAAAGAAGAGGCTCTGGGGCCCTCAAGTATTTCACTGGCTGAGTTAAGGAGCAGGGAAAGCTTCTGAGAGAACCCTGGTGTGCTGACACTCCAGCCCTACATGCTGATTTGACTTGAAAACCATCCTGTCTAACAGTTGCTCATGGAAAAATAACCTCAGAGTCATCTCTGATTCCTCCCTCTCCTTTGCCACCACACCCATGCCCTGTTGGTTTTAGCTCCAAGGTAGACCTCACTCTCTCTGCATTTCTCCATCTCCACCACTATGATTTGAAGCACCATCTTCTCTCACCTCTACTCTTGCAGGAGCTTTCATTGGCCCCTATGCTGAGCATTCTCCTTTTTGTGCTCAGATCCAATCCCTACCCTTCCCAGTCTTGCTCTACATCTCAAGGAACCATATTTCTCAGGCTCTTCTGACTTCCAGATAAATGCAACCATTGGGAGGCGCCAGTGGGAGACTAGAGGGAGGGATGAAGAGAGAAACCAGGGCATCTCTCACCCTCCACCTGTTTCCGGTGGAATCCCTGGTGGAATCCACGTCTCCTCAGTGGTTTCACCTCCATGATCCCAGCTCCAGCAGGGCAGCCCCAACCATGGTTCTCCTTCCTGACAAATGGTTCCAGCTCCTGGGTTCTGATAACATCACCTCCCTACTTTGTCCATTTGGCCATAAGCAAAAAGAAGTCTCCTAATAGTAATCATTTCTGGGTCACCTCTTTGTCCCCTATTTGACTTATCAGCTGTTTTAACACTTGTGTAACCAGTTCCCGTGTTAAGTCCCCTCTGTTTGAAACACCTAGACCAGACCCTGACTGATGCACTTCCCTCTGATTCATCTTCTACCCAACAGCCAGAGTAATCTTTTTTATATATAAACTGAACCATATTACTCCTGCTTAAAACCATTCAGTGGCTTCCTATCCCTTCAAATAAAATCCAAATTCCTCACCACCAGGTCCCTCAAGACCTGTCCCCCGCTTGACTCTCCACCCCATCTCACACACCTCTCTCCCCATCACCCTGCCTGCTCACCAGCCCCTCTGGCCTCCAACCAGTCCTCCCACATGCCAAGCCTTTTTCTCCTCCAAGCCTTTGCACATGCTATTCCATCTGCCTGGCAAGCTCTCTTCCATACTCTCAACCTGGCTCACTCACTTCTTTTTCTCCTGTAAGTGCAGCATAAATGTTCCCTCTTCATAGAATCCCTCCACCATGACCACCGCCACTTATTATACTTCTTATTGCCTGCTGGCCTCACTAGGTGACAAGTCTATAGGGCAGACCCGTATCGTGTTCATAGTTCTATATCCAGTATATCAGTCAGAGTTCTCCAGAGAAACAGAGCCTACAGATTTATGTAGCTATATAAGAGGAGATTTATCGTGGGATTTGGTTCATATGATGATGGAGACTGAGAAGTCCCAGGATCTGCCATGCTGCAAGCTTGAGAACCAGGAAAACCAGTGGTGTAATTCAGTCCAAGTTCAAAGGCCTAAGAACCAAGAGAGCTGATGGTGAAACTTCCAGTCCAAGGCCAAAGGCCTGAGAACTAAAGAAGAGTAGGGAAGAGGTAAGAGGTGGAACTGGTGTAAACTCCAGAGTCCAAAGGCCCAAGAACCTGGAGTGCCAATATCTGAACACAGGAGAAGATGAATGTCCTAACTCAAGAAGGGAAAAAGAGAATTTGCCTTTCCTCCACCTTTTTGCTCTATTTGGGGCCCTACAGATTGGATGATGCCCACCTCCGCTGGGGAGGGCCATCTGCTTTACTCAGTGTATCAACTCAAACGCTAATCTCTTCCAAAAACACTCTCACAAATACACCCAGAAATAATGTCTTACTAGCTATCTGGGCATCCCTTAACCCAATCAAGTTGACACATGAAATTAACATCACAGCCAGCCCTGGACCTGGTACATATTAGACACCAAAGATTTGCTGAAATGAAAAACTCATCCAGTGAGATCATCTGGTTCAGTGGTCATCAACAGGGGCTTATACTGCCCCCTGGAGGCTGTCTTGGGCTGGGTGCTCTAGAAGTGGACTATGATAATAATTCGTGTAAAAGTCACTTATTAGGGTGTATTCCAATGACAAGCCAGTAGGCAAAGCCCCACAGAGGGCAACCTTTGCTTAGAGCTGACCAGGTCAAAGGTGGGGGAGCTGGAGCACTCATCCCCCACCCCACCACTCCACACACATCAGTCATTGGTTAAGAGCTTCCCATGGGGTGGAGAACGAACACAGATTCCCAGCAAAGCAAGTTCTGGCAATCTGAAGACAGTCCACCATGAAGAGACATGTGCTGGCATTTGAGGAGGGAGCGCACACTGGTGGATGATGCGTACAAACAGTGAAGGGATGCAGGGATGTGAGTAGGGCACTAGCTGGGTTTGCTACAGATGCATTTGGAAACATGTGGTGGTGCTTTTTGGTTTTGAGTAATTTGAGGTGTGGCTGACATACAACGCCCAAGAACCAGGCATGCTCAACCTCATACACTACCTTGCTCAGTCCCACCCAATAAAAAGCTGTCCCCACCCCAAATGTCAAAAGTGCCCCAACAGATGAACACTCATCTGCTTCCGATCTCTCACTTGACAGATGAGGATTTGAGGCCCAGAGAGGGAAAGCGACTTGCTCAGGGCAACACAGCAAGCAAGTCACAAAGCTGGGGCTAGAATGCTGGTCTCTTCATAGCAGCCCTAGAGTCTTAATTCCTCTTGAAACCTAAAAGAGAACATTCTAAACCCCAAAGCGCAAAGTCCCTTCTGGAATTCTAGAAGGGGGAGCCAATTCCCTCTCTTCCCTGGGTGAAGTGGGGAGAAATCAAAGTTGAAGACATCAGAGGCTACAGCCGAAAGCAGATGTGCAAACAAAGCTAAGGGAGACAGAGTTTTCACCAGACAAATTCACACCCTGCTCAGTTTAGACATTAAAATGAACTAACTTAATTTCATGCCATATGCAAATCCTTACCAGCTGTCAGCTCTGTAATCACAGGAGACTTAATGTAATAACTAAACAAGAACAAAAACGCAGCAAATACAGGCTCTGGGCAAGTCCACTGACAGGGGTTTTATGTTTCCGAGAACTCGGCAAGTGCAGAGCGTTCATGGCAGACATCTGGAAGGAGCTATGTGCCCAAACGCCTGCCATCTCCTTCACAAAAATGCCTGCAGCGATGATAAATAATGGCTAAGGACTGATCCGGCCACTGCGTACCCTGATCTTCCATGTACTGTGAACATCTCCCTCTAGGCTCTACAGCTTTCCTGCAATTGTCAGGAGCCAGCTAGGTCCAGCCATCTGGACCGAGAGCTCAGAATAGCCAATAAATGTCTCAGGCTTCCTGAGTTCAGGTGCCCCACCCGGAACCTAAGGGGTGGGAAGATGGCTGCTGCCTTGTAGTGGGGGGCTCCTCTGGCCAGAGGACCCCACATTCTTCTAACTGTCCAAGTTAATAGTCTTAATTGCAAACATCAAATGCTACTTACGGTGGGCCAGGAACCAAGCACACCTCTTTCTGTGCATTATGTCCATGTTACCCAAAGTGTGGAGGATGATTTAAGGTCACTCATTCATTCAACGAACAGTTATTAAGCACTTACTATGTGTCAGGCACTATGCTGGGAATATAGCAGCAAACAAGAATCTCTGTCCTCAGGAAGCTTCATTTCTCGTGGAACATTTTTAAGTATAGTTACGATGTATGTTAGATAAAAACACTTTGCAGCCAGTCATGGTGGCTCACACCTGTAATCCTAGCACTTTGGGAGGCTGAGCTGGGTGGATCACTTGAGGCCAGGAGTTTGAGACTAGCCTGGCCAACATGGTGAAACCCTGCCTCTACTAAAAATACACAAAATTAGCCAGGTGTGGTGGCACGCACCTGTAGTCCCAGCTGCTCAGGAAGCTGAGGCAAGAGAATTGCTTAAAACCAGGAGGTGGAAGCTGCAGTGAGCCAAGATCATGCCACTGCACTCCAGCCTGGGTGACGGAGACCCTGATTCAAAAATAATAATAATAATCTCTGTACAAATGTTATTATTATTATCACCAGTATTAGTGTTCCTAGCTACTTCCCCAGGAGCCACATAACATATTAGGTATCATTACTAAGAGGCTCTCTCTGCAGTTTCTGAGGTTGCTTCGCTTCCCTTTGAATCAGAGTGCAAATTGTCATTTGCTCTCCCTTCAGGTTCCAACTGAGCCTCTCTGCTCCCCTCCCATTGAAAGTCAGAAGAGCCAGCACTTGAGATTTAACACTCTATGGCCTGCAATTAAATCTAGCCATATAAAGGGAAATGTCGAACAGCTCACTTTCTTGCAGCACATTAAGGTGCTGTGGCAAGAGCAGGCGGGAATCCAGCCATAAACCCTTGACTTGTCCTCGCCTGGGAGTTTCTCTCTTTTTCTCAATTGGCTTCCCAGGTTCAGATGGAAGAACTCTGGAGAACACCCCAAGATGCATGCTAAAAACAGTAAGGGGTAGCCACAGAAAGGGCTTTTATAAATGGAAGTTGTAAGGTTCAATATGAAACTAATCAGTTCCCAAACAAGGTGAGCTTTTCATGCTTAAACAAGTGTTCCGGCCGGGCGTGGTGGCTCACGCCTGTAATCCCAGCACTGTGGGAGGCTGAGGTGGGCGGATCACAAGGTCAGGAGATCGAGACCACCCTGGCTAACACAGTGAAACTCCATCTCTACTAAAAATACAAAAAAAAAAAAAAAATTAGCTGGGCATGGTGCCAGTCGCCTGTAGTCCCAGCTACTGGTGAGGCTGAGGCAGGAGATTGCTTGAGCCCAGGAGTTGGAGGCTGCAGTGAGCTATGATCACACCACTACACTCCAGCCTAGGTCATAAAGCGAGACTCTGTAATGAAAAAAAAGAAAGCTAGATGGTCCCAGATGTGCATGCAGTCCCCGGACTCTCTCATGCATTTTATTGCTATCAGACACCATCCTGCAGCACATCGTAGCTGCTCACAAGCTATTTCTTGAGGTAGACCGGACAATCCAGGCACCTATCTTTTGTTCCTCCAGAAGCAGGATGTGAAACCAGAGGGCAAATATTATTCTGGATAACAATAATAATGACGACTGCTGAGATTTACTTAGCACTTGATCAGAACTTTATTTATTTACATTAGATTTTAATTTTTTTTTTTTTGAGACAGGATCTCACTCTCTCACCTAGGCGGGCATGCAGTGGTGCAACCAAAGTTCACTGCAGCCTTGACCTCCTGGACTCAAACGACCCTCCCTCCCACCTCAGCCTCCCGAGTAGCTGGGACTACAGGTGCGCACCACCATACCCGGCTTATTTTTATTTTTATTTTTGTAGACACAAGGTTTTACTGTGTTGCCCAGGCTAGTGTTGAACTCCTAGCCTCAAGCAATCCTCCCACTTTGACCTTCAAAAGTGCTGGGATCACAGGCGTGAGCCACCATGCCTGGCCCCTTACGTCATTAATTCTTGTAATAGGAGGATAAAGCAGGTCTTGTTATTGTCTCCATTTAAGAGAAGGAACAACCGAGGCACAGAGCGGTGGTGACTCTTGTATGAGAACCCAGGGCAACGAGGTTGCAGAGCTTCATCATTGCATCCCTTATGGTGGACCATGCCACTCCTCAGGCAACTGCCTTACTGACTCTGATGATGGCCAGATCCCTACATTGGGTCTTTGAGGCCCTAAGATCTAACCCTTCCAGGCCATCTTTCTGATCACATCTCCCACCTGCTCCCCATCCCTCACCCTCTCCAGCCCCCTTTGCCATTCCATAAATACACCATGAGCTCCTGCCTCAGGGCTTTTGCATGTGCTATTCCCCCTGCCTGTAACACTCTTCCCTCCAGACATCCACATAACTCACCACCTCAATCGCAAACCACTCCTCACCCTCTTCCCCACTTTATTTTTTCCACAGGGCTTGTCAGCCTCAAATATACCATATCATTTACCTATTTTGTTTAGTGTCTCTCTCCTCCACCAGAAAGTAAGCTGTGTGAGGGCAGGAATTGAGTCTGTTTTGTTTACTGCGGTTTCCTGGGGCCCAGGACGGGGTCTCAAAATGGAAGCTTGTTAAGTGAGTGTATTCTGTTGCAGTGCTTGGTGCCATTGCAAAACGTTGTCTCTAGAGGGAACACTAAGGCACAGCTGGGGCACGAAGTTGGTTAAAGTTTGGCAAAGTTTTCTGGGCACCCAGGCGAGAAGCCAAAACTGGAGGGGATGAGGTGGGATGGGTTTTCAGGGGTTGTCAGGCCAAATTACCAAGACGGGGAGCCTGGGCTGCCAAGTGGGCTATTAGTTCTTTTTAGGGGGACACAGCCCCAAGGACAACACTGGGAAGAGAGTACCACCTTTTCTTCCAGCCACAGGGAAGACAACAACATCCTCACACTGCAGGCCAAAGAGATACCTCCCATTTTCTGAACTTCTCACCCAGGAAGTAACCCATGTTTTACTTAATCCTAGACCCAGATGTGCCAGAAATGATCAGATTTCCCAAACGTCAGAGCTCCCTCCAAAGCCACCCTTGCAGCATCTCAACCCTCTCCCAAAAATGGTTATCTGACCTGGAGCTGAGGACCCAGAGAGAGCTTGAGGGTCCCGCTCTTCCTCCTCTGGCAGAGCCCACCGCAGGGGTGAGCCGTGGCAGGGCAGGGTGGAGTGGTAGACTCAGAGGTCTTTGCTCTGGGATCTGCAGAAATTTAGGGAAGAATCAGCTGCTGCTCTGCCCTCAAATAAAGCCCAGGTGCTTCTTCAAGTCTCTCTGAACCAGCACTTCTCAAACTTCACATCAGCATTTCTTGAAGAGCTCCCAAGCCACAGATTCCTTGGAGTAGAAGAGAGGTGGAGGGAGAGACACTCATTCGGAACACCTTTTTGTATACCTCTGACTCCTAGAGCTATGGAAATATTTCACACACTAAGAAAATCAATCAATAAATAATTAAAATCAACAAAGATGTGGGGGCTTCCCATAGCATGGTATGTGGACCAGCAACTTCATTGGCCTCACCTGGGAGCTCGAACCCCTGGCCTTCATTTAAATTCATTAAATTTAGCCAGGCGTGGTGGTGCACACCTGTAGTCGTTGCTATTCAGGAGGCTGAGGCATGAGAATCACTGGAACCTGAGCGGCGGAGATTGCAGTGAGCTGTGATCGCACCACTGGGCGATCCAGCCAGGGCAACAGAGTGAGACTCTGTCTCAACAACAACAACAAAAAAAGCAAGAATTTTTTATTTTGAAAAATTTAGATTCAAAAATTGGATACCTAGAGTTTTTCTATGTCCCTTACCCAACGTTCCCTAACGTTGATATCTTGCATAACAATACTACAACTATCTAAACCAAGAAATGAACATCGGTGTGATATGATTAATCTATGGACATTCAAATTTCATCAGTTTTTCCATTAATGAACACTTAATTTAAAAACTAAGTTTTCTGGACCATTTTCTGGTCCAGGATCCAATCCCGGATTCCACATTGCATGTAACTCTCCTACAGGACCATAATACAACCATCAAAATCAAGCAATGAACACTGATCTATTACCATATTCTCCCCAGACCCCATTTAAGTTTCACTAATTGTCCTAATAAAGTTCTTTCTAGTAAAAGAATACAATTCAGAGTCAGCCAAATACTTGTCATATTTCCTCAGTGTCCTCCAATATGTCATAGTTTTGTCTTTTATGATCTTGATAACTTTTGAAAAGTACTGGCCTTTTAGTTTCCAGAATTTCATTCAACTTGAATTTGTCTGATGTTTTCTCATAATTAGATTGAGTCACTGCACACCCAACATCAGAGACCAGTAAGCCACCAGCTGCCATGTGTTGAGCTGTATGCGTCCCAAAATCAGTTGTTTGCTGCCAAACCTGTTTATGCCAGTTTCACTTGTAACTAGTTAAGTAGTATGTAGTAGGATAAAAATAGGAGGGAAAAATCAGATGCAACGGCTCATGCCTGTAATCCCAGCACCTTGAGAGGCCAAGGTGGGAGGATTGCTTGAGCTCAGGAGTTTGAGACCAGCCTGGGCAACATGGCAAAACCCTGTCTCTACAAAAAAATGCAAAAATTAGGCAGCATGGTGGTTCATACCTGTGGTCCCAGGTAATCAGGAGGATGGCTGGAGCCCTGGAGGTCAAGGCTACAGTGAGCTGTGATTTTACCACTGCACTCCAGCCTGAGCAACAGAGTGAGACCCCGTATAAAAAAAAGGAGGGAAAAAGAAAAGTTGTTTCTATGAAAACTAAGTGTTTTGGATAGCCCTGAGAAAAGCAAGCTTCTAAATAGAAATTGGTGAAGAATTAGTTGTAAGATACAGATGGGAAGGGGAGGAAAATTATAAAAATCTGGAAGGGTTCTGTATGCTGCTTAGCCAGTGTCTTTAAATTCTCATTACATTTAAAATGAACAAAAAAAGGAAATCACCTCATTCATGCAGGGAAGACAATGTGAGACTTCACTCAATTAACTCATTTATTAATCATCCCTTAACCCGATATTAATATTAGTATTCACAGTACGAATCAGTACACAGAATACTAGTATGTGCAAGTTAAAAGATAAGATAAAATATTCATAATGTAAGGTTTTCTTTTTCTCTATTCTAACCAACTTTTTCAACTAAGCCTCGACACCTGTCAATGGTCAAATGATATTAAGCTGACCTCTCAGCTACACACAAGAACACATTAAAATGGAGCACTGACCAGGCACAATGGTTCACACCTGTAATCCCAGCACATTGGGAGGCCAAGGCAGGTGCATTGCTTGAGTTCAGGAGTTCGAGACCAGCCTGGGCAACATGGCAAAACATCATCTCTATAAAAAAAATAATAATAATAATACAAAAATTAGCCAGGCATGGTGATGCGTGCCCGTGGTCCCAGCTACTCAGGAAGCTGAGGTGGGAGGATTGCTAGAGCCCGGGGGTGGAGGCTGCAGTGAGCCAAGATCACACCACTGTACTCCAGCCTGGGCAACAGAGTGAGACCCTGTCTCAAAAAAAAAAAAAAAGAAAGTGAGTACTAGGAATATTATTTAGCCTTTAAACGGAAGGAAATTCTGACATGCTACAATATGGAAGAACCTTGAGGACTTTATGTTAAGTGAAATAAGCCAGTCATAAGAGGACAAATATTGTATGACTATACTTAAATGAGGTACTTATGCTACCAAAATGCCAGGGGTTCAGTCTAGATTCTGCTGCTTGCTGCAGAAAGCCAATACTGAGACAATGAGTATTGTCAGGAAAGAAGGCTTTATTCAGGTGCAACAGCCCAAAAGATAGGAGAGCAATCTCAAATCCATCTCCCTGACCAACTAAACTCAAGGGTTTATATAGCAGGGAGGAAATGTGGCTACATGCAGGAAAACAGGAATTAGGGAGGAATAAGGAAGAGGAGTTAGTCAATAGGAAGCAGGTGGTCAGTTAGGCAATCATGGCATCTCATTGTCCAGGTATAGTGGCCTCGTGAGTTTCAGCTCCTTGATCCTATCTGGGAGAACTGATGGTTGGTTTCCTGAGAAAGGAACTCAGATAAGACAAATGTAACTTTTTCATGTTTTTAAGACCCAAAGGATCAACTTTTATGCTTATTCAAAGAAAATAAACATCAGTTCTATGGGACAATTTGGCCAGTTTCACTTAGTGTAGTTAAGATCACAGAAAAAGAATGTACAATGGTGGTGTTCAGGGACTGGGAGGAGTGGGGATGGGAAGTGGTTGTTTAACGAGTATGGAGTCTCAGTTTCACAAGATGAAAAGAGTTCTAGAGATGGATGGTGGGGATGGTTGCGAAACAATGTGAATGTATTTAATGCCACTGAACTGTACAATTAAAAATGGTTAAGATGCTACATTTTATGTTATGTGCATTTTACCACAATAAAAAATGGGGGGGGGTGGTAAGGGAGTGCTAGAATATTTACATCCCATTTTATAGGGTGTTCTGGCAGAATTTCAAATAACACACGAACTTCACCGCCCTAATATTTCCATTGATGTGGGTTCTAGACCACCTGATGAGGTAAAAGAGACAGTTTCCCAAAGGTAGGTCTTTTATTCGGTTTTGTTTGACAAATGAATTTTTTTGTTGTTGTTAAAGCGTCTGTCTCCATTTCCTTCTAATCCTTTGCCTGAGATTACCTGAGTAACTTCAAAAATATGGAAAAGCTACCATTTGCCCTGAAAAGAGACAATGCTACTTGCCAAGCCCATACAGCCAGAGACCAGCATATCTTATTTTGCCTGCACATAGTAGGATATCAACATATGTTTGCTGAATTAATTAATGAACAAATGAAGTTTCATTTCTTGGCTGCAAAAAAGAGAAGAAAAAGCCACAGGAAAAGTTGGGGAAAAAGAAAAGGGAAATCCAAAAAGTTACCCCAGTACATGTAGCAAAATCATCTATTTATGTGGTATTACTTGGGTTGGAAGTTGCCTGCAGAAGACAGAAATCATTTTAGCAGAAGTTTCTTCATCAGATGCAGCCCCACAACCAGCTCAACAGGTCTCAGGGCAGATGGTGAGGGATTCACAATCAAACCTCCATTCCCAACCCCAGCACATTGTCCCCTTATTTGGACCCAGTAGTGGTGATCAAGCCCCTTGCTGGTGGGTTCTTGCTTCTTGGGAAGCTGGGAGCTGATGGGAACCCTGGTCAAGAGATCCCACCCTGGAATACAAATTAGTACAGCCACTTATGTATATTTTAAGCCTATTCGAAAAAAAGATAGGGGTCTTTCCTCTTAGAAGTCTCCTCTCTCTCAACAGAGAGAGCTGTTTTTCTTTCTTTTTCTTCTACCTATTAAACCTCTTCTCCTAAACTCCTCTTGTGTGTCAGTGTCCTAAATTTTCCTGGCCCAAAACAACGAACCCTGGGTATATACCCCAGACAAAGTAGCCACTTCATATTGGGGACCTCCTCTGGGATACCAAGGTACAACATTCACTGAAACACAACATCTGGTGGAGGCAAACCAGTGTTACAGACCATCGGAATAGCTGACAGCAATCAAATTCAAAATGGTGCTACAGACAGAACCATGCATGGACACGCCTTTCTTTCGAGGACCCTTAGATCGACCCCAGGAGGAGCCCTAGCTGCTCTTCCCCACACAATGCCACTTTTCAGCAGAAATAGCCAGAAAGAGTCATCATCCAACACCCCCTAATAGCAGTTAGGGTTACCACTCCAGAGTGGGGAATGATACAGGAGTTAAGAAGAAATTACTTAGGCAGATAGTGATGGTACGGAAGTCCTCAGTAAGGTTTTCCTTTTAATGAAAAGCAGCCCCAAATCATTTTCCTTTCTAACAAAGAGCAGCCTGTAAAATCAAGAGGCAGACACAGATGCCAGCAGTTGAGCCAATCACGTTAAAGATGGCGGCTCTATCTCCCCTTCTCTTTGTCAGCCACGTGTATAGTAAAGACCAGACACGATGACCCCAGTCAACTGGAAAGCCTATTCACATAACAAGATTAGGGTGGGGTGGCCAGCCTATCCTGTGCGCTATGTAAACGTCATACGTGATCGAGCCAATCTATGAGCCCCTTGTAAGTCAGACACCACCTCCTCAAGCCTGACTATAAAATCCAGTGCATTGGTTCCTGGGCAGTCTTTCCTCTCAGAAGTCCCAGAGAGAGAGGTGGTTTTCTTTGTCTTTCTCCTGCCTATTAATCCTCCACTCCTAAACTCAAAAAGAAAAAGAAAAAGAAAAAAAATGGTACAGCCACTATGGAGAACAGTATTGCAGTTCCTCAAAAAACTAAAAATAGATATGACAATATGATCTGACAATTTCACTCGTGGTTATATTTAAAAGAAAGGAAATAAATATATCAAAAAGACATCTGCATGCCCACGTTTGCTGCAGCACTATTCACAATAGCCAGAATATGAAATCAACCTCAGTGTCCATCAGTGAATGAATGAATGGAGAAAATGTGGTATATACACACAATGCAATATTATTCAGCCATAAAAAAGAATGAGCTCCTGTCACTTGCAGCAACATGGATGGAACTGGAGGTCCTTCTGTTAAGTGAAATACGCCAGTGCAGCAACATGGATGGAACTGGAGGCCATTCTGTTAAGTGAAATACGCCAGTGCAGCAACATGGATGGAACTGGAGGCCATTCTGTTAAGTGAAATACGCCAGTGCAGCAACATGGATG
Source organism: Macaca fascicularis (assembly GCF_037993035.2). Taxonomy (NCBI): domain Eukaryota; kingdom Metazoa; phylum Chordata; class Mammalia; order Primates; family Cercopithecidae; genus Macaca; species Macaca fascicularis. The sequence continues at coordinate 115,342,595 of NC_088385.1, forward strand.
GAACTGGAGGCCATTCTGTTAAGTGAAATACGCCAGTGCAGCAACATGGATGGAACTGGAGGCCATTCTGTTAAGTGAAATACGCCAGGCACAGAAAGACAAAGATCTCATGTTCTCACTCATATGTGGGAGTTTAAAAGCTGTATCTCATGAAATTAGAGAGTAGACTGGTGGTTAACAGAGGCTGGGAAGGAGCAGGGGGGCATGATAATGAAGAGAAGTCGATTAATGGGTACACATATGCAGTTTGATATAAGAAATGAGACTCAGTGTTTCATACATCAGTGGGGTGACTATAGGTTACCATGATCTATTGTATATTTCAGAATAGCTAGAAGAGAAGAATTTGAATTTTTCTAGCAAGAAGAAAAGACAATATTTAAGGTGATGGGTATCCCAAGTACACTGATTTGATCCTAACAAATTACATGAATGTATTAAATTATCACATATACCCTGAAACTATGCACACATATTGTGCATCAATTTTTAAAAACAAAAACTTGATTGTCTGCAAAGACTGTTTCCCAATGAAGTCTGACTCACAGATCCTGGGGTTAGGACTTCAACATGTTTTGAGAGGCACAGTTCAACCCATAACACATATTTGCACATAATAGAGTGCTTAAGAGCTTCAGATCCCCCTTAATCAGATCAAATCCCAGCTCCACCACTTATAGGCTGATGGCGTGTGACACGTCACTTCACTTCTCTGGGCTTTGGTTTCCTCATCTGTAAAATGGGTCTCATAACTCTACCTACCTTGTGGGGCATCAAAAGGGCATCAAAGGATTCAATAAAATCATGTATTTGTTCAACCAACGTCGATGGCACTCCTGTGGCCTGCCAGCATCAGGCACTGGTGCTGCAGCTGTGAACAAAAGACAAATCCCTGCCCCCGCGGAGTTTATGAAGGACAAAGGGGCTGCAGAGACACTTTATATTTTAAAAAATAGGCCAGGTGCAGTGGCTCATGCCTGTAATCCCAAAGCTTTGGGAGGCTGAGGCAGGAGGATCGCTTGAGGGCAGGAGTTTGAGTACAGCCTGGACAACATGGTGAAACCCCATCTCTAACAAAAATACAAAAAGTTAGCTGGGTGTGGTGACACATGCCTGTACTCCCAGCTACTAGGAAGGCTGAGGCAGGAGAACTGCGTGAGCCCAGGAGGCGGAGGTTGCAGGGAGCCAAGATTGCAGCACCGCACTCCAGCCTGGGCGACAGAGTGAGACCCCCTCTCATATAAATAAATAGATAAATAAATACATAAATAAATAAACAAACAAACAAACAAGTAAAATATCTAGGATAGCAGAGGGCAAAGAGTGAGATTATTTCTATGTGCATCATTGACGGCTGAAAAATAGAAAAATGACGCAAGTGATAGCCTCAGCAAAACATTTGCATGAAGTAAAAGAGGTGGCTGTTAAGTGAATCCCTATAAAAAGAGAGGGGGGAAAAGGTCTGTAACAAGGAGATCCTCCTAACTCATGGCATGCTCGCAGCATGGTGCCTGGCACCTGGTGATCTTCTGCTGCTTGTGCTTATAACTCTCCCCAGAAAGGAAGTCGCAGGAACATGTCCACCATATGCCCGTGTGAAGCCCAGCCAGCCATGCTCCCAAACGGCCACCTTTCCCATCACAGTCCCAAAGCAGCCAGGAAGGCTCAAGAAGGAACAAGGAAGGCCAGGTTGGTGACCTTGGAGGAGTCTGCTCCCTGCCATGCCTCCCCAGGCCGGTGGTTAATTCTGCAGCTGCACCCCCAGCCAGTGAATTGTTCTCAAAGTGCATGGAAACACTGCTGTTGGAAAAACTGTGAAGAACAGTAAGAGGGCAAGGAATAAAAATGCCGAAAGAAGCCAGACCCCAAAAGCCATCATATTATAGGATTCCATTTACAGGAAACATCCAGAGGAGAAAAATCTATACAGACAGAAAGTAGATTGCCAGGGGCTGAGGGAGAGGCTTGGGGAGAAACAGGAAATTGCTACTAAAGGGTCTTTGCTTTCTTTTGGGGGTGATGAAAATTGGGGTGATGGTTGCACAACCCTGTGAATATATTAAAAACCACAGAATTGTACACTTCAAATGGGAGAATTGTGTGGTATGTGAATTATATCTCAATAAAGCTGTCATTTAGGAAAAAAAAACAGTTTCCTCAGTTCTAAACTTATTTCTGTGTGAGAACGCCAAATCACTGCCATCTCTCTGATTAGGGCTGAATTCATTTCACAATAATTTTTAAAAGAGTATTTTCTCAACACCTGAAATAGGCCCTTTGATGTCTGTCCAAAGCCCTCCTGGGAATTCTTATCTATTTAAAAGAGGGAATGAGTATTACGAGCTTGGCTTTCTTGGCTAGCCAGACACCCATGTTAATTTCCACATCTCCACGTTACTATGGCAACAGAGAGCTTCCACTGAGAGCTTTTTGGGGGGCATCAAAATGGACTGCAATTTGGACTCAGGGGGGTCCACAGCCTCTCTGCCCAGCAGCCCCCAGACCCTGGCTACCTTGAATCAGGTGAAACAGAGAAATCAGAGAAGCGGGAGGATGTAGGCGCCACTGGGTCTTCACTCCATCCTGGCCCAAACTGAGTCACCGTCCCCATGCAGGAAGAGAAGCGTTAGTCACATCTTTCAGAGGCTGTGATCTAAAACAGCGTATTGAGCACCTGAATCAGTCTCCATGTCAACATGACCATATTTTTAGGCAGGAGTAGGCAGCTTCTCGGGCCAATTAGAGTAGTACAGCTAAAAAGCAGGCAGTAAACAGCTGGGAGAAAGGCAGTCAGCCACTGGGAGTCCACTGTTCTCACAGAGGAGTCTCACAAATGCAGAAGCTCCCTGCCTTGAGGTGCCCAAAGAGTCCACCACACAAGGCCCAGGAGGCCTGAAGTCCATCCTATCAGGCAGAATCATTGGGACTGAGAAGGGAAGAGGCAGTGCATAAGACAGGCCCATAAGATGGGCCCCACTGATCCTCATCTCCTGGTGAGCCTTATGTAGCCCCCTCACACCTTGTACCAAGATGGATCTGTGTTGTGGCCAGTAGAGTAGAGCAAAGGTTAAAGCGTGCCTTTTGAAGCTAGATCATAAAAGACATCACACTCTTGGGTCATTCATGCTGGAGGAAGCCAGCTGCCATGTTGAGAGGACACTCAAGCAGTCCTATGAGCCCACATGAGAGGAACTGAAGCCCTCAGCCACCAGCCATGTGAGCCACCCTGAAAATGGAGCCTTCAGCACCAGTCAAGCCTTCAGATTACTGCAGCCCCAAACAATGCCTTGACTTCAATCTTAAGAAAGTCTGCCAGCTAGAACCATCCAGCTAAACTGCTCCCAGATTATTGACCCACACAATATAATGTAAAGAAAAAAACGTTTGCTATTGTTTTAAGCTACTACGCACTGGGGTTATTTGTTACACAGCAATGGATAACAGACATAGGGTGGATGTCAGAAATTGTCTCAAGAAGATGACTTTATGAAGATTTCTCCTCCTTCTTCCTTCCCCTACCCTCAAAGCATTTTTACAGTAGAAGGTGACATGTTAATGGGTAGGGAATCTAGAGATTTGGATTTGTATTCTGGCTCTGTCCTTAGTTTTCCCACCTCCGAAGCTGAGGAGCTAACATGTAACCTGAGATCTCTGAAAGCCTAGGGTCTCATAATGGTCAAAACCTTAAGTTTTGAGTCAGGAAGACTGGTCATGAACCCTGGCTCTGCCACTTGCTTGCTGTGTGACCTCAGACTAATTACTCAATTTCTCTGAGCCTCATTTTCACCTTCTATAAAGTGGGTTTAATAATATCTGCTTCATGGCATTGTTACAAAAATTCAACCAAATACCCTACAAATTACTTAGCACACAGTAAGTGCTCAGTTGTTACCACTACCAAAAATGAGGTAGCATGGTGGGTACGATTATTTCCACTTGTAGCTAAGATACAGGAGGCTCAGAGGAGCAGTCAGAGGATTTCGTTGGTCTGGATTTTCCAAAGCCCCCCCACCCAAATGATTCTTTGAGAAACTTTGTCCTAGAGAAACTTTCACACATGTGTCAAAAAATCATACAAGTACTTCACTGCAGTCTGTGATAGGGAAAGATTGGAAACAATCCAAATTCTCATCAACAGGTAAATGGGAAATAAATTGGAAATGGAACACTATACAGCACTGTAAAACTAATGAACCAGAACTATGCATATCAGCATGAGCATAAATATCTAACACATAATTCTGAACCCCAAAATGTAGAAGGATCCACAGAGTATACATCATGTGTAAAAATCTGTAGAATATCATTATATATTATTTATAGATACATGCATATGGATAAAAGCAAAAAACCATGCATGGGGGCAGAAGCACCAAATTCAACATGATAGTGACCTCTGGGAGGGAGGGAAGGGCATGTGAAGGGGAGGCTTCAGTGTATTGGTGACATGGTATTTCTTAAACTGGATGGCAGGTACACAAGTGCCCATTGCACTGTTGATGTCTTTTGGATATCAGAAATATTTCATCATTTAAAAATAGATGTGGCCAGTTGTGGTGGCTCATACTTATAATCCCAGCACTTTCGGAGGCTGAGGTGGGAGGATTTCTTGAGCCCAGGGGTTAAAGACCAGACTGGGCAACATAGTGAAACCCCATCACTACAAAAAAAAAAAAAAAATTGTTTAAATTAGCCGGTCATGGTGGCATGCACCTGTAGTCCCAGCTACTTGGGAGACTGAGGCAGGAGGATCACTTAAGCCCAGGAGGTTGAGGCTGTAGTGAGCTGAGATCGTGCCACTGCACTCCAGCCTGGGTGACAGAGTGAGACCCTGTCTCCACACACACACACACACAAATTTAATTAGTCGTAGTGGCACACACCTGTAGTCCCAGCTACTTGGGAGGCTGAGGCAGGAGGATCATTTAAGCCCAGGAGGTTGAGGCTGCAGCGAGCCGAGATTGTGTCACTGCACTCCAGCCTGGGTGACAGAGTGAGACCCTGTCTCAAAAATAAATAAATGTGCATGGAGAAATATGGAGTAGAATTGTGAATGTGTATTTTTTTCTTCTCGTTTTTTGTGGATTCTGTATCTGTAATGATCTCATGTTGTTTTTAAGAAATAAAATAGTTGTTTGACAGGTGAAAAGCAGTTATGTTTAATTTTTTCCAAGTAAGAAGTATCACTTCCCCAAATGATTTGCTCTGAAAACAACACTCATCGGCATACCTGAGTTTTGAAATACTGGTGATTTGAGACCATATGACACAAGAAACGTCCTGAGGCCAGAACACAAGCCTTTAGCCCAGGGACACTCACATGGGGTCCCCCAAGCCCTGTTTCTTGGGGATACCTCAGAAACTGGGTCTGACCCCACCAGGTATGTCTTGTTTGTTTGTTTGTTTGTTTTGAGACGGAGTCTCGCTCTGTCGCCCAGGCTGGAGTGTAGTGGCGAAATCTCGGCTCACTGCAAACTCCACCTCCCCGGGTTCACACCATTCACCTGCCTCAGCCTCCCAAGTAGCTGGGACTACAGGCGCCCGTCACCACGCCCAGCTAATATTTTGTATTTTTAGTAGAGACGGGGTTTCACCATGTTAGCCAGGATGGTCTCCATCTCCTGACCTCATGATCCGCCCGCCTCGGCCTCCCAAAATGCTGGGATTACAGGCGTGAGCCACTGTGCCCAGCCCCCACCAGGTATGTCTTAAAAGGAGGATTAATCAGTAGCAGGGAGAAGGGCTGCTGGGCTCTCTTTTTCAGCCACAGCATTAAGTTAAAAAGAGAAAAAAAACCAGGGGTAGAAGTGAAGCAGCAAAAACAGGTGTGGTGTATTTTCTTTTTAATGACGTCGAGTCATTCTGCAGCCAACTCAATGCCATGTAGCCTCAAGCCGGGGAGTTTTGTTTTTCCTAAGCAATAGAATCCGACTCTGCCAGCAAGAAGCGCTTGACTGCTGTTCCTTAAACATGCAGAAGGGTTTTTTGTCTTGTTTTGTTTTGCATAATGGACACATTTCCCATGCAGCGACTTTCTGGGTTCTTTGTCATATGTCAAGGTAAGCGTTTAGAAAACTCCTCCGTGGGCCACGGGGAGGCAATTTTCACCTAATACAGAATGCTTAAGATGGAGAAAGCCAACTTTTCAATATCGCTTCAGGGACCATATTTTGTGCATTCAACACAGCTGAATGCAGACAAAGTCAAGAGTTAAAATTGAGTGTAAACTCCTGACAAGGAGATTGAAAGGGGGAAGTGATGGCTGGTGAATTACTGCCCCCTGGTGGCCACACACAGTAATGGGCTCATTTTGCTGTAATAATCCTTTTGAGTCTTCCTGTTTTCCCCTGCCATCTTCCATTACCCTCTACAAAGGGGTTGCAATCTGGCGGCCCTGGAAAGCCAGCCGGCAGCCATGCCAATTGCCTTAAAATCTGGAGATACTGCGTAAAAAATCTAGGCCTCACATATCTTTTGAAAAATTGAAAACTCTGTCCACTTTTAGACTGCATCCCAGCTAATAAATATGGGTTCCAGCTGAGAAGCTGCTACCCACTTTAGACAAGGTATGTGCTCTCAGATCTGCCACACTCCCCACCTCTCCCTATTGTCTCATGGCCAGTAAGTTTTACTCATTAGCCATTCCTGCATAGCTTCTGGATTTACTACTCGTAGCCTAAGCTAATTAAAGAGCTAACAAAGAGAGGAGGGTGCCTTCAGAAGCAGACGATTACATTGCTTTACACCTGGGTGTGGACAGGAGTCGACCAGTCTCATAATACCCAGCTCAGTGAGGATAAGTGACTTGTTCAAGGTCACCCAGCTAGCAAGCGGCGGGCCTTGCATTTCAATGCACATCTGTCTGACCCCAGAGCTTCACTGTTTTCTAACATACCAACAGTCACCCATACCTACCAGGCCCTCCTCTGGGGAAGGTTTTTACAAAGACATACTTGGGCCATCAGGAAGTGCAATTCAGAGGACTCCGAAAGAAAAATGTTCATGACCTTTGTTGAAAAGATTAAAAATGAGAAGCCACCGAAATAATCACCACCCTGATTTTGTTCCTTAAAAACTATGGATCTTCTGGTCAGGCACGGTGGCTCAAGCCTGTAATTCCAGCACTTTGGGAGGCCAAGGCAGGCAGATCACTTGAGGTCAGGAGTTGAAGACCAGCCTGGCCAACATAACGAAACCACGTGTCTATTAAAATACAAAAAAATTAGCCGAGTGCAGTGGCACACGCCTGTAATCCCTGCTACTCAGGAGGCTGAGGCAGGAGAATCGCTTGAATCCAGAAGGTGGAGATTGCAGTGAGCCAAGATCACATCACACTCCAGCCTGGGTGACAGAGCAAGACTCTGTCTCAAAAAAAAAAAAAAAAAAAAAAAATTAGCCTGTGTGTGCCTGTAGTCCCAGCTACCAGGGAGGCTGAGATGGGAGGATCACTTAAACCCAGGACATGGAGGTTGCAGTGAGCAAGATCACGCCACTGCACTCAAGCCTGGGCAACAGAGTGAGATCCTATTTCAAAAAAGATAGATATGTGATTGATAGATAGATAGATAGATAGATAGATAGATAGATAGATACATACATACATACATACATACATACATATATACATACCTAGTTTGCTCTGTGCCAGATGTATAGAATCTCATTTCACCCTCACATAAAACCCTGTAAAGCGGTAATATCACATTGTGTGCAGTTTACAGAAAAGCCTAGACAGATGATCAACTAGATCAAGTCACTTGCTGAATGTGATTCAGTTTGCAAGTGGCAGAGCTGGGATTTGAACCCAGGGCTATGTGACTCCTAACAGTGACACCCACAACCACCACCTAGCCCTGCCTCCAAGAGCAGTACCTGTCACAGAGGAGGTCAGATCTTGAAGCATCAAGCCTTCTGCAAATCCTGAACTGGATGCCAAAAGCAAGGTAGGCCGTTTGTCCCCATTTTACAAGTGGGGAAAGTGAGGCTAGGAGTAACATGCCCACGGTGACACAGAGAGTAAATGGCAAAGTCTGAATTTGAGCTCAGGTCTCTCTGACTCCCCAGAATCTGAACTGCTGATTTCTAAATACTTAGTGTTTCTGGGGCACCTCCCTAGATGTTTAATTTCAGTATTTGTGGATTAAGATGGAGGTTTCCATTCTCTGCTTCAAGGAAAAAATTTCTCTATGGGAAGCCAAAAGAACTAGCCAGATCCTTCTGGAGAGGATACAAATTAAAAAGTCAGGGAGGACCGAGGGGGTGGCTCATGCCTGTAATCTTAGCGCTTTGGGAAGCCAAGGTGGAAGAAGAGCTTGAGGTCAAGAGTTTGAGACCAACCCTGGTGACATAGCCAGACCCTGTCTCTAAAGAAAATAAAAAATCAGAAATAGGTCGGGCGCGGTGCCTCACGCCTGTAATCCCAGCACTTTGGGAGGATGAGGCAGGCAAATCTTCTGAGGTCAGAAGTTCGAGACCAGCCTGGCCAACATGGTGAAACTCCGTCTCTACTAAAAATACAAAAATTAGCCGGGCGTGATGATGTGCGCCTGTAATCCCAGCTACTCGGGAGACTGAGGCAGGAGATCGCTTGAACCCCGGAGGCGGAGGTTGCAGTGGGCCGAGATCGCGCCACTTCCCTCCAGCCTGGGCAACAGAGTGACTCCGTCTCAAGAAAAAAAAAAAAAAGAAAAGAAAAGAAAAAGAAAACTCGCCGGGCGTGGTGGCACGCACTTGTAGTCCCAGCTACTTGGGAGGCTGAGGTGGGAGGATTGCTTGAGCCCAGGAGGTGGAGGCTGCAGTGAGCTGCAATTGCTCCACTGCACTCCAGCCTGGGCGACATAACGAGATCCTGTATTTTAAAAGAAAACAAAAGTTGTTTAAGTCAGGGAGGAAAAGACACAGAGAGGGAAAGAGAAAATTAGAAGGCGGCGGCAAATTCAGCAGCACGGGGTGGAGGCTAAGAACAGGGGCTGCGCAGTCAAGGAGGCTAACAGGGTGAAGGGGTGGAAAGCATCTGCTTCTTCATTTCACGCCAGGGAAAAATGAGGCACACGACAGCGGATCCGGGACGAGGAGACCCGAGGAAGGCACCGCCGTGGAACTTAGAATTTCCGGGCCAGCCACCTAGCGTGCCGCAAATCCCCACGCGCGTCGGGTTTCCAGCACCTGCTCCTCCCGTCTGTGGCCTAGGCTCCGCCCCTCCCGCTGCTTATTGGCTGCTACATGAACGGGACAAACGCAAGCGACAACCAATGGGAGTGGCCCACGGCGCGTCTTTCCCGGGGAAGCCGAGGCGGACGCGGGAACCCGGAAATGCGAGGGAAGGACAAGTGGAGAAAGCCAATCCGCCGAGACGAGGGCTGCGGGCGGTTCAATGGCGAGTCGCCGAGGGCGGGGCCAGAGGCCGGCGGAGAAGGAGGACCCGGGAGCCGGCGGCCTCGGAGCTGGGAGCGCGGGGAAGGCGGTTGGGGTTCTGACAGCCGCGCGCGGTGAGAAGGGGGCAAGCCCGAGGGGCTCGAGAGGACGGAGCCGGGAAGGGTGCGGCGGGGCCGCGAGCTCTGGGCGGGGTTCGGGAAGGGGAGGCTCTGCAGTCCTGGAGGGGACTTGGACCGGTCCCCTCTCCTCTCCCGGCCTCAGTTCTCCTTTTCTTGGGAAGTGTGGGGGAGAGATTCGCGCCTCCTGGAACGCATTCCTTCCCCGCACACACCCCTGGCACCGGCGAACTGCCCCTTGCCTGTACCGCCCCGTCCAGGAGCCTGTCCCCTCGGGAAGCCCGCCCAGACCCCTGGACCCGCGCAGCACTCCAGGCGCACCCGTTAAAGCTCATCGCAAGCCATTTCTCATGTTCTGTGGCAAAGGGCCAGGCTCCACATAAGACTCCGAACCCCCGATCCATCAGTCATTCCCGGGTCAGTACCAGCCCAGAGCAGGTGCACAGGCCCTGCTTAGTAATAAGGTAGAAGTTGAGACCCGGGGACCGGGCTCAGAGGCCCTGGTGTTTCCTTCCGGATGCCTCTGTTTACCTCTTGTGGGCCTTCTGGAATTTAACTTATGCTCTCTGTGCCTTGGTTTCCCTTGTCTGTAAAATAGAGCTAGGGGTAGCTCTTCTTTCATAGGGTGGCATGAGGGTGAAATGAGGCAATGTGTGGCCAGTACACAGCTCAGCACCTAGCACACCATAGTTGCTTAATAAGTGCTTATTGTTAGCATAGTGTTTGCATACCTGGCCCCCCTCCACTTCCACTGCCAGCCCCAAGTACATACAAGCCCTGTTGTCACTGAGGCCAAGCACTGTGGCCCACAGCCTGAGTTCCTTTCGAGATGCTCGAACTGCTCCTCCTCCTGGTGGGGTCCCTTCTGGACAGGCCAGAAACGGAAGGCCAGAGAGGGGAAGGGCACTGTGGGAGCTGTGGCTGAATATCAAGGTGAGGGCAATAAATGAGGCCACCCAACAGTTGTGCTTATCAAAGATTGGGTGTCAGAAGTGCTGTGGCTGATCTGCATGTGTGCCTGTCAGTCATTTGTGTCCCAAATGTTTGACATATGTCCACAAATCCAGTGTCTGTAGTCAGAAGCCACAGGGATGTATGGAAAGGGGGAACACGTTAGAGCCATGGGGTTCCTGAGTTCCAGGTCCTAAGGCTGTCACTTGCTCCCGGCGAGACTTTGGGCAAGGGACTTCACCTCTCTGAACCTCAGTTCCCTCACCTGGAGAGTGGGATGAAAACATCAGCTCAAGTTGAAGACTATGACCCATGGGAGGCCTTTGTTGCTTAGCACAGGGCCTGGATTACAGCAAGTGCTCAATAATTGTTGGACCACAGCAGTGTTATTTTCACAGTCACACTGCTCAGGAGGTGGCACCAGTCCTTCTAGGCTGGTCCCTCCTCTAGTGAGATCCACTCCTTGACTTGCCCCCACCCCGTCTCTCTAGTGAGCTAAAAGAGGAAGTCTCCAAACCCATCTTCCTGGCTGAAGTCACGCCGTGTCCTGAACGTGTCTATTTCTCCTGTGACTCTTGGCTCCTTGCAGATCCTGCTGTGTCTCAGCTGCCTGTGGACATGCGCAAAGGGCCCTCTCCTGAGTCCAGATGATGCTCATGCCGATGGCTTCAGTGATGGCGGTGACTGAACCGAAATGGGTCTCAGTCTGGGGCCGCTTCCTCTGGGTGACGCTGCTGAGCATGGTGCTGGGGTCCCTGCTGGCCCTGCTGCTGCCACTGGGGGCTGTGGAAGAGCAGTGCTTGGCTGTGCTCAAAGGCTTCTACCTGCTCAGGAGCAAACTGGACAGGGCGCAGCATGCCGCCGCCAAGTGCAGCAGCCCATCCACGGAGCTCAGCATCACCTCCAGGGGCGTGACGCTGCTGGTGGCCAAGACCAAGGCCTCTCCAGGTAAGAGAGACTGGCTGTCTTCCTCAATGTTTGTTAACTAAGCAGACAGACATAGAATGTGTGCCATGTCCTGTGTGCAGGGCATCGGGGTATTGTGAACAAGTCAGCCCTGAGCTCCTAGTATAGACAAGATGACGTGACTGAGACAGTGTCACAAGTGTGGTGATGGGGAAGCACAAAGGGCTGTAGGAGCATACCAGGAAGGCTCCCTAGAGGAAGTGACACCTGAGCTGGGACCCAGTTGTTAAGTAGGAGTCATCCAAGGAGAAGGGCATCCAAGGAAAAGGACTCCAGGCAGAGACCAGAGGTTAGCTGTCATAACTGACATAACTGTCATAAGAGAGCCTGGGGGCATTCGAGGAACTAAAGGAAGTTGAATGTGTGGAGCTGATCCTCAGGTGGCCGAGAGGGGCCAGGACAGGAAGGCTATGGCTAGAGCAGGCTCCCCACCTCCACCAGTTCTCTGTAGTGGGGACTGAATGTGCATTGTCAGATGATGGTGGCATCCCTGGCCTCTCCCCATGAGATGCCTGTAGCACCCCTACCACCACCCCAATTATGACAACTAACCAGGTCTCCAGACATCACCAAATGTCCCCTGGGGCGCACAATCAAACCACTGGGTTAAAAGAGTGAAAGAACAGTCCTGCCATGGTAAAGCCCCCAGGGTCTAGGAAGAGTGGGGAGTTGTTAACACCTTTGGGCCCCTGCAGGCCCAAAGGTGTGTCACCAGCACAGGACGAGCTGGAGATGTAGGAGAGGGCCTACATTGGGAGCTGTGGCCAATGGGAAAGGTCCAGCACAGAGGGTCCAGGCAGAGTAAATGCCCAGAACTTTCTATGTCCAAAAGGCAGGAGGCTAGGAAGCCAAGGAGGTGCCTCCCTGAATACAGAGTGTGGCTCTGGGGACACACGGATAGTGACTGGCATACCACCACACGGCTGGGGGATCAGTGGTACTGGGCACGTAGAGTACACACGATGTGGCTGGAAGAAGCCCCCCAAGGCCCAAGGCCAGGGACCCAGGCTGGTCATCATGGTTTTCCATGGAGACCAGCACAGGTGACAGCCCTCCTCAATGTCCTCTGCCCCCTATTCTCCCTCACATCGCTTCTTTGGCTCTCTTCCAGCAGGTAAGTTGGAAGCCAGAGCCGCCCTGAACCAGGCCCTGGAGATGAAGCGCCAGGGCAAGCGGGAAAAAGCCCAAAAGCTCTTCATGCATGCCCTCAAGATGGATCCGGACTTCGTGGACGCACTCACCGAGTTTGGCATCTTCTCAGAAGAAGACAAGGACATCATCCAGGCGGACTATTTGTACACCAGAGCATTGACCATCTCGCCCTACCATGAGAAAGCGCTGGTCAGCCGTGATCGGACGCTCCCACTCGTGGAGGAGATCGATCAGAGGTATTTCAGCATCATCGACAGCAAAGTGAAGAAGATCATGTCCATCCCCAAGGGGAACTCGGCTCTGCGCAGGGTCATGGAGGAGACCTACTACCATCACATCTACCACACAGTGGCCATCGAGGGCAATACCCTCACCCTCTCAGAAATCAGGCACATCCTGGAGACCCGCTACGCCGTGCCCGGGAAGAGCCTGGAGGAGCAGAACGAGGTCATCGGCATGCACGCGGCCATGAAGTACATCAACACAACCCTGGTTTCGCGCATCGGCTCCGTCACCATCAGCGACGTGCTGGAGATCCACAGGCGGGTGCTGGGCTACGTGGACCCCGTGGAAGCTGGCAGGTTTCGGACGACACAGGTCCTGGTCGGACACCACATCCCTCCCCATCCGCAGGATGTGGAAAAGCAGATGCAGGAGTTTGTACAGTGGCTCAACTCTGAGGATGCCATGAACCTGCACCCGGTGGAGTTTGCAGCCTTAGCCCATTATAAACTCGTTTACATCCACCCTTTCATTGACGGCAACGGGAGGACCTCCCGCCTGCTCATGAACCTCATCCTCATGCAGGCGGGCTACCCGCCCATCACCATCCGCAAGGAGCAGCGGTCTGAGTACTACCACGTGCTGGAAGCTGCCAACGAGGGCGATGTGAGGCCTTTCATTCGCTTCATCGCCAAGTGTACTGAGACCACCCTGGACACCCTGCTTTTTGCCACAACTGAGTACTCGGTGGCACTGCCAGAAGCCCAGCCCAACCACTCTGGGTTCAAGGAGACGCTTCCTGTGAAGCCCTCACCCTAGAAATCCTTCCTCAGTGACAAAGGATGTCCTGAGGTTCGGGGGAAAAAAAAGAAACAGCATTTCTAGAAACCTAGTCACTTTCCAAAGCAAAAGGAGAAACATTCTTTACCTCCAAATGTTTAGTTTAAAAAAACAAGAAAACACTTAAGTTATGAAACCTTGTCTCTAAAATAACTTATAATTCAAGCAAGCTATTTATTTTCTTCTTTGGAGCAAGCTAGTCAGTGTTGTGTGGTGTCTGCTGTGTCTTGCTGGTGGCTGTACTTTAGGGGCAACAGTGCCACCATGTGATCAGAACACAGGTTCTGGAGCAGAATTTGCACTAAGGGGGAGGAGTGGCCAGATGTGGGACAGGGCCCAGAGCCACTGATATAACGCCTCCAAGTACTTCTCTGAAACGGGCTGAGAGGTTCTGTGACTGCAACTGGGAAGTCAGACCCAAGTCGCAGCTGAGAGAAATGGTTGAAAGCTCACTTTCTTGAGGTTTAGATTAGTGGTGACTAACTTCCAAGCAAACTTCATAGAAGAGAAAATGAATGCTGACATTCCTTACCTCCAGGAACTTTTTGAGCCATAGTTTGCAAACTTTAGTGCCAGCGGCTGTTTTTTTCCATGTTGAGACTATTTTTCTAATTAAGAATAGGGGGTAGCCATAAAGAGCTGTATGTTGGAGGGGGAAACATGGGGGGTGGGCAGTTTGGTTTTGTGTATTGGCGTTTCTCTCACACTTCATTTGTAGTAACTCAGGCCAGATGTTTTCGTCTAAAAGTTCTCTGGGCTTGTCATTCCACCTGTATCATGCTGCCAGCCAGGTGTTATGCTAGTAGGCATCTGCCCTCACCCTTCTGCCTGAGTTTTCTGTAGGTAGATGTTAACCTGAGAAAACAAGTGCCACATGGACACCAAATAAGCATTTTTGATAATGAATTAGAGCACCAGTTTCTACTGAATGGAGCAAAAACCTTCAGCCATGGCCAGGCTGCATCCCTCTGGTCCTGGAGTTTCATCTACTTACTGCCTGGACCCCCACCTTCCACGGCCTTTGCACTGTCCCATGTCCCGTCCCCCATGGGGAGGCAGAAGAGATTGCCTCAGAGTGGCCTTATTTTTTTCGCAACTTGTGAAATGATGCAGTGCTCTATGTAATATGGCCGAGTCTCCAAGCGCTCCAATGGAAGTAGAATCTTCTCTTTCAATCATATGGCACAGCTGCCAATATGACTGCTGCTATTTAGAGTCAGAGTGGTGGAAGTCACTGGGTCCCTTTCCTAGTGACGGAGCCCGTGATGTCTAACACTGTACTGCACTTTGTCAGCATGTCAGTGATGGCGAATACGCAGTGTTGTCTGATTTGGGAATTCCATTCCTGACAGTAATGAGGCCACTGCTCTAATGTCGTTTATACAGTTATTCAGTTGTATAAATAGCACATTGAGTAGTTTTTGAAAGGTTAAGAAAAATAAGTGAAAAGATATATGAAATGGCTCCAAATAATAATTATTCAAACCTCTATAAAATATGTTTTCATACTCTTATGCTGCCAGAGGTACTTCTTAAACTCTTCTCATCTTGGTTTTATAAGCACACCAAGGAGGTCTGACAGATATGTTTGCTTCTACTATAGAGCAAGAGAATTTGCACTTTAGCTATATGTGAAGGATATTATTTTAACAAATTCCTGATTCTAATAAAGTTATTTTATTACATGAATGCCTGAGATTTTGCTGTCTTATTTGGGAGATGTTCCCATCTGTCATAAGGGCAATGGGGGTATTCTGACCTTCGGCCCTATTCATAATACTGTTCTGGGAGAGCAACAGATCCAAGATGGTGATTTCCATGGGCAAGCGAGCCAGAAGTTGGATAAACCGCCTACCTAGGTGGATAAGGACAAATTACTGATTTTTTTTTTTTTTTACTAAGACTCAATTAACTGGAGTAGTTTTTCATGTTTCTATTTACCATCAGGTCTGGATTTTCTGCAGAAAACACAAACCCACTCATGTGCTCCTGGAAATCCATTTCTAGAACAGTCAACACCCCGAACCTAAATTGGGTTCTGCTCAAGCCCGAAAAGGTTTGCCCCTGTAACAAGCCTGGGTTGACATCTGCAAGTATGACATTAAGGTCAGAATACTGGCTGCAGGCAAGAAAGCCAAACCGTTAATGTGAAGCAGCGAAAAGTAAGGCCACACTCACCCATAGTGATGTTCACGGCTCTTCACGTGTCAGGTCCCCAACCATGAGGGCTCCCTCTGAGCTACCCAAATCATCTCACCAGCTGAACAGCCTTCCAAACAGCATCACAGAGAACACTGCAGGAAGAACACGTGGGACAGCAAAGGTTCTTGCTGCTGTCAACAGCCAGCGCTTGAATTTAATTCAGAAGTCTAGTAAAAAGTTTGTTTTGTGTAAAAAAGAGACGGAGGGGAACTTACATTTTAAAAGATGTAAGAGGCTTACGAACCAATAATTTACAGGGAGGAGAGCTGATATTTATAGGAAGGTGGAAATTTGAGTGGACAGTTGACATTAAGGGATTACCACTAATGTTTCTAGGAGTGAAGGCCTTTCAGTCCTGAGACACCTGCCACAACATTACTGGACGAGCACAATGACATCTGGAACATGCCTCAATATAACAGAAGGTGGAAGGGAGACAGACATAAAGGAAAAGGGGCTGGGAGTTGAGGAATGCTGGAAGCTGAATGGTAGGCACACAGGAGTTTATTTTACTGTTCTGTCTACTTTTTAATCGGTTATATTAAAAAATGTTAAGTTAAAAAAATATAGAAAAGCCCGACTGATGCACAAAAACTTACTTACACAACAGATAAATGAGGAGTTGATTCCTATGACATACACAAGGATTCCCTGACATCTTTCTCCAGAGTGTCTTAATAAAGTAAGCTTCCCCTACTGAACTGGCAATGCTGTTTTCAAAGCAATAAATATTTGATAAAGATGTGAGGTAAAAAAGCTCAAAAGCTCCAGTGTCAAACTGCTATAAACTGAATTGTATAAAAACTGAAGACACATCACAGCTGAAATAATTTAAATCAAAGTGACAATGGGATTTGACTTACAGAAGCTCTATTTACACATCTATTAGGTAAAGCAAGGTACACCCACTTCAAAACACATCTGTATGTGAATGCACATCTGAGTACCATTCAGCAAGAAGTTTTGAAGAGAACTTCAGTTTAATAAAGCTAAATGGGGAGAATTGAAGTTTGCATTTGACATGGTATTAAACAAAACCAAAGGGCTGAACTCATGTTTAGACAACACAGGTCACTAGTCACTAGGCAAAGAAAACAGTCCACAGCAGGTGGCACAAATAATTCCTATACAAAACAAATGTTGCAAATATTCTGCTTTTAGGAAACATGAAATAATGGCTGACATGTCATTTACAAATACATAATATAAAAATGCACAGCCCCCTTGAACAAAAATCCAGTAAATGTTTTATAGATGACTTCCCTCAGACCCACCCCCGTAATAGGCCATTCTGGTGAATTACTAGCATCTGCCATTTCATCTTTTAAAATTAAAAGAATGACGGGCACATGTGCTGTGCAGTGTAGAAGAGAAGTGTCATACAAAAAGGGGCCGGAGCTGGCCAGAAACATTTGGACAACTGCATCTCAAAAACCGTGTTCTTGTTTCGCTTCTGTGCCTCAGTCTTTAAGATACAAACGTATCTTGGGACACCACATCCTGGGCCCAGGGAGCCTGCAGAGTGGTCACTTTTCTGCCACTGCCCTCAATATGAGGGAGCACTGAAAGGCTCTTGACTTAGAACCCCTTCCCCCTTTCTGTCTAAAGCAGAGGAGCCATCTGTGGTTGCGAGCGGGCAGCACACCAGGCCTGTCCATCCCCAGTGCACCGCGGGGTGGTGGGAGGTCCGCCGGGCCAGAGTGAAGTAAGGCATTTCCTGTCTCCCAGAGTCCCGTTCACTTTCTCAGAAACAGCTTGGCAAAATCAGCATTGGACATCTTGGGTGCCTCGGTGGCCGCTGAGGCGGCAACTGCAGGAGCCGCGGCAGGGCCATTCTCGGCCTGAGGAGCTGCAGCACTTGGGCGCTGCAGGGCACGAGGCAGTAGAGACAGCTGCGTCCTTCCCTTCCCCCTCCTAGAAAAGCAAACACTGAATGGACCTTTTGAAGCAACAATTTGTGGCCCCTCATTTATTTGTAAAAATAAGCCAAGATAGTTTTAAATATAACCAGAAGCTAAAAGGGGGAAAAGAAAAAGGATGAGATAATCCCTGCCTCCTTAATTCTGGCTGTTAAGTAAAAACTGCTTCGACAGACTTGGCCTTGTTCAGTTTTGGCAAAGATCAACCCTGAGCACCAGTCGCACTCAGAGGGGATCAGTGTGACTATCACCTCTCAGACCTCGCCAGTCACCCGGCAATTCTGCTATCTCCTCCTCATCCCTAGCAGGCAAAAAGCACAGCTTATGTGGATCATATAGCTAGGGCTGTAGACTGGCACACACGTGGGTATAAGATTTCGTTTTAAACATAGCTCCAACTGGCAAAGGGGACTTGAAAATAATCACTGCCTTTAGTTTTGTCTGAAATAAATGACAAGTGTAAATTGGCCAGTACCAGGCAGAGGTCACTGCCTAGGCTTGCATCCTGCTCTGGACGCCTTGCTCCAGTGGAACCACAGTGATTACCACAAGGAACAGCACGTCTTGGCTTTTCTGTCCTAACAGGAAGCTAATTCATGCCGGGTTAATCCCCCCATGGTCCATGAACTGGTGCCAGCCAGGACGAAGTTTGCACTAGTCTACCATGCAAGCACTTACGCTCCGTATGTCTGCGGCAAAAGCATGGGGCCACCTGGTGCCTTCCTGGTCTCCGGCTTCTCTGGAACCTTCCTCTGAGGAGGGTTGCTGATTGCCACTTTGATGACGTTCTCTTTGATAGTCATGCCGTCCATCTTCATCACAGCCTGCGACGCCTGGGATTCATTTTCATACTCCACATAGGCCAGGCCCTGGAAGAGGCAAGATTCAGAACCAAGTCAGATCCCACAGACCAGGGACGTAACCTCCTCCCACAGGGCAGGCACTGGGCTTCCTCCCTGAGACCAGCAGACCAGGCCACAGCAAATGACCAACCAACAGGTTACCTTCCCCACCACTGCATCCTCTGTCTACAGGCTTATTTCCCCACCCTACTCTCCTTCCCAACTGCTGCTACGCACTGTAACTTCAGATAACCCTTCCAAGTTCAGTACACCTTGTATGTGCTGCAGAAGTAGAAAGAAAGAAGGAAACAGACAGATGGACCAGTATAAATCCAGCAAATAAACCAAGAGGTGGATGGGACACAGGGCCAGCAGCCCAGGTGCCCAGGTGAGCCCTTGTGTTTCTGTGCCTTCACCCACTCCCTCATTTCATCCTCTTTTTCTCTCCATTAACCTGGATAAAGGGGAGGGAGAGTGGGCGGTGGGTAGACAGTAACAAAACCACTTACTACACAAAATGGGGCACAAAAGGACTTAGGAGGAGACTGAGCGTGCAAGAAGGAAGGACAGTAGAAGAGGCACTGCAATGGAGGGACTCAAGGGGCCTGGCTGGAGGCCCCAGGGAAAGAGAGGCCTGGGACAGAGGGAAGAGGCTACAGGAGGGTGCCCACCCCAAAGCCCATGTGCTGCTGGTCACAGGGCTTCCCCCAAGCCCCACAGCCAGGGGCCATAGTGTGGTGAATTCATGATCATCTATTTCCAACTGCTTTATTCTTTTTAGCACAATTAACTACAAACAAGTTAATCTGACTCCAAATGTAAGTAGAGCTAAGTGTGCAGATCTTTCTGTGAAATTAACTTTTGTTTCTCAGCAGACAAACTAGGAATCCATTCTAGAGGCTAAATCATCTTTGAACAGAGACAGACAGGAAGCTTGCCCAAGCCTTGAAGACAAGGCACGATCTGCTCTGACTCTGACCTTTGGTTTGCCAGCCCGGTTGGTGACCAGCCTGAGGTCCTTCACGGTGCCATGAGCCTTACAGATTTCTTCTAGTTCTTCTTTAGTACAGGAGAAAGGCAGGCCTGAGATGAACAGCTTGTGTTTCTCTAGGGAAGTGCTGTACCTGAACACCTATAGGAAGAAGGAAGACAGAGAAAAACCATGATTCGAGGCATGACCCAGCTCACCTGACTCCTCTGACACCAGCCTTGTCCCCAGGAGCAGCCCAGCCAGGCAGACTAGAGCCAAGCCATGCTCTGAAACTTCTTAACGGGGCCACTGGGGTGAGTCACTTAACCTCTCCAGGCCTCCATGTCTTCCTCTGTAAAACGGCAAGAATAAAAGTGGCCATTCACAGAGTCTGATGAGGAGTCAATGAGGTGACACACATAAAGCATTCAGCACAGTCCCTTGTCATGACTAAGCACCCAGCAAGAAGGAGCCATGCCATGAGTCAGACCTCAGTCAGCCGGCTCAGGACGGACCTTGGCTCACAAGGAAGTTTACATCCAAACACAGCATAAAACTTCCATGTCTACCCTAAATATCACTGCTGCAGGAAGAAAGTGCCTGTCTAAAGCAACCATAGAGGAAAGGTATTCTTTTTTCCATAAACCTACCTTAAAATCGGGGTTTTTGCTCTTATCCACACAGGGGGAAACAAACATTGGCCTCCCTTCTACACTTTTCCGGTCCATCTCCAGTGCCTGAAGGGCTGATTTCTCCTCTTTAAACTCCACGTAGCAGTAGCCTCGGAAATCCCCGCGATTGCTGAAGATGGGTCTGATCTGGACCACCTCCCCACAGGCCTCGAAGAGTGGCCTGAGCTTCACGTCCGGCTCCTGCATGCTGTAGGGCAGGTTGCTGACAAAGACGGTGATGCTGTCCTTGCTGCTGTCGTGCAGCACCTTAGGCATGTCCCTCTTCAGGGAGGCTGCCTTCTCCTTCTGCTTCGAAGGGGGTTCCACGTCTACAGTGGCACATTTCCCAGCGGGCCCTGCTGCTACTTCTACGTTTTGTGTTTCTCCAGCTTCAGGGATGCTGTTCTCGACCCTTCTGCGTTTGGAAGGCTGCTCTACAGGTTTTCAAAACAAAAGTAGCCATGGTTAACTGTTACTTCTCTTCAGGGAGCCTGAACAGAGGTGTGAAGTCCAAGCGCTGTGACAGCTGCCTGTGACACTCTCCCTCGCCAGACTCGGTGGGGCAAGCATCACCCCTGAGAAGTCTTTTGTGACCCACCTGACCTGTCCCACAACTTTCTGTGCCCCAGTTACACTCCGGTAAGTGGGCTCAATCAAGTGGAAGTAACAACATAAATCCCCACTGTCCACTCTTAAATTATACAAAAGGCAAATTATACAAAAGGCCAGTGGGTATCAAAGTTCAGAAGGCAAATTCCAGGGCCCCTCTCCTATAAAGCCCAGGTCAACAGGGGTGGGATAGGACAGGAGAATCTGCACTGGAAAAGCACCCTAGTGACTGATGCCCGTGCCCCAGGGAGCACATTAGGAAAAGCACTACAAAGGGGCTATGGTTTCTAAAACACTTTCAATAAGGTCTTGTGTCCTTAAGAGAGCTTAACCACAATCTTCTACTGCAGTCTGTCCTCACCACTGCCTCCACAGGGCCAGGACTGAAGTTCAACAGACATCAGCCTCCGGCAAACAGACCTCCCCATCAGTTCACCCACTGACTTTACAATGCAATGTAAGCCCTGCACACTGCTACTGTATTCAAGAGTGTCCCTGGGCTGGGTCCAGCTGACTGGCCCACCTACCACTGCAGACTCCTCAACCACTGCCCCATCCCTCTCCCATGCATCTGGATTCAAACCCAATTATCTGCTGCTCACAGAGAATGCCAGGCTGTGCTGTGCCTTCAGGCTGTGCTAACATTGGCTCCCTGTCTAGCTCAGCCCTTCCCTTCTTGCTGCCAGACAGTCACTCGGTCTTCCCCCTGGATGCCGCATCTCTTCCCCACAGTCTTCCTAGTATGAAGCTGACCCACTAGTGCCTTCTTTGGCCTCCACCAGTATTAACAACTCCATCTCCCACAGTCCTGATCGCATGCCATGCCCTGATCAAACGACACTGCGGTCACACATCACATTTGCCTTACTCTGCTAAACTGTGAGGCCAGAGGAGCAATGAGCCACCCTCAGTCATTTAGGGCAGCCCAAACAAGGTGTGCAAGCAAGGTCAACTCAACGATGGATGACTCCATTCCCAGTTCTCTCTGGCTCACACATCTGTACTAAGAAAGTGTACAGAGAGTCCTTTCATGTCCAGAGACAATTCTTTTTTTTTTTTTTTTTTGAGGCAGTGTCTTGCTCTGTCTCCCAGGCTGGAGTGCAACAGCATGATCTCAGCTCATTGCAACCTCCACCTCCCAGACTCAAGTGATTCTCCTACCTCGGCCTCCCGAGTAGCTGGGAAAACAGGCGCCCACCACCACGGCCAGCTAATTTTTGTATTTTTAGTAGAGGCAGGTTTTCACCATGTTGGCCAGGTTGGTCTTGAACCCCTGACCTCAGGTGATCTGCCCACCTCAGCCTCCCAAAGTACTGGGATTACAGGCGTGAGCTACCACGCCCAGCCACCAGAGACAATTCTTTACCTTGACTGACTCTCTGAAATAAGTATGACCCAGAGCTGCCCGTCCCTGAAATTACAAGGGTGAAAGAAACACTGCTGGAAAATTCCACTAAGTCAGAACCATTAAAAGCAGGGCCAAGGCCGGGTGTAGTATCTCATGCCTATAATACCAGCACTTTGGGAGGCCAAGGCGGGAGGATCACTTAAGGTCAAGAGTTCCACACCAGCCTGGCTAACATTGTGAAACCCCATCTCTACTAAAATACAAAAATTAGCTGGGTGTGGTGGCGGGCGAACTGTAATCCCAGCTACTTGAGAGGCTGAGGGAGGAGAATCGCTTGAACCCAGGAGGCAGAGGTTGCAGTGAGCCGAGATCATGCAATTGCACTCCAGCCTCGACAGAGCAAGATCTTCTCCTGCACTCCGAGATCATGCAACTGCATTCCAGCCTCAACAGAGCGAGACTCCCTCTCAAAAAGAAGAAAAAAAAAAAAAAAGCAGGGCCAAGCTTGGCAGGTCTGTGCAGGGTAGGGGCTGCAGCAATGGTGCGGGATGCTAGAGCCTGAATGGAAGGAAGAAGACGAGCAGACATGGGGCAGTGGCAGGGACCCAGCCTAGATCTGGAAGCCTGAGTGAAGGAGGCAAGGGTGTCCATGCAGAGCCGTGCCTGACCCCAGGTGTGGGAGACCAAACAGGGTGGGGATGGCACCCGTGAGAAGGGGAGGCAGGGACAGGAATTTGATTACATACCTACAGGGGCTGGGTGGAATAAGTGAGGACACTGAGGATAAAGGCAGCCAAGTTTCTCAAGGTTAGAAAAGGGCGTGACATGGCTGGGCGCGGTGGCTCACACCTGTAATCCCAGCACTTTGGGAGTCCAAGGCGGGTGGATCACTTGAGGCGACAAGTTCAAGACCAGCCTGGCCAACATGGCAGAACCCCATCTCTACTAAAAATACAAAAAATTAGCCAAGTGTGATGGTGCGTGCCTGTAATCCCAGCTACTTGGGAGGCTGAGGCACAAGAATCACTTGAACCCAGAAGGCGGAGGTTGAAGTGAGCCAAGATCACCCCATTGCACTCCAGCCTGGGCAACAAAGCGAGACTCTGTCTCAAAAATAAATGAATAAATAAATTTTAAAAAGAGAGAGAAAGGCGTTGCAAGTATGAAAGGGAACCCTGTGGTGTTAGACTGGAACTGGAGGTACTGGTGTGAAATCATGATTTTCAGCATACACAAATAGTTACAGAAGTAAATACGGACATAAATATGTCTGTGTACACATGCACGCACATGCGCGCGCACACACACACACTCTCCCTACCCTCGACCACTCAGGCCTAGGAACAATACCCAATAGCAGTGAGCACAACCAGCACCTCCTAAATACCACTCATCACTCAAAGGAACCTTGGAGAAATGATGGATTCCAGGACTGAGTTATGGAAAGTACAAGATGACCCTTGGGTATTGTGCGCCAGAAGGTGAGGAAATGATCAAAGAACAAGGGGACAGGTCAAAGGGACACAGAAGCCTGTGTGATGGAACTCTTGCTAGCCAAACCTGGGATAAGTAGAGCATCAACATAAATAATTATCAAAAGGGTTGTCGCCAGCAGTGGAACAAAGCGAATCACAGTCCACCTGATGGGACTCAATGAGCAGGCCACAGGAGCGCTTGTGCACTATTCCTGCCCGAGATGCATGAGCGGAATCCAATCCCTAGAGAGCATCAGACACACCCAGGCTGAGGGACACAACACAGCAACTGGCCTGTCCCCTTCCAAGAGTGCAGGTCATCAGAGTAAAAAACAGCTGAGGAGTGCTCCAGACGGAAGGAGATCCAGGAGACAAGACAGCTAAACACAACAGTGCATCCTGAACCGGATCCTTTCACTACAAAGGACATTATCAGGACAAATGGGAGCCCATGGCTGGGGTCTGAGGATTAGATGGGAGTAGCGGTCACTGCTAACCCCGGCTCTGATGGCTGCATTCTAGTCATGGAGAAGAGGGCCCTTGTTTGTAAGACATACACCCTAACAGTGATCAAAGGGTGATGGGTATCAAGCTGGTAACGTATTCTCAAATGGTACAGGGAAGAAAGTTCTTCGTACTGTTTTCGCAACTTCTCTAACTTTGATACGTTTCAAAACACAATTTCTCAAGAGCTCCTTACCTTCTTCATCATCGCCCCACTCTTTCTCATCGTCCTCATCTGCTCCGCGCTTCTCTGGGCCTCTGGTCTTTTTCTTCTTTTTCAACGCTTTCTTCTCGGCCCGGGCTCTTTTCCGTTGTTCAGCCTTTTCTTCTTCTTGCTGCACGAGGGCTGCTTCCTTCTCTGCAGCCTAGAAAAGTGGGAAGATGATGCATCGCTGGATGTGGCAGTTACATTCACTGTACTGATTTGTCATGAAAGGGGAGAGGGAGTGGAAGTTCATTACTAAATGAAAAGCAGAGATCTGGAGAAAAATGTGGACAGGCTCACAGCTGTTCCACACCAGAGCTCATTCAGGTTCTTTGGAATTCTGGATCTGATGTCTCTGTTAATATTAGCAATTTCCTCACCCTAATCATTACTCATCAAAAGGAAGGGAAAAAAAATCCATAAAACTGGCTGGGGGCAGTGGTTCACACCTGTAATCCCAGCACTTTGGGAGGCCGAGGTGGGTGGATCACGAGGTCAGGAGATTGAGACCATCCTGGCTAACATTGTGAAACCCCGTCTCCACTAAAAAAATACAAAAAAAATCAGCCAGGTGTGGTGGCCGGAGCCTGTAGTCCCAGTTACTCAGGAGGCTGAGGCAGGAGAATGGCATGAACCCGGGAGGCGGAGCTTGCAGTGAGCCAAGATGTGCCACTGATCTCCAGCCTGGTGACAGAGCGAGACTCCGTATCAAAAAACAAAAAAAAAAATCCATAAAACTAAAGCCCCAAATAAGTTGCGGGTGTTCATGTTCCACTCACTAGGCTAAGTGAGGCTCTTCTTTATTCTTTTTCATCAATTCTACTAAATTTTAGAGTCAAAATTCCCTCACTACATGAAACAAGTACTTAATATTGGGGCTGAAGTTTTAGAACAATCTGAAAAGACAGGTTTAAGCATTGATCTAAATATTTTATAATTAATACTGAGTAAAAGACACTTAGGAAAATGTAAAATGTCTTGACAAGAAACATCCATACCAAACCGAGCCAAAATAGCTACCAGAGGTGCCAAAGACTTCAAACAAACATTGTCATTACCTTCATTCTCTGCTCATTGACACGAGCTAATCGGGTTTCAGTTTTCTGAACAGCTGTATCCCAATCTTCTAAAGAACCTTGAAAGAAAGAGAAGCAAAACTTTCACTCTTTAGGATTCTGAAGGATACAATCACATAAATTTTTCTTAATTTCTCTATACCTCCAGAAGAGATCTCTCCCATCAAATAATAAGAAAATGTAATCCATGTAGCACTGAAGTTCAGAATTCAAATAGTCCTTCTAAGTGGGTTTAAAATGTCCCTTCCCTTTCAGGAGAGACTTGAAAACCAGAATATGATCTATTAAGGGCTCTAGAAGGCAAAGAATATGAAAACGTTCTAATGCAAAAAGTACATTTATATTAAGACGGAAGAATTTTAAGAGCTACTCAAATGTTGAGGCATTTATTTCTTATTTTTTGGTGGTCTCTGATTCCCAGTTCTGAGGGGTCCATACCCAAAATCCAGACCAATACCCACAGATAAGTTCATATTATTTTTCTATCTGAAGGCTCTGAAATTTAACAAGGGATGCAAAGAACACACTGAGCCATTTGCCTCTCCAAGGTCCTCTGTTGGACAGACGTTGTACTAGAGCACAGTGGCTCTCAAAGGAGGGATCCTGCCCATCAAGAGACATTTGGCAATGTTAACAGACATTTCTGGTTGTCATGTTTGGTTGCAGTGAGGAAGTTGCTACTGGCATTTCAGGGCTAGAAGCCAGGGATGCTGCTAAACATCGAACACACAGTCCCCCCAACAAAGAATTAGAACTCTGTGCTACAGTGACATCACAGAGTCCTCCTGGTAGCTGCAGAATTTGAGAAGAGCTGCAGGAGGACTCATTTTCAGGACACTTGTGACAGTCTAATCATAGGGCACCACTTAAGGGGTGGCAGCGTAAACACAGTCTGTCGCCAGACTGTAACCAGATGCTCCTACTTGAGACCAAACAGCAAATGGGTTAGGCTCCAAGCCAGAAGAAAGCCGGGGGTCCCACCTTCTGTCCTCTCCATGGTGAGTAACACTTCACAGACGTGCTCTGGGTAGTCACTGGTGCACTGGACAGCCCGGTGCAGGGCCTTCCGGCAGTGCTGGGTGTCACCATGCGCTCTAAGGCAGAAAACAAAAAGTTGCTGCCACCAGGACACAAAGTGGAAGGCACTCAAAGGGAGAGGCCGTCTTCTCCCAGGTAGAAACTCACTCTTCAGTAACTCTAGCTTCTGAGAAGACCTTAGCTTTCAGATCTATCCACCATGCTTTCTCCTTCCACAGTCTCTACAGTCACCTACTAAGGATTTCCCTGAAGCACTCTCTCCCTCAGCCATGCAGGGGCTACTGGAAAGCGTACCCGAGAACGTGATCTGCAACCACCATTCTGCCTTTACAGCATTCACATGTGCGGCACATGGCGGGGGAGTCCAACAGCTCTCTGTAACCTGATACAGTCCCCAGGGAAATTTTACTATGGAGTCCTACTGAGGGGAGAGTCATGAATCCAGGGAAGTGTCAAATTTCATACCCAGAGTCAAATCTTTTTTTTTTTTTTTTTTGAGACAGAGTCTCGCTCTTGTCACCCAGGTGGGAGTGCAATGGCACGATCTTGGCTCACTCCAATCTCTGCCTCCCAGGTTTGGGCAATTCTCCTGCTTCAGCCTCCCAAGTAGCTGGGATTACAGGTGCCCACCAC
This sequence comes from Macaca fascicularis, assembly GCF_037993035.2. Taxonomy (NCBI): domain Eukaryota; kingdom Metazoa; phylum Chordata; class Mammalia; order Primates; family Cercopithecidae; genus Macaca; species Macaca fascicularis. The sequence goes on from NC_088385.1 coordinate 115,369,709, forward strand.
TACACTCAGCTAATTTTTGTATTTTTAATAGAGACATGGTTTCACCAGGCTGGCCAGGCTGGTCGCCAACAGATCTTTTTTATACACTGCTAATCACAACAGCTACACAACAATTCTGTTAATCATAACTGTTATGAAATAGTGTATTCATATGTTTTTAAAACATTTTAAATATACATAATTATATATACATATTATGATACTCAGAAAAAAGTTCAGAGCACTGGTTCTCAAAGTAGGATCCATGTACCCCTGAGGCTCTCCCAGAGCGTCTCAGGGGGCCTGCAAAGTCAAAACTCCTTTTATAAATAATAATACCAAGACATTACTGGACTTTTTCACTGTGTTGACATCTTCAAGACAGTGCACAAGTAATGGTGGCCCTTAGCACAAATCAAGGCAGCAGAAATCCTTTTAATGCACTGTGTGATGAAATACTAAGTACACTTAAAGCCCTTCTCATACTGAAGTACAACGGTTATTGCAAAAAAAAAAAAAAACATATTACCGTTTGAGTTGCAAGCTGATCAAGTCACTTTTTTCAAGGACACCATTTTTACTTGAAAGAAAACTTGAGTGACAAACCACGGTCAGTTACTCAGACCTGGGTATTTGGCAGACATTTTTGAAAATTTACAAAGTGAGGCTGCCACTCTGGGGAAAACCACTGACAGTATTTGTTGTATGTGATAGAATTCAAGCTTTCAAGTGAAAATTAGAATTTTGGAAAACTTGTATCTGCCACCACAAGTCTGACAGCTTCCTACTTAAAATACTTTTCTACTAAGATCAGTACAGATATGAACAAATACGATTTTTTAATACTATAGAAGAAAATACGTCAACATTTGAAAGAGCTGCATGATTTAGTGAATTGGGATTTTTCCAAATAATGTCGTAGAATTATGGCATCGTGTAAAAGATAAAATAGATAAATGGGTATTACTCTAACAGAATCTGTCAATATGGTTTTAGATTCCACATGCAACACTGAAGTTTTGCTAGAATATGTATGAAAGAATACCCACAATTATCTGAAAATGCTTCTAAAATACCTTTCTTTTCTAACCTCTTATCACACTCTTCAATGAAAACAACAGATCACAACAGACAGAATCGGTAACAGACATGAGAATTTAGCTGTCTTCTACTAGGCCAGGCTAAATATATCTGCAAAAATAGAAAACAATGCCACTTTTCTCATTGTATTATTTTGGAATCTGAAAAACAGTCACTGTTCAAAAAAGTTATTAATGTTAAATAATTTGTTATATTTAAATGAATGAAAATGTTTTTTACATTTCTCAATTTATAAATTATAAATATCAATAGATATAACTCACATACATAAAAGTGTTTTGGGATCCTCCAATTTTAAGAGTGGAAAACGGATCCTGAGACCAAAAAAATTGTGAACTGCTGATCTAGGGGAATATTCAACAAGCTTTAACAGTGGTTTTCTCTGGGGTGGGATTATAAGAAACTGTCACTTTTAGCCAGATACGGTGGCTCACGCCTGTAATTCCTACACTTTGGGAGGCCGAGGTGGGAGGATCACTTGAGGTCAGCATGACCAACATCGTGAAACTGTCTCTTCTAAAAAAAAAAAAAATAATACAAAAATTAGCCAGGTGTGGTGGTGCACACCTGTAATCCTAGCTACTCAAGAGGCTGAGGCAGAAGAACAGCTTAAACCCAGGAGGCGAGGTTGCAGCTGAGACTGAGCCACTGCACTTCAGCCTGGGTGAGAGTGTGACTCCCCACCTGCCCCCAAAAAAGAAAAGAAACGGCCGCTTTCTATCACATATTTTTGTAAACATTCTGACTAATATGGGCACACAGTGTTTTTTAAATAGGGAAAAAACATTCAAAAAAACCCCCAGCAATGTAGCAATGTTATGCAATGAACAATGTTCAAGACAGACTGAAAAGTTGGTCACATTCTTTATGTTTTCCCCATGTTACAAATATTGTTAGGCATAACTTATTTCATTCAAACAGTTTTAAAGGCTTGTAACACATGTATGCTTTAATTGCATTTTCATTACAAAAAAATTTAAACATAGAAAAGTCTCAAAGAATGGGTCATGGTTATGACTGGGTCAGTAATTTTGAGTTTTTTTTCTCTTAGCTTTTTAGTATTTTCTACTTTTCTATAAAAGCAAATATAAAAAATAAATAGCTCCAAAAGATCAAATAAAATATCATGCCCAAAAATCAAAACAAAAACAAATTAAAAGAAACGCACAGCTATAAGAGTTCCAGGCACAAAATACGATAAAAATTAAAAATGTACCCACTACTGAAAGAGACAGAATGAAAGGCAGCCCAGTTCTAAGGAGCTAGTCCAAGCTGGTAGGAGTCAGCCAGGAGTGAAGACGGGTGCACAGCTGACAAGCACTGCCTCCCTCCCCACCCCGAGATCAGTTACCTTTCCAGGTTGTAATACTCTAGCCACATGTTGGCGTACTTGGCGTTTCCTCTGGTCATGATGCTATCCCAGAGTTCCCGAGCTTTCTGCATGTTATTGCACAGTCGAGCCTAAAGTGCATCAGCAGGCTGTTAGGACACCTGAACCCTATGATGTCAACACCCATCATACAACATACTTCCAACAGACACACATAAAAAGCACCCCACAACTATTACTGTTACAGATGTCCCTGGGAATTCCCCAGGCCTCCCTCCAGTGGTAAACGGCCCAGCCCAAACACTTGAGCCTCTCTGCAGCCACAAGCTAATCTGCCTATGTTTCCTGGGAACTGAGAGAGACAGCACGCGGTACTTACGCGACAGTACTGGATAGTCATTTGTTTTTTATTTTTATCAAGCTTAACTACAAGTGTTTGAGAGACAATATTTTTTTTTAAAAAAAGGCTGCTCTAGTATTAAATGCACACTCTGCTACTAATGCTTATAAACTGTGACTTGGGCAACCTGTAATTCTCAGTTTTCTTATCTTTAAAATGGTTAAGAAATAAGTATCCCATATAGAAACTACCTGACAAATGTTAGTTTCTTCTATCTGACGCTCCCTCAGAGGAGAAAACATGATTAGAATTATTACAATCCTACCTGCTGATCAAGGCAGGTTCCGTGTCTTACTGACCTTGGAGCCCCTGACCCAGTAATGACATTCAAATGATCATATCCTCTAATTACTTGCCAAATAATCTGTCTTCTACATTATATAGAAGCCTTACTAGCACAGGAATTCTTATTCCCACAGCACCTAGTACAGTGCTAACAAATAGTACACGCTCACTGTGCTCTCACAAATGAAGCAAAGAGGCACAGACGGAAGTAAACGAGTGAATACCTAGCATTTAAACATTTACTGCACAACTTGTAGCTGGGAGCTAGTATTTTCACCAACATTATTTACAAATATGTGTCAAGCTAGGTAAATAACATGAATCCTTGTAGAGCCTAGACCATTACTTAGGTAAATAACACAAATCCTTATAGAGCTTAGCCCATTATTTGGGATTCTGACTCAATTTTAATTAAGGTTTAATAGGATGCTATTCAACAATGGTGGGTGAAAGTGGTAGATTTGTCAAAAACATTTACCTCAATCCTAGCCCAGTTCTGCATAATCACACAGCTTGGATCACCACTTTCATTGAAACCTTCAAACACAGAATTAGTAAAATTAGAAAGGAACTTGGAGACAAATAGCCTCTAGCTGGAAAGGTACATCAACCAGGAAATAGTACAGACCAGGAAATACAACTGGGCAAAACCACAGGCTGGGGCATACTTACGCTCTTCCACCTCCTGCTTCAGATACTCCAAGGCACGAGTAAAGGCGGCCCTCAACTCCTCCAGCTCTTTACTGGAGTCTAGTGGAAAGTACAAAAAAAGGCTTTAGGAAACCACATAGCCTGGCTTTGTTTGTTTTGTTTTTTATCCTATGCTGAAACTGCCCAGAGACCCATTATGTACCTGGCATCATGCAAGGGACACAGAAATAAAATTGCCAATTCCTGCCCTCATCACATAGTCAGGGAGAAAGAAATTAGAACACAGTAGAGTATGGACAGCACGGTGAAAAAGGTGAACACAGAGTGCTGTGTGGGGGGAGTCTCCCCCAGCTGGGGTGACACAGGCAAACAGAAGAATGGCTAAAGGCTACCTGTATGAGGTGACAGCTGACATGAGTGTGCAAGTACAAGTTAGGGGTTTTCTGGCTGTTTTGGGGGGGGACATGAAGGGGCAGAGGATCCCACAGAGGTACAAACATTTTTCTAAAACACAGCAGTCTTATTTCAAGAAGTATTTAGGATAAATAAAAAGACCAGAAAAGAGAAATGAGAGCTAAGACTAAAGAGGCTGGCAGAGCCAGTATAAACCATTACTCTCTTGCTTTACAATCCACAGCATGACTTGTTAAGATAGAAATCACTAGGATTTCTGGGGGAAAAAGTCACCAATGCCTAGTCTACATCATTTGCCCAATCACAATGTTATCTGGGGAACTGGGACATCTCGCCAAAAGTTGTGTTAAGAACATGTTCAGCTCTGAAGTGAAAAACATGTGCTTAAATACCTTGTTTGAAATCAACCCTTCTCCTCAGGTAATCAAGGTATGCCTGCCAAATCTCCACATAATCAGTGGCCTGGATGAAGCCAGCATTCAAAGCTTTCTCGAAGGTTACTGGAGTTGGAGAAAAAGTCAGGATTTGTTACCAATTCAAATGGAAGCTAATATAAAGTTACTGCATTCTACTGACTATAAAACACTACATGGGCCGGGCGCGGTGGCTCAAGCCTGTAATCCCAGCACTTTGGGAGGCCGAGACGGGCGGATCACGAGGTCAGGAGTTCGAGACCATCCTGGCTAACACGGTGAAACCCCGTCTCTACTAAAAAATACAAAAAACTAGCCGGGCGAGGTGGCGGGCGCCTGTAGTCCCGGCTACTCGGGAGGCTGAGGCAGGAGAATGGCGTAAAAACCCGGGAGGCAGAGCTTGCAGTGAGCTGAGATCCGGCCACTGCACTCCAGCCTGGGCGACACAGCGAGACTCCGTCTCAAAAAAAAAAAAAAAAAACACTACATGACTTTAAAGACTAATAGATGCAACAGGATGAAATGAGCTAGACAGGAATGTTGAAGAGAGAGAAAAGACTACAACTTCTTAGAAAATGCAATGAATATTAGCATGTTAAAAAGCTCAAAGAAGCCACAAATATAACCAGTTCATCTCTCAGAGCCCTTTTTGTCACTACACTCCATATCCCAAACAAAACCCCAGGCAACACTGATGTAATGACTTTGTCACCGCTCTCTGTTTCTCACTTGGGACAAATAGCTTAGAAGTTCTCCCACAAAAACATCCGCACCAGAAATTACTTGATGATCAACTCCATGTCTCTCCATGGCCAAGAGGTACCGACTCCATAAGGCAACTGTCCAGGGGCAGTTTCTAACAGCACGGTTATGTACAGATAAAACCAAATCCTTTACTTTCAGTTGCCGATCCTATGATAAAGAATTCCAGAATCAGGAAATTAAACTTTATTAAGAATTCACCATCAACAAGACATTGCCAGCACAACCAAGTGATGAAAGAAATATCCTTATAAACGTCTCTTGTGACCGGGTTTCCTCACAAAAAAAAAAAAAATTCACTAGGGGGAGTGGAGGAAAAGGACAGAAGCAACTTATAGGTTAAAAGAGCCTTAAGAGACGTCAGCCAACCCTACTGGATAGACCTCATTTGGATCCTTTTATACATATACACTGAAATATTTTATATACACATATTGAAATATTTACCAATGAAATATCATTTCTGGATTTGCTTCAAAGTAACACATAAGGGGCAAGTAGGTGAGACTACAGATCAAAGTAAACTAAAGCTATAATTGTTAATAATTATTGAAGCTGGGTGAGGGGTACAGGAAGTTTCATTTTACTTATCTGTCTACTTTTATATGTTTACATTTTTTCCATAATACAAAGTTAAAAGAAAAATATCAATTTGTTTTAAGTCCTCAACACAGACTATATGCTAATTTTACTTACAGTTAGTGACCATTTTAAAATAACCTGAAACACTAAAACTTCCTAAACGAGTTGGCAAAGAGGAGAAAAAGTGGATGGAGGAAAAGCAAGAGCAGGGCCATATGCAACAAACTCCTGGCACTCTAAGTAGATTATAAATTGGCAAAAATAAAATGAAATTAGAACAGTGATCTTACTAGGTACTGACTGTAACGGATCCATAAGTCTGGGACAAGGCAGTTCTCGACCAGGGCGCGCTCAAAGATCAACTGAATGCGAGCAGGATCGCCAATTTTCATCTCAAAATCGATATATGCTTGATATTCTGACAGCCTTGGTGCCTCTGCCTGCAACTAGAGTACAGGAAAATTGTATTAAAGTTGAATTGAGTTACTGGCAGGAAGCACAACACATCTGCAAATAAAATAAATTTTGGCAAAACTGGCTACAGTAACTACGAATCGCCAAATCCTCACTCTCAGAACCACTCCACTATGGCCTCCACAACTTCTTGAGCAGAACAAGAGTCTTCTCATCTGGTCCAAAGTGCCAGTTCATGGCAGTCATAACAAAGGCTCCATAAACCCTTTTCTAAATCCATTCCTAGACCACAGGGAATTTAAGTGGCCCATCAATCGTGAACTGAGTGAAAGAGCAACACAACACCTTTGCCAGTGACCACTGTTAACCACCCTTCCAAACCAGAAGTCATGTTCTTGGGCTACTGAGTCGAGTTAATACAACCAAACTGGAAAATTGTGGTGCCTGATGCTATTCAAGTTTCTTATTCCAAATATCAGTTCCTGGAAGAATGTAGGTAAATGCAGAAAATGGAGGCAGCTGTGCTGAATGTTTAATGATCCAAAGACATACGATCAAATTCTTTTTAGAAAAAAATCTTATTCGACATGTTTTCTCTTCAGGCATATTTTGCTGATGGCCATGACATAATGGAATGATTGGAGTTTTGAGAAGAACAGGTACATGCAAATCATTTACACATGAAAAAGAAAGGAAGGAGTAGTGCAGAAGAGTAAGAAAACACGCAGGCTCCGTAATCAGAAAGGGGATGTTTCACAGCCTCCATTTCTAGTAACGAGAAAGAATTAGTTACCCAGACACACTGTACCATTCAAAACAACTAAAACTACTAAATTAAATATAGTATTTTCTTAAAATTCATCAACAAACTGGCAAAGAAACAAGAAATTCTAAGGACTAAGGACAAAATCTAAATGAGGGTGGCAAGCTAAGTAAATGTTAACCTTTTGCTGGCTTGACATACATTAAGAATTTGATCTTCACAATTCTATTGTTGGCAAAGAAAGATAGAAAAAACAGTCAAAAAGCCCAAAAAACCTCAAGCCAGTCCACACATGGACCTACTGCAATGAAATTAGAGGACAGTAAACCAAATCAATGAGATCTTAAAAGCAGTCAGAGAAAAAACAGTGACTACCTCTGAAGAAGATTTATACAAACCGCTGACTTCTGAACAGCAACAACAGACATCAGAAGACAGAAAGATACAATCAATTGCTGAGAACACACTGTCTGTCCAGAACTCTTTTGTTGTTGTTGTTGGTCTAGAATTCTATAGCCTAAGAAAATAATTTTCAAGAAGGGAAGTAAAGACCTTTCTGAACAGAGAAAATCTGTTACCAGCAAATCGCCCTCACAGGGGACTCTAAAGGTCACGTGTTGAAGACACTGGACAAATTTATAATATTATTATAAAGCTTTACAGAAAGACAAGATGTAAGTAGCAGAAACCTATACTATGTTCATAGATTGGAACATGTAAATTCTTCCCAAATTCCCCAAACTGATCTCCAGGTTCAATGCAATTCCAATTAAAAAAAAAAAAAAAAGATTTTAAAAATATAACTACAAAAGCTGATTCTAAATCTGATGGAAGCATTGAAGGCTAAAAAAAAAAAGCCAAGATACTCTTGAAGAGGAACAAGGTGGATGGGACTCACCCTATCCAAGAGCAAAACATTATAACTCTCATCATTACAACAGTGTAACGTAAGCCAGTGGGACAGAATAGAAAATCCAGGAGAAAGACCCACACATACATGGACAGCTAATCTATGACAGATGTGGCACTGCACATCAGTGAGGGGAGGAAGGAATAATCAAACTCAGTACTAGAACAACTGGTTCTCCATATGGAAAAATGAAACCAGACCCAGTCTCATACCACTTAAAAATCAATTCCAGGTGGATGAGGCCCTAAATATGAAACAGAAAACTATAAAATTGTTATAAGAAATTAGAGTTAACTAGGGAATATTTTTCAAATAAGCACAACAAAAGCACAACCAAAAGGTAAAGAATTTTAATCTAATTGGATTTATCACTAAGAACCGTTCATCAAAAAACACCATTAAAAAAAAACAAATGAAAAGGCCGTCACGGTGGCTCCCGCCTATAATCCCAGCACTTTGGGAGGCCGAGGCAGGTGGATCACCTGAGGTCAGGAGTATGAGACCAGCCTGGCCAACATGGCGAAACCCCATCTCTACTAAAAACACAAAAATTAGCCGGGCGTGGTGACGAGGGCCTATAATCCCAGCTACTAAGGAGGCTGAGGCAGGAGAATCGCTTGAAACAGGGCGTGGGGGGCGGGGGAGTTGCAGTGAGCCGAGATCACGCCACTTTACTCCAGCCTGGGTGAAAAAGCGAAAACTCCGTGGGTGGTGGGTGGGGTGGGGAGGTGAAAAGACAAACAACAAACTGGGGAGAAAATCTGCAACACATACAGCCTAAAATAAGACTTAAGACTCAGCATTCCCACAAATCAATTAGAAAAAAGATACATCAAAAGGGAAATGGGTCAAAGACTTTTTTTTTTTTTTGAGACAGAGGCTCGCACTGTTGCTCAGGCTAGAGTGCAGTGGTGTGATCTCGGCTCACAGCAACATCCACCTCCCAGCTTCAAGCGATTCCCCTGCCTCAGCCTCCCAAATAGCTGGGATTACAGGCACCAGCCACCACGCCCAGCTAATTTTTTGTATTTTTAGTAGAGACGGGGTTTCACTATGTTGGCCAGGCTGGTCTCAAACTCCTGACCTCGTGATTCACCTGCCTCGGGCTCCCAAAGTCCTAGGATTACAGGCGTGAGCCACTGCGCCCGGCCCAAACACATTTTTTTAAAGAAACAGGGTTTTGCTTTGTCACTCAGGCAAGAATGCAGTGGCATGATTACAGCTCACTGCAGCCTTGACCTCCTGGGCTTCACCTCTGGAGTAGCTGGGACTACAGATACACAGACACGTGCCACCAAGCCCAACTAATTTTTTTTTTCTTCTGTAGAGACAGGGTCATGCTACGTTGCCCAGGCTGATCTCAAATTCCTGGGCTCCAGCAATCCTCCCGCCTTCGCCTCCCAAAGTGCTGGGATTATAGGCATAAGCCACTGTGCCCAGCCTGAAGACTTTAACACGCACAAAAACTTGAATGGCCAATCCACGTGAAAAGATGCTCAACTTCATTAGTAACCAGGGAAATACAAATTAAAACTACAATTTCAAATTCATCAAATTAAGTAGAATTTAAGTATGTCCAATATCCAAGACTGGCACAAGCAACAAGAACTCTCAGATAATGCTCACAGCAGTGCAAACTGATAACCTGGAAAACACTTTAACAACACACTATGATCCAGCAAAGTCATTCCTAAGTATTCTAGAGAAACTCTTTTTCATGTGTACAAGGAGACACACACAAGAATATTCAGAGTGGCACTGCTCCTCCTCCTAGCAAAAAATTGGAAATGACCCAACTATCCAGCAACATAGATAAATACATTGCAGTATACAGACAACTTTACAGCAGTGAAAACAAATGCACTGGAACTATACTTAGCAACATGAGTAAAACCCAAAAGCATGTTCAATGAAAATAAAATATACAGCATGATTCCAATATATAAAAGTTCAAAAGCAAGCAAAATTAAATATATTAATTAAGGATACTTTCATAGCTTGTAAAACTATAAAGAAAAGCAAGGGAATGATTATCACAAAAGTCAGGAAAGTGATTACCTCTCGGGAGAGGGAGGAGGAGGCAATCGGAGAGGGGCACATAGGAGACTTCTAAGGTACTGGCAATGTTCTATTTCTTAACCTGGGTGGTAGGTACATGGATGTTCACTTTATTATTAGTATGTAAACTGCATGTATACATTTATACACTCTATATATTTCACAATAAAACATTGTAAAGATACTGTTTAACTTGCAACTATCCATCAGGGAAAGGTTTGCAGAGAGACGTTTACTAAAGCCAACACTTACCAGTGCTTCTTCATAGGGTTTATATTTCTCCAGCTGCTGTAGTGCTTTGTTATAGTTCTGAATTACCGACTCTGGTACTGGGTCTTCTGACCATTCTTCATACTCTGCAAATGTGGCCTCCATATCTATTGAAAGATGGATTCAGCCCCGTGGGTGTTGCCATTGGGCTTTATCAACCCAAACACAGATTAAGCCATGAGACTCAGGTGCCACTAGCCCCTCCCACATCTGTGGCCATGGCAGCTCTTACTGATCAAATTTTGATTTCTGCTGAGCCCAAACCTGTCTGTAGAATCTGTCTCAAAACAATGTCCCAGGCAACCCTCCCAGCTAATTAATCAGTCAATGACACTAGTAGCAACAATTTAACAACACTTACCCAGTGTTGCCTATGTTCTAACACTTCACATCCATTAACTCATTCAGTCAACTCCACTCTACAAAGTAGTCTATTGTGATCCTCATTTTGCAGTTGAGGAAACTGAAGCAGAGGGTTCAGCTGCTTGTCTACAGTTAATGGTAGAGCAAGGCTGTGAACCCAGGCAGTCCGGCTCAAGTTCACACTCTAATCACTATGCTAGGCTGTTTCACGCTGGTAGGTGAAGTGAAATCTGCAAGCCAGCTCAGCTCTAGCCTTTGCTGCATGACACTCAATCATTTGATTAGACAACTACTTTATAACGTGTTAAATCCAATAAACCATGAAGAGAAATAACACCTGGGCTCCAGTAAAGTTGCCCAGAGGTTCTGAGTATGTACAACACATGCCCGTGTCTAGGGAACAAACACAACAGCCATGCCAAACTCTTCCCATACTCAGAAAAATCCTCCCAGCACACACACACTCACAGCTCCAAAGACTCAAAAGGCTTAGATTGCCAAAATGTATTTACAAAATAAGGAAACTCTTTACCAACCCCCAAGAAACTCACTTATGAGTACTTCCAATCAACTGCACTTCTGAACGAAATCCCTCCCACAGAGGAATGATCTAAACCCACGCAAAATTCCTGCTGTTACGGAAGAGGTTACTTATGAAGAGAAAATGATTATAATGGAACTCTTGTTCAATGACGTTTCCCCCAAAAATACCGGTGTCATTCACTATTCCTTTCAGAGACCCTATCTCTGCCTTTCCAGCTAGGTCTCAAAGGAGAAAAGAGCTCTCACCTAGGAGTCAGGGAGTCTGGCTTCCAGTCCTGCTTCTGACCCTCACAACCCTCTTAAGCACTAACATTCAAGATGTTTTTACCTAGGACCTCATCCCGAGAGACAATATCCAAGGACAGTAAGAACACAAGCTTTACCTGCCTCACAGGATGGTGGGAAAGGTCTAACTACATGTCATTCCCCCAAAGTATTTTAAAAACCATAGAGGGCTGGCTATTGACATGTCAGTTTCTCTTACCATAGAGTGGGATCGCCAACTGTCGCCGGAAAAGACTGTGGACTTTCTCAAGCTGTGAATCAAAGGTTTGTTCCCGGTCAAAAGGGGAAAGGAAGCCAGCTACGGGCTAAAGAAGCAAATTAGTAGTAAATAACAAACTGTGGTTCTTTCTTTGTTTTTTCTTTTGAGAAGGGTTCTCACTGTCACCCTGGCTGGAGTGCGGTGGTGTGATCACAGCTCACTACAGCCTCATGCTCCAGGCTCATGCAATCCTCCCACCTCAGAGTCCTGAGTAGCTAGGATCATAGGCATATGCCATCACGCCCAGCTAATGTTTTATGTTTTGTAGAGATGGGGTCTCACTATATTGCCCAGGCTGGTCTTGCACTCCTGAACTCAAGAGATCATCTGGCCTCAGCCTCCCAAACTGCTGGGATTACAAGCATGAGCCACCGTACTTGGCCAACTCTGGTTCTTTCTACTTCAAAAAGTATCTCAACAAATTTTCAGTTCAAGCTAAAAAAATGTATACGACCTCTTCCATACATATTGAACCAAATGCTACAAGGGGTATAAAAAAGGTTATCTATCACCCAACCACTAAGGGATTGGCAAAGACCATTTTGTTAACTATATGAACTGCAAGATTCATCCTGGACATGTGTTTCAAAATAATCCTTCCAAGGAGACTTACAAAGACAGCCCCAGCCTGTTCAGAGACAACCACAGGTACTCACCCGAGCAGCTTCCACGATTGCACTTTCAAACTCTCGGTAAGCCTCCCAAAGGGCGAGTCCTTTGGTCATATGCAAACCAACAGACGAGAGAGCCCTTTCAAACACGGAGCGAACTTTCTCAAGGCCACCTTTCTGACCAATCCCACCAACTGAGTACTGGCCATACTCTAGCCAAATGTTAGGACCTAAAAATAAGAAGTGTTCAATTAGTTTGGGGTATAAAATACCCAAATATCAAAACTGATGCAAAACAAAAGAAATGTGCCTACCAAAAAAGTTCTCAGACAGCAGCACTAAATGACAGTGAAGGCCTAACAGCAGAGATGACCATAAAGGACCAAAAAACATTACAGTCTGGGGAAGACCATAGATCCTCAGAAAAAGATAACTGGTGCTATTAACAATGGCTGTGAGAGAGAAAGAAGTGGGTAACAGGATCATCAGAAATCATGGGAACACCATGCACTGCTAAAATTATCAGTGGTTCTAAAAGAAGACTCATGGGCCACAGAGCAGAGGTACAGATATAGTTTTTAAAAATACATTTGGCCAGGTGCAGTGGCTCACACCTATAATCCCAGCATTTTGGGAGACTGAGGCGGGAAGATCACAAGGTCAGGAGTTCGAGACCAGCCTGGCCAATATGGTGAAACCCCGTCTCTACTAAAAATACAAAAATTAGCCGGGCGTTGTGGCAGGCACCTGTAGTCCCAGCTACTTGGGAGGCTGAGGCAGGAAAATCGCTTGAACTCAGGTGAGGGGGAGGTTGCAGCGAGCCGAGATCACACCACTGCCCTCCAGCCTGAGAGCGAGACTCTCAAAAAAGAAAAAAAAGATAACACACACACACACACACACATACTATACTTGTATATTCATAAAACACCTCTTATTTTCATTATACAGATTATAAACCAAAAAATTGTGAATTCTTTTTGGCTTGCAAAGATACACAAAAAATTCTCTATCTCAGAACAGTCTATATGGTAAGCAGCAATGCTTCTCACAAGAGGGACTGCTCCCAGTGGGAAATCAACAAGGAAGAGGATATGAAATCTGAAAGGGGAAATTGTTTGTTTGATTTTTGAGACAGAGTCTCATTCTGTCACCCAGGCTAGAGTGCAGAGGCATGATCTCAGCTCACTGCACCCTCCGCCTCCTGGGTTCAAGTGATTCTCCTGCCTCAGCCTCCCGAGTAGCTGGGACAACAGGTGTGTGCCACCACGCCTGGCTAGTTTTTTGTATTTTTAGTAGAGATGGGGTTTCACTGTGTTAGCCAGGATGGTCTCAAACTCCTGAACTCGAGATCCACCTGCCTCAGCCTCCCGAAGTTCTGGGATTACAGGCGTGAGCCACCACCCCCAGTCTGAAAGGGGAAATTTTTAGAATGCCTTTTTTTTTTTTTTTCTTCTGAGACAGAGTCTCACTTTGTCACCCAGGCTGGAGTACAGTGGCATAATCTTGGTCCACTGCAACCTCTGCCTCCTGGGTTCAAGCAATTTTCATGCCTCAGCCACCTGAGTAGCTGGGATTACAGGCCTACATGCCACCACACCCAGCTAATTGTATTTTTAGTGGAGATGGGGTTTCCCCATGCTGGGCAGGCTGATTTCAAACTCCTGGGCTCAAGTGAGCTGCCTGCCTTGATCTCCCAAATTGCTGGGATTACAGGCATAAGCTACCAAGCCTGACCTTAAAATGCTTTCTTCTGAGACAGAATCTCACTCTGTTGCCCAGGCTGGAGTGTAGTAGCACAACCTCAGCTCACTGCAACCTCCACCTCCTCAGTTCAAGCAATTCTCCTGCCTCAGCCTCCTGAGTAGCTGAGATTACAAGCACGTGCCACCATGCCTGGCTAATTCTTGTATTTTTAGCAGAGATGGGGTTTTGCCATGTTGGCCAGGCTGGTCTTGAGCTCCCAATGTCAAGTGACCACCAGCCTCGGTCTCCCAAAGTTCTGGGATTACAGGTGTGAGCCACCACGCCCAGCCTTAAAACGCTTTTTAATAGCATTTTGTCCACAGCATTGTCTGATGTGGTCCCCAGTTCACATACAGAAAATATTTAAGACACTTATACTATATACAGGGCACAGTAAAGAGACTTAAAGGGAGGTGAGTCTTCTATACTCCACTTGCACCGGTAAGATGTCAATACCAGCAGGCAAGGGAGGTCTCTGTGGGGACAGAACGATTCTGTATCTGGACTGCAGCAGTGGTTAGATGAATCTACACATGTAATAAAATGTCTTTTTTTCCCATTGTTCCAAGGTCAATTTCCTGGTTGTTGTTCTTTTTTTTTTTTTTTTTTTTGAGACGGAGTCTCGCTCTGTCGCCCAGGCTGGAGTGCAGTGGCCGGATCTCAGCTCACTGCAAGCTCCGCCTCCCAGGTTTAAGCCATTCTCCTGCCTCAGCCTCCCGAGTAGCTGGGACTACAGGCGCCCGCCACCTCGCCCGGCTAGTTTTTTGTATTTTTAGTAGAGACGGGGTTTCACCGTGTTAGCCAGGATGGTCTTGATCTCCTGACCTCGTGATCCGCCCGTCTCGGCCTCCCAAAGTGCTGGGATTACAGGCTTGAGCCACCGCGCCCGGCAATTTCCTGGTTTTGATTTTGTACTACAGAAACAAGATATTGGAGGAAACTGGGTAAAGTGAGTACACAAGACTTCTCTGTACTATTTCTGCAACTTCCTATACTCTATAATTACTTCAAAATAAAAAGGTTTTCTTTTAATGTTTTCATCTTTTTTTTTTAAAGCATCTTGTCCAAAACCTCTAAAACCCTATTCAATGTATAAAAGATCACCAGGAAATGCCATGTAAGCTCTGTCAGTACATCCTGAGTGTGAGTGTACTCATTCCCTTACTGCAAGCGCTTCTTCCACTTTTATTTTAAAACTACACTTCCTCAATTAAAGAACAAAGACAATGACAAGACGATTGAACTTAAATCTTGCTAATTGTTAGACTAAAGTTCCCTTTTCTGGGTAGCAGCATCTCATAATACAGTCCTCAACAGCAGACTGATCTACATGACATTTTCAGATACCCTAAAAAAGTCCACGGGAACTTACAAATGTAATCCTTCACAGCTTTCTCAAAGAGGTCATACACATGCTCTCTGTCCAGGCCGTCCTGGGCCATGCTGATCTCGTCGTGCAGCCACTCCAGCCAGAGCTCTACGAGACAAGAGTACTTCCCGCATTAATACCAAAGGGGAGGCTGAGAGCAGGGACTTTACCAAGAAACATCAGCACGCCAATGCTTCATCCATCTTACACAACCTGGCATTGTTCCAGAAATTCACTTCTTAAAACCTGAACTAAGCACATAGGAGATTTTATGCTTCCAAATAAGATCAAATCACTAAAATCATAACATCCTCTACTTGTTAGGCATTTCATATTTGGCAAAGCACTTTTCTCATTCAGTCTTTATCATAATCCTGTAAGGTTGGTGATAGTAACACTAAAAATAATGACATCTATTTAAGGATTACAACATGCCAGGCATGTGTTAAGTGTTATAGGTAGAATAGCTCATCCTATTCTGTCATACATTACAAGGCAGAAACTACTGCTGCCATCATTTAACTGCTAGAAAAACTGAGTCTCAGAATGTTTACATAATCTGCTTAAGGTCACACAGATAGTAAACGATGTAGCCAGGAATGAATCTAGGTCATCTGACTCTAGCATCTACACTCAGCAGTTATGCTTTGCAGAAGGGAAAAGGGGCAGAGTGGGATCTAGGACCAAAGTGTCCTAAGCACTGCCCAAAAGATCACTTATGAATATTCATGAAGACTAAAGAGTTGTTCAGTGCAATTATGTTTCTAATACGCAAATAAGTAGAAATAACCTAAATGCCCAACTATTCTGGAACAATTAATGTATGAAACATTTACATAAAAAGCTGTCTGTAAAAGTTTAAATATATTTACAATTTTCTGGTTTCAAGAGAATGGATTAAATACATAAATACTGAAATGGGAAATAGAAATGGGATTCAAGTTTAATCACATTACAAATGTTTACCATAACGTTATAATTAAAAAATCAGAATTCAAAATCCGTGTTATATGATCATAACTACATTTTGCAAAAAACTACAAGATAATAAACTAAAAATAGCTAACTCTGATGGGTTTTCTTCTTTCTACTACACTGTATGTTCCAGGTTTTCTACAAGGAGCATGTCCCACTTTCAACAATGAAACAAATATACAAGCCTTGTTTCTGTTTCTAAAAGCAGCCTGACTGCTGAAGCTTACCTTCAGTCAAGGGAAAGATCTCACTCATCTTCTGGCGGGCCATCCTCACCTTGGTAAGCTCCCCTTCCAGCCGGAGCAGCCTGATCAAGTCCACGTGGCAGTTATAGTCATAGACGTTGATAGACAACTAACAGGAAAAGAAACAAGTTGAAATTTAAAATGCCATCATCAAGTAACTTAGCTTTTGTCACTACTGGTAACTACACACATACCTGCCACAAACAAAATAAATGTGCTATCTGAGAAAACCACTGAAACAGCAACCCAGCGTGTACCCACAGGCAGAAGACAAAACAATAAAAGAGGCTTTTGAAACAAACATAAAGCTCCCTCAAATCTGTTACAGTTCCTGCTAGAAGCCATCAGGGTTCTCTCGGAAATAAAGGAGGCATTCTAATGAAACAAATAAAAAGTATGTGACCTCAGGTAAGTTATTTACTTTCCTAAGCCTCTATTTCCTCATCTATAAAATGAGAACACTACTGTTTCTAGTTCATACCAGGTCTTCCAAAGATTTTTAAAAATTCTACTATTACACTGGTCTTTAAGAAAAACTAAAAACCAAAAAGGTAATTTTATAACATCCTTCAGTACATGTGAGGTACACTGTAAGACCTTTTTTATTTTACTAAATAAAAAAGATGGAGGCCAGTTACGGTGGCTCACGTCTGTGATCCCAGCACTTTGGGAGGCCAAGGCAGGTGGACTGCTTGAGCTCAGGCGTTCGAGACCAGCCTCAGCAACATAGTCAAACCCTATCTCTACCAAAAATACAAAAAATTAGCCGGACATTGTGGTATGCGCCTGTGGTCCCAGCTACTTCGGAGGCTGAAGTGGATCACTTGAGCCTGGGAGAGAGAGGTTGCAGCGAGCCGAGATCACGCCACTGCACTCTGGGCCTGAGTGACAGAGCAAGACCCTATCTCCAAAAAGAGATGGAAATCCATATTAGAGAAACAAGAGTGGCAGCAGGTTGGTATCTGTTGATGCTGAGTGACAGGTACATAAAGTTTTATTTGTACATTTGAAACTTTTCAAACTAAAATTACTTTAAGTTACCATATATCTGAGACAAAGAAAAACAAAAAGAATGTCACTAGCAGACCAACCCTTGAAGAATAGCTAAAGGAAGTTCTTCGAACAGAAAAGTTAAAAGAAGGAATCCTAGAGCATCAAAAAGAAAGAACAGAACAACAGTAAGAGCAGAAATACAGGAACTATGACAGATGAGTATCCTCCTCTCTTCATGAGCTTTCTAAATCGTATGTAATGAAACAAACATTGTAAGAACTTCTGATACCCAACACAGTATTATTTAAAAGTGGGGATGGAAAGAGAACTGAAATGGAAGATTTCCACACTTCGTTCAAGTGGTAAAACACTGATACCATGTAAGTCAACTCTGTATATTTTAACACCCAAAGCAACCACTCAGAAAACTATTCAAAGCAATTACACTAAAAATCACTTTAAATAAATCAAGATGGCCAGGCGTGGTGGCTCACACCTGTAATCCCAGCACTTTGGGAGGCTGAAGCGGGCAGATCACGAGGTCAGGAGTTCAAGACCAGCCTGGCCAACATGGTGAAACCCCATCTCTACCAAAAAATACAAAAAATTAGCTGGGTGTGGTGGCACATGCCTGTAGTCCCAGCTACTCGGGAGGCTGAGGCAGGAGAATCACTTGAACCTGGGAGGCAGAGGTTGCAGTGAGCTGAGATCACACCATTGCGCTCCAGCCTGGGCGACAGAGCGAGACTCCATCTCAAAAAATAATAATAATAAAAAATAAAAAATAAATTAAATTAAATTAAATTAAAAATCAGAAATGTATAAAGAGAACAATACATAATGACCAAATTGGGTCTATCCCAGGAATGCAAGGGTGTTTTCACACTACAAAATCATCCAGTATAATTTTTTCCACCATCAAATTTGACGAAAAAAAATATGATTATCTCAATGAAGACAAAGCATGTGATTAAAACACCCACTCATGAGTCAAAATTAAGAACTGGCACACTAGGAATAGAAAGGCACTTCCTTAACCTGATTTTTAAAATCTACAATAAATATGACTCCTAATGATAATATATTAAAATTCCTTTTAAAAAACACAAAAAGCTACCCAGTATCACCCTCTATTTAACCCTGTACTGGAGGTCTGGGGTTGGAACAATGAGACAAGGAAAAGAAACGTAAAGAGAGAAAAGAATGAGAACTGTAATTATAGTCAGATGATATCACTGTATAGTAAACTAAAACTCATCTACAAACAAATCATTTGGAAATAATAAACAAGATTAGTAAGGTGACAAGCAATAAGAGCAATGTATAAAAATCAATTACGGCCGGGCGTGGTGGCTCACGCCTGTAATCCCAGCACTTTGGGAGGCCGAGGTGGGCGGATCACAAGGTCAGGAGATCGAGACCATGGTGAAACCCCATCTCTACTAAAAATAGAAAAAATTAGCCGGGCGCAGGGGCGGGCGCCTGTAGTCCCAGCTACTCGGGAGGCTGAGGCAGGAGAATGGCGTGAACCCGGGAGGCGGAGCTTGCAGTGAGCCGAGATTGCGCCACTGCACTCCAGCCTGGGCGACAGAGCGAGACTCCGTCTCAAAAAAAAAAAAAAAAAAAAAAAAAAAAAAAAATCAATTACATACAAAGAGACAAATACTGTATGATTCCACTTATATGAAGTATCTAGTCAAATTCATAGAGACAGAAAACTACAATGGTAGTTACCAGGGGGTTGGGAAGGAAGGGGAAGGAGAGCTGTTTAATGGGTACAGAGTTGCATCTATGCAAATGAAAACTTTGGAGATCTGTTTCGCAACAATTTGACTATACTTAATACTACTGAACTGTACACTTAAGAATAACATAGCAAATTTTACGTTATGTGTTTTTTACAATAAAAAAATTACATTTCTATAAACCAGCAAGCTTTAAAATGTAATTTTAAATAGGATAGCATAAACATCGAACACCATAAAGTACCTAGAAATACATCTAACAAAAGATGTGTGACACCTGTATGGCAAAATGTTTTTAAACTTGATTGAAAGATATTAAAGACTTGGCTGGGTGCGGTGGCTCACGCCTGTAATCCCAGCACTCTGGGAGGCCAAGCTGGGCAGATCACCTGAGTCCAGGAGTTCGAGACCAGCTTGGGCAACACAGCAAAACTCTGTCTCTACAAAAATTATAAAAAATTAGCTGAGTGGTAGCACATGCCTGTGGTCCCAGCTACTCAAGAGGATGAGGTGAGAAGATCACTTAAGTCCAGCAGGCAGAGGTTGCAGTGCACTGAGATCATGCCACTGCACTCCAGCCCGGGCAACAGAGCAAGACCACGTCTCAGAAATAGAAAGAATATTCAATACCTAGACAAATGGAGTTATATGCATATTCTGGGTTAGAATAATCATTATGGCAAAGACGTCAATTCTCCCCTAAATAATCCATAAATTCAATGCAATTCAAATGAAAAAACCAACAGGGTTTTTCATAGACCTTGACAAAATCATCCTAAAATTTATACGAAAGAGCCAAAACACCCTGCAGGGAAAGAAAAAAAAAATCAGGTAGAAGGATTTGTCTTACCAGATAGCAAGCCTTAGCAATAAGTTAATCAGTGGAACTGGCACAGGATAGACAAACTGAAGAGAGAGCCCAAAACAGACCCATGCAGTTGAAAAACATTATGGCTCAGGTGGCAATGGCTGTTTCAGCTAAAATAAATTTATGATGTACAATTGTGACCCCCAGGTTGAAAAATAGTGACTTTGAGAAACTCTTCTTTTTTTTTTTTTTTGAGACAGGGTCTCACTCTTCCTCAGGCTGGAGTGCCGTGGCACAATCACGAATCACTGCAGCCTCAAATTCCTGGGGGCTCAAGTGATCCTCCCGCCTCAGCCTCTCCAGTAGCTGCTACTACACGCGCACGCCACCACACCCGGCTACATTTTTTTTTTTTTTTTTTTTTTTTTGAGACGGAGTCTGGCTCTGTTGCCCAGGCTGGAGTGCAGTGGCCGGATCTCAGCTCACTGCAAGCCCCGCCTCCCGGGTTCACGCCATTCTCCTGCCTCAGCCTCCCGAGTAGCTGGGAGTACAGGCGCCCGCCACCTCGCCCGGCTAATTTTTTTTGTATTTTAGTAGAGACGGGGTTTCACCGTGTTAGCCAGGATGGTCTCGATCTCCTGAACTCGTGATTCGCCCGTCTCGGCCTCCCAAAGTGCTGGGATTACAGGCTTGAGCCACCGCGCCCGGCCTACATTTTTTAAATTTATTTTTTGTAAAGGGGGGGTCTCACCATCTTGCCCAGTCTGGTCTCAAACTACTGGGCTCAAAGGATCATCCTGCCTCAGCCTCTCAAAGTGCTGGATTACAGGTGTGAGCCACTGCATCTGGTGAGAAACTCTTGTACATGATGTGAACTGCTTTGTATTTATCAAATTACATGCCAAAGATAATAATCAACTACAGATAAGAGCTCTCATTTTTAAATCTTAAGACTTTTAGCAATGTTCTCCTGCTTATGACTCCTAAAAGCTGACAAACTGAACTCATCCAATGATCACGATAGGTGAAAAGCACTGGACCAGATCAGGACACAAGTGTTCTAATCCCCACTTGTTCTGTTTCCTCGTTTGTACCATGAAAGAGCTGGGCTAAAGCTCTGGTTCTTAAATGGGCTACCATGACACACTGATGTTTCAAAATCACGTATCAAGTGTGTCACACAAAGTAACCGCAGTTTGGGATATTTGAGAAATGAAGTTTGAGAAGGATATACTTTCTTCATTAAAGAACATTCAAGGCTCTCCGCGCCACATCACCACTCTGAACTCACTAGAGGTGCTTGTGGAGCACGAACAGGAGTGGGAGAGCACTTGCCAGTCAGTGTCACGAATATCTATGTATGCAAGCACCCCTCACATGAATACCATGTGTAGATCAGCAGAAGAAAAAGGTGCAAAAGTCGCTAAAGTCAAGAAGCTGCCTTTAAGGTGTGGCTTTTGGTGTAAACTTCTGATTTTCAGGGTAAAATGATGAAGTTGCTATATAAGGACAAATACTCTGAAAGTACATATATTAAATACATATTGAAATGCATTTAAAAGAGCTATTTCTACATAGTTCAACCTATACTGAGAAATGATAAATATGCTGGTCTATTCTGGTCTTAGAACATCATTAATGACTTTTTTTTTTTTTTTTTTTTGAGATGGAGTCTTGCTGTCACCCAGGCTGGAGTGCAGTGGTGTGATCTCAGCTTACTGCAACCTCTGCCTCCTGGGTTCAAGTGATTCTCCTGCCTCAGCCTCCCGAGTAGCTGGGATTAATAACATAGATGCTTTAAAGGAAACTTAACCAATCACAAAATGATACGTTAACTGATTGAACTCCCTAGCAATGTGAAGAAAGTGTTACACCTACCTGTACTAGAAAGGGGGAGAAATAAGAGAGGTCTGATGGAAAGAAAACAACTGGTGCGATCAAGGGAAAGGCAGGGAAGGGAGAATGGAGCAGCAACTATCACGTACCAAACCGTGCCAGGAGCTTTACCCACATTGTGCCTGTGAGTCGCCCCACAACAGCCCTGTGAGGAAAGCACTATTACAACCTTCATTTTACTAACTGGGACACCCAAGGCTCTGCGAGCTGAAATAACTTGTTACAAGGCCTTTCCACTACTCAATGGAAGGCTGGGGATCACACAGGGTTGCAAAGCCATAGTCTCTGTACTGCTGCACTGACAAATCTGCTGAAGCGACCATGAAGTGCCACTTTTAGTTTCAGCACACAAACACAAATAATGGAAAATATTTGCTTTTGTTACACAGATACCATAGCAAACTGCCAGCTTCCATAAAATATAATCGTGGCCACGTGTGGTAGCTTGTGCCTGTGATCTGAGAACTTTGGGACGCTGAGGCAGGAGGATGACTTGAGCTCAGGAATTCAACATCTACCTGGGCAACATAGTAAGAACCCATCTCTACAAAAATAAATTTTAATTAGCCAGGCATGGGGGCTCATGCCTGTAGTCCGAGCTACTTTGAAGGGTGAGCTGGGAGGATCACTTGAGCCTGGGAGGTCCCAGCTGCAGTGAGCCATGATCACGCCACTACTCCAGCCTGGGCAAGAGTGAGACGCTCTCTCAGAAACACTCAGGTATGAGAACCAGAACTTTCAAATATGGCGGGGCCAAGTTTCTCCCAGACCTATTTGGAAGCGATTCATCATGATGCTCTACCATAAGAGCAGCTACGGCAGGAAGCAGCAGCTGTGGGACCAGGTGAGGTGGGTGGGAGGCTTGGAGAAATTGGAAAAGTCCATTTCTAGACCCCAGGACAGAGAGCATAAGGCCAGAGGGTCTTCAATTCATCACTTGCCAGGTCCCATCCTGTGTGGTCACATTCTAAACTCCATCCCACCCTTGGTGATTTGTGGCAGGACAGGCAACTGCAGAGTACTAGTGGCCAGGAGACCTCTGCTCTCCCCTTTCTTGCTCCTTAGCAAGCTGTGTACCCTCATCAAGGACTTAACCTCTCTGGTCCCAAACCTCTCTTTCCCCCACCTCACAGAATAGGCTCATCGAAAGGCCCAGGACTAGCAGTCTGAAGAAATGATATCAACAAGGGCAGGGACACAGTCAATCTGGTACGCAGTGTCACGCTGTACTTGCTGAATAAGACTAAATTAGCTTCAGTACACTTATTTATAAAAAGTGGAAATGGTAACTACCTGCCAACCCCAACTGGTTCCTCTGTCAATCAAATGTAATGGGTGGGGCAAGCTATACCAATGGATGACATCACTATCTCATAATGTAACAAAAATATCAGTGCCAGAGGGAGTATTATAAGGAAACTGACACTCAGCAACGTTTAATGAGTAACCTAGATTAGCAACTTCACATTCACTGAGTGATTTCACATCCAGTGTGGCATCTAGTCCACATTTTCGGTGTAAATCCCACTATGAACGACTTAAAGCAAATCATTTCATCATTTGTTCTGAACCTCTGTTTCTTCATCTGTAAAAAGAGAATGTGGGCCGGGCGTAGTGGCTCAGGCCTGTAACCCCAGCACTATGGGAGGCCAAGGTGCGTGGATCCCCTGAGGTCAGGAATTCAAGAGAAGCCCGGCCAACATGGTGAAACCCCATCTCTACTAAAAATACAGAAATTAGCCGGGCGCAATGGGGCATGCCTGGATCCCAGCTACTGGGAAGGCTGAGGCAGAAGAATCGCTTCAACCAGGGAGGCAGAGTTTGCAGTGAGACGAGATGGTGCCACTGCACTCCAGCCTGGGTGACGGGGCGAGACTCTTGTCTCAAAAAAAAAAAAAGAGAGAGAATGTGCTCCATCTCTTCTGTTTGCCCCCTCCAAACACACCCTACCCTCTCCTCCCTGCCCTGTGTCCCCGAGTATAGACCCCATATACAGGTTTTCTGGCTCTTCAGCTTCCAGATGGGTCTGCCCAGCAGAAGGCACCAGCAGGAGAAGTTTGGTGGAAGGAAGAAAGGGAGGTCAAGGTATTTCTTCCCCCACCCCAATCCTTGACAGGAAACTGGAGCTGCATCCCTTGAACAAAGTTATCAGCAGGTCTCAGGTGCCCTCTCCACACAACTCAGATCATTCCCTTCACCCCTTCAGGCCCAAAGATGGACACCAGGTTCAGGAGTTACTAGCCATGGGATACTAAACCTTCACTCCTGATTTCCCATACCCACACCCTTACTTTCTCTCAGATCATCCTAATCTAAATGTGCCACCTATTTCCTGCTGAGATCCTGGATTATACAGTAGATATCACCACCTCGTAAGGTTACAAACGAGAGACCATGTTATGACTAGATGCTAGGCACTGGGCTATAGATACTGTTACAACAATTATATTATGCAGACATTGTTGCTCCCAATCTGCAGATGAGGAAGCCGAGAGGATCAGAGAAATTAAGAAATTCTCACAAGGACATACAAGGGTGGAACAGCTAGAACTGAGGCCTTAACCTCCAGAACCAGCAAACCTTTCCATTTCTATTATCACCATCGCGGTCAATATTTTTCCTACCACAAGTTTCATCACCGCCGTCATTCCTACACAACAAAGTAACAGTCTCTTATGAATGAGTGTATTTCTACTGTTGGACGTGTGGCTACGAGGGGGAGTTCTGGAATGGGATCAAAGTACGAGGCCTGACTTGCAGGAAGTATTATCTTGAGCAAGAGACTTTCCTCCACGAACCTCAGTTTCCTCCAGTAAAATGGGGATAGATAACAGGGCTTCCTTCACAGGGTGGTGAGGATTCAATGGGATAACATTTGCAAAGCACCGGGCACGCAGTAAGCACTCAAATGACAGGAGCTACGGTCATGAAAAAGGGGTTTGCAGCCTTGGCGGCTTTATGGCCGCCGAGGACTAGGGAGGCGGGCCAGGACACGGGGACCTGAGGACCTGAAAGACTGGAAGGTGCCCGCTGCCCACCCCCGGGCCCACCTGCTCCTCCAGTCTCTCAATCTCCAGCTGGTTCTTCTCCTCCTCTTCGTCATATTCCCACTCGTACTCCCCGGGGGAGCTCTCCGCGGAGGAAGCCATGGCGTACTCATCCCCATCGCTCTCGCTCACGCCTTCCTCCTGCTGATCCCACCCTGGCCCCACGGTCTTGTATGTCGCAGCGGCCACAGCCCGCGATAACACCTTCCTTCTTGTCCTCGCCGCCTTAACCTCATCCTCCTCTCCGTCAGCCTTGGGCCCAGCCTTGGACTCAGCCTCGGGTTCTGAAGCCGAGGTTGCGGCCGCAGTCGCCATCTTGCGCTTCTAATGACTCTCGGGTCTTCCCGCGGCCGCCGAAGACCCGCTGAGGCAGAAGCTGCCCGCGGCGCGCGCCTTATCAAAAGCCCGTTTTCTTGACACTGAAAGGGAAACTGGGAACCTTAGATAACGAGAAAATCTCCAAATACACTAAATTCATTTTATTTTATACCCCTGTAAAAACTCCCACCAGAGAAAAAACTCATTATCATGGCATACGTTCCGTCACAACTTCGGACAGAAGTTGGGTCTTTGGGCAGGAAGTGGAGGCCATAGAGGAAGTCATGAAGCGAGCGTGGTGTCTGTAGTAAAGAATTTGGCGCCATCTTGAGAAGGTCAAAGTGATTCTTAGAAAAAATACCTTACTTATCGCCTAGTGTGACCTGGCGCTTGGGTTTAGTCTCCCCAGCAACTGCACCTCAAACGCAAAGAAAACTGCAGGTCCTCGGGGAAGGATCGATTTCACCATTCAAGAGAAAAATCCATTTCCCAAAGAAATTCTTCCCCTTTATGTAAACATCTGGTACCTAGGAGGCGTTAAATACACTTGAGTTTTCCGGTTTTATAAGCTCACATACTGCAAACCAACAGTAAATACGCATTTCTTTAGAAATTCTTAATTGCTAGGCACCGACATATAAATTGAATTTGCTGTTGTTTCAGAGAGAAAAATAGACATATACTCATTTTTTTTCAATCAGGACATGGTGTTCGTTTCCTTCTTAAGCTTCCCATTGTTGAGGTAGGCAAGTACTGGAGTGTGTCTCTATCTCTACCTTGCTCCCTCATTAGCAAGCTTAATGGGCAGGAATTACGTCTGTTTTGCTTTCTGTTGGATCCCCGGGTCTAGTAGAGTGCCTTGACACATAGTAGGTACTCAACACAGATGCTGGCTTCATGATGAAGGAATTGTCCTCGAATTAATACAAAAAGGAAGATTCAGACTTAGCAAGCCGGTACCATTTGTCTAGGGACACACAGCCAGGAAGGAACCGAACCAGGATTCTAACCCAGGACTACCCAAGTTCGAATTCTAGTTGAACCTAAGCCCTAAGCGACCTTGGACGGAGTGACCAAACTGCCCTGAATCTCAGCTTCCTTAGCTGCAAAATAGGGTTAGGAAAAGTGGACTCAGTGGTCCTCTGCGCCGCATTCCCACACTGCAGAAGCCTGAGATCCTCTCTCAACCAGAATCCAGCACCCAGGACAAGCCCTCTAGCGACTTCAGACCTTCCCGCTCCCGACCCCGCCCGCCCCCGAGAGGCGTGGTCAAGGCGGGGCCACAGGGCGGAGGCTTGCACGGAACGGTAAGGCGCAGGCGCAAAGCCTCGGTGACGCCAGAGAGGCGCGCTCCCAGCTCGGCGCCGACTCGCAGACGCGCCCCGCCCCTCGGCATCGCTCTGGACTGGCGCAGGCGCAAGCCGGCAAGATGGCGGCAGCTGGAGCTGGCCGTCTGAGGCGGGCAGCGTCGGCTCTGCTGCTCCGGAGCCCCCGCCTGCCCGCCCGGGAGCTATCGGCCCCGGCCCGACTCTATCACAAGAAGGTAGGGACAAACGAGGGGACACGCGGAATGCCGACTCGGGGGAGGCCTGGGCTGGAGCGGCGGCCGCGGGGTTCTACGCAGCCAGGACTAGCTGTCGCCTCCCACGTCTTTGCCCTGACTCACTTTCCCTTGCTGCGCAGTGAGGCTCACTGCAACTGATAAACAACAGTTACCGCTCATCGGGCTGCGACTTCCAGGGGGCCCCGCCGCTGGCCGCGACTTCGTGCGTCCCAACTTTAAATTCGCCAACAGCCCAGGAGGCAGGGTCCTGTTGGGACTTGTCTTTTAGAGTCCAGGGACAGACACACCCCCGGAGCGGGCTCCGGCTTCAGCCACGCTGCTGCCCTGGCTAGATGACCTTGCGCTAGTCACTGCGCCTCTCTGAACTTGTTTCCCCAGGTGTAAATGAGGACTCTCAGCTGTCTCTTACAAAGGATACTGTGCATGGAGTCCTGTCATGGTTCCTGGCACATAGGCCCCAGCACGAGGAGACCGTTTCTGTTACTGCTTTAGGAGTGCATAGGGGAGTCAGGCTTGTAACCAACATGCGTAGTGTTTTTGTTTTGTTTTGGGGGTTTTTTTTTGGCGGGGAAGGAGGGATAGATGCATAGTTTGCAGCCCCTTGCTGTCTGGTGACGCAAAGTCCCCCAGACGTGAGACTCCCACTCTAGAAACAAAGAATGCCATAAATCAACGTGGCACAAAAAGTCCCTCCGTTAGATACTATCCTATAGGGGCCTTTACTTGGAGTCAAAATCCTTAGTCAGATGGGGAGGAAAAGGGGACTGGAAGATCGGGGTGCTTACTACTAACCAGTAACCACATTAAGGCCTTCTGTGTGCCAGTTCGAATGGATGTTGATTCTGATCTGGCCTCTGCCCTTTCTCCAAGGGCTTCTTCACTCCTCCCCCTCCCGGCGGTGTGTTTCGTTGAGGGTACACCCCGAGGAAACTTGGACTAGCAGCCTTTCAGCAGCCAGGGTGCGCTGCTGCACCAGGGTGATGACAGGCTCTGAAATACGGTAATGGCACTGTTTTTATTTTGAAAGACACATAAACGTACACATTCCATAGCATTGTTCTCTGTGTAACAGTCACCTTAAGGCTTCTAAAAGTTTTCCCTTCCTGGGCCATAGTTATTTTTAGAATTTTTAAATAGTAATCATCCTTTGAGGATAGTTTTTATTTGAAAATAACAAAACTGCTGTTTGAGCCCAAGTCTGGTGATGTAGGTGGGTAAAAGTCAAGTATTTTTGTAAAAACCCTATGGAATTAAGACATGATTTCACTGATATTTTTTTCTTCTAGGTGTCGCTAATCTGTGAAGTAGTTGTAGAGGAGACACAAAAGGAATTGGGGGTCACAAATGGTTCTCACTGACATGAGTGTAGACCTTTCTACTCAGGTGAAATTTGGTGATTGCCTGCCAGGTTCAAGATGCTGACTTCCAGGAGCTTGCCACCATACCAGAGACCAGCACCAATAGAGAGTGAACACGATTTATCTTAACCCTCTCATTTTAGGTTGTTGATCATTATGAAAATCCTAGAAACGTGGGGTCCCTTGACAAGACATCTAAAAATGTTGGAACTGGACTGGTGGGGGCTCCAGCATGTGGTGACGTAATGAAATTACAGGTATGGCTAGTCTTTAATAGTGATAACAATAATCCCTTTAAGTTTACAAAGCACTTGCACATACAGCATTTCACTCGGTCTCCATCTTTATTCCTGTGAGATGGGATGAGTCCATGTTAGACGTGATTGGAACAGGGCCTCAATCGTAGCTCTCCTGCCAGGCTAGTGTACTATGCCGACTTTTTCCGAAATAGAAAAGTAATCTCATTTTTGTACTCACTGTATAAGTTTAAATTCCAACTTCAGCCAACGAAAGAGTTTTGTGAATTTTACTGATCAAAGGAAAATCCCAGTGAGCTAGCAGTCCCCAATGAGATAAGAAACACAGTAAATTAAACCTGTCCCCAGATTGGGAGCAACATGAAGATAGTGTCTAGTGCTTTGGGTAAACTGTTGTTGTAGCGCCAATCTGCTGCTTCATGGTGAGTGGGCAGCTTGCCAGAGATCTTCATACCTATCTTGGAATACAGAAACAAAACAGGAGGAAACCACTAAGTATAATCTGCTGCCCAAGAAAAAAGTATTAACCAGAGACCTTTATTGTGTACTCTCTCAGTGTTTAAGAGGCAGATTGCCCCAGCAGCTGTGAGCAGACTGCCTCAAATAGAAGTTCATAGCCAAAATGCAAGCCAGAGTCGCAAAACAAAATAATATTGGGGTGGAGGAACATATTTTCCAGCTGATCTTTGTCAGTTGGGCCTGGATAATTGTCCCTGCATTTCACTTTTCATCACTGAGCTCTCTGAAACAAGGCAAAATCAGTAATTAATACCATCACTTAGTATGGAAAGCAAGCCCAAAGCCCTTGGGGAAGGCCCCAATGAACCTTCGTGAGTGCCAAGTTCCAGAGGGTGGTCCTAGGACTCACCACTTAACTCTTGTCTCTTTTCTAGATTCAAGTGGATGAAAAGGGGAAAATTGTGGATGCTAGGTTTAAAACATTTGGCTGTGGTTCTGCAATTGCCTCCAGCTCATTAGCCACTGAATGGGTGAAAGGAAAGACGGTAAGGTTGCTCACAAATCTGACAGAATGAAATTGCATTCACCCCAAGCCTGTCTCTTGACGGGTCTAATGGGTCAAAAACAACCATAACTTTTTTTTAATATTCTGAATTTTTAAAGTTTCTGCTATACAGATGTTGATTATATTAATTCTTCAAATTGGGAATTATAGATCATTCTAGATGATGTTTGGGTTTTTTTCTTGTTGATCATTTTGTTTGTTTGTTTGGGTGTTAATTACATACAAAAAAGATCATCACCTGTCCCTCTAACAAAATAGAATTTAGAAGAAATCTTTGGCTTTCTCTAAGGTTACCAATACTCTTATAATTTGTCAAGTCAGAGAGTTGTTATATGGTAGTTATTTTCTTGCTTATTTCCTCTCATGTTTCAGGAAGGGTTCTAGGTGGCTTACAAGGATTGGTGAAATAAACTAGCCTGTGTTAAAAGAGGGATTAAAGAATCAAAAACACAGCAAGGGTAGGGGCAAAGTGAACAACGAAATCAGAACAGTGATCCAGGTGGTTGATCGCAAGCCCTCTAAAGGCAGAGATAATAAAGAGCTAGAACTTCTCTTTCATCCCTTTCTCTCCGAAGTGTCTTTCCCTGGTAGCTGCAGAGGTCAAAGGTCCCAAAAGCAGTGAAGAGCTGGACTTTCTAAAATCCAGTTGCTGTCAGAACCTCTCAGAAAAGCCAACCATCATGGCACTCATCTTTGCTGCCCCAAGGGACCAGGTGCAGGGAGCTGAGTCATGGAGGAGCATGCTTGGGAGCTGGCCAGCTCCACGGCAGAGCGGTTTGCCAGGCCACGTGCCACCTGCTTCCTGTGGCTCACGGCCTTCTGGCTGGCAAGCTCCTGTGGGCCAGGAAGCTCAGACCTAACCTGCTCTGGCAGGAGGTAGCCCTGAAGTGATTTGTCAGGAACTGTCCTCAGGTGAAGGGAGAAATGAGACAAGGCACTTATGCTCCCAGAACCTGCCTCTTAGGGGACTGTGAATTGTGATCAGAAAATGGGAGAGAGAACATTTTCTTTAACCTTGAGATCGCCTATCTGAGTTTCAGGAGCAGAACCTGAATCAGCCAAGAAGGGTTAGCAGAATTGGGAAATTGAACGATAGTCAGACATAGCGAAGGAGCCCAGCTGTTGGGAAATCTGGTTTTCTGTAAGGCGGTGGGGCACTGTTCCACATGGGCGAGGATCTGTTTGCCTCACATTATCCCCCCCGGGCTGTCAACCAGACCCCAGGCGTCCTCCTCAGTTGATCTGGAAGAGCTGCTCCTATAGGCAAAGGGTGACACCAGAGAGAGCGTTCAGCCTGACCCGGCTGTGCGACTGCCACTGTGCCACTTACCTGACATCTTCCCAACCTCTCTGATGCCATGTGGCACTTCTAGTCAAAAGGATTTATTCTAACATTTCGTATGAGGACATCAGAGAAGCTGATATTCACAAAACCAGTATCGGAAATCACTACCTTTTAAGGAAAAGATTCCTGACACAGGCCACAAGCAGATCCCTAAGAGACTTCTCACCGGTTCCACTCCTGGCTTAGAGAAGTGTCTGGGCGGTCTTTGCTTACCCAAGCCAGGCAGTGCAGCTGTGTATACTTCATGCTTGAGAATCCCAGCTGCAGCTTTGATAGAGTGGGAGTCATCCTGAGAAGACCCTCAGCCCTTTGAGTTATTAAACAGAAATTATCCCCACCAACCCCGAGGGCCTTTTTGGCCTCCCTTTTTTATTGTCTGGCCCTCACAAGATAAAGCGTTGCTAAAACTGCCCGTCTTTCCATTATGCCTCTCAGGTGGAGGAAGCCTTGACTATCAAAAACACAGATATCGCCAAGGAGCTCTGCCTGCCTCCCGTGAAACTGCACTGCTCCAGTAAGTCTCTGCTCTCCATACCAGTCAGCTCGGACATTTGGCAGTAATTTCAACTTGCATTTGCAACAGTCCTTTTAGGTCATGGAGCCCATGTTTATAACCCTCAGAATTAGAGCTCATGAGTCTGTCCTTACAACCTGCAGAGGGTTAGAGCCCCCGTGGTCTCACATTCATCCCTAAGAAAATCATGCCAGAAGGAGATATGCACCAGCCATCATACTGAGCACTTGATGGGCATCATTTCTAAACCTCACAGATATCCTTGAGTGCACAGTCGATGTCATTACTTTCCTCTTATGGATGAAGGAGCTGAGGCTTGGGTTGAGACACCCACGTCACATGGCTAATAAGTGGGAGAGCCAGAATTTAAGCTCCAATCTTTGATTTCAGAATCTGCTGTTTCTAGCAGAGGAGAAAACTCAGCTTTCTCCATAATCCCGTTTCCTGTGTATTTCTTCACTTCCTGTCTGGATGCTATAACTGTCAGGGTCTGCATCTGTATATATGGCACAACTAAGCCCAGTTGTACAATGGTCCCCCTCTCTGCTATCCTAAAAAAAAGTTCAGATGCCTTAAGACTTGTACTTGGCTTTCCAGTTTGGTCTCTGTATTAAATCTAATGCTTTTTCCATCATTTCTTAACCTTCTCAGGGAAAGAAGGAATGAGAAACATTAGCCTTAATGCATCGATGGAGGTTTACTAACCAAATTAGTTAAAAATCAGCAGAGGGTCAGGCCTCTTGCCAGGGTAATACTCACAAGGAGAAGAGCCAGGTGCCAGGGCAGACACACTAACTCATTCTTCAGGAAGCCTGGTCAGACCCAAGTTCTTTCCACTTGATCTGGAATTTTAAGTACCCATAAAGAAAGGTCATCACGCCGGGCGCGGTGGCTCAAGCCTGTAATCCCAGCACTTTGGGAGGCCGAGACGGGCGGATCACGAGGTCAGGAGATCGAGACCATCCTGGCTAACACAGTGAAACCCCGTCTCTACTAAAAATACAAAAACTTAGCCGGGCGAGGTGGCAGGCGCCTGTAGTCCCAGCTACTCGGGAGGCTGAGGCAGGAGAATGGCGTGAACCCGGGAGGCGGAGCTTGCAGTGAGCTGAGATCCGGCCACTGCACTCCAGCCTGGGTGACAGAGCGAGACTCCGTCTCAAAAAAAAAAAAAAAAAAAAAAAAAAAAGAAAGGTCATCACTTGTAAACATTTTCACATGGTTTCAGGAAATCCCTAGCCCTTTTATTAGGCATTTTTAGGTACTGAAACCTTTAGCTGATGTTCTCTGCTATTTGCTTGCTTTCTGCTGTCATTCCAGCTCTCTTGGTTTTTATTTTCCCCATAGCCTCACTTTGAATATTGACTCCTAAATAAAAGTGGTCAAACTCTCGATCACTAGAGGGTGATGTGGCAAATGCCATCCCATCAACAGATTGACATGATCTTTTTTCCAAAGGTCATGTCAACTTTTTATCATGATATGATTTTGTCCAAAGCCAGACTTTGATGGGAGCAGGCAAGAACTAACATTTGCTATGTCCCTACTATGTGTTAGACATCTTCCGTAAGTCCCCACACTATCCTGGCAAGAAAAGCATGATTATCCCAGTTCTATAGAGTAGAAAGTAGGTTCGAAGAGGCTAAGGAACTAGCCTGGGATCACAGATATTTAAACCCTAGTCTGTCTCCAGGATTACCCACAGGAGTAACTCAGCTCAGGAAGTAGCTGCTGACCTGCCCGGCAACTCCTCACCCCAGCTTTCTGGCTTGGTTACCCCGTTAGTCCCCACCAGCACCACTTCCTCTAAGCTCTTAAAGATTCTATTCCCAAAACCACTTCTTTCGCATCTAGAAACTTAGGCTTCTTTCCTTCCGTTACCTGTAGTGCTGGCTGAAGATGCAATCAAGGCCGCCCTGGCTGATTACAAATTGAAACAAGAACCCAAAAAAGGAGGAGCAGAGAAGAAATGAGCCCTCCCTGGGTGAAGCCTCCAGCAGGCCACACCCCTGTTTCCCACCTGCCGTGCAATCACCTTAGATGTTCAGAAGCCGCTCCCTCTCCACTGAAGAGCTATGAGATACGCACAATACTTGCTGTTCACATTATGACTCTCATGCAAGCAAAATACACAGTTTCATTGTTCTGAATCCCGTGGTTTCTTTCAGTCCACTTTTATCGCCTTAACCTAGTTAATGTGTATTTTGAATTGTGTTTATGACCTCAGAACTGAAATTGATAAGTCGCAAATGTTGATAGCCCATGAAGTGCGTAAGTATCTAATTTTACCTGAATTGATTTGGAGGGAAATTACCAGTAGAATGCCTTTGTCTGAATATTTGATAGAACTAATTGTTGTACATAAAACAGATCTGCATATATATATATAAAAATAATAATAAAACAATGGAAGATAATGGTGTTCTCTAATAAGCCTTGTCTCTTGGGCCCATCATTCACTCCAAAGTGGTGCCCAAAGCCCCTTGGGGTTCCCAGATGTTGGACCGCAATGACATACACAGCTCTCCAAGCAAACAACAGTAAAGGTCATGTACAAGATTTTTTCCAAAGACAAATACACGTAATATTTTTTTGGAACAAGGATGAAAGGAGATGATTATCGCTTTTCATTGTTCTTTGTGAGATAGTAGTTGACAGCTCGAAGTGAGTCTTGAAGATTCTTTTTGTAATTTCACTGGTTGCTCAAATCTAAGAAGCATTGGCTTAGCACCCTAAAGATATGTGAAGAGCACCTCGGGAATGAGTTTAAAATGCAGATTTCTAGGCCCAAGTTTCTGACTTCTGTCTGGGCAGGTAATTCCAGAGCCCCTGACTTTTAAGAACCACTTTAAGAACCAAGGTCATAGATGAGCCGAACTTTAGGGAAGAAACTTCTGAATGCTCTGTTCTGCATCGGTGTAGTATGTAACTGGTTCATTCTGAACTCTCTGTACCTGCATAGTACACCTAAGGTTGTTTAAAAAACATTCATCCAGCCGGGCGCGGTGGCTTACACCTGTAATCCCAGCACTTTGGGAGGCCGAGGCGGGTGGATCACGAGGTCAGGAGTTCAAGACCAGCCTGGCCAACATAGTGAAACCCTGTCTCTACTAAGAATACAAAAATTAGCCAGGCGTGGCGGCATGTGCCTGTAATCCCACTACTCGGGAGGCTGAGGCAGGAGAATCGCTTGACCTGGGAGGCAGAGGTAGCAGTGAGCCAAGATTGCACCAGTGCACTCCAGCCTGCAAGACAGAGCAAGACTCTCTCAAAAAAAAACCAGACAAGCATTCATCCCTGGTTTGGGCATAAGTCTAAGCACGGTTCCTCCTACCCTGATGTCTCCCTATTCTTAGCTACCTGTAGTCATGCAAATCTCAATAAAGGATGCCCTATCTTCTAGTGAAAATGGGTGATTGAAATATTGACTCCCATAGTCTCAAATGTTCAACTTCAAAAGTAAGATGTGTTTGTTTTTTCTGGTGGTGGTTTTTTTGTTCAGGCATAGGCTGGCTGCCTCTTAAATATGCCTCCCTTACTTTTTTTGTTTTTTTTTTTTGTTTTAATGCTCTGGGTTCTGGTGGAGGGCGCAGAACTTCAAAGACTGTTCCCTGTGTAGTCTGTGACGGCAGCCACAGACCAGGGACTTTATAGGAATCTCAAATTAGAACCCTGGGTAGAACCATGTAAAATTGTCGTGTGTGGCATGTTCTGCAATTTAATTCACAGTCCCTCTAGACTGAGCTTGTCTCTCCCTTGTTTATTACATGTGGCACCACCACAATTCCACACCACTTTTCTTTGTGATTTTTTTTAATTTAAATGAGACATTTCTGTCCCAGTTAACGTCCTCAGAGTTGACATCAGGAGGAGCTTATAAACAACCGAAACAATATTCCCAGAAGAGCCCAAGTCTCCAAACGTGGTTGTGCTGCTAAAACGAATGGATATTTTTTAAACTCACATTAAAGACACCCTTTCCCAAGACAAATCTAGTTAGAGCCACACGAGGGCATCATGTGCCCTTCAGTGAGCTCAAGTCTAGGGGTTTTGCAGCCTCCAAATAGGTCTTAGCATCTCTAAATAAACCCCTCCATGGAAAACCTCCACAGGTAAGTTACAACCGTCTGTTAAGCATCCGTGCCCTGTGCCAGGCCCTTACATTTGTAATCCTGTTAATTCTCATGACAGCCCCCTGCGGTGGGCATTGTTTCAGACAAGGATACTGACTCAAGAGGCCAACTGACCCTCAAGCCAGCTGGCTTGAGTTGAGTGACCCAAAGCCCATTCTTCTGCCTTACCCCTCCTGGCAGAACACACCAGGGATTCAAACTGCATATCTGAGGTTCACCTGTGCCTTGAACATTCAATGAAATAGCTGAACCAACACAGGTTGAGCCTGATGCATCCACTTGGCCAACTGGCTGCCAAGCACCATGGCCCTCACGCCAACCCTGGCTCCTACCAGGAGCCTAATTAAATTCTGAAGCCAAGTTAAAGCCAGTGCTCTGGAGGTGGGGCCTGGGCACTGGCATCACCTGATGGGCTGGGTGAGTTTATGGGTGGATGGATGAATGGATGGACGGGGAAGCAGAGGCTCCGAGAGGTGAAATGACTTGCCTCAAGGCACACAGCTAGGAAGTGGTAGAATCAAGCTCTGGCTGAGCTCTTCTGCTCACTTCCCACCCTCTCCTGGGTGCCACACTACAGCTATGACCACATCTCAGATGTAACCTTTCCTCAGCGTGATTCCTGGACCAGGGCTACCCGGGACCACATCCAAATGCACAGTTCTAGAACTTACATTAAGCATTGTGCTGTAAAAACTACTTGGCCCTAGGGTGAGTTTTCTTAAAAAGACAAACAAATGAGGCGTACTTCTCAATACTTCAGGCCCTTTGAACTTGAGGCAAGAGTGCAGACCTTGTGTCTATCCTCACGACAGAAGAGAAGACTTCTAGGTCCCGCCAAGTTTTGGTGGCGTTAGAGAACTCCTGCAGATGAGTTCCAGCCAATGGCTCTTTGTGGCCTGTCTGCTTGCTTTCCCCACCCTCCGAGATAATATCAGCCAACGCCTCAAAAGGCCACCTCCCCAGAGAAGATCATCTCCACCCAGGGAGGAAGCAGCAGGGCAGAGTGGGGTGAGCTTGGAGTGTTGAATCAAATGCTGGCTACTGTTGTGTAACCCTGAGCAAAAGGATCCACCTCCTCAAGCCTCAGTTTATTCATCTGCAAAATGGGAACAATAATAGTACCTACCTGATCAGGTAGACCTGACGATTAAATGAGATAATACATGGAAAGCACATGGCACATAGAGTTCATTATTAGGCCAGGTACAGTGGCTCATGCTTGTAATCCCAGCACTTTGGGAGGCCAAGGCAGGAGAATTGCTTGAGCCCAGGAGTTTGAGACCAGCCTGTGAGGCAGGATAGGTAGTCAAGGAAGTGACCGTGTCCTCAAGATGCAGCATCCGTGGTGACTATACAGTCAACACAACAAGCCTCAGCATTTGCATTGTAATTGAGCTCACTCAAGCAAAGTGATCTTCAGTAGGGACTTTCCCCTCTAGAAAGCATACGCACTTTGATTTTACTGTCCTCAAACTGACCCTTTGTGCATTAAAAGAGTAAAAAACACACCCCTAGGTGGAGATTTAAGATGCTAATGAGACATGCAACATATGAACAAGCACGTACAGCTACTGTGCATGGGCACTGAGAGGACCACCCAGAACATGCTTACTAGTAATGCCTCTCTCAACCCCTTATGAATAATCATGTAAAACCCCCTCAAAGGGAGTCTCCCAGCAACAATCAATGCTGTCTTATCCTTACAAGCAGTCTGCCCTGAATCCCGTCTCTCTCAGGGTGTCCTGTCCTTTCTGTACCTAACTTTCAAAATGTTCTTTTTCCTCTGCAATAAATTACTCTATGCTGCACCTCCCCTTTGCTATGTGTCTCTTGTCTATATTCTTTTAAACTAAGAAGGCAAGAACTAAGATCTCGCAACAGCTGTCAACACCCGGGCAAGATGGCAAGACCCCATCTCTACAAAAGCACCACTGCCCTCCAACCTGGGTGAGAGAGTGAGACCCTGTCTCAAAAAAAAAAAAAAAAGAAGAAGGAGAAGGAAGGAAGGAAGGAAGGAAGGAAGGAAGGAAGGAAGGAAGGAAGGAAGGAAGGAAGGAAGGAAGGAAGGAAAAGGAAAGAAAAGAAAAGAAGGAGGAGGAGGAAGGAGAGAGAGGGAGAGAGAGAGAGAAGACAGAGAGAGAGAGAGAGAAAGAAAAGAAAAAGAAAAAAAGAAAGAAGAAAGAAAGAAAGAAAGAAAGAAAGAAAGAAAGAAAGAAAGAAAGAAAGAAAGAAAGAAAGAAAGAAAGAAAAAGAAAGAAAGAAAAGAAAGAGAAAGAAAGAAAGAGGAAAAAAATAGTTCATTGCTGTTGAGGTGGTTCTCATTATTATAGGTAACACTTCAGCCCTGACTACATCCTGGGCACTGTTGCTGGGTATTTTACAGAGGTCAGCTCATTTGCCTCACAAAAATCCTAAAATACTATCAATATCCCATTTTATAGGTAGAGAAACTAAAAGGTAAAGTGATGTGTCAGCAAATGGTAAGATCAAGATTCTAGCCCAGAGCTGTTTGATCCAGAGCACAAGCACCCTGCATGCTATGACTGTATTTTCTCTACTGCTATTTTCACTATTACTATTTGCATTGGTATTACTACAGGCACACCTCAGAGATGTTGCAGGTTCAGTTCCAGATCACTGCAATAAAGTAAATGCTTCAATAAAACGAGTCACACAAATTTTCCCAGTGCATATAAAAGTTATGTTTACACTAAACTGGAGTCTATTAAGTGTGCAATAGCATTATAGCTTAAAAAAAAAAAAAACCGATGTGCATACCTTAATATAAACATACTTTATTGCTAAAAAAAAAAAAAATGCTGACAGTCATCAGAGCCTTCGGTAAGTCATTATCTTTTTGCTGGTGGAGGGTCTTGCCTCAATTTTGACAGCTGCTGACTGATCAGGCTGGGAGTTGCAGAAGGTCAAGGTGGTTGCAGCAATGTCTTTTTTTTTTTTTTTTTTTGAGATGGAGTCTCGCTCTGTCCCCCAGGCTGGAGTGCAGGGCTGCAATCGATCTTGGCTCACTGCAAGCTCCACCTCCCGGGTTCAAGCAATTCTCCTGCCTCAGCCTCCTGAGTAGCTGGGATTATAGGCATGCGCCACCATGCCTGGCAAATTTTTTTTATTTTTAATAGAGATGGTGTTTCACCATGTTGGCTGGTCTTGAACTGCTGACCTCAGGTGATCCGCCCTCCTTGGCCTCCCAAAGTGCTGGGATTACAGGCGCGAGCCACTGCGCCCAGCCATAATTTCTTAAAATAAGACAACAGTGAAGTTCATTA
The DNA here is from genome assembly GCF_037993035.2 of Macaca fascicularis. Lineage (NCBI taxonomy): Eukaryota > Metazoa > Chordata > Mammalia > Primates > Cercopithecidae > Macaca > Macaca fascicularis. The sequence continues at coordinate 115,408,720 of NC_088385.1, forward strand.
CTTTGATTGCCTTTTCCTTTCACAAAAGATTTCTCTATAGCCTGTGATGTTACTTGATAGCATTTTACCCATGGTAGAACTTCTTTCAAAATTGGAACTTATTTTCTCAAACCCTGCCACTGCTTCACCAAATTTCTTTCTTTCCTTCTTCCTTCCTTCCTTTCTTTTTTCTCTCTTCTTTCTTTCTCTTTCTTTCTTTCCTTTCTCTCCCTTCCTTCCTTCCTTCTTTCCTTCCTTCCTTCCTTCCTTCTCCCTTTCTTTCTTTCTTTCCTTTTTTTCTCTCCTTCCTTATTTTGAGTCAGAGTCTTGCTCTGTTGCCCAGGCTGGAGTGCAGTGGCACAACCTCAGCTCCCTGCAACCTCTGCCTCCTGGGTTCAAGTGGTTCTTGTGCCTCAGCCTCCCAAGTAGCTGGGACTACAGGCGTGCACCACCACGCCCAACTAATTTTTGTATTTTTAGTAGAAATGGGGTTTCTCCATGTTGACCAGGCTGGTTTCAAACTCCTGTCCTCAAGTGGTCCGCCTGCCTCAGCCTCGTAAAGTTCTGGGATTACAGGCATGAGCCACCATGCCCAGCCCACCAACTATACTTATACAACGTTCTAAATAATTTACTGTTCTTTCAACAATGTTCACAGCATCTTCACTGGGAGTAGATTCCATTTCAAGAAACCTTTACTTTGCTTATCCATAAGAAACAACTCCTCATCTACAGACTCTAGTTCTTTTTTTTTTTTTTTTTTTTTTTTTGGAGACGGAGTCTCCCTCTGTCGCCCAGGCTGGAGTGCGGTGGCGCAATCTCCACTCACTGCAAGCTCCGCCTCCCGGGTTCACGCCATTCTCCTGCCTCAGCCTCCCCTGTGGCTGGGACTACAGGCGCCCGCCACCGCGCCCGGCTAATTTTTGTATTTTTTAGTAGAGACGGGGTTTCACCGTGTTAGTCAGGATGGTCTCGATCTCCTGACCTCGTGATCCGCCCATCTCGGCCTCCCAAAGTGCTGGGATTACAGGCGTGAGCCACCGCGCCCGGCCCAGACTCTAGTTCTAATTCTAGTTCTCTTGCTATTTCCACCACATCTGTTGTGTGGAATCTCCCTCTGTCGCCAAGGCTGGGGTGCCGTGGTGCAATCTGGGCTCACTGCAACCTCCACCTCCCAGGTTCAAGCAATCCTCACGCCTCAGCCTCCTGATTAGCTAGGATTACAGGTGCGTGCCACCACACCTGTCTAATTTTTGTATTTTTAGTAGAGACGGGTTTTCACCATGTTGGCCAGGCTGTTCTCAAACTCCTGACCTCAAGTGATCTGTCTGCCTTGGCCTCCCAAAGTGTTGGGATTACATGCATGAGGCACCATGCCCGGCCAAAATGTGTTGTTTAATTTTAATAGAGATGGGGTCTCATTATGTTACCCAAGCTGGTCTCAAACTCCTGGCCTTAAGCTATCCTCCTGCCTTGGCCTCCCAAAGTGCCAGGATTACAAGTGTGAGCCACCACACCCAGCTGCAAATCTGTTGTTTAGTGTAGCCATCTTCATCAGTGATCATAGCTAGGCCTTCTGGATAACTTGATGTGCCTCTCCATCAGCACTTGCCCCTTCCCCTTGCATTTTTATGTTATGGAGATGACTTCTTTAAACTTCATGAACCAACCTCTGCTGGCTTCCAGCTTGTCTTCTGCAGATTCCTCACCTCTGTCAGTCCCCACAGAATTGAAGAGAGTTAGGGCCTTGCTCTAGATTGGGCTTTGGCTTACAGGAGTGTTGTGGCTGGTTTGATCTTCTCTCCAGACCGCAGTGATGTGCTATCCACATCAGCAATAAGGCAATACGGCTGTTTTGCTTTTTTTTTTTTTTTTTTTTTTTTGAGATGGAGTCTTGCTCTGTTGCCCAGGCTAGAGTGCAGTGGCATGATCTTGGCTCACTGCAACCTCCGCCTCCTGAGCAGCTAGGATTCAAGCAATTCTCTGCCTCAGACTCCCAAGCAGCTGGAATTACAGGCGCATGCCACCATGTCCAGCTACTTTTTGTATTTTTAGTAGAGACGGGGTTTCACCATCTTGACCAGACTGGTCTTGAACTACTGACCTCGTGATCCACCCACCTTAGCCTCCCAAAGTGCTGGGATTACAGGCATGAGCCATCACGCCTGGCCAGCTGTTTCGCTTTCTATCACTCATGTGTTCACTGGAGTAGCACTTTCAATTTCCTTCAAGTACTTTTCCTTTGTGTTCACAACTTGGCAAACAATTAAGTAAAAGAGGCCTTCCTTTCAGCCTGTCTCAGCTTTCAACATGCCTTCTTCACCAAGTGTAATGATTTCTAGCTTTTGATTTAAAGTGACAGACATGTAACTCTTCCTTGAACACTTAGGAAGCCGTTGTAGGGTTATTAATTGGCTAATTTCAATATGTTTGTGTTCCTCTAGGAATAGGGAGGTTACAGGAGAGTGAGAGAGGGGAACAGCTTATTGGTGGAGCAGTCAGAATACACACATTTATTGATTACGGACACTGTCTTATATGGGCACGGTTCGTGGTGCCCCAAAACAATTGCTGACGCGTGATGAAAAGGTTTCAAATATTATGAGAATTACCAAAGTATGACACAGAGACACAAAGTGAGTGTACACTGCTGGAAACATAGTGCTGATAGACTTGCTCAAGATACGGTTGCCACAAGCCTTTAATGCATGCATTAAAAACACAGTATCTTGGAAGCACAATAAAATGAGGTGGGCCACAGATTACCATGACTAATACTAACTATTGGTCCTATTACTACTATTGTTGCTACTGCTACTATGAACTATTTTAAAAATATTATCGCCTCAAGGCTTCCAAGCTCTGGTGTCTTTGGCATAGAACCAACCCTCACAGTCCAGCCTCCAAAATTCTGCAAAGCAGTGGCCTGTCTGCATCCATGCAGGAGACACCCTGACGTGATTTTTGTCACACATGGCTTGACAAGCAAGCTGACCCCACAGCGAGTGGCCGACCACAGGCCACAGCTATTCCCCAGACCCATTCTCTAATACCACCACCCCGCCCAGCTATCTTTGCAAATGTCACATAGACACTCCAGCCCATAGCCTCACCTCAAAGAAACCCAACTCCCAGAATAACTCCAAAAGGCACCCCAGGTGAGGATAACTTTATTATCCTGGAGCTGCTGGTGCAAAGGGACTTCCAGGAGCCTCCCATCCTGCCACCAGGACCTCAGTCCTATCCATCGAAGGAAGCCCCAGTGGGGAAATGGGGCTGGATTCCCTTCTGCCCCAAACCTCCTCAATAGACAGCCCTATGTCACTGGTCCCTTTGGGTAAGACCACAGGACGTTAGGTAACAACTTTGAGCAAGGTCTTGGGGGCTCAGGTTCAGATCCCAACTCTGCTGTGATCTCTCCATGTGACCTTACACAAGTACTTAAGCTCTCTGAGCCTTGGTTTCTCTTTCTAAAAAATCAGGAGACAACTAGCTCCCAAGTCACAGGATTATTGCGAGGATTAAATAAATTATCCCATGTAAAGTGAAAAAAGCACAGTGCCAGGCATGTAGTAGGTGCTCAGTAAATGTTGGTTACCACCACCATTACCATCATCACCATCCTCACCATCACCATCATCATCATCACCATAAAAATCATCAGCTCTGCTGTAGTTGTTATTGCTACCAGTTCCTGCTATGGACTAAGTCATATCACCTCAAAATTCTTATGTAGAAGCTTTAATCCCCAATGTGACTATATTTGAAGAGAGGGTCTTCAAGAGGTAATTAAGGTTACATGAGTTCATAAAAGTGGCATCGTAATCTGAAAGAACTGGTGGTCTTATAAGAAGAGGTCTGGCCCGGCATAGTGGCTCACACCTGTAATCCCAACACTTTGGGAGGCTGAGGTGGAAGGATCACTTGAGGCCATGAGTTAAGGACCAGCCTGGGCAACGCAGCAAGACCCCATCTTTAAATATGAAAATAGCTGTGTGTGGTAGTACAAGCCGGTAGTCCTAGCTACTCAGGAGGCTGAAGCGGGAGTATTGTTTGAGTCCAGGAGGTCAGAGCTATAGTGAGCTATGATTATGCCACTGTACTCCAGCCTTGGTGACAGAGACCTTGTCTCAAAAATAACAAAACAAAACAAAAAGGAAGTCTATCAGTGTGCACTCACATGAAAGGCCATGTGACATGTGAGAAAAGTGACCATCTATATGCCTGAAAGAGGAGGACCCTTCACCAGAAACCAGACATGCCAGAACCTTGATTTTGGACTCTGTTGTGTAAGCTACTCAGTTTGTAGTATTTTGTTATGGCACCCTGAACACTAGTATAATCACCATCATCATTATCATCATCATCACAATCATCATCATCATTGTCATCATCATCATCATGAACATCCCCATCACCACCATCACCACCATCATCACCACCCTTATTATCACCATCACCATCACCACCCCCATTATCACCACCCCCATTATCACCATCACCATCACCACCACCACCACCATCACCACCATCACCATCACCACCCCCATTATCACCATCACCACCATCACCACCACCACCATTATCACCACCCCCATTATCACCATCACCACCATCACCATCACCACCACCACCATTATCACCACCCCCATTATCACCATCACCACCATCACCATCACCACCACCACCACCATCACCACCCCCATTATCACCACTCCCATTATCACCATCACCACCATCGCCACCGCCACCACCACCCCCATTTCACCACTCCCATTATCACCATCACCACCATCGCCACCGCCACCACCACCCCCATTATCACTACCCCCATTATCACCACCACCACCACCCCCACCCCCATTATCACCACCACTATTATCACCACCCCCATTATCATCATCACCACCATCACCACCATCACCATCACCACCCCCATTATCACCACCCCCATTATCACCATCACCATCACCACCATCACCATCACCACCCCCATTATCACCATCACCACCATCACCATCACCACCACCACCACCATCACCACCCCCATTATCACTACCCCCATTATCACCATCACCACCATCACCATCACCACCACCACCACCACCCCCATTATCACCACCCCCATTATCACCATCACCACGATCACCACCACCACCACCATCACCACCCCCATTATCACCATCACCACCACCACCATCACCATCACCACCCCCATTATCACCATCACCACCCCCATTATCACCACCCCCATTATCACCATCACCACCATCACCATCACCACCACCACCACCATCACCACCCCCATTATCACCATCACCACCACCACCACCACCATCACTACCCCCATTATCACCATCACCACCATCACCATCACCACCACCATTATCACCATCACCACCCCATTATCACCACCCTGATTATCAACACTGCCACCATCACCATCACCATCACAATTGTTACAGGGTGGATTCCCCAGGAAATTGACCCTGAGATGGAGATTAGCAGGGAGGTGTTTATTTGGGAATGTTCCTGGGATCAGCACTTATGGAAGGGGGTTAAGAAACCAGCACTGGGCAGAGGAAGGAGACAGGACGCAGTGTAGTTCCAACAAAGGCTTCAGTCAACCCCATGGAGAGCTCTAACTCAGATGGCCCCTCCAAGTTGTCCTGCACTGGGGCCTCTATCACTTACAACCTATAAAGTTTATCACTCTATTGGGTTCAGGACATAATCTTCCCCCCTCTTTTTCCAAAGGAGATTTGCACTTTACAAGAAGAGGAGCTAAGGACAATGCTTACACCAACGAATAAGCCACTGGAATTCCAGGCATCTGTTGGGCTCACTGGGGGCAAAAGAGTTTGTGGGAGCTTCTCACACTGTTCCATTGGCCCTTCAGCCCCAGAATCTTGCTCACTTTCCCACAACAGCAGGGCCCCTGGGGACCATCTCCCATCAAGGGGGTGCTCATCCACTCCAACCCCCAATGACTCTGGACAGGGTAGCCCTGTTTCCTGGCAAAAACTGCTTGACCCAGGCTCTGAGTCTCCCCTTGTCTGTTCCCACCCTTTTTCTCCAAGGAGCTGACACAGAGGACAGTCTGCTGGTGTGGGCAAGTCCCTCTCTGGCTGAGCTAACTGAGCTGAAGGCCTCAAGAGAGAGGGCCTGGGTCAAGGATGCCTGCACTAAGTGCCTGCAGGCAAGCACAGGCCTCTCTCACTTGTCCTTCTTGCTTGGACAACCCGAGGGGTTGTTTGCACGACTAAAGGAGATCACATGGAGAAAGTGCCCAGCACAGCTATGCACACAGCAGGTGCTTATGATGCTCATTTGCCTGCAGGACAGGCTCTTACTGTGGTGCAAGGGAAGGAGTCGGGAGGGCGGCAGTCTCCTGCTCAGTGCTGAGCAACAGTTTTCCACGGAACCTCTCTCTTTGGCCTCCAAGACCTGACCTGACCGGACTCTGCCCACCTCTGTCCTCACTCAGCCCCCTCCTGTCTCAGCAGCCTCCCTGCTGTCCCTTAAATTCACCCAGCTCAATCCCGTCTCAGGGCCTTTGCACTTGCTGGTCCCACAGCCTGCAGCCGTGTTCCCCAGAGCTTCACAAGGCTGCCTCCTCTGTTCAGGTCTCACCTAAATGCCATCCCTCAGCTAGGCTCCCCCAACCATCTAGCTAAATAGCGACACATGCCTAGTCACTATGCCATCACACTGTACATTTCATTCACAGCGTATATCACGCTGGATTTATCTGGCTCAGGGAGAGAGCACCTCTGAGAGGTCACTATTAAATTTCTGATGCCTGGGAGAGTAATTACATAAAATAACACAGGAGGTGCTCCTTATACAATAACTACACAGGAGACGCTCTTTATACAATAACACAGCATGTGCTCCTTATACAATAACTACACAGGAGGTGCTCCTTATACAACAACAACACAGGAGACACTCCTTATACAATAACAACATAGGAGGCCCTCCTTATACAATAACACAAGAGGTGGTCCTTATATAATAACAACACAGGAGGCGCTCCTTATACAATAACACAGGAGGCGCTCCTTATACAATAACAACACAGGAGGTGCTCCTTATACAGTAACACAGGAGCCACTCTTTATACAACAACAACACAGGAGACGCTCCTTATACAATAACAACACAGGAGGTGCTCCTTATACAATAACACAGGAGGCGCTCCTTATACAATAACAACACAGGAGGCGCTCCTTATACAATAACAACACAGGAGGCGCTCCTTATACAATAACACAGGAGGCGCTCCTTATACAATAACAACACAGGAGGCGCTCCTTATACAATAACACAGGAGGCGCTCCTTATACAATAACACAGGAGGCGCTCCTTATACAATAACAACACAGGAGGCGCTCCTTATACAATAACACAGGAGGCGCTCCTTATACAATAACAACACAGGAGGTGCTCCTTATACAATAACAACACAGGAGGCACTCCTTATACAATAACAACACAGGAGGTGCTCCTTATACAGTAACACAGGAGCCACTCTTTATACAACAACAACACAGGAGACGCTCCTTATACAATAACAACACAGGAGGCGCTCCTTATACAATAACACAGGAGGCGCTCCTTATACAATAACAACACAGGAGGCGCTCCTTATACAGTAACACAGGAGCCACTCTTTAAACAACAACACAGGAGACATTCCTTATACAATAACAACACAGGAGACGCTCCTTATGTAATAACAACACAGGAGGCGCTCCTTATACAATAACAACACAGGAGGTGCTTCTTATACAGTAACACAGGAGCCACTCTTTATACAACAACAACACAGGAGACGCTCCTTATACAATAACAACACAGGAGGCGCTCCTTATACAATAACAACACAGGAGGCGCTCCTTATACAATAACAACACAGGAGGTGCTCCTTATACAATACAGGACATGCTCCTTATAGAATGATAGGGAGTGCTCCTAATACAATAACAGCACATGGGGTGCTCCTTATACAATAGCAGCACAGGGTGATGCTCCTGAAACTCTCTTGTTTGCCCCAGGCCCTCAGCCATAGTCAGGGGCCTGGAGAAAGCTCAGAGGCAAGAGATCCATTTCTAATTCCCTGGGCAAATCTCTCTCCCTCTCTGTATATGCAGTTTTCTCTGCAAACCTAAGGGACTGCATGTGATGAACCATATTTCCTTCCAGCTCAAACAAAAAGATTCCACAGACTTGGATAACTTCTCCTTTTAGCCAATAACCAGCTCATGCCAGAATATGATTCATCTCTGCTGATTCTGCCTAGCAACCAGGCCTTCTCCCCACATCCCAAATCAACTCTTCCGCAAGAAAAATTCCTCGCCCACCACACACCCGCCCAGCCCCCAGCGTCCCGGAGAGGAATGCAAGGCTTCAAGATCCCCTCCTCGCCTGTCTGCCAGCAGCGTTTTAACTCAACCTCAGAATGTCTCCGGCTCTGTCTGGAACAACTGGGGGAAGCTGTGCCCCTCCTGGGATTAGCACAGGAAACAGCAGCAGAAGCGAGGCTGGCAAAAGCGCTGACCCAGCGTGCGGAGATCATTTCTATTCTGATGCCTCACCCTCCTTTTCTGCTCGGTTCCTCAGGCCTCTTACAGTGTCTGCATTTGAGGGAGGGAGGAAGAAATGGGGCAAGTGAAAGAGAGGAAGGGAGGTTCCATGCTTGAGACAAAACCAGCTTGTTCAGATTGCCTGAGGGTGTTTTTATCCAGTTTCCCACAGTGAGGAAAAAACTGTATCATCATTTTAGTAGGTCTGGATAAACATTTGATCAGCTTCAATACCCATTTGTGACAAAATTTTGGCAATCTAGGAAGAGAAAGGAATGTCCTTAACTTGATACAGGACATTGACAAGAAAACTACAGCAAACATCTTGCCCACTGGCAAACCTTTGGAAGCATTCCCATTAAGATCAGGAACAAGGAATGGTGCTCACAACTACCACCACCGTGACCACTATCACCACCTCCACTACCATCACCATCACCATGACTACCTACACCACCACCACCGTCACCATCACCACCATCACCACCACCACCACTACCACCATCACCTCCACCACCACCATCACCACCACCACCTCCACCACCATGACCACCACCACCACTAGTACCATCATCACCACCACCATCACCACCACCACCATCACCACCACCACCACCACAACCACCTCCGTCACCACCACCATCACCACCAGCATCACAACCACCACCACCATCACCACCACCATCACCACCATTTCCACTACCATCATCACCACTACCACCATCACCACTACCACAACCACCATCACCACCACCATTTCCACTACCATCATCATCACCACCACCACAACCACCGCCACCATCACCACCACCACCATCACCACCACCAGCACCACCATCATCACCACCACCACCATCACCATCACCACCACGACCATCACCACCACCACCATCACCATCACCACCACGACCACTACCACCACCACCTCCTTCTCCATCTCCACCTCCACCACCTATTTCACCTTCATCATCACCACCATAACTTCTACCACCACCACCACCTCCACCATTACCAATTCTACCACCATTGTTACCACCACCTCCACCACCATCACCATCACCACTATGTCCACCAACATTACAACCATTTCCACTGTCACCTCCTCCACTGCCACCATCACAACCACCTCCTTCCCCACCTCCACCATTGTCTCCACCACCACCACTTCTTTCACCATCATCTCACCACCACCTCTTCCTCCACCTTCACCATCACCTCTACCATCACCACCACCACCACCACCATTAACACCATTACCACAATGATCACCATGACCACCTCTTCCACCATTACCACCTACACCACCACTACTATCACAGCCACCATCTCCACCTCCACCTCTTCCTCCACCTCTACTACCAACACTTCTGCCATCACCATCACCACCACCTCCATCATCACCTCCACCATCACGACCTCCACAACCACCATCATTACTATCTGCACCTCCACTACCACTGTCTCCCTCGCCTTCATCATCACTACCTCCACCTCTACCACCACCACAACCAGCACTCTATTGAATTAGACGTTTTAGTGATTACAATAAGGCACATAAAAATATAAATAAAGTGAAGAGTATAGAAAGGAAGTGGTAAATCTTCCTTTCTGTGAATGCTTCGATCATCTACCTAGAGACCATTCTTGAATGAGCACTGGACAGGGTCAGGTGACCTGGACTAGAGACTGGCCTTGGCCGTGACCTTTCTGAGCAATTTGAGTCTCAGTTTCCCATCCATAGCTTGAGTGGAGGGACTAGAACAACTGTCTGCAAACTATGCTTCACTGAGCCTGAGGCCCCTATGGGGGTAAAGGGAAGTGAGCCTGGGTATCCCATCCCTTTCAAGGGTTTAGCTCTACTTTCATTTGACTTACATGTTAGGATTTGTTTATTTGAACAAAGGGTTCTGTGCCTCAAAAAAGTTGAAAATCGGCCGGGCGCGGTGGCTCACGCCTGTAATCCCAGCACTTTGGGAGGCCGAGGCGGGCGGATCACAAGGTCAGGAGATCGAGACCACGGTGAAACCCCGTCTCTACTAAAAATACAAAAAATTAGCCGGGCGCGGTGGCGGGCGCCTGTAGTCCCAGCTACTCAGGAGGCTGAGGCAGGAGAATGGCGTAAACCCAGGAGGCGGAGCTTGCAGTGAGCCGAGATCGTGCCACTGCACTCCAGCCTGGGCGACAGAGCGAGACTCCGTCTCAAAAAAAAAAAAAAAAAAAAAAAAAAAAAAAAAGTTGAAAATCACTGGTACACAACCAGTGCAAGTATAGACGACAGACAGAAACAGGTAATTCACTGGGGAGAAGCCAGAGAAGCCAGAGCTCCATAAGAGAAAGGCCCCTGGCCAGGTGTGGTGGTGGCTCACGCCCATAATCCCAGCACCTTGGGAGGCCAAGACAGGAGGATCACTTGAGCTCAGGAGTTTGAGACCAGTCTGAGTAACATAGCAAGACCCCATCTCTACTAAAAGGAAAAAGTATTAGCCAAGCATGATGGCATGCATCTGTGGTCCCAGCTACTCCGAGGGAGGCTGAGATGAGAGGATCACTTGGGCCTGGGAGATCGAGGTTGCAGTGAGCTATGATTGCACCACTGCACTCCAACCTGGGGTGACAGAGCAAGGCCCTATCTCAAACAAACAAACAAAAAGAGTCAAAGCCCTGAGCCTCTCACTGGACGAGATGACTGTTTCTTCAACCCCCCTACACTGATGGGCACATGGGTGCTTTGCTTTTTTTTTTTCACTTACTCTTTTTTTTTTTTTTTAAGATGGAGTCTTGCGCTGTTGCCCAGGTTGGAGGGCAGTGGTGTGATCTCAGTTCACTGCAGCCTCCACCTCCCAGGTTCAAGAGATTCTCCTCCCTCAGCCTCCCAAGTAGCCGGGATTACAGAGTCCTGCCACCACACCCTTCTAATTATTGTATTCTTAGTAGAAATGGGGTTTCACCATGTTGGCCAGGCTGGTCTTGAACTCCTGACCTCAAGTGATCCTCTCACCTTAGCCTCGCAGAGTGCTGGGATAGCAGGAGAGAGCCACTGCACCCAGCCTAGCCCTTTCTTTTCACTTATTCTGAACAACACTGGCATGAACATCCTTGTGTGCCCATCTTAGCATCCAAGCACAAGTATTTTTGCCGGCAAGTTCCAGAAAAGAATTTCTGGGTCAAAAGGCAGCACATTTACAATACTAGGTGGATGCAGCCATGTGACTCTCCAAGAAAGACATTTATCTCCATCCCACTCTGCTCCAAACCAGACAGTACGAAGAATCAGATCTGAACAAGGACAAGATGTTCTTATCTTATGAGAGGTCATGGGAAGAATTCAAGAGTGTTTCTAACTGGCTCCTCAATAGCTGGCCCAGTCCTCCAGCCAGAGCTCTGCTGCAGGCCAGAATGTGGGGAAACCGGCCTTTGGCCCACCCTACTTGACTTAGGCTGTATAGCAGAAAGAACTTCCGGAGAGTCAGGGGTTGTGAGATCATGGAGAAAGGACCAAAGGAACTAGGTTTCTCCTAGGAGTCTCTTAAAATAGTGGGTGGGCAGAGGAGCTGATCTCTCTGGGATGGATTAAAGTGAGGAAAGAGTCCAGTTTCTCCTGAGACTTGGTGCAAGAATTGAGTGATTTTTTTTTTTTTTTTTTTTTTTTTTAAGATAGGGTCCCACTCTGTTGTCAGGCTAGAGTGCAGTGGCACAATCACAGCTCACTGCAGCCTCAACTTCCCGGGCTCAAGTGATTCTCCCACCTCAGCCTCCTGACTAGCTGGGACTACAGGCATGCGCTACCATGCCCAGCTAATTTTTATATTTTTTTGTAGAGATGGGGTCTTGTCACGTTGCCCAGGGTGGGCTCGAACTCCTGGACTCAAGCAATCTGCCTGCCTCAGCCTCTCAAAGTGCTGGGATTACAGGCCTGAGCCATCATGCCTGGCCCAATTCTTTTCATTTAGGGAAAAATGCCACCCTGTATCTCCTTTTCCTCCAGCGCTAACCATAATACTGCCCTGGAACACAGCGTCTGGGACTCATCAGCTCCCTGAAATCCAGCACAAGCCTCATTCTTCCCTTCCTCTGTCCAGCTGTGGTCCAGAAAGGGTAAGCAACCTGCCCCAGGTGGCACAGCCAGGGAGGGGGCAGGGCCAGACCTCCACCCTGGGGCTCCCAACTGAGGGCCAGGACCTGCCCAGGGACCCCGCCCACCCCCCACCTCCATGTGGGATTCCGGAGAGCCCCAGGGCTCCCGTCCTGGACTCCAGACTCCGTGGACACTCAGCACCTTCCGCATGCAGCGCCTGGAGCAGGAGTAAGAGTATGAGTCCAGCAGGCTTTGCGTGGTCATGCGCCAGCCACGAGCCCCCAGCCAGGCCACTTCAACTGCCGTGGGCTTCCGGCGCTGTAAGATAGGGATAAACAGCAGCCCATTGGGTCATCCTTCGCGGGGCTAGGATGCTAGGCGACCCACCAGCTTGGGTTCTCCTCCCGGGCTGGGTGCGCACATGTGCAGTTTGTGAACAGACAAGAAGGGCTCAGCCCAGCGGAGGCGTTTGTGGTCAAAGCCTCCGGGCGGACCACAAGGGACGCAGTCCCCGGCAGCTGTGAAGACATCTGCTGCTGCCGACTGAGCTGTGGGGCCACTCAGACGTCGGATACATTAGCCGTGGGCCCCATCCCCCATTCATTCATTCATGCATACATGCATGCATTCATTCATTCATGGGATTGCAGCCACGGTGGAGCAGTGGTTAGTGCTACAGGGTCCAACAACCCCAAAAGGTTCAAAGCTGGGCGCAGGCACTTTCTGGCTGTGTGACCTTGGGCATGCCACTTCACCTCTCTGAGCTTCCGCACCTTCCTCTGTAGAAGGTGGATAACAGCGGTGCTTCCCGCAGCTTTGTGAGGACCCAATGTATAGAAAGTGCTTAGTGCCATGCCTGGTGCACAGAAGTGATAGAAGTGATAGAAATTCTAATGGTGAGATTTAAACGCTGAGGAAGGACAGAGGCAGGAGGTATGGGGGTCGAGGGGGTTTCCCTGAGCCCCTCATCACAGCCGCCCTCTGGAGGCAGGGGCAGAGGAGATATCCTACACCTTTGATGCCACGCATCTCCTGCATCCCCTCTGCTCCTCGTTTGAGAGCCCAGCCTTGAAGAGGGCATAGCATTCCCTTCTCAACATTTATTGAGCACCTACTGGGTACCTAGCTCCACACTGGACTCTAAGCAGCAGGGCTTGGAGGAGGAGCCACCCAGTCTCACCGATCAGAACAGCCCGAGGGAGGCAGCGTGCTCTTTGGAGCTTCCTCAGGGCAGCAGGATCATCAGAAACGCCCTTATTCCATCCTGGGCCCTGGGCCACACACCCCACCAGCATTTTCTCCTCGGGGCCCCCAACGGGGCAGGACCTCAGGACCAGGTGAAGTCCTGAGGCTCCAAGAGGAGGCCCAAGTTGCTCCACATCACAGCCTTGATGTGGAACTCAAAGGCTGGGATTTGAACCCAAGTCTCCTGGGAGGTGAGTCAGACACTTTGTGCTCTTCCCCCACTGGGCCTGGAGGACGTTGCTACCTAGGGTGCATGCTGACAAGTTTATATAGATGGGAACAAAACAAAGGGAAGGGGGAAGTTCCAGATCACCTGGTCATTAACCCAGCTGGATCCCCCTTCTCTTTCCACCCAGAAATAACCCTGGCGCCTGCCCCAGACCAGCCCTAGCCTCTGGGCTCCCCCACACTTGTCTCCTACTACATCTCCAGCTACACTGGCCCAGACAACATCTAAGCCGCACCCCAGAGGAAAACAGGGAACAGCTGAGGCGTGACCCCTCACCTCACTGGATGCACAGCCCCTGCAGAGGCATGCATGGATTGGAGGGCTTTTTTGCCACCCAGAGGGTAGAGGGAACCTGTCCCTTCTCCGGCCACATTCTTCACCCCTCCCTGGGGTCTGCAGGTCTTCCCTGGCTCCTGGCCCTGCTCTGGCGTCTCCATCACTTCCACTACCCTACCCCCTGTAAAAAGATGTTAAGACTGTAAAGTTTCAAGCATCTGAGAATACTGATCTTATGATTCTGAAGCTTCTAAACTAGACCTGGAAAGAAAAGGTGACTTTAGAACAGCCGGCTGTTTAGAAACAGAAGTTTCTCCCTTTGCCCTTCTGCGGGCACTGCACTTCACAGTTCACAGCTAACCACAGCTTACATTCCCACAGGGAGCCCATTCTAAGCACTTTAAGTAAATGAACTCAAATCTCACCTCATCTACACTCCAAGGTAGGTACCACCATTATTGCCATTTCACAGATCAGGAAATGCAGGCCCATAGGGGTTAAGTGACTTCTCCAGGGGAGATCGTAGAACTAGGATTCCAGCCTAGGGCATCTGAAGCCCTGCACCCCTAACCACCATACACACTTCTGGGAACATTTGTAAAGTGCACCCATATTTCTTAGCCTCACTGTATTCTGCGGGGAGAGGAGAGGCAGGGCAGGGGCTGTGGCCCCAGTGCCCTTCTACCTCCCTCTGCCCTTTACTGTCTGTAATCTTTGACCTCTGTGATCCCCGGAGGGAGAAGAAGAAGAATGCAATTCCCATCCCTCCTCTTCCCCCTCCAGCTCTGCCGGTTGGGCCTGACTCCCCAAACTCTGAGGGAAAGGCTGCAGGTGGTCACCCCCAAGTCTGAACTCTCCAGCCTCCCAGGGCACCCCCAGGTGTCACTACAGGGCCCCAGTGGGTGGTAGGCATCCCAGGGGCCTCTGGCATCAGTGTCCCTGACCAGAGTGGATTTAAGAGCAGGGCTGTTATTTGCTTTGCAGCTGCTGCCATAAACCCTGGACGCCCCTGGGGAGAGGGAGCAGCTGCCGGGAAACCTCCCGGGCCCTGGAGCCATCACCAAATCCCTGCTGCTATTTCTGAGCAGCCAAAGGAATTCTGAAATTAAAACCTCCTGAAAAAATGGCAATTCCTCGTCCCACTCCAGACAGATGAAGATACTTCTCCCAAAATAGATGAAGAACCAAGGAGGAAGCAGTGCAGAGCTGGACACAGCTCAAGACTTCCCACAAGAGACCTGATTCCTGCCCAACTCTGCCCCACCCGAGCCCCTGTCTGGTCCTCACATGCCCACCTATAAAATAAAGGGCTGGCATCTTCAACTTTAGTACATCAGAATCACCTGCAGACCTAAAACAGCACTCGGGGGTCCCAAGTGATGCTGACGCCCTCTGAACCTTAGAAGTTTCCCTAAAGTCACTTTCAGCTCACACATCCCCACTCTTTAAGGTTCAACACTTCAACTACTGGCTGTGTGATGTTGGATGAGTCAGCTGACCCCTCTGAGCCTCCATTGAGCCTCCATTCTTCTCATCTGTATAATGGAGAGAAAGAGTGATCAGCTCATCTTGAATGTTGTGAGGAAAAATATCAAATAACATTAGTAGTTCATAGCAACTTTCTTTGTAATATCCCCAAACTGGAAACCATCCAAATGTCCATTAGCAGGTGAATGGATAAAGAAATTGTGGTACATCCATACGACAGAATGCTACTCAGCAATGGAAAGGAGTGAGATATTGATACATACAAAAATATGAATACATCTGAAAACATTTATGCAGAGTGAAAGAAGCCAGGCAGAAAAGACAACATACATTGTATGTTTCCATTTGTAGAAAATTCCAGAAAAATTAAAACCATTCATAGTGACAGAAAGCAAATCAATAGTTGCCTGGTCATTAGGGGAGGGAGGAAGGATGAGAAGGAAGAGTAAGGAAGGATTATGAAGGGGTACCAAGGAACTTCTGGAGGTGATGGAATGTTCATTATTTTGATTGTGATGACGGTTCTAGTGTAAACACATGTCCAAAATCATCAAAATGTACACTTTTTGTTGTTGCTGTTGTTGTTGTTGTTTGTTTTTGAGACGTAGTCTCACTCTGTCGCCAGGCTGGAGCTCAGTGGCGCGATCTCGGCTCACTGCAGCCTTCGCCTCCTGGGTTCAAGCGATTCTTCTGCCCCACCCTCTTGAGTAGCTGGGACTACAGGCATGCACTACCATGCACAGCTAATTTTTGTATTTTAGTAGAGACGGGGTTTCACCATGTTGGCCAGGATGGTCTCAATCTCCTGACCTCGTGATCCACCTGCCTCAGCCTCCCAAAGTGCTGGGATTACAGGCGTGAGCCTCCACGCCCAGTTGGGGGTTTTTTTGTTTGTTTCTTTTTTGTTTTTGTTTTTTTGAGACAAGGTCTCGCTCTGTCATCCATGCTGGAGTGCAGTGGTGCAGTCACAGCTCACTGCAGCCTCAACCTCCTGGACTCAAGCGATCCTCCCATCTCAGCCTCCCAAGTAGTTGGGACTACACATGCACCACCATGCAAGCTAAAATTTTTTTTTTTTTTTTGTAGAGGCAGGGTTTCACCATGTTGCCCAGGCTAGTCTCAAACTCCAGGTCTCAAGGGATCCTCCCACCTCAGCCTCCCAAAGCACTGACATTACAGGCATAGCCATCAGCATCCGGCCCTGGCTAATTTAATTTTTTTTTTTTTTTTTTTGGTAGTGATGGGGTTGGAGGGGCGGTCTCAGTACATTGCCAGGCTGGTCTTGAATGCCTGGCCTCAAGTGATCCTCCTGCTTTGACCTCCCAAGGTGCTGGGATTACGGGCATGAGCCACTGGGCCTGGCCAAATTGTACACTTTAAATATATGCATTTTATTCTGTGTCAGTTAACCCTCGGTAAAGCTGTAAAAAATATTATTGGCAAAGCACCAGCCATATGCATAATAGCCCTTTTACAAATGGCAGCTATTTCTGTTATTACTCACTGTAGCTGCGTCTAGATCATTCTTTGATTAATTTTCATCTGTTCCACTAGAATACAACTTCAGGTCTATTTTGCTAACACTGTGTTCCCAATACCTGGCACATAGTAGGTGCTGATGAAATAGTCATGGTTGGAAATCAAAGAAGCTATGAACCTGCTACTTTCTCCTGGGCCACCTCAGAACCCAGAGGGTTAATTAATCCCAACAGGAGTAGATTGGATGATTCTAGGCGTGTGTGAATGAGAACCAGGACAGGCGTGACCCACAGTCAACATCCCCGGGAGAAGGAGGACTGGGGAGGCCGAAAAAGGAATGCAGGACCAATGATGAAACATACACCCCACTGCACCGATAGTGGAGGGCTTGGCCTTCAGATCATAGATACATTCTAAAATGAGGCAGCTGAATAGCCTTGAGAAACTAGACAGACCTGGGTTCGAATCCCAGCTTTGCTGGGCTGTGTGACCTCAGGAAAGTCACTGCAACTCTCTGAGCCTCAATTTCTTCATCTGTGCAATATGGGTACTGATATTGCTCAGCTCTCTGTGGGGAATGCAGTGAGGGTTAAATATGGTTAGGGATGTATGGTACATTGATTCATATGACCTCCTACAGCCTTACACACTTGTACATATACACACACAGAACCCCTACTGTGTGCCAGGAACCATGCCAAGCGCAAGAGAGGCAGTGGTGGGCCAACTTCCAGGCCTCTCTCCTTGTGGACTTTGCATCTTGGCAGTAAGAATTCCTCAGCTGTATCCTCAGAGACTCTGATGTCATTGGTCTAGGTGGGACCCGGGAGCTAGTATTTTAATTTTTTTAATTTTTTAATTTTAATGGGGTCTCACCATGTTACCCAGACTGGTCTCAAAATCCTGAGCCCAAGCAATCCTCCTGCCTCAACTTTCCAAAGTACTAGAATTACAGACATGAGCCAGCATATCCTGCCTAGATGTCAACTGTTTTTTGAGACAGGGTCTCTCTGTCACTGACGCTGGAGTGCAGTGGTGCGATTGTGACTCACTGCAGCCTCAACCTCCTGGGCTCAGTCAATCCTCCTAACTTAGCCTCCCAAATAGCTGGGATCAAAGGTGCCCACCACCACTCCTGGATATATATTATTATTACTATTTTAAAGACAGGGTCTCCGTATGTTGCCCAGGCTGGTCTCGAACTCCTGGTACAAGTGATCCTCCCGACTTGGCCTCCCAAAGTGCTGGGATTATAGGTGTGAGCCACCTAGCACCTGGCTAGGAGCCAGCATTTTGTTAAACTCCCAGGTCATCCCGATGTGTAGGTGGAGACCTCTGCTACCTGGGATAGGGTCATTCCCTCTTTACGCACATTAAAACGGAGGCCCAGAGAGGTGAGATGACTTGCCCAAGGCTCCACAGCTCAGAAAGAGTGGAGCTGGGACTGAACTCTGACAAGGTGACCATGGGACCAGAACCACCTTAAACATCACAAGAGGGTTAAAGACTATGTGCCCAGCACAGATGTGCCCACTGCCCGATCTTGCTCTCACCTTTGACTTGACCCCAGCCAGGGAACGCCCAGCCCTCCTGGGTTGATCAGAGCAGAGCAAGGGGCTGGGAAGGAGTCCCGCTTCCAACCAGTGGCCCTTTAGCACCCCCAGCACCCACACAGTTGACCAGAATCCCCCATCTCTACCCTGAGCTGGGGCTGAGGCCTTGGGGCAGTTTTGCTGCTCCTCCCCCTCCCCCTTCAGAATGACAGCAGGCCTGGCTCAGGGACAGACTCACAGGCTGGGGGCAGCTGTGCCGTTTTACAAGCCTGGAGACAGTGGGGGACTGTTCAGGCCCTGGCAGACTCCTCAGCCCCTGAGAACAGTGGAACCCTCTCCCCCAGCCTCAAACCCAAATCTCCCTCCCTGTTTACCCTCTGGCAACCACCTCTCTCAGTGTTCACTGGTGCCCAGTCAGATGTGTGCCCATAAAATGCCCCTTCTAGGTAACCCCATAGCAGATGTAAGAGCAGATGGGAGTGGCTTTAAGCAGGAGAGAAGCCCTGCTGTCCCCTTCCCAAGAGATTCATTCATTCATTCATTCATTCATTCATTCATTCGTTCGTTCATTCTTCAAAGAAGCATTAGAGCCCAGGGGAGAATTCAGACACTGGGATCAGATTGCTGGGCTGGAATCCTGGCTCTGGGACCTGGGCAGCCGACATCATCACCTCTCTGGGCCTCAGTTTCCACATCTGTGACATGAGAATAATAACAGTGCCCACCTCAGAGGGCTGCAAGTCTCAACGAGTTAATGATGCCAGGTACTGAGAGCAGGGCCTGGCACATAACAGGGGCTCATTAATTGGAAGCCATTATTATCATTGAGCCAAGGGACTGTGGAAGGAGGGCGGGGTGGAAGCTATCGGGGAAGGCTCCCAGGAAGAATGGATATCTAGGCCAGAAGCTAAAGGATAAGGGAGAGTTAGCAAGGCGGCAGGGAGTTGGGAGGGGTGGAACGGTGTTATAGGCAGAAGGAACAGCAGCTGTAAAAGCTCAGAGGTGAACTGCTGTGGTGCTTGGGACACCTCGTTCATCCACCCCCTACCAATCTTGGGGGTCACAGGCTATGGCTGAGGTCACGAACTCCATGTCCTCTAGAGGGTCCCGCTGAGCATTAGTGGAAGGCTGCAGACTAGACCCGCTGATCAGGGAGCTCACCCCCGCCTGCTCCCCCAGGGTCTCTAATGACTGCTTCTGTTTTACTAGATTTTTGTGTATTCAAGGGAAGCTTCATGCACTTCCCAGTTACAACACCTAAGACCCCACAGGAGCCTGGGAACAAGAAGAAATCACAGCCCGTGACACCCAGAGAAGTTGAACGATTTGGTCAGAGCCACGCAGCACACACAGGTATTCCTCTTCCACCCTCCTGCTATTCTCCGCAGGCCTGGCTGGGCTGAGGAAGGGAGGGCCCTTCCCCACTGAGTGAGACAGAGGCCATTGTATGTGATGAAACCCAAACCTTGGGGGCCCCCTCTGGGTGGAGGTGGGGTCGGTGGAGGGGAGGGGCTGCAGGGGATGGCCCACTGCCCCCCAACCCCAGGGACCCAGCACATGCTCCCAGCCCCAGCCACATCTGGATTCCAGCTGGCAGCTCCTGAGGCCCAGGGTGCGGGGAAGAAGTTGCTGCAGGAACTTGCCATCAAAGACCAAGAGGAGGTTGGTGGGTGGGGAGACAAAAGGCAGAGGCTGACTGCAGGGCCAGGGCTGCCTCCTACCCCCATTCCCAGCCAAGGGTGCGGTGAGGGGGGCATTGTCCATGAGACCTGTCCCAGTCCTCAACCACCTGCAGGGCAAACAGAGAGGTGAGTGAGTCTCCCATGGCCACAGTAAGTGCAGAGCTGGGCCTGGAACCTGGGTCTGTGTGGCTACAAGTCCAGAGCGGGTGCTCCACCGCTGGGGACGTGAGTTCCAGCCCATTCCTCAGGAGCACTGGTCTTTCCTTTCTTTCCCACATCAATCTGTCCCTTCAGCCTCCAGGGCTGGGCTGATGTGTCTCCCCAGAAAGTTGTCCCCATCCCCATGCAAGAGCCTCTCCCCAGCAGGCTCATTCCCCCCAGTCCCCAAAAACCGGTGAGACTTCAGGCCAGAATAAAGGTTTATTGTGCTGGTGCATTATATCTCAGCACCTGGAGAGCTGTGCAGAGGTTGGGGGAGCCCCCGATGGAGGGATGAGGGAGAGGACCCCCACCAGAGCCTCCCTGAAGCAGGACGGAGCCCAGGCTCCCTGTCGAGGACTGACAAATATTGTGGACACAGGCTGCCAGACAATGTGTGAGCAACGGGGGGTGGCCAGGGCCCCCCTGCTCCAGGCTGGGCGTCAGAAACCCTCCCCCGGCCCCTTGGACTCCCCCAGGGTGGAGGTTCATACAAACACAGGCCCCCAGCTTCTAGGCTGCTTTGGAGGCCAGATAGGAAGAGTTCCATTCATTCACCCCATCCCAGCAGCAGTAGCAGGATGAGCAGCTCACCCCCAGGGAGGGGGTGCTTGGGGAGCTCTTGGGAGGGTTTAAATGCCCTACACCCCACATCCCTAATCCTGGACCAACCAGAAACAGGGGGGCACCTTCAGGAAAATTAAGAGCTGTATTTTCCAGTGGGTGCTGCAGGATTTTACCCTGTAGCTGTTTTAAAAAGCAGTTTGGGCCAGGTGGCTTGTGCCTGTAATCCCAGCACTTTGGGAGGCCGAGGCAGGTGGATCACCTGAAGGTCAGGAGTTCCAGACCAGCCTGGCCAACATGGTGAAGCCCCATCTCTACTAAAAATACAAAAATTAGCCGGGCGTAGTGGTGGGCACCTGTAATCCCAGCTACTGAGGCAGGAGAATCACTTGAACCTGGGAGGTGGAGGTTGCAGTGAGCCAAGATTGCACCACTGCACTCCAACCTGGGTGACAGAGCAAGACTCCGTCTCAAAAAAAAAAAAAAAAAAAAAAAAAAATCTTGTTTCCGAAGAGTGCCTCAGGGAATCTAGTTTGGGAAATGCTCATTTAGGGACCTGTCATGATGTATGCGGGGGTCCTCTCACAGAAGTGTCCTAATTAACCACACCCACTTCTGCTGCTGGAGCTCTAAGCACAGGCAGAATAACACTAAAATATTCAGGATTGAAAGGTCACAAGAGGGGGATCATTTGCAGTTCCAAAATATTGCTTCACGCCAGGCTGCATGTTGCCTTACAAACGCTGGGCATCTCAGCGTCTGTCATCCAAACTCTTCCAAAACTCCCACTTATTCTTTGCTCCCTTGATGGAAAAGCAGTGATGTTTGCCCCAGGAATGACCTGTGACATGATTCCCGGTTGATGTGGCTGATTTAGTGGACTGTTTTTTGTTTTTGTAGAGATGGGGGTCTCGCAATGTTGCCAGGGCTGGTTTTGAACTCCTGGTCTCAAGCGACGTCTGGACTTGGCCTCCCAAAATGCTGGGATTACAGGCATGAGCCTCCGCACCCAGCCTCGAGGGATGTTTTATCCTGGCTGTCACAGGGACACATGCCCTCCCTCACCTTGTCAGGGGAGCTGTGCTTTAGGATATAGCCCTTTGAGGCTGCAGAGGTGAAGGATGATGGCACTTGGTGAGATTCCTCCGGGGGACCAGCATTTCTGCCTGCTGTAGAATCAGCACATGCTGGGATTGGCACCACAAGGTGGCCAAGGAGGGAGTCTCAGGAAGCAGTCAGGGCTGAAGGTGTTTTCATGCCCAGGGAGGTGACCACTTGGGGCCCCGACAGTCAGGGCTGGCAGCCCAGGAGGACTATTAGACACTAGGGTGGACGCTGCTGCAAGCACAGGGACTTTCGGGGGGACCCACTGGTCCCTGGGCTTCCTGGGCTAACAAGAGAGACCCTTCCAGCTCCCCTTGGCCCTCACTGGCCACCTCAGGCACCCCTGAACACGGCTCCTCCTGCGCCTCTGGTGTCTCCACTGGGACCCCATGTCCCTGGACTTCCTGGTCCCCCTCCTGGCTGCCCTTCTCCTCTTCCTCCGCCTCCCTGCCCTCCACCATCCTGGCTCCCTCCCCACCGCCCAGTGCAGCCCTGGTTGGGGACTTGAGGTTCTGGGTGGCGGCCAAGATGTCGGCCTGGAGCTGCCGGGATGAATCCAGGGCTTCCTCGGGCCGGCTGTCGGGGGCTCTGTCGGGGACCTCACTGAAGGCCCGGGGGCCCCCGGCCCGGTCACTCTGGTCCACGTACTTCTTCTTGGGGAAGGACGACGGGTAATAGGCCGAGGCCTTGTGCTTCTGCCGGGTGATGACCGCGGCACAGACGATGAACATCAGCAGAAAGGCCAGGGAGCCCACCACAGCAATCAGCATCACGTACTGGCGGAAGAAGTCCACGATCCCATCCAGGAAGTTGGTAGGGGGTGACGGGCCCCCCAGGCGTGTGGGCTGGGGCCCCAACGATGTGGGGCTGAGGGCCGGGGTCCGGGGTGGCGGGAGGCTCGGGGAGGAGGCCGATGAGCCCTCGGCCTCCCCACTACCTGCCATGTCCTCCAGGAACGCAGACTTCAGGGACACAGAGCGGGTGTCGGTAGCGGGCACAGACCCCAGGAGCAGCAACAGAGCGATGAGGAGGCTGGGGGCTGCCGCCGAAACCATGGTGCCCCCAGGACCTGTGAGACAGGAGGGAGGAGAGAAGTCATGGCGGGACTCGAGAGCGTCAGGATTCAGAAACAGGTTCACCAGCCCCCAGGAGGAACAGGGAGCACGAAACACCTTCCTGCAAGTCCCTTCCATTCCCGGGGCCTGAGCCCCGTTGGTTCAGGTGTAGGGTACAGATGTGCTCCCCCACTTCCCTGGAGGTCCCGGAGGGCAGAGGCTGAATCTTATTCATCTTGGCCTCCTCAGGGTTTGGCCCCATATCTGGTATACAGTAAGTGCTCAATAAACATACCTGGACTGACTTGGCTGAATTAATAATGATAACTTACACTTCCATGGCTTTATGTGTCAGCCACTATTTTAAGTTTCTTACATGGAATTTCTCAATGAATCCTGATCACTGCCCAATGTGGGAGGTTCTATGATTAGGCCCATTTTGCAGATGAAAAAACTGAGGCTGAGAGGGACATGGTGACTTGCCAGGGAAGAGCTGGGTCTGGGCCCGAGCAGAAAGGGAGAAATGATGGCAGGGCGGAGTAAGTGAGAAACCGAGTGAGTGACTGAGGTCGCTGAGTGATACCTCACCCCCTACCCACAACCCTGGGACCCTTCCCTCCAGCCCCCAGCCCCTCTGTGGTCCTGTTCCCCTCAGGGTCTCGTCCCCACGCACTGGGCAGCCAAAGTGGCTCCATGAAGCCACATCCTGGTGGTTCAGGGGCTTTCTCAAACCTTCCCCCAGCCCAGCTCTACCTTATTCTGCAAAAGATTCCTAGCTGGGCGAGCACAGTGGCTCACACCTATATAATCCCAGAACTTTGGGAGGCCGAGGTGGGCAGATCACCTGAGGTCAGGAGTTCGAGACCAGCCTGGCCAACATGGTGAAACCCCATCTCTACTAAAAATACAAAAATCAGCCGGGCATGGCGTCATGCCCCTGTAATCCCACCTACTCAGGAGGTGAGGCAGGAAAATCACTTGAACCCTGGAGGCGGGTACAGTGAGCCAAGATTGCACTACTGCACACTCCAGCATGGGTGAAAGAGTGAGAACCTATCTCAAGAAAAAAAAAAAAGAAAAAACATTAGAGTTTGAAGCCTCCAGGTCTCTGTGCTAGGCAGTGGTCATGGATGCCAGGGGCATGCATGGACAGCCCCCCCTCCGTGGCTGCCCTCACCCCCAGGCTCCAAGCAGGAGCCAGGATGGGCTCCAGGGTGGAGAAGTCCTGGTTCCCGAGACAAAGCTGAGCTGCGGATGCGCCCCACCCCCACTAGATGGAAACCAGATGAGCCGGGGGCCTCCCTGCCCTGATGGAAGGCTGCTCCTGGGTGAACCCCAAGACCCCACCTGGCCCAGACAGCCCAGCTGATGAATTAATTCCTCATAGCCAGAGTTGACAGAGGAGCTGAGTTTCAAAACACTAACTCTCCGAGCCAGTGTGAGCTGCGGGCTCCCAGCTGCTCAGACAAACCCAGGGACAATTCACTGTGCTGTCCTCTGAGAGCCCCTGCCCGGCCCAGCAGAGGGCTCAGGTCCCGGAAGCTGGCTTGGGTCTAGAAGCTCCAACACAGAAGAGCCTTAGGATCGCCTGTCCTGAGGCCTGAGGGGACTGAGGTGGAGAGACAGAGGCCCAGAGAAGGCAAAGGGCAGGCCTAGGGTCACCCAGCAAGTTCCGGGCTGGAGGAAGCCAGGTTCCCAAGGCCTTGGCTGTGGTCACATCTCTAGCACCTGGGCCTCAGAACCTGCTTGGTGAAGCAGAGGACGCTACCTTCCCCACAAGTACCATGAGGATTCTGAAGGTGAGGTAGGAACCAGGGTGGGCCATTTAGGGGTTTGTTCCAGGTCACCTGAGGCTTCTCCGTGACACAGCTTTCATTGAAATTAATTGCATCAGCTGGGTGTGGTGGCTCATGCCTGTAATCCCAGCACTTTGGGAGGCTAAGGTGGGAGGATCACCTGAACTCAGGAGTTCAAGACCAGCCTGGTCAACATGGCAAAATTCTGTCTCTACTACTAAACACCAAAAATTAGCCAGGCATAGTGGCGCACACTTGTGGTCCCAGGTACCGAGGAGGCTGAGGCGGGAGAATCGCCTGAGCCCGGGAAGTTGAGGCTGCAGTGAGCGGAGTTGGCGCTGCACTCCAGCCTGAGTGACAGAGCAAGAACCTGTCTCAGAAAAAAAAAAAAAAAAGAAAACAAAAAACAAAAAAAGAAATTAATTGTGCTGATGTAAATGTGAATAAACTGGCTTAGATGGCAAAAACAATTTAAAAATAATTCCAGGACATAAAAAGAGGCAAAATTGGCCAGGTGTGGCGGCTCGCACTTGTAATCCCAGCACTTTGGGAGGCCGAGGTCGGAGGATTGATTGAGGGCAGGAGTTTGGGCAACATAGTAAGACTCCATCTCTACAAAAAAAATTAAAAATGAGCCAGGCCTGGTGGTATCTGCCTATAGTCCCACCTACTTGGGAGGATCACGTGAGCCCAGGAGTTCAAGACCAGCCTGGGCAACATAAGGAAACCTCCGTCTCTATGAAATACATTAAATTATTTCAATTTTTTATAAAAGAGACAACGCTTCTCAGGGACTCATTTTATTTTATTTTATTTATTTTTTATTTTTTTGAGGCGGAGTCTCGCTCTGTCGCCCAGGCTGGAGTGCAGTGCAGTGGCCAGATCTCAGCTCACTGCAAGCTCCACCTCCCGGGTTCACGCCATTCTCCTGCCTCAGCCTCCGGAGTAGCTGGGACTACAGGCGCCCGCCACCTCGCCCGGCTAGTTTTTTTTTTGTATTTTTTAGTAGAGACGGGGTTTCACCGTGTTAGCCAGGATGGTCTCGATCTCCTGACCTCGTGATCCGCCCGTCTCGGCCTCCCAAAGTGCTGGGATTACAGGCTTGAGCCACCGCGCCCAGCAGGGACTCATTTTAAATGAGCTGGTCGCTGAGCTGGTCGCCCATGCTTTCCTCGCGGGTACTCATCTAAGCCCTCTTCATGCCTTTAATCCTACAGGAGCCCTGAGGCAGCGTCATCATTTCCATTTTACAGATGAGGAAACGGAGGTTCAGAGACAGACAGTTACTTCCCCAAAGACACACAGATGGTGAGTAGCTGAGCTGAGATCTGAACCTTCCTCTGTCTGATCCCAGGAGTTTACACTCACATTCACACACACCACACTCATACACAGCCATACACAGCCATACACACACATGCACACTCACCACAACCATTCACACATGCCACACACTCACACACACACTCCCATATGCATCCCACACATAATCATGCACACGCATGCCACACACTCACATACACACCCATATACACACATGCACAGACTACACATACAATCATACACACACATGAACACACACCACACATAACCATGCACACACATGCCACACACTCACACCCATATACACACATGCACATACTACACACGCAATCATACACACATGCACACACACCCCACACACAACCATGCACACACACCACACATACCCATATACACCCCACACACCACGCACACACATGCCACACACATACACCCCTAAACACACATTCACATACTACACACAATCATACACACACGCACACACCACACACATGCATACACTCCACATACAACCATACACACCACACACACACCTACACAACCACACACACCTGCACACACCACACACTGTGAGCCAGGAGTGGCTCGTTCCCGCTGGTGGACGTCACCTGTCAGAGGCTAAATGAGGAGAGGCCCCCTGCCCCCTCTGGTACCTGTTAGCAAAGCCTCCTACAGACAACCTTGAGCTTTGGGGTCTGTGACCCGCCAGTCACCTCCCTGACTCCCACCCCCAGTCAAGCCCAGGAGACAGCTTTCAGGGCAACAACTACCACTTCTCACTGCAGAGGGCAGCTGGGACCAGTGGTGTCTGGAGACCCACTCCAGTTCTGGCTGGGTCAACGATCCCAGCATCATCGCGTCCAGCTCTGCGGTCACACACACACCCGGCTCCTGTGGGCCTCACTTTCCCCATCCGTAAGTTGGGAAAGGGTGACCACAGGTAGCACCTCTCAGAGCTGTTAGGGACACATGAGACAACTTTCAGGGAGTGCCTGGTGCGGAGGAGCTGAGCCCCGAGGAAAGATGGGGTCAGGGGTAGCTGAATTCCTTCCCTAGCCGAGCTCCAGGTTCAGCCAGCAATTTCCCACCCTGAGCCGACGAATGAGCACCGTTGCCGGATGGGAACATGCGCTCACTGTCTGCTCCGGCCACCGCCCAGGGAAAGACCGACCTTTTCACCCCGTTCAGTGAAACCTCCTCAGCTCTGGCCGCCGAGGAATGCGGAGCCAAACACACACATGCACACACATACACATACACGTGCACACATATACCTACACACACACACATGCAGCACACACACACACACACGAAGTCGGAGGCAGAGGGCAAGAAAGGGGAACACGCAAACTGCCACTGGCTCTTTAAGGCTGAGACCCTGACTCTCAGAGTCCCTTGCACCCCACAACCCCTCCTGGCTTCCAGGGAAAGGTAGGGGCAATGTGTGGAGGACCCGGCCCCACCGGCAGCCAGCAGAGCCTCAAAAAAGATGGCTGTGTGGCCCTGGATGGCCCCTGCCCTCTCTGGGCCTCAGTTTCCCATCTGTGAAATGAAGCACTGTCCTGGACAACTCTGAAGTCATCATTCTGCCTGCCAGGTACCTCCTACCTCCCCACTGGACCCTAATTTTTTCAAGGACTCAGAATCTCGGCCGGGCGCGGTGGCTCAAGCCTGTAATCCCAGCACTTTGGGAGGCCGAGGCGGGCGGATCACGAGGTCAGGAGATCGAGACCATCCTGGCTAACACGGTGAAACCCCGTCTCTACTAAAAATACAAAAAGAAATTAGCCGGGCGTGGTGGCGGGCGCCTGTAGTCCCAGCTACTCCGGAGGCTGAGGCAGGAGAATGGCGTGAACCCGGGAGGCGGAGCTTGCAGTGAGCCGAGATCGCGCCACTGCACTCCAGTCTGGGCGACAGAGCGAGACTCCGTCTCAAAAAAAAAAAAAAAAAAAAAAAAAGGACTCAGAATCTCACAGGCCATTAGGAGCTGGGGTCAGGCCCAATGCTTCTTGCTTCACCCTAGAGGCAACTCAGGTACAGAGACTGGAAACAGCCTGCCCAGGTCACAGCAAGTCAGGGGTGAGCCTGGCAGAGCCCTGGACAGAGAAGCCTGTCTTGGTATATCCCAGAGGAGGTCACTTCCCGGCTATGTGTCCTTGGGCTGAGCATGTCACCTCTCTGAGCCTCAGTTTCCATATCCATACGATGGGGATAAGAGCCACCTCCCTGGATTGCTGTTAGGACAAGATGCCTGGCGCATAGTGGGTGCCAATTAGCAGGTACCACGTGATTGCCCAGGACTCCCTGCCTGGAGACATGTCAGACAGGGCTGGCGGTGTGTAAGTGTGACAAATGCCCTAAGACGGTCCTGAGTATGTGGAGGAGTGCAGATCCACCCCTGAGGCCTGGGGACCCCAAGACTTGAAGGTAGGGGGCCGGGGGCTGCCCCACCCCCACCAAGAGACTGGTGGCCTTTGGGGGAGGGGTGGCCCTTGGAAACCTGGCTTCAATTAGTGGCCTTGTGTGGGGGAGGAGGTTCTGGTTGGAGCGCTGCACAAGCCCCTGACCCCAGGGCCAGCCGAGGACAGGGACCTGGACCCCTGGAGGTCTGGATGGGCACAGCTCCCCTACACACACACACACACACACACAGCAGCAGCAGCAGCATGGACACACAATATAAAGACACACAACATGGGCACACTGACTCACACAGCACCGAGACACCCGACAGCGCTCTCATGGCCCATGCACACAATACACAGAGAACACACACGGACACACAACACATACACATACACAACCCCCTGACACACAGCCGATCCCCGCACACAGGACAATACCGTCCACATCACCCTCACACGGATCCTGGAAGCAACAGCCTGGCGTCCACTTGCAGAGAAGTGGAGCAACACACCCCCTACACCAAGGCCCCAGCTGCACACACACAGCACCCTGGCCCACCCCGGCCCACCGCAGCACCGCACATGGGACTCAGATTCCACCACACTCGTGCATACAACACCAAACACACACTCAAAGCCCACACACACTTAGAGAGGTCCCCCAGAGTGCCCCGACAGTCCCCAGTCCCTAAGCTCCAAGACAGCCCCAGGCTCTCAGGACAGAGGAGGGGACCCCAGGACTCACCAGTTCCTTGGTGCACAGGACTGGGTGCTCCTGCCGAATGGAGCGAGAGTGGGGGGCGCCTGGGCTGGGAGAGACAGTCCGTGCTGGTGCCCGGGGCTGCTCTGGGCTGGCGCCTGCCCGCCCTCCCTCCTCCCGTCCCTCCTCCCGTCCCTCCTCCTTCCTCCCTTCCCGGCTGGGCCGCAGGGCCAGCTTGATTTCATTAAGAGGGTTTGGGGTGGGGACAGGGGGAGGGGAGGGGCTACTCTCGGGCCACACGCAATCCCACCCTCGCTCACACTCCCGCTCTGGGGAAGACCAGATGCGGCACTTCCTCCCTGACCTCGGGTCCCCAGGGCAGGCTGAGACAGACAGACAGACAGACAGACAGACAGACAAGGCTGTCCTGCAGCGCTCCCCCAGACAGCGAGCTGGGATTCTGCCCACCCTGCTCCCCAATACCCTCCAAAGGGGACAAGGTCAGGAAGATTCAGAGGCCTCTGCAAGTGGGAAGGAAAATTCCCCGTCCTTGTGTGGCTCAGGCTTCCAGGCTCAGGGTGCAGCGTGGAAGCTGGGATTAGTTTTAGAGAGAGGCCTGATGGTGGGTCTGAGCCTGAGACAGGGAGCCCAGCTCTGCCCTTCCCTCTCCAGACCTCAGTTTCCCATTTGTAGGGATGGGTGGGAAGCTTTCTGGGCTACCTCTGACTCTGATGTTCTGGGATCTGTGGCCTCACAATGTCCCCAAATGATAGTAGCTTGAATAGGAGTTGGAGCCCCATTTCACAGAGGGGGAGAGTGAGGCAGGGTGAGTTCTAATGGTTCAAGCAGGGTCCTGAGATGACTTGGAACCAGGACGTCTGGCTGACCTGAGGAGTCCTGTGGATTAGCAGCCCCTTGCATTAATTAATTCATTCATTCATTCCTGCATTCATCCAGAAGTGCTCAAGGAACGCCTGTAGCAGGCCACACACTGTGCTAAACAGGTTCCAGAGGTGAATCAGGCACAGCCCAGCCTTGGGGAGCTCACAGACTCCCAGGGAGAAGGACACAGAGGTAAATTACTTTTTTAGCAAACAGAAAGGGGTCAGGTCAAGGGCTCAGAGAACCCCAAGACAGAGAGATCGATCACCCAAGGGAAAGAGGCAGGAAGCCATCCTGGAGGGTATGCCTGTGAATGAGTAGAAGCGGGCAAAGCAGGCCCCGGAAAGGCATTCTGCATGGAAGGACTGGCGTGGGTTAAGGTGCGGTGGCTGGGAATGCCACCACACACAAGCCACTGCAATTAGATTAGGCTGGAGCATGGACCAAAGAGAGGATCACATAGTAAGGGTCGGAGACATTGACAGGAGCTGGGCTGAAGTCTCGGAAGGTCATCCAGGAGGCAGCAGGGAGCCAGTGAGGGTCTGGAACAGGGGAGTGCATGAAGGATGACTGTGTGCACTGTGAGTAGGAACCAAACCTAGATTGTCATTGTTCCCTGCAATGGTCCCAGCAGCCCTCACTCACCCCCAGAAAACTGGCACAGTCATTTGCTTGGGAAATAAAATTAGAGACTTTCCCATCTTCTCTGGAATTCACCCCAAACCCTGCATCTTAGAGGGAACAGGGGACCATCCACCAATAAACGCGCACACACACACTCACGCACACACACGTACCCGGGGCAGGGAACAGGGGACCATCCACCAATAAACACACACACACATTCACGCACACACATGTCGCCGGGGCAAGTGGCCACCCACAGACATGTTGTAGCGGCCGCACCCACTTTAAGGTGGCCAGGGGTGTTCCAGGCCTACTTGACCTATCTTAGACCAGACATGGGGTGGGCAGGGGCAGCCAAGCCTCCCCCAGGGCCCACCAGCAGGGGAAGAAGACCTTACCCAACATTTTGAGGGCTGCAGTCTGGGGACCCTGGGATGTCGAGGAGCAGGGACACAACCAACCCAAATACAGCCTGCTCCCTGCACAGGTGGCCCCGGAGGCCCAGCCTGAGGGAGCCTCTCGTTGTCCCCTTCCCCTCATTCTGTGCCTCTCCCTCCTAGGCAGAGCATCCCCCTGAGGGAGGGGTGGTAAGGGTCGGAGACATTGGCAGGAGCTGGGCTAAAGTCTTGGAAGGTCACCTAGGAGGCAATAGAGAGTCAGTGAGGGTTCGGAGGGTTCATTCTGGGATCTGTGGCCTCACAATGCCCCCAATGATAGTAGCTTGAATAGGAGTTGGAGCCCCATTTCACAGAGGGGGAAAGTGAGGCAGGTGAGTTCTAATGGTTCAGGCAGGATTCTGAGGTGAGTCAGTGGCAGGCCCTGGAACCAGGATGCCTGGTTGACCTAAGGAGTCCCACGGATTAGCAGCCCCTTGCATGCATGCATTCATTCATTCATTCATCCATCCAGCAAGAGGCAGACAGACCCACTTCAAATCCTGCCTCCACCATGTCCTGCCCCACATGGAGCCTCTGTTTCCTCCTCTGTAAAAATGGAGATGGAGACTCCCTACTATTCGGAAGCTGGCGAGGGAAGGCAGAGGAGCTAGGGAGCATGCACATGCTCGGCGATGTCAAAAGCACAGGCCAAGGCCAAGGGTATGAGTTCTCTGTTGCTGCTGTAACAAATGACCACAGATTAGAGGCCAGAAGCCACTCACATTCGTGGTCTTACAATTCTTATGGTCGAGTCCCAAACAGGCCTCGTGAAGCTAAAAATCAAAGTGTCAACAGGGCTCGCGTTCATTCTGGAGTCTTTGAGGGAGAATCTGTTTCTTTACCTTTTCAAGATTCTAGAAGCTGCTGGCATTCCTTGGGTCTTAGGCTTCTTCCTCCACCTTCCTGGCCAGTCTCTCTTCTGGTTCCCTTTCCCACGATGAAGGCCCCTAGTGATGACATTGGCCCCACCCTGATGATCCAGGATAATCTCCCTACGAGCCTTAATTTTGTGGGGAAAGGAAAGAAAGATCAGACTGTTACTGTGCCTATATAGAAAGAAGTAGACATAAGAGACTCCATTTTGTTCTGTATTTGAGATGCTGTTAATCTGTGACCCTACCCCCAACCTTGTCCTTGCAAGAGACATGTGCTGTGGTGACTCAAGGTTTAATGGATTTTGGGCTGTGCAGGATGTGCCTTTGTCAAACAAGTGCCTGAAGGCAGCTTGCTGGTTAAAAGTCATCACCATTCTCTTAATCTCAAGTACCCAGGGACATGTACACTGTCAAAGGTCGCAGGGACCTCTGCCTAGGAAAGCCAGGTATTGTCCAAGGTTTCTCCCCATGTGATAGTCTGAAATATGGCCTCATGGGAAGGGAAAGACCTGATCATCCCCCAGCCTGACACCCATGAAGGGTCTGTGCTGAGGAGGACTAGTACAAGAGGAAAGAAGGCCTTTTGCCGGTTGTTGGCAGTTGAGATAGAGAAAAGCATCTGTCTCCTGCCGGTCCCTGGTCCCTGGGCAATGGAACATCTCGGTGTAAAACCCGATTGTGTGCTCTGTTTACTGAGATAGGAGAAAACCGCCTTACGGCAAAAGGTGGGACTTGCTGGCGCAATGCTGCTAAAAGGTTATGGAGATGTTTGCGTATGCATATCAAGGTACAGCATTTTCCTTTAAACTTATTCATGTCACAGAGATCTTTATTCATATGTCTTCCTGCTGATTTTCTCCCTACAATGATCCTATTATCCTGCCACGCCCTTATCTTTAAGATGGTAAAGATAATTATCAATAAATACTAGGGAACTCAGAGACCAGTGCCGGCATGGGTCCTCTGTATGTTGAGCGCCGGTCCACTGGGCCCACTTTTTCTTTCTCTATACTTTGTCTCTGTGTCTCATTTCTTTTCTCAAGTTTCTCGTTCCACCTAACGAGAAACGCCCACAGGTGTGGAGGGGCAGGCCACCCCTTCAAATTTAACCACATCTGCAAATCCCTATTGCCAAATAAGGTGTGACACGCTCAGCTGGGTGCAGTGGCTCACACCTATAACCCTAGCTACTCAGGAGGCTGAGTAGGAGACTTAGTTGAGGCTAGGAGTTCAAGACCAGCCTGGACAATCTAGTGAGACCCTGTCTCTAAAAATTTTTTTTACATTACCTGGGTGTGGCACATCCCTATGGTCCCAGCTACTCAGGAGGCTGAGGGGGGAGTATTGCTTGAGCCCAGCAGTTCAAGGCTGCAGTGTGAGCTATGATCGTGACACTGCACTCCAGCCTGGGTGACAGAGCACAACCTCAAATCCAAAAAAAAAAAGGTAACATACTCCCAGGTTCCAGGGATTAGGCTATGGGCATCCTTATGGGGAGGGGCATTATTCTGACTGCCACCCCACGTTGAATATTATATTACTGGCTCCCTATACGGCTGGAATCATCCACCCGCAAAGCACTGGGTTTTCCCCCCCAGCACCGTGCCTCAAACACAGCAGGCC
The DNA here is from genome assembly GCF_037993035.2 of Macaca fascicularis. Taxonomy (NCBI): domain Eukaryota; kingdom Metazoa; phylum Chordata; class Mammalia; order Primates; family Cercopithecidae; genus Macaca; species Macaca fascicularis. The sequence goes on from NC_088385.1 coordinate 115,442,903, forward strand.
CTTTATGTCTTGTGGGGAACTGAATGAATGCAGGAAGCCCATTTGGTGAACACAGAAACTGAGGTTCGTGGTGGTGCGACCTGCCCAGAATCAGTTAGCGTGTTGGGAGGTCCGAGCCCTCTTCTTCTGCCCCAGCGCCCGTGTCAGAAAATCTGGAAATGGGACCACCCCCATCCCAAGGGGCCCGTTCCCCAAAATAGGGCCCCTACTCCCTCTGTCCTGTTGAAGTGCTTTACCACCATGTCAACACACCACACATCACACACCACACATCACACACCACACACACACACACACACACACACACACACACACACACACACACACACACACAGGCTGTCCTTAAACTGAGCATCCCTACCCACAATCTGAGGACAGAACAATGACAATGTCAGTCACTGATCAGAGGCAATAAAGGAGCCCAGAGTCCCAGCCCTAGCTCAGGCAAAAACTATGGGCAACGGAGCAAATCACTGCCTTTCTCTGGGCCGCAGCTAAATGTGGGGTTAGACTAGATGCTTGGCACAAGCCTGCCAGCACTAAGACTCCAATGCTCTAGTACACTGATTTCATTCATTCTACAAATATTTCTTTTTTTATGTCAATATATTTTAATATTTCTTTTTTTTTTTTTTTTGAGACAAGGTCTCACTCTGCCACCCAGGCTGCAGTGCAGTGGTGCAATCACAGCTTACTGCGGCCTCAACCTCCTAGGCTCAGGCAATCCTCCCATCTCAGCTTCCCAAGTAGCTAGGATTACAGGCATGAGCCACTGCACCAGCCAATGTATTTTTAAATTTCTAAAAAAAATTATTTATGGACACATGGCCGGGCGTGGTGGCTCACGCCTGTAATCCCAACACTCTGGGAGGCCGAGCCGGATGGATCACGAGGTCAGGAGATCGAGACCATTCTGGCTAACACAGTGAAACCCCGTCTCTACTAAAAAAAAAATACAAAAAATTAGCCAGGTATGATGGTGGGCGCCTGTAGTCCCAGCTACTCAGGAGGCTGAGGCGGGAGAATGGCGTGAACCCGGGAGGCGGAGCTTGCAGTGAGCAGAGATCGCGCCACTGCACTCCAGCCTGGGTGACTGAGTGAGACTCCATCTCAAAAAAAAAAATTTAAAAATGTAAAAAAATTTGTGGACACATAATAGTTGTACACATGTATACAAATATTTATTTTGACCTTGATTGCACATAGGCCAAGGATAGGCCCTGGGAGGCAGCGATGGACAAACAGAGGCACCGAGTTTACAGAGTAGCAGAAAAACTTGCAATGAGCAAGTAAACAAACAAATGAATATCTAACTGCAAAGTGGGCTAAGAGTTGGAAGCGGTAGTTCAGGGCCCAAAAGAGCACTTGTCTGGGAGGCTAGTCTGGCCCTGAGCCTCATAGGGGCCTCCATGAAGAGGTAACAGTAGAGCTGCTCTTGAAGATGAGAAGGAGGCATTTAGAAAGGCAAGGATGCAAGAGGGTGCCCAGTCACCATCAGCGCATGCAAAGGCCCTGAGGTGGGCGGCAGTGCAGCACCTTCCAGGCAGCTCTTGAAGACTACTGTCATTGCAAGAGTCCAGGAGCCAGGTCTTCAGGCACCAGTAGCTTGGCCTGTTTTGTGAACTGCCATAACTTTGCATCCAGGACAGTGCCTGGAACACCGTGGATGCTCCATAAATGCTTGTTGACTGAGTGAATGACTGCTCTGACCTCCACGCTTGCATTTTCTTTTTTTTTTTTTTAATTATACTTTAAGTTCTAGGGGACATGTTCACAACATGCAGGTTTGTTACATATGTATACCAACACCCCATGTTCTCACTCATAGGTGGGAACTGAACAAAGAGAAGGAACACTTGGACACAGGATGGGGAACATCACACACGCTTGCATTTTCAGGTTTACACCAAATAGCGCTCTGAGGGTTCGCTCCAGCGGCTCCTCGTTCATCCCAAGAGACTCACATTCCACGTTCTCTAGTTCAGAGGGCCTGTTGTGGGGCCCGGCCAGGAGGCTCCTGTGGACTGCGCTACCACGGTTCCCAGAGGCGCAGGCAGGCCTGTGGCATGGAGCAGGCTGTGCCGCTCACTTGTAGCCTGTAATTTCAGAGGCCTAGAGTGGCACCTGGGCCCTCTGCCCAGCCGGGAAGGGATTCAGAGACCTCACCCTGTGCCCGCCGTGCAATTAGCCCCTGGGGTCCCCGCCCTGGTGGGCAGCCATGGCTAGGGAGGCAGGGAGGGTGAGGGGAACATCCACCCCACCTCGGTCTCTACCAGGGTCCTCCCCATCTGCTCCTGAGGCGGCCGCCCTGCCCACCACAGCCCCCAGCTCCAGCCCCTCGTGGGTGCAGGACCTCTTCTAATTACACAGCCCCAGTGGCCACTGGAGCCTGTCCTCTGGGCAAAAATAGGCCAAGCCTTTCATGTGGCAAGAGAGGCCTGGGCTGTGGCCCCATTACAGCCCAGGCCTGGCCTTTGGAGGGACACCCGTGGAGTGGCCTCCCGCCTGGCACTCCAAGGAGGCAGAGTGGCCTTGTTTCTGAGGATGCTGGCAGAGTCCCGAGGCGGGGTGGGTTTTTCTCCCACCCTCTTTGCCTCCCTGGCCATGGCTGCCCAGCATGGTGGAGCTCTAGGTGTGTTGTGAAACCGCCTTGGGCCTCAGTTTCCCCCCCTGTAAACCAGACATTTTCACTTATTCCCCAACTTTGACTGAGCACCTGTGTGTGCCAGGAACTATGCTGGGCACAGAGAGACAGCAATGAAGGAGGCAGATGCTGCCACACCTTCACTTGGGCTGTTCCCCTTGCCTGAAGCATCGTCCTCCACTGCCCCTTTGCCTGACCACTCCTACGTACCCTGTATCTATGTCATCACCACCTCCAGGAAGCCCTCCCTGAATGCCAGCCTCTGGAGAGGGAGACCAGCCGCCTCCTCTACACTCCTTTACCCTTTGGGCTCCTAGCTTTGAGCCCTGAGCACACTGGGCTGTAATGCCCTGTATACATGCATCTCTACATTGGGAGCTTCTCAAGGCCAGAATCCAGGCCTTTACTGGCACCGTATCTGTGTCACCCACACCTGGAATATAGTAGATGATCAATAAATGCCCTCCCACTAGCCAGTGCAACCTGCTCATGCTATATAGACGGGGAAACTGAGGCTCAAGGAGGACACAGGATTCATTGGGGGATACACTGATATTATTTTGCTTATTTGTGGGTTGATTTAACCAATATTTACTGGGCAACTGCTCCACACCAGCTCCTGCATGGACACTGCAGGGCAGACAAGAGCAAGACAGATCAGACTCCGGCCTCAGAGAGCTCCAGGTAAGGGAGGCAGACAAGAAACAAATCAACCTGCAAAGAGGGAAGGTAACCCGACGCTGTGAAGTGCTGTCAGGGAGTAGCTGGGAAGCAGGTGGGATGGGTAACTGGGCAACTATTTTAGCCATTGTGCTCAAGGATGGCCTCAAGAGAGAGGTGTTTGAATGGACACCTGCAGAATCAGGAGAACCAGGCATGCAAGAGCAGGAGGAAAAGCTTCCAGGCCAAGGGGATGACAAGTACAAGGGCCGTGAGGCAGGAAAGGGCTTGGCATGAAACCTCTGGGGAAATAAGACTGAGCACTGCTGATCCATTCTTACCAGGGGGCAGTTAGAGCTAGGAAATTGGGAGACTGACATTAGCTCCTGGCTCTGCCCCTCCCACACTGTAACCTGAGCCTCGGTTTACCTTCCTATCCCAGGAAGGGTCAGAGGAGGCGTCTGTAAGCTCTGAGGTTCTGTGATTCTCGGTAAATTTTCCACTTGTTTCAACAACCATCCCTCCTCCCACCCCCAGCAAATAACTGGATGCTCACCCACTGCTGGTGGGAGAGAAAAATGGCCCAGCCACTTTGGAAAAAATGGTTTGGCAGTTTTTATATAGTTAACCATCCACTTCTCATCTGACCCAGCAATCTGACTCCTAGGCATTATCCAAGAGAAATGAAAACACACATCCACATAAAGACACAAACACAAAAGACAAAAGTGTCCATGGCAGCTTTACGCATAATAGCAAAAAACTGGAAGCCGCCCAAATGTCCATCAACAGGAGAATGGATGCACAGACGGTGCCATACTTGCATGATGGAATACTACTCACCAGTGAACAGGAACAGGTGTGGACGAATGCCACAGACACGTGGAGCAAAAGAACTCAATCCAAAAGAACACACATGTCTCCATGAAGTTCTAGAACACAGGCAAAACTAATAGGCCAGGCAAGGTGGCTCATGCCTGTAATCCCAGCACTATGGGAGGCAGAGGCGGGGGAATTGCTTGAGTTCAGGAGTTTAAGACCAGCCTGAGCAACATAGTGAGACCTCTGTCACTACAAAAAAATTTAAAAGTAGCCAAGTGTGGTACTAATCACCTGTAGTCCCAGCTACTCAGGAGGCTGATGCAGGAGGATTGCTTGAGCCCAGGGGTCAAGGCTGCAGTGAGCTATGGTCACGCCACTGCACTCCAGCCTGGGCAACACAGCAAGAAAAGAAAACAAAACAAAACCAAGCTATGGAGTCAGAAATCAAAAGAGCAATTACCCTTGGGGAATACTGCCCAGGAGGGGCACAAGGATCCTTCTGTGGTGTACCTGTGTGAGATCTATACCTGGTTAGTGGTGGTTAGGTGGGTGGTTAGTGGTGGTTAGGTGGTTAGATGGGTGGTTAATGGTCATTAGGTGGGTGGTTAGGTGGTTAGGTGGGTGGTTAGTGGTCATTAGGTGGGTGGTCAGGTGGTTAAGATGGGTGTTTAGTGGTCATTAGGTGGGTGATTAAGTAGGTAGGTGGCTAGTGGTCATTAGTGGGTGGTTAGGTGGTTAGGTGGGTGGTTAGTAGTGGTCAGAGGTGGTTAGGTGGGCAGTTAGGTAGTTAGGTGGGTGGTTAGTGGTGGTTGGGTGGTTAGGTGACTAGGCAGGTGGCAGGGTGTTTAGGTGGGTGGTTAGTGGTGGTTAGGTGGACGGTTAGGTGGTTAGGTGGGCGGTTAGGTTGTTAGGTGGGCGGTTAGTGGTGGTTAGGTGATTAGGTGGGTGATTAGTGGTGGTTAGTGTTGGTTAGGTGGGTGGTTAGTGGTAGTTAGGTGGGTGGTTAGTGGTGGTTAGGTGGGTGGTTAGTGGTAGTTAGGTGGGTGGTTAGTTGTGGCTAGATGGGTGGTTAGTGGTGGTTAGGTGAATGCACACATAGAAAAATCAAGCTGTAGTCTTCAGATGTGTGCCCTTCATGTAGGTTATGACTCCCTTGAAAGGTTTTTTTTAAATAATAAAGCACCCTGTATCCCTTTCTTTCGGGGAGAGTGACCCCCCCAGCTGAAGGCCAGGGATCTCAGAGCTTCCGGTGGCTGCAGTGGCCTGGCCAGCTGCATACTCCATGTCAACATTTACATTCCCCAGGGCCTAGTGTAAGATGCGGCTTCATCAGCCCAGTATGGAAGCCAGATGGGCCCAGCAGGAATGTAAATGCTCGCCGCACTGCAGACCTGGCCTTGGTGCCCTGCTCTGCCAACTGTTCACTGGTGCCCTTGGGCCAGTCACTACCAGGAGCCCCACTGGCCGGCAGGAGAAGGAACAGAGGGGTGCTTCTGAAGACGCTTTTTGGCCATGGTGGAAATAGGGGCCCTGTGTGTCTTTGAGTCCTTTAGCCGGAGAGGGGCTGGTGGAGAGTCAGAAGCAGTGAAGGCTTGAAGCTGAAATTAAGGGGCCCTGAGCTACCCAAATTCTCAGGTAGGTCACCTCACATTTCTCCTGCTCTCCTCTACTTCCTTGCTTTACATAAAAACCATCTCTTCCCTCTTCCTCTCCCCTCTGCTCCCTCTTCCTCTTCCCTTCCTTTCTCTTCTCTCCCTTGCCCTCTTTCCCTTCTCTTCTCTTCCCTCCCTTCTCCTTCCTTCCCTCCTCCCATCCTCCCCCTCTTCCTCCCATCCTTCCCCTCTGTCCTCCCCTCCTCTTTCTCCCACTTCCTTTCCCTTCCTTTATTCCTCTCTCTTTCTCTCTCTCTCAGCAACTTATTAAGCACATACTATGCACCAGACACTTTCCAGGCAAAGAACAATACAGATTAAAAATCTCCATCCTAGCCGGGTGCAGTGGCTCACGCCTGTAATCCTAGCACTTTGGGTGGCGGAGGTGGGCAGATCACCTGAGGTCAGGAGTTCGAGACCAGCATGAGCAACATGGCAAAAACCCATCTCTACAAAATATACAAAAATTAACTGACCATGGTGGTACGCACCTGTACTCCCATCTCTACAAAATATACAAAAATTAACTGACCATGGTGGTACGCACCTGTACTCCCAGCTACTCGGGAGGCAAAGGTGGGAGGATCTCTTGAGCCCAGGAGGTCGAGTCTGCAGTGAGCTTTGAGCATGGGTGACCTAGCAAGATCCTGTCTCAAAAAAAAAAAAAAAAAAAAAAAGCCCTGTCCCAGCCAGGCACAGTGGCTCACACCTGTAATCCCAGCACTTTGTGAAACCAAGGCAGGAGGATCTCTTGAACCCAGGGGTCTGAGACCAGCCTGGACAACATGGCAAAACCCTGTGTCTACCAAGAAAAAAAAAAAATTAGCCAGGTGTGGTGGTGAGCACCTGTAGTCCCAGCTACTTGTGTAGCTGAGACTGAGTAGGGACGATCACTTGAGCCTGGGAGGCAGAGGTTACAGTGAGCTATGATTGCGCTACCCAATAGAGCAAGACCTTGTCTCAAAGAGAAAACAAACAAATGAAAAATCCAGGTCCCTGCAGAGGGACCCCACAGAAGGGGGCTGAGCGTTGAAAAGCTTGCTTCGTGAGGCTCCGAGGTCTGGAGGAGGTGGGAGTCAGTATGGAGGTAAACAGCAGGGGTGGGCGGCCTCCACGCAAAGACCCTCAGGAGGCGGGCCAGCGAGCGGGGAGATGCCCAGAGGAGGAGCCCCAGCGGCGGGAAGGGCAGTGCTAAGGTCCTCAGGTGGGGGCGCCTACGTGTTCTGGGAGTGGAAGAGAGCCTGGTGTGGCTGGAACAGAGTGAGTTAGGGGAGAGTGGGAGAATGTGGGGCCTCTGCGGGCATTGGCAGGGGTTTTGGCTTTTTACTATGAGTGAAGAAGATCAACCGTGGGTCCCCGAGTGTGCAAAGCTTCACCACTCCCTTCCTCTCCTTGCATCAAGCCCCCTCGTCCCCATCTTCACTGCCCCCACCCCCATTCACACACATACACCCTCTGGGGACCCTGATCAAGAGAGAGCGCAGAGCCCCATCTCTGGGGAATGGAAGGAGCTCTGCAATAAGACCCCACGAAGGTGACCAGCCTGGCCAGCATGGTGAAACCCTGTCTCTACTAAAAATACAAAAGTTAGCTGGACGTGCTCGCTTGAACCCTGGAGGCGGAGGTTGCATTGAGCTGAGATTGGGCCACTGCACTCCAGTGTGGGTGACAGAGCAAGACTCTGTCTCAAAAAAAAAAAAAAAAAAAAGCCCACGCAGGCCATGCAGTACCCCAGGCCTCCCTCGGCTCCTTCCACACCTGACACCAGCTTCCAACCCAGCTGTGGCTAAAAGCTTGGCACCCAGGGGCTCCTGACCAGCCACCTCCTCCGGGCAGCTGCCACAAGTCAGCCTTCTGCCCCTGGGCCTAGGAACAGCCTCACAGAGAGGGTCTTCCACGACACCCAGACACACCCACCAGTGGGAAAGGGCCACATCGGGGGTGGCAGCATGGAGGTAAAACCATCAGGATGAGCCAAGACCACCTGCCCTTCAGGGACCTCTGAGTTCTGCTGCCTCTGAGCTGGATGACCTTGAGCTAAGTTACTCAGCCACTCTGACCCTCAGTTTCTTCATCTGTTAAAATGGAGGTAATAACACCCACTTCTCTGGGTGCTTGTGAGAATTCAGTGAGCCCTTGGCAACTGGCACTTGATAAATATGCTAATAATAATAATAATAATAGCAACAGTAGTGACACCTGGACGAAGAGTCTTTTTTTTTTTTTTGAGTTGGAGTCTCGCTCTGTCACCCAGGCTGGAGAGCAGTGGCGCCATCTGGGCTCACTGCAACCTCCACCTCCCAGGTTCAAGAGATTCTCCTGCTTCAGCCTCCTTAGTAGCTGGGATTATAGGCGCCTGCCACCATGCCTGGCTAATTTTTGAATTTTTAGTAGAGATGGGGTTTTGCCATGTTGGCCAGGCTGGTCTGGAACTCCTGGCCTCAAGTGATCCGCCCGCCTTGGCCTCCCAAAGTGCTGGGATTACAGGCGTGAGCCACCGCGCCTGGCTGACAGAGAGCCTTTATCACGCCATCTGGGCAGCAGCTAACACAGAAGCCTGGTATACAGCAGGCACTCCACAAGGCTGCAGGGTGGAAAGTGACAAAGCAATCAGTCACCCAGCCCCTATCCTCGGGGGAATGTGCGTGCAGACCCAGGGTTCGCCTCCCCACTTCAAACCCACAGCCCAGCTGGGGCTCAGGGGTGCATGAAGTCAACTGACCTCTCCAGGGCTGACTCCAGTCCTTGTGAATTGGACACACGTGGGTGCTGGCCAGGGGGGATGGGCCCCAACAGCTGGAAACATCTGCTTTGAATTGTCGGTTGGAAGCACTGGCCAGGCGGCCAAGGAATTTGTGAGCTAATTTTAGGCCACAAGACAGCTCTGCAGGGCGGGGTCTCACTCCCCAAACCACAGGCGTGGGAGCTGTGGGGGCTGTGGGGACACGGAGGCCTCCGTGGTACTCCTCGGATGGTCCACGCTGACCCGGCAGCCAGGAGCTCTCTCTCCCAGGATGAACGTTAACTGGCACTGACTGTGCCAGGCTGTCCACGCTCACTCCACGCTCCCAAATCCCTAGGAGTAGGAAAGATGCTTCTCCCCATTTCCTGGGTGAGGAAGGGAGGCTGCCAGAGGTTAGCAAGTTGCCCAAGGTCATGCAACTCCTAAGCAGTGGAGCCAGGATTCGAACCAGGGTCGCCTGACCCAAGCCTTAAACCTAAGGCCGCCCTGCTCTGCCCCTGCCGCTTAAATTTTGTCAGTCCCATTGCGTCACCTCAGCCCCCATGCCCTCCGCAAAGCCTCCCTTGCTAATCCCTTTATTCAGATGTTTCCTGATTCCCTGCCGTGTGCCAGGCGCCAGGCAGGGACAGGGAGAGAGTGGACATGAGGGACAGAGGCCCCACCCGCAGCAGTGCAAATCAATCTATCAACATCACTCTGACCGTCACCAGTGCCTTGAAAGGAAAAGGGGGTGTCCTAGTGAATATCTGGGAGCAGGGCTGCAGGGTGGGTCTCTCTGAGAAGGTGACATCCAAGCTGAGGCCCAGAGGATGAGAAGATGCCAGCCGTGCAGACATCCGGGAACAGGGCCCTGGGCAGAAGAAACGGCAAGTGCAAAGGGCCTGAGGCAGCACTACCTGAAAAAGAGCAAGACACCTCATGGAACCGGCGCAGAGTGGGCGGCGACAGGAGCTTTTCTCCACCCATCCAAGCAAGATGACTGTCAACAGATGAGATGGCATCTGAGCTGAGTAGGAGTCAGGGCCCAGAAGCTTCTGCTGGTGGGATCGGACAATTCTGCTAGCCCACGCATTTGTTTGTATCCAGAGATTTGCGGAGGCGCTGCTGAACCTCTCAGGAAAATCAGTTGAGGCCTGTCCCTCTTAGGGCCTTGGAGGTCAGGCAAAAAGCCAGATGACAGGAACTCCAGAAACAGCGACCTCAGGGGAGTAGTGGGCATCTCAGAACTGTTATGGCCACCGTTATGAGAACTCACGCTCACTCGGCCACCCTGGCAGGGTCCCTGTGCCTGTGAAAGGGGCTGTGCTTGTGCTGCTTTTGTGCTTAGCTCTCCCCGCCATGGGGCCCTTTCCTTTCTTGTTTTTATCTCGGCAGGAGCAGCAATAAGGCTGTCCCAATGCACATCTCAGTGTGGCATTCTGGTTCTGCCAACCTTGGGTATAGGTGTGCCTGGTTCTGGGGGGCCTGTGCGTGTGCTAGAAAAGAGACAGCAATCACTGCAGCCTTCCAGCCACCAAGACATGTGCAATGACCATGTTCATGATGACACAGAAGTCCCTCTGGGTTTCCAGAAATCTTTGGGAAGGGGGTTCTGGGGATCCCACACTGCCGAAGAGGAAGCCGCAGAGCTGGGTTTCTCTACCACGGCACTTTCGGACTTCTGCGTTGTAGGGGGGCTGTCCTGTGCACTGTGGGACGTTGAGCAGCATCCCTGACCACCACCCACCAGATGCCCCCTGATTGTGACAACCAAACATGTCTCCAGACATTGCCAAATGTCCCCTAGGGGGCAAAATCATCCCCGGGTAAGAACCACTAGCTCAGAGCACTCCTGTTTGAGCATTAATAACTAGAGGATAATGCCCGGGGCCCCTAGATTTCCTAACACTTTGGGTTTCTTGCTGTCCATTTGGGAATATTAGAAAAACACAGAAAAGTTGAAAGAAGCAAATCAAGCTCACCCAAAATCCTACACTCAATGGCTAACTTCTCTTAATAATTTGGCATATTTCCTTCTGGTCATGTTTTCTTTATACTTGATAATCCTACTAGCCATGATTTATGGAGGACTTACCTTCTGCAAGGCATCCTGCTAAGTACTTTCCATGCTGGTCTCATTAAATCCCCCCAACACTCCTACAAGATGATACTATTGTTATCCCATTTCACAGATGAAAAAAACTAAGGCTCAGAGTTCATTTAACATCACGTCATGGGCATTTTTCCACATTATCCTTCAAAAACATCATTTTCAATTGCTGAATAATGTTTGATCAATCAGACACCTGGGACCGCCTTATTTTCTTTACTTCTTCCAAGTTGCTGGCATATTCCACAAACATTTCTGAGTCACCTACACTGGGCTAGGATCACACTAGAGGCTGAGGGCAAAGATGAGTCACAATTCCTTCCCACAAGCACACACCATTTTATGCCCAGGGACTGTGTGGGCGAGTGCACGAGTGTCGAGAGACCTTGTGCCCCTAGATGCTCAGCAATCAGGTCTCCGTCCACTTCTACCCCCAGGGGGCGGTGCAGCATGATTACTGCAAAAGTCCTCAAGGCTAACCATGTTTGGACCCAAATTCACACAACGCACGATGCCTCAAACACAGGTTTGATCTTTTGTCGATTGTCTCTAGGGGCAGTTGGGCTACATCGGTGAAAGACATTAGAAAGAGTTGTTCACCAGTGGCTCATGCCTGTAATCCCAGCACTTTGGGAGGCCGAAGTGGGCAGATCACTTGAGGCCAGGAGTTCCAGACCAGGCTGGTCAACATGGCAAAACCCCATCTCTACTAAAAATACAAAACATTAGCTGGGTGTGGTGGCGCACACCTGTAATCCCAGCTACGCGGGAGGCTGGGGCAGGAGAATCGCTTGAACCCAGGAGGCGGAGGTTGCAGTGAGCTGAGATCATGCCACTACACGCCAGCCTGGGAGATAGAGTGCGACTCTGTCTCAAAAAAAATAAAAAAAGGTTGTTCACACAGGAGCTGTTTGTCATTATCTGGCTTCTCTCCCAGTGGATATAAAACATATCCCGTCACGTGGGGTGCGAGAACATCTTTGCCATTACCAAGAGGGGTCACATTGGAGAAGGCTCGTGTCCTTTTCTGAGGAGTGCCACCTCTCCCCACGGCTGCAGGTCCCGCCTCTGGGCAGATGTAATCACAGTCCTGCCTCCAGGTTTTCCCTCTCTCCCGAGCTGCAGCCTCTTGCTGCCTGGTGGGAGGCCTCTCTCGGGTCAGTACCCATTACATCAACAGGGTTCATTCACCTGCACTCTGCAGGCCAGGCTGGAGTGTGGTAGTGCAATCATAGCTCACTGCAGCCTTGACCTACCAGGCTCGAGCAATCCTCCCACCTCAGCTTCCTGAGTAGCTGGGACTGCAGGTGTGCGCCACCATGCCAGGCTAATTACTTTTTTGTAGAGATGGGGTCTCACTGTGTTGCCCAACCCAGGCTGGTCTCGAACTCCTGGCTCAAGTGATCCTCCTGCCTCAGCTTCCCAAAGTGTTGGAGTTACAGGCGTGAGCCACGGTAACATACAATCTGGCCAGGCTGTATGTTATATTGTGTAATTCCGATGATAAGTTCTGGAAAAGACCAGTGGTTACCCTTGGTGGGGAGGGAATGATTTGGAGGGGCTTGCAGGGACCCTCTAATATGATAGAAACTTGTCTTATTTGGGGGGAGCCATTGATAGTCTCTGAGCAGGGGAACAGCCACAGAAGGTAAGGACAGTCACAGGGGACTTCCAGGAGGTGTGGCTTCCTTGGGCTTCCCTATCACCCAGTCCCTGGGAGGGGCAAGGACAGCAGCTGTGGAAGCTCCAAGGAGCATGCCCAAGGCCCTCTGCCCTCACACACGCCTTGGCAGACCTCGGGCTCACACAGCCTTGGGAATTCCCCCCACTTCTGCTTCTGGCTCCTTGAAGCTGTCCCTCCAGCATGGAACTAATACAGATAGCTCCCATCTCATAGAAGGAGAAATCGGGGCCTGAGAAGGCGGTGGCATGCCCGAGGCCTCATAGAGTGAGTCCAGGGGTGGTGGAAGGAGGCAGCCCTCTCTGCTCCCTCAGCAATCTTTGGCACCACCTCCTGCCCGGCACCCAGCTCTGTAGAGGCTTCGTGGATGGGCAGTGCCCAGCGACTGCCTCCCAGTGATCCCCTCTCCCAGCTGGGGATGCTGTGAGCACAGAGTGGCCTCCAGAGAGGAGCTCTGTGGCCGACGAGAAGTCATGCCAGGACCTGGCTTGGAGAATTGGAGATCTGGAGATTTGGGGACTTCTCCAACCCCTTCTCAAAGAGTCAGCCTTTGGTGACTGGTGGCCCCAGAAAGTCTTAGGAGTTTACTCCCCAGTCTGTGATTTTTCATGCTGTGTAGCCTTAGGCAAGTCACTGAACCTCTCTGGACCTCCTTTTGCTCATCCATAAAATGAGGTTAAAAATAAGACCTAACCTCACAGGGTAGCTCGACTTCTGCTATTGTCAAGGATAATTGTTTACAGTGCACCAGGCACTATGACCATCCCCTGTTACAGATGAGGACTGTGAAGCTCAGAGAGACAGATGGCAAAGACACAAGCAGGCATCTGATTGACTTCTGTCTCCTTCCCAAGTCTTCTGGGAATGAAAAATCCCTGCCTCGTGTGACTCTTATCTGAGTGGGAAGGACAAATTAGCAGTGGCCGCTTGGTGGCATGAGCAGACACAGAGGTGCCCATTCTACACGTGGAAAGATTGAGGCCCCAGATGGAGGAGGAATGATGTGGAGTTACCTGTTGGCCAACGACGCTGGTCTCTGTGCCCAGGACTGGGGCAAAGATGGGGTGAAATACTGCCCCGCAGGAAGTAGGGCGATGGGGGATGAGCAAAGGAGGAACCCAGAGACATGGCTGGATCCAAATAGATCTCCAGGGCCTGGGGGAGCTGAGCCCCTAACAGTGGAGACAAAAGGCAGAGATGGCAGGAGGCGTGGGGCATGGGTGGGACGAGTGAGAGGGCCAGATTGCCCAGACAGGCAGATATATAGGTGAGTGGGCAGCAAGTGAGGAAGCTGGAAACTTCCCGTGGACTCGGGCAGTGGGGAGCCATTGATAGTCTCTGAGCAGTGGAACAGCCACAGAAGGTAAGGACATTCACAGGGGACCTCAGGAGATGTGGCTTCCTTGGGCCTTCCCGTCACTCAGTCCCTGGGAGGGGCAGGGACAGCAACTGTGGAGCTCCAAGGAGCATGCCCAAGGCCCTCCGCCCTCACACACGCCTTGGCAGACCTCTGGGCTCACACAGCCTCGTGAATTCACCTGCTTGCCTACTTGCTTATTGGTTTGCTTGCTTCTTAGGGTGTATTTTACACACAGTAAAAAGCACCAATTGTAAAAATGCAGTTCAGTGAGTTTTGGCAAATGCAGACACCCGTATGACAACCAACCAGACCAAAATAAAACATGTTTCCATCATACCAGAGGTTCCTGCAAGCCCCTCCTAATCATTTCCCAGCCCCAAGAGCAACCACTGATCTCTTCCAGAACTTCTTATCATTAGAATCACACAACATACAGCCCAGCCGGATTGTATGTCACCGTGGCTCATGCCTGTAACCTCAACACTTTGGGCGGCCAAGGCAGGAGGATCAGTTGAGCCGGGAGTTTGAGACGAGCCTGGGTTGAGCAACATAGCAAGACTCCCATCTCTACAAAAAAAATAAGTAATTAGCCTGGCATGGTGGTGCACACCTGCAGTCTCAGCTACTCAGGAAGCTGAGGCAGGAGGATCGCTGGGGCTTGGTAGGTCAAGGCTGCAGTAAGCTATGATCACGCCACTGCTCTCCAGCCTGGGCAACAGAGTGGGACCCTGTCTCTAAAAAGAAAAAAAATACAGCCTTTTGTGTCTAGCTTCTTTCAGTCAGCATGGTGTCTTCGAGATTCATCCATGCTGGCGTGTGAATCAGTGCCTCACTCCTGTTTATTCAGAATAATATTTCCTTGCATGGATGGACCACAGTTTATTTATCCATTCACCAGCTGATGGATATTTGGATTGTTTTCAGTTCGGGGATCTTACAAACAAAGCTGCTGTACACATTTGTACCAGACTTTGTATGAACATCTGTTTTCATTCTCTTGGGGAAATATCTAGGAGTGGGATTTCTGGTTTGGATGGGGAGTACATGGTGAGTACATGTCTAACTTTATAAGAAACTGCCCAACTGGTTTCCAAAGTGGCTGTATCATTTTGCATTCCCACCAGCAACATGTGAGTGTTCTAGCTTCTCCACATCCTCACCAGCACTGGGTGTTGTCAGTCTTTCTAATTCTAGTCCTGCTGGAGGGTGTGAAGTGGCATCTAACTGTGGCTTTAATTTGCATTTCCCTGATGGCTAATAACCTCAAGCATCTATTACAACAGCTTTCCTGGAACCTCCACCTGGAGGTTGAGCAGACCCTGAGACTCAACTTGGCTGAACCCCAGCTCAGGATGCTCCTCCCACCACCAGCCCTGTAACCTCCTTCTATGGCTTTCCCAGCCACCCCGTTGCACCCCCATCAGGACAGCTGCCCAAGTCAGAAACCTGAGATTTCAACCTCCTTCTTTCTCACTTCCATCAGCAACTCCTACCCTTCCTTCTTCCCAATTATCTCTCAATTCCACAATTTCTTTGCACCCTGCTCTAGTCCAGGTTCTCCTCATCCTCACACAGCCTCTTCCTCCTCCTGGCTCCTTCCAGCTGCCCCCACCTTGTCCGTTCCCCTGGGACAAACTCCTGTGCCCATGATGTTGTTCCCACTGCCTGGAACTTTCTTCCCTCTATCCCTTCCCTCCCAAGTCAATAACTCTGTGTCCTTCAAGTTTCAACTATGATTTTCCTAACCCATGCTCCCTAGCTCTGGTCCCATTGCTCTCAGCATCTCTCCTCTGAGCTCAGGGCCCAGCCATAATCTGATCTTTTCCTGGGTGATTATTTAATCAATCTGTCCCCCTGTAGACCATGAGCCCCAAAGGGGTCTCAAACTCCTGGCCTCAAGTTATCTGCCCACCTTGGCCTTCCACAGTTCTGGGATGACAAGCCTGTCCTACTCACATGGCATCCCAGGGCCTCTCACAGTGCCTGGTACATTCCATAGTAATCGGTGGCTTGGCTGAGTGGCAAAGAGGGATGGGATCTGGGGAAAGAATTTGGGAAGCCCTTGCCAGATCTGCTGCTGGATGAAGCACCCCCAGGGTGGCAGCCCCAGCCTGTAAGAGACAAGGGATCTGGAACAAACCGAGCCCATCATCCCCCGCCCCCCATTTCCTGTCTACCCTCCTTCCTTCCCTGCTGGCAGAGCTGAGGTCAGCACAGCGTGGTTTCCTAACCGTGCAACCTGCCAGAGCAAGTGGTTCGGCTTTCTGAACCTCAGTTTCCCTGGCAAGAAAATGGAACAATCATTGCAACCACATTATGGGGTTGCGTCCTAAATGAGGTAATGCAGACAAACTGTTTGGCAAGGCACTAGGTATGCAGTAAGTGCTCAGTAAAGGCCAGCTACTTGCCCCTGGCCATCCCTCTTAGTCCTAGGCCCCAGCTCTACTGTGTTGTGTTCTCTGCAATGAGAGGGCTGTGCCATACTCGGTTACCCTCCCAAGTAACAGCGCCTTCCCTCAGCAGCCAGGAGCCACAAAGGGTGACTAATGGGGGACTTCCAGGAGCCAGGGCAGGTCAGCAGGGCTGAGGCTTTGGGGCGTGGGATTCCCCCAGAACCCCGCTGTGATCTCGAGGACAGCATGACACAGTGGTAAGATCCTGGCTTTCAGGCCTGGGTTCCAATCTCAAATCCTCTTCATGACCTGGGGCAGGTGACTTCACCTAGCTCTCAGCCTCAGTTTCATCTTCTGTAAAATGGGGAGAATACTAGAACCTTCTGTGAGAGCTGTTTGAGGGGATTCACAGGGATATTGCAGCTGTGTGTGTGTTAAGGATGTGTTTGCTGAATGGATGAGTGGGGTGATTCAGGCTGGCAGTCCTCAAGGGCATGGGAGGCCCAGGCAGGAGGGGAGGGCACAGGGCTGTGCAGGAGCCAGACTACATCTGCTCGTGAGAGCTAATCAGCAAAATTTTCAGAATTTTGTGTCAGCTGTTTAATAAACTAAATTCTATTATATTAAAAGCCAAGGTCATCAATACTCAAAACTCACTAATTCCTAATAATTGTACTACATTATTCGATGATCGATGCTCTTGTTACTAACATTTATCGTATCATCAACTATATAATGGTTGGTAGCTCAAAATCGGCTGTGGGAGTATTTTCATGGAAGACATTGGCAAACGCTACACATCAGGCCTTTTTCCCATTGGAAGCCAGTTGTTAAACACTTACCAGCACGCCACTGGCTCTGGGGCTCCTTCCGGGCTGAATGATCGCCAAGTCTGGACCAAGGGAAACGCAGGCTTCCGCCTGCTCTAAAGGCTGGCGGCGGGCGCCCCCTGGTGGCCGCTTCAAGCACCCAGCTTCGCCCACCCTGAATGAAATCCCACACCTTGGAGAGAAAGAAAACTGTAAAGGGAAGGTAGCCCTCTTCCAATGCAAATGGAAAGCTGTGGTTACACAGCATCCTCAGGAGCTGTCAGGGAATAGGGGGAAGCTCCCAGGAAGACGAGGTGACAAGATCCCTGGGGAACAACTCAGAGGTCCCCATGTCCTTCAACCTGAGTCCACAACCCCCTGCTGTGGAGCCTTCAGCTCCTCTTCTCTGATTTTTCTGATCCCTCCCAAAGGGGAGGTAGACTCAGTCTCTCCTGACCCGTCAGCCTGGCGACCCCGGGTGTTAACTGACCCAGCCCACGGCAGACACTCCCACCCTCTTCCATCAGCGCCCCCAGGACACTTTGAACACACCTGACTGAGTGTATCAGATTTGATCCTTCTAGTTCAGGGGAGGAGATAGAAACTGCATTTCCAACATGTGTGGGCCCTCTCCCCACCCCTCCCCAATGCTGTCCCATGGCCCCTCCCCCTGATAGCTCTTTCCTGCCTTTCCCTTGTCTCTTCATCCAATCACTCTCTCCCAAGCCGCAGTCAACCCCTGCCAGACGCAACCTTCTCTGTGAACTTCCCTTTTCCAGGCTAACCTTGGGGGCAAGGAAAGAAGTCCTTCACTTCCAAGGAATAGGCCATTGAAGGTATTTTCTTTCTTTTTTCTTTTTCCTTTTACTTTTTCTTTTTCTTTTTTTTTTTTTTGAGACAGCTTTTCACTGCTGTTGCTGCCAAGGCTGGAGTGCAATGGCATGATCTCGGCTCATGCAACCTCCACCTCCCAGGCTCAAGTGATTCTCCCATCTCAGCCTCCTGAGTAGCTGGGACTACAGGCGCACATCCCTGCACCTGGCTAATTTTTGTATTTTTTTTGTAGAGACAGGGTTTCACCATGCTGCCTAGGCTGGTCTCAAACTCCTGAGCTCAAGCCGTCCTCCTGCCTTGGCGTCCCAAAGTGCTGGGATTACAGGTGTGAACCACCACACCCGGCCGGAGGTATTTTTCAAGAAGAAAAATAAAGATTATCCCCTGAGATGACTTTTATTCCTGTCCTAGAAGGTAGAACAGAGTCTGTTTTAAGCAGTAGCTTCTTTCTGTATATATGGAAATGACCGGAAGGTATTTCTCTGGGAGCAGAAGACCAAGAACTCTCCAAATCCTAGTTTTCTAATCTGACTGAAACTGCCTTTGCAAAAATTATAACTGAGGAAATTATGACAGTGAAAGGACCAGACCTAACAGACTCCATCTTGCTTCTAACCGTTAAGCTGTCCTTGTTCATTCCTTCCCAAAGTTAGGCTGAACTAACTTTGGGAAAGAATTCAGTTCATGTTTTGACTCTGAAACAAAATTAATAATATCCTTTCCCCCTGAAAAGACCCCCTTCTTGCCTGGGGACCAGTCTGCCTTTGCAGGACTAACACATTAGCTACAAGATTAGAAATTATGGTTTAGGGGTCATGCAGCCTCTGGCTCCAAGAGTCTAAGCCTCCCCAAATTGCTCCTGGGGATAACATCAGTATTGTAAAACCTAAGATCACTGCTTGAGATATTTTGCAGACCCTGCACTGGATGGATCAGTTGACACCACCTAGACCGGTATTCTGGCTCAACCAGTTCCGCCGTCACACCCAGGAACAGAAGACATTAAGAAAATCTCACTGCGACCCCTATGATTCTATCTTCAACCTGACCAATCAGCACACCCCACTTCCCAAGCCCTTGCCCACCAAATTGTCTTTAAAAACTCTGATCCCCGAATGCTTGGGTAGATTGATTTGAGTAATAAGAAAACTCCCGGGCCGGGCGCGGTGGCTCAAGCCTGTAATCCCAGCACTTTGGGAGGCCGAGACGGGCGGATCACGAGGTCAGGAGATCGAGACCATCCTGGCTAACACGTTGAAACCCCGTCTCTACTAAAAAAAAATACAAAAACTAGCCGGGCAACGTGGCGGGCGCCTGTAGTCCCAGCTACTCGGGAGGCTGAGGCAGGAGAATGGCGTAAACCCGGGAGGCGGAGCTTGCAGTGAGCTGAGATCCGGCCACTGCACTCCAGCCTGGGTGACAGCGCGAGACTCCGTCTCAAAAAAAAAAAAAAAAGAAAAGAAAACTCCCGGGCCGGGCGCGGTGGCTCAAGCCTGTAATCCCAGCACTTTGGGAGGCCGAGACGGGCGGATTACGAGGTCAGGAGATCGAGACCATCCTGGCTAACCCGGTGAAACCCCGTCTCTACTAAAAAATACAAAAAAAAACTAGCCGGGCGCGGTGGCGGGCGCCTGTAGTCCCAGCTACTCAGGAGGCTGAGGCAGGAGAATGGCGTAAATCCGGGAGGCGGAGCTTGCAGTGAGCCGAGATCCGGCCACTGCACTCCAGCCTGGGCGACAGAGCGAGACTCCGCCTCAAAAACAAAAACAAAAACAAAAACAAAAAAAGAAAACTCCCTTCTCTTGTCCAGCCTGCTCTGCGTGAATTACTCTGTCTCCATTGCAATTCCCCTGTCTTGACAAATCGGCTCTGACTAGGCAGCAGGCAAGGTGAATCCCTGACCCTCACAAGGTAGTGTGTGTTTTAAATGGGGTAATGCAAGTGTTGCTTAAATAGCAGGGCCAACCTGGTTTACCGGGGCTGAGTTTCACAGAATGTAGGACTTTCAGTGCTAAAATCAAGAAATTCCCGGGCAAACTGGGACGACTGGTCACCCTATGCTTAAAATCAGATGTCGGCAAACTGACAGAGCCGAAATGAGCTTGCCGCCCATTTGTAAATAAAGCTTTATTAGAACACAACCATGCACATTCATTTATGGACATGTCAGTGGCTGCTTTTGTGCTATAAGGACAGAGTTGAGTTGTTGCAACAGAGGCTACGGTGTTGCAATAGCTAAAGCCTACAATATTCACCGTCTGGTCCTTTAAGAAAAAGTTTGTCAGCTTGAACTTTTCCATTTGACAGCAAGTCAGTGCTTCTGTGAGTTGTACAAAAGGTTGCAGGCTGCATCTAGGCTTACCAATAAGCTACTGGCTGTTAATGGGAGACAGGGCCTGAGTGAAAAGGAGAGGTCAGGGTGAGCTTCTGGAGAGTGGGAAGGATTCTGTGCTTGGCCAAGCTGTAATCAGTCAGGACCCCCAGTCCTCTCCTAAGCCCATCTGTGCACTTCCTTGTAAAATCTAGTTCTGGGCCAGGCGCAGTGGCTCACACCTGTAATCCCAGCACTTTGGGAGGCCGAGGCGGGTGGATCACCTGAGGTCAGGAGTTCGAGACCAGCCTGACTAACATGGAGAAACACCATCTCTACTAAAAATACAAAATTAGCTGGGCATGGTGGTGCATGCCTGTAATCCCAGCTACTCAGGAGGCTGAGGCAGGAGAATCGCTTGAACTCAGGAGGCGGAGGTTGCGGTGAGCCAGATTGCACCATTGCACTCCACCCTGGGCAACAAGAGCGAAACTCCATCTTAAAATAAATAAATAAGTGAATAAAATCCAGTTCTAGCAAGAACTCTGCTAAGTCAGCTTAGTAACAACCCTTCCCTCACCACTCCATATCTGATCACTTCCTATATCTGATCACGTTCCTCATCTGCCACCATCCCCCAGGTGATGGCTGAGCACCCTGGCCTGCCTCCAGTATGAATCCTGTTAGGTCAGTGTAGAAAATGACCGAGAACCCATCCCCAACAGTCAGTTTAGCCAGAATTCCCCTTCCCCTGATGTTTCCTCTGGGTAATTTTCCAACCGCAGATGTCCAACCCTGCTCCCGGCTATCAGTTCCCACTTGTACTCATAGTTGAGCCCAAATGCCCCCACTGCAAAATCCCATAGCTGCAGCCCCTGCAGTGATCGAGAGAGTCCCCCTCACCTTAAACAAAGTCTTCCTTACCATGCTTTAACAAATGTCATTGAATCTTTTTTTTTTTTTTTTTTTTTTTTTGAGTCTTACTCTGTCACCCAGGCTGGAGTGCAGTAGCGTGATTTCAGCTCACTGCAACCTCTGCCTCCCGGGTTCAAGCAATTCTCCTGCCCCAGCCTCCCGAGTAGCTGGGACTACAGGCACGTGCCACCACACCCCACTTATCTTTGTATTTTTAGTAGAGACAGAGTTTCACCATGTTGGCCAGGCTGGTCTTGAACTCCTGACCTCGGGTGATGTACCCACCTTGGCCTCCCAAAGTGCTGGGATTACAGGCGTGAGCCCCTGCTCCCAGCCCCTTTTTTTTCTCTTTAACAGGAGGATAGATTGATGTTTAGATGGATATTGGTCTGAGGTTTGGCGGGGACCAAACTCTGTGGGCCAAAACTGGGTAATGGAGGAAGTGGAATAAAGTGGTCACTGGTGGGGAAAGGGCAGCCTCCCTTTGGCCCCCAACAGCCTGAACTTTTCCCGGCCACCCAAGGATGTACAAGACCCCCCGTCGTCCAAGAGGCAAAACTGAAGTCAACCTAACAGCCCATTAAAGAGGCTTCCTGGGGGGCCAGGGGCTGAGGGTGGACAGCTGAGGACCAGCCTCCACCCTGCACTGAGGGATAGAGAATTCCGGGAAGGCTGCCTGAAGGAGACAGCCTTGATACCTTGAAGGATTCAGCTATGGTTTGTCCGTCACACATTTATTGCCAGCACTGTGCCTGTAGTTGGGATACTGCAGTGAACAAGACAGAGCCCACCCTGGAAAGTGGCCACAGGGGAAGGCAAGAGAGGACGGCTGGGGGGTTACTTGTCACTAGAAGGAAGCTTCTCGGTCCACACAGTCCCAAAGAAGGGTCTGCCCTTGGGCCCACAAAACCCATCCCAGCCCTCACAGGCTGAGCCTCACCCTGGGTTTTCCCAGAGAGGTGCCCCAGAAGACCCAAGCTGCCCCGAGTCAGAGGAGCAGCAGGAAACAGCCTCAGGAATCTGTCACTCTTCAGTACTCCTCCCTTAGAATGTCCACTTCCTGTTTGGTGACCATGGCAACCAGAAGACAATGGCGGTGCGTGTGGGGTGGGGGAACTCCGTCTTCCTTGGGTATGTGGGGAGGAGACTCCAGTGACCAGGAGAAGCGGGGAGAGCCATGGGAGACGTTAGAGGGACCCAGATAAGATGGGGGACAGGAAAAAGGAGAGAATCTCTCTCAAGTAAATGGCCTCCTTCCCTGGACCTCGGCTGAAATGTGGCTGGAATGTGACCAGGCTTCATTCGAGGAGGGAGGAAAGAGGTGGCTCCACTTGCCAGTCTGCTTGGCCCCAGGCTGCTTTTGTCCTGTTTGGGTGGCCAGGGTTCCTTCCCTGAAGATCCCCATCCCCAGGGGTCTCCGAGGAAGCCCAGAGCTGTGGAATGCGGTCTGGGCACTCAGGGGAGGCCCAGGAGAGACCGTGGAGGCTGGGGTATTGCCAAAACAGATGGCAGAGGGAGCTAAGGGAGGAAGCTGTGCAGGGTGAGGTCATCCCCGTCACGGTCCTCCCCGGGCTCTGGCGTCAGGCCCTGGCTCTTGGCCTTGGGCAGGCCCCCATTGGCTAAGGCGGAGGGCCCCTCACCCCCATCAGGCAACAGGGACGAGATGCAGACCATCTCGGTGGGGGAGTAATTACGCACGGGGTACATGTGGCCCTTGCGGGAGAGGCGGACTGCCAGCACCACAGTGCACACGAGGAAGATAGTGGCCACCAGTGCCAAGATTAGGATGCCCAGCAGGCACTGCTTCACAGAGATGTGGTCTGGGGACCCCACTGGGTGGTTGATGGACAAATTGCTGGCTGCCATGGGAATGCCCTTGTGAGTAACAGAGGACACAGAAAAGGGTATGAACAGACCCTTTTTGGTAGTAGGTTCCATGGACAGGGCCTCTGTGGCATTGGGTTCTGTGGACAGGGCCTCTGTGGCTGCCAGTGGAGTGGTCTGTGCCTCTGTGGCTATGGGTTGAGTGGTCTGTGCCTCTGTGGTTGCCGGAGGAGTGGTCTGTGCCTCTGTGGAGGCTGGTGCAGTGGTCTGTGCCTCTGTGGCTATGGGTTGAGTGGTCTGTACCTCCGTGGCTGCTGGTGGAGTGGTCTGTGCCTCTGTGGCTGCCGGTGGAGCACTCTGTGTCTCCGTGGCTGCTGGTGGAGTGGTCTGTGCCTCTGTGGCTGCCAGTGGAGTGGTCTGTGCCTCTGTGGTCGCCAGTTGAGTTGTCTGTACCTCTGTGGCTGCCAGTGGAGTGGTCTGTGCCTCTGTGGCCACCAGTTGAGTTGTCAGTGCCTCTGTGGCTGCCAGTGGAGTGGTCTGTGCCTCCGTGGCCGCTGGTTGAGTGGTCTGTGCCTCCATGGCCGCTGGTTGAGTGGTCTGTGCCTCCGTGGCTGCTGGGTGAGTGGTCTGTACCTCCATAGCTGCTGAATCCATGGACAGGGTCCCCATGTTGGCCAGCTCCATGGTCAGCTCTGTGACTGACCCTCCTGTATCCAGGCCAGTAGAATGCCTTGCAGCAGGCTCCACAGTGGTAGACTCAGGGTTTCCAGGCCCAGTCAGAGAAGTGGTGTTGGTGCTGTTGCTCAGTATTTCTGGAGGCTCCGTTTCTGGCAAGAAATCATAATCCAGGTACTCATATTCGGTGGCCTGTCTCCGGTTCCGGGCAAGCAGGGGACCCAAGGCTTTCTTGGCTTCATCTGCCCTGGTGTCCCATAGCTGCAAGCTGCTGCCAGGGCCCAGTAGGATCAGCAGCAGGAGGAGTTGCAGAGGCATGACACCTGGGGGGAGACAACGGGTGGTGGGACATCAAGACAGCTTCACCCTTGGGCTTAGCAAGCATCCTAGACCACCACCCTCTACTGCCGCAGCTGGAAGCATGTCTGGTCTGGAGCAGGGGCTGGGGATTTAGGCATCCCTGACATGCCTGGGATGGAGAAGACCCTCAGCCAGTAGCAGTTGTTATTATTACTAATCAACATGAATAAAGCCATCCAGGAGGGCCCTCTAACTTCTAGATGTGCATAGAAATTGATTTGCCTCCCTCTCCATTTTGGTTAAGCCACTTTATTTGTGGACAAGACAATCCATTGGAGTGTAGAAATAATTAGTGCTTTGCTTCTAATTCTATTAACTTTTCATGTCACTCCTTTTTTTTTTTTTTTTTTTTTTGAGATGGAGTCTTGCTCTGTCACCCAGGCTGGAGTACAGTGGCGCTATCTCAGCTCATTGCAACCTCTGCTTCCCGGGTTCAAGTGATTCTCCTGCCTCAGCCTCCTGAGAAGCTGGGATTGCAGGCATGCACCACCACGCTCAGCTAATTTTTGTATTTTTAGTAGAGATGGGGTTTCACCATGTTGGCCAGGCTGGTCTCGAACTCCTGGCTTCAAGTTATCCACCCACCTTGGCCTTCCACAGTTCTGGGATTACCGGCATGAGCCACTGTGCCCGGCCTCATGTCACTCCTTCTTAATTTCAAGTATTGTATTATTTATAATGTATCATAAGAGTAAAGTAGGCCGGGCGCGGTGGCTCAAGCCTGTAATCCCAGTACTTTGGGAGGCCGAGACGGGCGGATCACGAGGTCAGGAGATCGAGACCATCCTGGCTAATATGGTGAAACCCCGTCTCTACTAAAAAAAAAATACAAAAAACTAGCCGGGCGAGGTGGTGGGCGCCTGTAGTCCCAGCTACTCGGGAGGCTGAGGCAGGAGAATGGCGTAAACCCGGGAGGCGGAGCTTGCAGTGAGTTGAGATCCGGCCACTGCACTCCAGCCTGGGCGACAAAGCGAGACTCCGTCTCAAAAAAAAAAAGAGTAAAGTAGTACCTGCATAGAATTCATAAATAGATTAATTGCCCGCTTATGAAGTCCATAAGCAGAAGAGTTTGGAAACCACAGACCTCCCAGATACAGCTGCTTATTGGACCTTTGAGGCCTCTTGGAGTCTGATTCTTCCTGCTGCCCCCTCTCCCTGCCCACTGCCACGCCACCTCTACATGTCTCTCTTCCTCCTTCTCCTATCTTGCTTCCACCCTCCCATAACCCTTGCCAGTCCTCAGAGTCTCAGTTTGTCTCATTCCTTCTCAATATCTTGGCTTGGTCCCATTTGCTTTGGTGTTGTTCTCATCTACACAATGCACAACAGGGATGACGGTGCCTACTTCATAGCCTATTGTGAGGATAAAATGAAGGGATGCATGCAAGACCCTTAGCACTTTGTTTGCATGATAACCTCTCAGCAAAGGTTGGCTGATTTTGTTCTTTCAGTCAACCTGCACTGTAAGTCTTCAAGGGCCCAGAGCCATTCAATTACACTCTCCATGGCCAGGAGAAAACTCAAATCTTTTCAGAACAGCCCTGCTCTCAGGGAGCTTATGGTCACTGAGTGTGCCTGTGGGTAAGACCACTGTCTATTCAGAGACTCTACATTGTCCTCCCGACTAGGTAGCCAGAAAAGACAGCGCCTCTCATTTGGCCATCTCATTGACCTTTCTTCTTGGCATTGTGAACACCTGTGCTTTCTTGTTTGCTCTCTCTCCCCTCATGCTCTCCTTGGCACTGGCTGGTGTTTACAGAATTCAAAATTCTGTGCTGAGAATCCTATGGTGAGTGACAGCCACTTTCTGGGGCAGGATTCAGATATTCCTGCATTCCCTGGACATAACGCCCTTCAGCAGCACACAACCCTCAGAATAGTGTCTGATGCAGAGTGGGCATTCAAGAATGGCACCTGGACAATTTCCAGTCTCTTCCCTTGTACTTCATTCACATGATCTGGAGGAAGGAGCAGTTGCTCATCATTCCTCAGGTGACTATAACTCACTCACGGGCTCCTCACCTTCCAGGTTCAATCTGATCTCTTTCACATGCTAGTTAGAATTATGTTGGTTTCTTTTCTTTTTTTTTTTTTTTGAGACAGAGTCTCGCTCTGTTGCCCAGGATGGAGTGCAGTGGCATGATCTCGGTTCACTGCAACCTCCACCTCCTGGGTTCAAGCAATTCTCCTTCCTCAGCCTCCCAAGTAGCTGGGACTACAGGTGCACACAACTATGCCTAGCTAATTTTTGTATTTTTAGTAGAGACAGGGTTTCGCCATGTTGGCCAGGCTGGTCTCAAACTCCTGACCTCAAGCGATCTGCCCGCCTCGGCCTCCCAAAGTGCTGGGATTACAGGGCGTGAGCCACCACACCAGGCCTATGTTGGTTTCAAATATGCAAATCTGATCACATCTTAAACTAATTTATTTCCATTTATTTATTGACTTGTTTTAGAGACAGAGTCTCACTTTGTTGC
This sequence comes from Macaca fascicularis, assembly GCF_037993035.2. Taxonomy (NCBI): domain Eukaryota; kingdom Metazoa; phylum Chordata; class Mammalia; order Primates; family Cercopithecidae; genus Macaca; species Macaca fascicularis. The sequence continues at coordinate 115,469,152 of NC_088385.1, forward strand.
CCAGTCTGGAGTGCAGTAATGCAATTATAGCTCACCGCAGCCTCGACCTCCTGGGCTCAAGTGATCTCACTTCAGCCTCCAGAGTAGTAGGGACTACATGCACATGCCGCCATATCCGGCTAATTTTTAATTTTTTTTGTAGAGACGGGGTCTTGCTATGTTGTCCAGACTGGTCTCAAACTCCTGGCCTCAAGCAATCCTCCTGCCTCGGCCTCTCAAAGCACTGACATTACAGGCATGAGCCACTACACCCAACCCACATCTTAAAATAATTTCTTAGGCCAGGTGCAGTGGCTCACGCCTGCGATCCCAACTCTTTGGGAAGCCAAGGCAGATGGATCACCTGATGTCAGGAGTTCAAGACTAGCCTGGCCAACATGGTGAAACCCTGTCTCTACCAAAAACACAAAAATTAGCCGGGCATGGTGGTGCTCCCTGTAATTCCAGCTATTTGGGAGGCCGAGGCAGGAGAATTGCTTGAACCTGGGAGGCAGAGGTTGCAGTGAGCCTAGATCACACCACTGCACTCCAGTCTGGGAGACAAGAAAAAAACTCTGTCTAAAAAATAAAAATAAAAATAATTTCTTAAACCAAACTTTACGATATTTGCACCAGAGACATCTGGCCCTCACAATTATCCCCATTTTACCAAGGACGACACTGAGGTTAAGAGAAGTGAAGTGACTTGCCCAAAGACACACAGCTGGTGAGAAGTCAAGATCAGATTGAAACCCAGTGACGTTTGGGAAGCCATCAGGAGAGACCTGACCTCGCTGAGGAGACAAAAGGCTGGGCTTGTGGACTTGGGTGGAAGACGGAGGGCAGAGTAAGAAAAAGGAGGAGCTTGAAGCCTACGTCCCCCCGAAAGGCCCGCCACATGTTTACCAGGTGCCATGCAGGGCACAGGGTTGAAAGCATAGACTGTGGGGTCAAAAAGGATGTTCAAGTCCTAGCTCTGTCCCTTACAAGCTGTATGACCTTGACGCAGATGCTTGCCTCTCTGAGCTTCAGTTTTCCCATCTGTCAAATGGGGATAAGAAACAGTGTCCATCTCATAGGGCTGTTGAGAGAGTGCAACAAGGGGCTGGATTCAAAAGTTCTAGGCTGGTGGGCGTGGTGGCTCATGCCTGTAATCCCAGGACTTTGGGAAGCCAGGGCAGGTAGATCACTTGAGCCCATGAGTTTAAGACCAGCCTGGGCAACATAGTGAGATTCCCATCTCGACACAAATAGAAAAATTAGGCCAGGCATAGTGGCTCACACCTGTAATCTCAGGACTTTGGGAGGCCAAGGCGGGTGGATCACTTGAGTTCAGGAGTTCCAGACCAACCTGGGCAACATGGTGAAACCCCGTCTCTACGAAATACAAAAAAATTAGCCAGGAGTGGTGGTGTGCCCCTGTAGTCCCAGCTACTCGGGAGGCTGAGATGGGAGAATTGCCTGAGCCTAGGGAGATCGAGGCTGCAGTGAGCTGTGATCGTGCCACTGCACTCCAGCCTGGGTGACAAAGCAAGACCCTGTCTCAAAAATAAATTTAAAAATTTTTAAATAGAAAAATTAACCAGGCATGATGATGCACGCCTATAGTCTCAGCTACTGGGGAAACTAATGCGGGAGGATCGCTTAAGCCTGGGAGGTTGAGACTGCAGTGAGCTGAGATTGTACCACTGCCCTCCAGCCTGGGCAACAGAGTGAGACCCTGTCTCAAAACAAAACAAGAAAACAAAAGTTCCAGGCTTACGGTAGGTGCTTAATAAATGTAAACACACACACACACACACACACATACACTTTTGCCTCCCAGTTTGCCTTCAGAGCAGCAGAGTTTCTTTGGGGTAGAGTTCCTATGTGGGGGAAGAATCTACGGCCCAACCTTGGCCGCACTTTCCCGGGGACAGGGACTTTAGGAAGAAGCCACTAGCCTAGAGACATATTTCATACTTAGGAGCACACTCACAACCACCAACCCCCACTTGGGCAGTTCTCTATTCCTGGAAGGCAAAGCCCTCAGCCACTTCCTGGAGGCAGAGAAGGTGGGGGCAAGGTTGCAAGGCCTGGTCCCCCTGGTTCCTGGCCGGACTTGTAGCAGCCCGGAGGCTGGGAGAATAACACGGAAACATGGAGGGCGCTGGGGCCCAGTTCTTTGGGTAGGCTGTCACTGTCACCGACCCCTCCTCTACACCCATCCTGACAGCTTCCTGCACCCAGAGACAGCTGGGGTGGAGGAGAGGCTGGGGCCTGAGTCCCACATTTGCCCCCACTTAGCGGCAGGTTGCTTCACCCTCTCTAAGCCTCAGTTTCCTCATTGTAAAACAAGCGATATTGCTTAAAAAAAAATCATCATGAGAATTGAATGAGTGTGTGGAAGGCCCCAGATGCTGGCTTCCAGCGGGGGGTACTTTATCTGGGGACTGTCTTTGGGGCTGCAGGCAGAGGAGCAGAGGAAAGGGAGGTCTCAGACTCAGAGGGTATGGAGGTGGCGGCCTCTCTACCGCCCCCGTGGGCGTTTGGGCTTTGAGAAAGCAGAGACTTCCTTACCTGTTGTGATAAGACCTGGTGCACTGGGAAAACCCAGATCTCCTTTCCTGGGCCCGTCTAAAGCAACCACCTTATCCGACGTGTTCCTGGTGTCACTGCTGAAAGTCCCTTATCCCCAGAAACTCCTCACTCCCAGGCAAACTGGGTGTGGGGGAGTGTTGGTCACCCCAGCCTGGTCCCTGCATCCCATGGGCTTGAAGACACAGCAGCCTGGAGCCAGGCCACAGCTGAGCAGGCATCGGCCCGTCTAACAGAAAGAAAATCTGAGGCTCAGCCAGGCATGGTGCCTCAACCTTGTACTCCTAGCACTTTGGAAGGCCAAGGTAGGAGGATGACTTGAAGCCAGGGGTTCAAGACCAGCCTGGGCAACATAGTGAGACCCCGTCTCTACAAAAAAATTAAACATTAGTCAGGTATGCTGGTGCATGCCTGTCATCCCAGCTACTCAGGAGGCTGAGGGCAGAGGATGGCTTGAGCCCAGGTCAAGGCTGCAGTGAGCTATGATCACACCACTGCACTCCAGCCTGGGTGACAGAGTAAGACCCTGTCTCTAAGAAAAAAAAAAAAGACATATTTTTTTTAATGAAATAAAAGAAAACCTGAGGCTCCGAGAGATCTTGTCTCAGCTGAGGCCACGCAGGTAGAACGGGGAGGAGCAGAGTTTGCTTACTGTGTATGGCAGGCAGCATAACGCCTCCTTCATATTTGCTAGAGTAAATGTATTAAACAACAACAAAAATGACATATGCAGAAGCCCCTCCCGTGGAGGGATGACTTCCTCGTCTCACTGGCTGCTGACCTCGGTCCTCCTCAGCCTGTGTCCGCTGGCTCTAACGGTGCCATCACACCGATCAGCAAGCAAGGCCCAGAGCGGCGGGGTCGCTCCCAGGCCCCACCTTCCACCTCTCCTCTCGCCGGAAGGCAAAAAAAACAGTCCCACAGTAGAGGGCCAGGGCAGGGCCCCGACAGAGGGGTCTCCAGTGGCCACATCCTACTTGTCTCAACACCTGCCTAACGGAGTAGGTCAGAGACTGCTCGTTTTGCCTCTTTGGCCCTAAAACCAGGCTGCTTCTGGCCCAGGCGCCATCTAGACCCCATGTGGGCCGCATCTAGGCTGTGTGGAGGAGCAGGCTGCAGGGAGCCCAGACTCCAGCTCCAGAGACCCCGCCGTGTGGCCGTCCTGAGCGACTCAGGAAAGATCCTCGGGGGGCTCCACGTTGCTGGGAACCTTGCACTGAGAATCCTGAAACTGGGAATCAGAGCAGGCAGGATCTTGGAATGTTAAAATTCAAAAGACTGAGCATCTCAGGGTTTGGGTCAAGTAGTCACCAAGAGAAGGAAAGCCCCCAGATAACTGAAGCACAGGCAGCAGATCTGAGTCTGGGTAGACAGGACACACCTCGCCCTGCCCTGACCTGGAGTCACATCAAACCAGGTCAATCCCAGCTCTGTCCCTTAGAAGCTGTGTGACCTTGGGCAACTCACCTCACCTCTCTGAGTTGTGGGTTCCTTAGCTGGAATACAAGGACAACGGTAGCCCCCGCTTTTTATGGAGTTGTTGTGGGTTGAAGAGGGCCAGGGAAATGCCAAGTCCTCCCAGAAGCCTTTCCAGATTGCCCCAGGCATGATTAGTCACCTCCCGTGTTTACATCATTTCTGCTGTTCATTTACTTTCTAAAAATGTATTCACATTGACTCCTAAACTTCCAGAATACAAGAACTACAGCTGTCTTGCTGATCAGGCCACAGGCCCAGGATTTAGCCGACAGGCAGGCACACACCTCTCGAAATGCTTGTCCCGGTGGCTGGCAGCCACAGTGGCTGTCTGCTCTGCTGCCCCCACCAGACCAGAAGTTTTCGGAGGGCAGGAGCTCTCCTGGCATCCCCAGGGGCCTCACTAAATGCCTCTGCAGAAGAGGACATGTGACCGAGGCAGGGGGACGTGCATAGCACCGCACAGCACGTGCTGTCTTCAGACTTTTCACACCACGTTAGACAGCTGACACCTTCCAACCTCTTTCCATCATCTACTCCAACTCACATCAGGGAGCCACTGTAGACGTGGTTTCCCTAATTATCATCCCCCTCATGACATGTTTATTTATTTATTTACTTTTAGAGATAGGGTCTGGCTCAGTCGCCCAGGCTGGAGTACAGTGGTGCAATCACAGCTCACTGCAGCCTTGAACTCCTGGACTCAAGCGATCCTCCAAGTAGCTAGGACTACAGGTGCGTGCCACCAGACCCAGCTACTTTTAAATTTTTTGTAGAGATGGGTTTTCACCGTGTTGCCCAGGTTGGTGTCAAACTCCTGGGCTCAAGAAATCCAGCTGCTTCAGCCTCCCAAAGTGCTAGGATTTACAGGCCTGAGCCACCGTCACCAGCCCTCCTCACAAAACGTTAATAGCACAGATATGCTGTATATCTGTTTAACGTTTGGTGGCTTACAAACCACAGTGTTAGTAGAGATTTTTTGTTACACCCCACTCCCCCCACCTCCAGCCCGCCAAGAACCAAGTTACACCTGTTGGAACCCAAATTTGCTAGCCTGACACAGAGGCAGTAAGGTACTTGGCACAAATGAATTCAATGAGACCTACATGTGGTTAGTTGAACAACTGTCTTTAAACAGTTTTCTAAAGACCCCTGTGCAGACAGACAGATTAACAAACACAGACCCCCAACACACACACACCGGCCATCTTATCTCCTTCTAGACCACTGGCCCCCACTGCCATCTTCCTGTTCAAGTTCAGCAAAGGAGATCGAGACACAGGCCTAGGGTCACCACGAACTCCACGAGCATCCTGCAGCCAGAAGCCACGCCGCCAGAGGCAGCTACTTCTCCCCTGCGAGCCTCAGTTTTCTCATCTGGAAAAGGGGCACCATCCACCCTCCAAGGTTCTCAGATGATTGATTCTGCAGCTCCTCCGAATGCCCCGCTCTGGGCCCAGCCCGGTAGCCCAGCCCTTCCGCTGAGGTTTAACTCCCCTGGCTGCTGGCCAAGCCTCTTGAGGGAGGCATCAACCGCCCAGGGTGCCGCCTCCCTAGGCAACCCCAGAGGAAGAGACTCTGGGGCCGTCCGAGGGCCTTGGAGCCACCTTCTGAAGCTCCGGCCCACTGAAGGGCCTGGCTCTGGGGGCCTCAAAGTCAGAGGTGGAAAAAAAAGGAAAACAGAAGAAAGAGGAAAGAGGAAGAGAATTCCAGGCAACAGAAGCCCAGATACAGACACTATGGTGTGTGTGTGAATGTGTATACAGCAGGGCGCAACCAGCCCCCACCTTTTCCTTTTAGTGTTCTGAAAGTATCTCAAATACAAACTAATAAGAGTATTCTAATTTTTTTTCTTTTTTTTTGAGACGGGGTCTCACTCTGCCACCCAGGTTGGAGTGCAGTGGCACAATCTTGGCTCACTGCAACCTCCCCCTCCCAGGTTCAAGTGATCCTCCCACTTCAGCCTCCCAAGTAGCTGAGACCACAGGCATACACCACTATGCCTAGCTAAGGTTTTGTATTTTTGGTAGAGACGAGGTTTCACCATGTTGCCCAGCTTGGTCTCGAACTCCTGAGCTCAGGCGATCCACCTGCCTCGGTCTCCCAAAGTGCTGGGATTACAGGTGTGAGCCACTGCACCCAGCCAAGTATTCTAAGTATTATTATTGTTTTCCCTTTTGCTAACAATAGTATCCTAATTCTAATATTTTAATAGTTTGCCACAGACAAGTGTCATTTTCTCAGTCTTATAAAAAGTGGGAAGAATGCATCTTTCTCTGAAAATCACTTTTTTTTTTTTTTTTTTTGAGACGGAGTCTTGCTCTGTTGCCCAGGCTGGAGTGCAGTGGCCGGATCTCAGCTCACTGCAAACTCCGCCTCCCGGGTTCACGCCATTCTCCTGCCTCAGCCTCCCGAGTAGCTGGGACTACAGGCGCCCGCCACCTCGCCCGGCTAGTTTTTTTGTATTTTTTAGTAGAGACGGGGTTTCACCATGTTAGCCAGGATGGTCTCGATCTCCTGACCTCGTGATCTGCCCGTCTCGGCCTCCTAGAGTGCTGGGATTACAGGCTTGAGCCACCGCGCCCGGCCCTGAAAATCACTTTTTTATGCATCCATAAAATATGCGGCTTCAATACCAATCCTGCACTCCCTCTACTTTCTGGAATCTTCCAGACCTAATCTCAGCTCCGCCCCTAAACAAATCCCTTCACCTCTCCTGGCCTCAGTCTCCCATCCAGGAAAGGAGAAGGTAAGATCATTTCTAGGGAAACACTCATGGTTTCTCTGATTTTCAAATTCAGAATGCCCCCAAGCCAGAAGCCGCAGGCAAACTGGCCAGGGAGGGAAGTAAGTTAACGGGAGGCTGGGGCTGGTAGGTCATGCCTGTAATCTCAGCGCTTTGGGAGGCCAAGGTAAGAGGCTTGAGGCCAAGAGTTTGAGACCCCATCTCTAGGAAAGGTAAAAATATTAGCTGCATGTGGCGATGTGTGCCTATAGTCCCAGCTACTCAGGAGGTTGAGGTGGGAGGATCACTTGTGCCCAGGAGTTTAAGGCTGCAGTGAGCCATGATCGTGCCACTGCACTCCAGCCTGGGTGACAGAGTAAGACCTTGTCTCAAAAATAGAAGAAGAAAAAGAAAAGTTGGCGGGAGCACAATTCAGAAGAGACACCAGAAGAAGGCCACAGACTCCAGGCAGGCTTTAGTCTTGAGTCAGAGGGGCCTCAGTTTGCCCTCCCCAGGGGCTGCAGCTCAAGAAGGGCCTGGCGGTCCTCCAGGGCCTGCCAGCAGCTATAAGGCAGGCCCCTGGCCCATGGGGACCTCCAGCCACTCCCTGTGGTTTTGCAAGCCAGCACTTACCACTGTGCTCAGCAGAGCATGGGACAGCTGCCTCGTGGGCCCAGAAGAAGGGGCTTCTCTGCTTTAGTGATGAGGTCCCAGCCCACGCTGCTAGGCACTGCTGTGGCACCCCCTGCGGCAGTCCCAGACTCAAGCAACCCCCAATGGCCGTGTGTGGAAGGAGGAAGCGAGAATGTGGTTACTTAGGCAGGGCCATGTGACAGCCCACACCCCCTTGTTTGTGACAGCTTTGGTGACACTGTTGATAAAGACAGGGTGGGTAGTAAGGCACCTCCTAGGTCTGACATTGCTCTTGGTTTCCCATAACTGTGAAAACACTAAGAACCAAGTAGAAATTTTCCGGGGAGAAGTTCTTCGGCTGGCGGTGGGGCCCAAACTGAGAAAGGCCACAGCATCACTTCAGCGGCAGTGAACAGTCGGGGCCAGAGGGGGCCCCCTGAAGGACAGGAGTGACCAGACAAAAAGGAGAATGGTCTCGCTTCTTGCCCAAGATTGGCGGGGGGTAGAGAGGGGGTGGAAGGTGGTCGGGGAGTAAAAAACACAAAATATGAATCTTCAAAGGGTTTGCAAATATGGTGTATTTCTTCTTGCAGGACTCAAACCACTCTCTCTAGATGCATAGCACAGGCCCTTCTAGCTGCAACCAAGATCCTCTCTAGGGAGCTGGACTACAGATTCCACAAGGGCAAGGCCTGCTTATCTTATTTCTTCATCCTAAATTTATTCATTTGACCAACTCTGGCACTCCAGACCGCATGCCCTGAGGTCCAAAGGCCAGCAATTCTGGGCTGTGGCCCTCCGGTAGCCCTTCATCTGCTGGGGAGGCTGGCGAGTAAACAAGTCAATGGAACATTATGCCACAATGACACAGCGCAGTGAGTGCCATCCTGCGGTAAGCAAGGGAGGGGCCTCTCCTTCCATCCTGGGTGGGGGAGGGAGGTTAACAGGAGGAGCTTCCAAGAAGTGGCACTTGCGATGACAAGCCAGGTGGGCAGCCGAGGCACAGAGCACAGCAGAGGCAAAGGCTGGGAGGCCTGAGAATACCCAGACACGTCCGGAAGGGAGGAAATAGGGGGTCTCCCAGGGTCTGCCCTGCAGCTTTGCACCAGGCAGGGGCTCAGGACATGTACAGAAAGATACTCATATCTTGCCTTGCACACAGGTTATTTTAAAATGAAAACCAGAAACCCAGCAGGTGTTTGCCATGACACAGTCTCAGTCACCTTAGGAAGATGCAGCTAGAAAGAGCCAAAAGCTCACCCTGCCTGCACAGACGGGGAAACTGAAGCCACAAGAGGGGAAGTGAGACCCCTAGAACCCAGGCCCCTCACCCTTCCCCAGCAGGTTTGGAAATAGCCAGCCTTCAGGGACAGGGGACTGAGAAACTCTAAACAGACCCAAGTCTGCCTGGAGGTCACTCTCTGATGAGGGGAGGTGAGCAGTTGCAAGCTGTCTGTCACTTCCAGCCTGCCACGTGGTTTTCTGCAGCTTGTGAGCTAAGAATGGTGGTTACATTTTTAAGTGGCTGGAAAATGTTTTGTGATGCATAAAAACTGTGTGAAACTCAAGGTTCCGTTTCCATAAAGTTTTCTTGGGATGCAGCCACACTCATTGGTGTACACACATCGCCTCTGGCTGCTTTCACGTTGCAGCAGCAGAGTTGAATAGTTTCATCACCTGCAAAGCCTCACAACACAAACGTTTAACATTTCCTGAGCCTGTGGTCAATGCCAGGCCCTGTGGTAGGTGCTCTGCATGTATCAGCTCATATAATCCTTGAAGCTGCCTTTAGAAACGAGGAGACTGAAGCTCAGAGGGAGAATGTGCCTTGCTCAAGGTCACACAGAGTAATGGCAGAGCCAGGACTCAAGTCCAGGCAGACGGAATAAAGCTCTTGATCTTAACCCCTAGCCTGGGATGGTGTGGGCTGAACGGTGAGCTCTGGTACATCAGCAAGTACTATATGTAAGGAAAAAGGAGTAGCTTAGTGGCAGGTAAGCTATTTCTTCTGTGTGTGTGACAGGGTCTTGCTCTGTGGCCCAATCTGGAGTGCAGGGGCGTGATCATAGCTCACTGCAGCCTCAAACTCCTGGTCTCAAGCAAGACATCCTCCTGCCTCAGCCTCCCCAATAGCTGTTACGGGCGCGCACCGCCACACCCAGCTCACCTATTTCAAGGTAAGACTTGAGCAGCGAAATTTCCTTCTCAGAGGAGCAAATATTGCTAAGAGAAATTTGGTGTATGTCGTCTGTGTGAAGACCGTAAAACCACACTTCACCGCACCTAACATCTGTGAGAGTCAAAGATTCAAAGTGAACACATTTCTGCTTCTAGGAACGAAGCCCAGAAAAAAATACTCAAGATGTCTTCCAAGATTGAAGCAATGATATCTGAGGTAAGAGAAATACTGGGAAAAAACACAGACTCCCATACTACAGAAACCTGTCCCTTGATGGAATGTGATGCAGGCAGGCAAGTCATATTTATATTGAATGCTTATAAAGCGCTCAAGACCTGTTAGGTAGAAAAGAGAGGGTACAGAAGTATATAAGCAGCATAATTCACGTGTGCTTGGGTGCTGAGAGGACAGACTGAAAGAAATGCTCACAGTGCCTATCTCTGCGTGGCATAATTATGAATGGCCCTTTCCTTTCAAATATATTTTCTTTTCTGTATTTGTATATAGAAAAATGTATATAGGCTGGGCGCGGTGGCTCAAGCCTGTAATCCCAGCACTTTGGGAGGCCGAGACGGGTGGATCACGAGGTCAGGAGATCGAGACCATCCTAGCTAACACGGTGAAACCCCGTCTCTACTAAAAAATACAAAAAACTACCCAGGCGAGGTGGCAGGCGCCTGTAGTCCCAGCTACTCGGGAGGCTGAGGCAGGAGAATGACGTGAATCCGGGGGGCGGAGATTGCAGTGAGCTGAGATCCGGCCACTGCACTCCAGCCTGGGTAACTCCGTCTCAAAAAAAAAAAAGAAAAAAAGAAAAAGAAAAATGTATATAATGATGTCTATTTCACATTTTGGTTTTTTTTTTTTGAGACAGAGTCTCGCTCTATCTCCCAGGCTGAGTGCAGCGGCACGATCTCAGCTCACTGCAACCTCTGCCTCCTGGGTTCAAGTGATTCTCCTGCCTCAGCCTCCCTAGTAGCTGAGATTACAGGCACTCACTACCATGCCCCATTAATGTTTGTATTTTTAGTAGAGACAGGGTTTTGCCACGTTGGCCAGGCTATTCTCAAGCTCCTGGCCTCAAGTGATCCACCCGCCTCTGCCTGCCAAAGTGCTAGGATTATAGGCCTGAGCCACCATGCCTGGTCTACTAATTTGTTTAATTGTCACAACTGCCTTATGAGGTAGTTTGCTATTAGTATCCCCATTTTGTAGATTAAAAAAAAAAAAAAAGTTCCAGAGAGCTTAAGTAACTCGCCTAAGGTCACAGAGCTGGTTAGTGGCTAAGCCAGAGTCTGAACCTAGGGTGTCCTATGAAAGAGCCTGCATTCAATCACAATAAATATTGGTTCGATATATAAATGATTCCAGCTCCTCCTTGCAGAACTTGCCTGCTGTGATTGGTCTAAGAGGACCCAATGCTCCCCACCTCCTCTCAATGTGAGCTATTTGGGGTGTAGAGCAGGAATTGCAATCAGCAAAGACAGTAGGTGTTAGGTTCCTCTCTCCACTGGAGCCCACTAGTGGGCTAGCCTGGGAAGCAAGGGCTGTTTATGGGTCTTCTGGGAAAAATGTGCTCCTGGTTGTAACTAACGGCCTGCTACTGTTGGAACAGCCCCATGTTAAAGCAAAAACATGGCTCACTGGGCTCCTACTTGGAGCTCTCTCACATGTGGATCCTGAGCAACTAGAGATTTGGTATTCAAACAAACAACCTATAACCTCCTTATACTTAAATGATCATCTGTGCACTAAATTCAGTCTTCCTTCCATTCGCTGATGGATGAAAATGCCTGCAACCTCACGGTGGCCCCCAGTCCCAAGAGGCACCACCACAGCCTGCACAGCTGCATGTATGCAGTGGCCTATTGAATTGCGTTTTGCTTCTTTGCTGTTTCGGGGTGGGGGACCGTTCCCACCAGTGACAAGCACAGCTGTAAGAAAGCCTCACACTCCAGAGGCAAAGACAGGAAGTCTTGGGTGCCAAAAGCCAGCGCAACTTAACTTCAGCCTGGTATTTACCAAGCTTAGGTTGGTCAACAGTACAGTCATTAAAGAAAATGAAAAATTAAACATTTGTGGAATGCTGGAAATATGTGGCAAGGACTGTAACTGACAGGCCAGGTATGGCCTGAGATTTTATAATCTATGTGTAACTTGCCAGGAAGTTATCCCTCCCTGACAAGGTGCTGGCTTCCTATGAGAACCTGTGTCCGCTTCCCTAAAAATGGGGAAAAATGGGGAAAAAAGGGGTGGCGTCGCTCATAGAATCCCACCTCCCTTCCCAGTGGTCATGATCCCTCTGAGGAAGCTGAGGCTCTGAGGTGGCGCAGGAGGGCACAGGCAGACTGGAGCCCAGCCAGACTGCAAAGCCCGTTCCTTCCTCTGAGGAAAGCAAGAGTCTTGCTGGTTGTGCCACTTGTTTCTCAGGGCAGTGGTCTTTTCAGTTTACTCACAATGGGACCTTTTGTTTGAATGAAAGCAACGGTCTCATGAAATAGAATAAGAACAGAGCTCCTTGCAAGCAAGGCCCAGAAGGGAGGGGAAGTCACGCCCAACTGCCTGCCCTCCCCCGCTCTCCTGCTGCGAGGCGGGCTCCCGGGGCTACAGCTTGCTGATTTGAATCATCCAAAGGGGAAATGGTCCACTGTGGGCCTGGTCCAGCCAGGATTCAATTCCCTTTCTCAAATGGGAACAGAGCTCTGGGGAGCTTACTTTCGGCCCCAGATTTTGGTTGCCAATCTGGGTGGCACTAGCAACCAGTTTCTGGGCTGGAGACTGCAGCATGAAGCCATTTCTCGAGCGGAAGAAAACAGGGGCTCCCCAGCTCACTGGGTCTGCTTGGGCTGGGGGTGGCCAGCGCTGCTTGTCCCAGGCCTGGAAGGCCAGAGGGCAAGCAAATGTTAGAAATGTACTCCAGACTCTGTGATTCTTCCCCAGAGGGTAGCGGCTGGAGGAATGCATGCCTCTGGCAGACATCCTCAATCACCTGGCCTCAAAGACCCCTGGTAAGGGGTCTTTAGGGGAGAAACCTTGGTGTTGTTCGAGAAGGCCAGGCGCCTAGCAATAGGAGTCCTGGGATATTTCCTGGAATTTAAGATCAGAAATAAAGCTGGACCTTAGGCATGGACTTGGGGAGCTACAGGGACCCAGAAGCCCTCTTCATCACTGTGTACCTGCTCTTCCTGTGTGGTGCCTGGCTTCCCCAACTCCAAGGCCCCCATAAAGGAAAACCCAGATCTGATGCCACTGATGGTGGCTCCAAGGGGCTGACAGGTCACCTGGAGTTGACTGTGGTCCGGGACAGTCTTATTCGGTGAGAAAAGCACTGCTGGGCAGATAATGCAATATGTATTCCCATCCCAGATAATGTCTATATTTTCAACTGTTCAGTCATTCAGTAAGTACTGATTGACACATCATGCCAGATTCTGGGGATCCTGGTGAAGGAAACCAGTGCCTGTCCTCATGCGGCTTATATTCAATTCAGGGAAGACAGTCAAAACTCCTATGAGATGATAGATCAGCTATCAGTGGCACTAGGGTGCTACGGGCACTATTTACGTATGGGGGTCAGATGAAATGCTGGGAAGGGCAGACACTGGAGGTGGGGAAAGGATGGGCACTCCTGAGAGAACAGCACATGCGAAGCTCAGAAGTAGGAGGCCTCCTGAACACAAGAGAACATCAGGAGAGGATGAGGGGCGGCAGGGCAGGCAACACAGGGCCTCCTAAGCTAGTGGTGAGGATTTAGTTTTTATTCTGAGTGGGATGGGAAACCACGGAGGGTTTGAAGCCTTAGATACAGGGGTCAACGAGCTTTTTCTTAAAGGGCTACACAGTAAATACTTTAGGCTTTGTGGCCATACAATCTCTGTTGCAGCTACTCAACTCTTCAAGTATAGAGAAAAAGCAGCCACAGACAAGGCATGGTGTGTTCCAATAAGCTTTACTGATGGACACTGAAATTTGAATTTCGTACCTTTTTTTACTTGTCAGTAAATCTTGTTTTTCCCCCAACCATTTAAAAATATAAAAACCATTCTTAGGTCGTGGGCTACAAAGAAGCTTCCGGCAGGTTGGAGTTAGCCCATGGGCCTTAGCATGCCTTCCCCCGCCTTAATACCTGAAAAGGTGACTATGGCTGCAGCTCTGAGAACAGATTCAAATGGCTGGGGGAAGCTGGGTTAGGAAGCTGTGATTGTTAACCTTGTCAACTTGATTGGGCAATGGGGTGCCCAAATATCTGGTGACACGTTACCCCGGGTGTGTCTGTGAGGGTTTTCTGGATGAAATGAACATTTGTATCTGTGGGTTGAGTAGAGCAGGTTGCTCCCTCTGGTGTGGGTGGGCGGATCCATTCCGTTGAGGGCCTGAATAGAACAAAAAGGCTGAGTAAGAAGAAATTCCTCGCGGGTGCGGTGGCTCACGCCTGTAATTCCAGCACTTTGGGAGGCCAAGGTGGGCAGATCACCTGAGGTCAGGAGTTTAAGACCAGCCTGGCCAACATGGGGAAATCCTGTCTCTACTAAAAATACAAAAATTAGCCAGGTGTGGTGGCGCATGCCTGTAGTCCCAGCTACTTGGGAGGCTGAGGCAGGAGAACTGCTTAACCCAGGGGGCAGAGGCTGCAGTGAGCCAAGATCATGCCACTGCACTCCCGCCTGGGAGACAGAGTGAGACCCCATCTCAAAAAAAAAGAAAAAAAGAAAAAGAATTACTCCTGCCTGACTGCCTTCAAGCTGGGACCTCAGTTTTTAGTTGCTTTCTGATCTGAACTGAAAAACTCAGCTCTCCTGGGTCTCTCTGGTTTGTTGACTGCAGATCTTGGAGCTTAGCAGCCTCCATAATCATGTGAGTCAATTCCTTATAATACATCCCGATCTCTCCTCTTCCCTCATGCAGACAGACCCTATTGGTCCTCTTCTTCTGGAGAATGCTAATACAGAGGCTCTGTCCACGCAGAAGTGATGGGAGCACAGGCTAGGGGAGTCACCGTGGAGGTGTGAGAAGTAGCTGGGATATGGACGCACTGTGAAACAAGAGCCTGGGTGTGGGATATGACAGAAGAGACAGGAGTCAAGGAGGCTCAGAGGTAGAAGAGCATGAACTTCCTCCTGTAGACAAAAGGGATACTCACTTGTATCTCCTTCAGAGACTTTGACAGAAAACATCACTCTAGAAGCAAAACAGGGAACAGGTGGCTGGAGGCAGAGAAACCAGTTACAAGGCTGTTCAGACACTAGACTGGTATCTACATGGGGAGGCACCTGACAGGTGGCCAGATCCCCAGATGGAATCTCCACCTTGTGGCTTATGAGGCATTCTGGGCCACTGCCTCTTGAAGACACTGCTTAGGGTGATAAGAACTCATTTTGCATTTGGGGAGCTGTAGGTGGGGATGGTGATAAGCAGCCCAGGATTTTGTTCACCAAGAGGTATTATTCCAACTTCCACAACCCAAATAGCATCTCCGCCCGGAAATGAAGCTGCAACAGCTCCCTGTCATGGAGGGGGCACTTCCTAGTTCTCAGACCTCATCACTAGAGCCCCCAAGCTTGGATGTTGTTGCTGAACCCCCTCAGGGCACTGAGCATCAGCCTGAGTACCTCTCCTGACTGGACCAGGGGTCACTTGCTGCACTACAGTTCTCTCCAGCCCCGTGACACTCTCACTGTAAATATAAATTCTCACCCAGTGAATGCCAAGACGAATCCAACCCTACCTAGTGGGGGAGAGGAGATTAGGAAATGGGTGATGAGAGGTACATGGCTTCTGGAAAGGGAGCCCTGCTGCTGGGGGCCTGAGAGGCACCCAGTGGAGAGGAGCCTGGACAACCTTGGCAACCAGCCCCCTGACCGCGTTCCACAGCATTTCCGGGGCCCAGGCACCCTGTGTGTGACCCCTTTCCACTGTAACTAGGCCTGCTCCCTGCTCTTCCCCTCGAAGACACAGATGACTGCTCCTCTCTGGCAGCCCAAAGCTTTCTCTGCCCCCACAGCTGCCTGCGGGCCTTTGTCTGAGCCACTTCTCCCCAGTTCTGTTCCAAACCCACCAGAAAGTCCTTCCCTAAAAGTCCACTTACTCTTTGAGATCAGTGTGAGGAAGCTACTCAAAGAACAAAACTAAGCACCCAGTGGTGAGTGCCCAAGCTCAAGTGTACAGATTTTTTCTGACAGCAGAAGAGACCTGTTTACTTGTCTTCCAAGTTGAGTCCTGAGGTGGAATAACTTCCTCCTCTGACTTCTGCCCTCAGGCTCCCTAGGCAATGGCCCCGACATTGCTTTCTAGCCCCTCACCATGAAGCCTGTCAGGGACCCGTGTGCCTCACCCTCTATCTGCCACTCACTAAACTCAGGATCCTAAAATCTGCCCTCTTACCCATTTTCGTTCACATGAATTAAACGCCAACTACAATGAATTTGAAGGATCCCATCTGCCTCTCTAAACTCACCTTCCTCCACATTTTAGCCAATCCAACCAACTCAGCAGCCACCTTATCCTCAAGGATCTTGGATGTGCAGTAATTCCCATCTCCCACCCAGCCCTCCTGACACTCGCCACAGGGGAACTTTCACCCGGCACAACACGGACAGCGTCGCCTAGTGAACACACCCCCACCCCACGCCCCAAAGTTCGAAGTTGAGAATAAGCCATTTGCTGGTGGACTCGGTTCCCACAGGAGGGACGAGGATGGCTGCCATCTGCACATCAGCTGCCTGGGACTTAACATTTCGCACGTCACGTTTCAAACAGAGGCAGCAGCTGCAGCTGAGATGAAGCATATCCAAGTATACTTAGCCCTTACTATATTGGAAGAAAACATATTTCCCAGTTCCGATGACCTTCATTTTCTGCTGTATTAAAGTCTTACATAATTTAATTTTTATATAGCCAATCTGTCTTTTCTTTTGTGATGTATTGCATTGCTTTAGGGCTTACATTTTTTTTCTCTTGTCTGAAGTGTAGATTAAAAGGGACTTACTTTCTTCTAAATAGAAAAAGAAAAGGTTTTAACTGTGGACTCCCATTAAGAATGTATATTGGTGTCCCTGCTGCCCCCACAGCTAACCAAATGTTGCTGCACCATTTCAAACATCTCCACTGATTTATGCTTATCTTAATAATTATTAATTTACCACTAATACATTAATTTTAACAATGCCTTTCTGGGAATAAATATATTTATAGGAAACGTATAAATTCAGAAAAATAGGATTAAATAGAAATTACACACAACTTTACTTCCCTATAGCAATAACAACATTTCTGGTATTTATTCCACACATAAGTATACATTGTATATGCATACATCCTTTAAAAAGTTTGTCACAAACCATCTGTTCTGGGGTGGTCTTACATATCTGTATTAGGAAACCTACACTTCTCACTAGAAGTTCTGGTCCTGAATGTTCTTATGAGGTCCAACGGACTTCACTTTCTTCCCCATCTTACTTCTAAATGGATAAGCCAACTAACATCATTTACTGTAGAGTGACTCCATGGGGTAGAGAGCTGATGAGAATTACTTTGTAAACACACTTTTACTTTTTCTGCTGACATCAGCAACACAGTCCACTGTAGGGCACTTGGAATACACAGAAAAAACTTGGTAATGACATCCAGCACCCAGAAATAATATACTTTCATCCTTCAACCTAGGTAGGTATATATTTTAAACCCAAGTTGGAATTGACTCTATTTTACTATTTTTTTTTAATCTTTCCTATTCAATACTCTTTTTTTTTTTTTGGAGACAGAGTCTTGCTCTGTTGCCCAGGCTCAAGTGCAGTGGCACGATCTGGGCTCACTGCAAGCTCTGCCTCCTGGGTTCACGCCATTCTCCTGCCTCAGCCTCCCGAGTAGCTGGGAGTACAGGTGCCTGTCACCACGCCCGGCTAATTTTTTTGTATTTTTAGTAGAGACAGGGTTTCACTGTGTTAGCCAGGATGGCCTCGATCTCCTGACCTCATGATCCGCCCGCCTTGGCCTCCCAAAGTGCTGGGATTACAGGCTTAAGCCACAGCATCTGGCCTCAATACTCTTTTTAAATGACTTTAAATAACGAAACAGTATTATAACATATGAATATGACAAGTAACTTACTGACCCCCTTCTGCAGAGTTGATTTTACTCTTCTAATTCCTGAATATACTTCCCACTAGTTCCCTGGGACAAAATTTCCAAAGGTGGGAACCCTGGGTCTTAAGAAAACATTTAAGGCTTTTGATACACTTGCCAGACTGCCCTCTGGAAAGGCTGTCCACCCCGCACATACCCCCTTCTCGCAGGAAAGAACTGCCACCCCTACATTCTTTGGCAAGGGACTTCTTTTTAGTGAACAAAAGAGCACAAAGGGCACTGTCCAGCCTGGACATCAAGGGTTGCCCGTCTGAAGCAGGAAAGGTGTGCCCTTGACAGTGACTTATGTCCGTGACCCACCGCCAGCACTGGGATACTTTAATGTGCCAGCAGAAAGAGAAGGGGCCACTTAGAGTTAACAGATTCTTAAGAGCCAACAAAGAGTTTTTCTGGATGTAGAATACCAAGTACAGCAAGGGAAGTGACCTTAAAAAAAAATGGAAGTTCCCCCCAGACGAGGTCTGGCTGGCTGTCTGGGGCCAGCATGCTGACCTTCAGGTCTTCTGGCAAAGAATCAAGGTGGCCCGAGTGAGAAAACAAGTTAGTCATAAACAGACTACCACGCGTCTCCCGGCTGACTGCGGGCACCTCGGGTCTACAGAGAGCCCTGCCAGCTTCTACTTCCTGCAGCCACGGGTGGACTAAGAACATGGCTGCCATTCTTCTCACAGACTAAAGCAACTTTAAGATAAGGCCTTTGAGGAAGGGGAGCTTTATGCTGACTATTCATCATATTCACAAACATTCAGAAAAAGCAAACAGTGGGAAATTCTTTGCTACAATCACTGAAATGTCACGAGACAATGTCATAGTTCAAAAGGGAAGCCCTGCAATTCAACTGACCCTAGAAGCCTGCTGGAATAAAAGTCACAGCTGAGCCAAGAGAATATTGCTTCTACTGAAGAAAAATTGCTTTCAAAGGCTCTGTCAGGAAATCAACTCATAGTATAATAGAACAGTGGCAGCCATGCAGCGAGGGTTCTTTGTGTGGCCACACAGGTATTCCTCTCATCTGAACTACATGGAATTATCATCCTCCTCGCAAGAAAAGGGACTCACAGGGATTAGGAACCCCATCCCAGGACACACCGCTGGCAAAGGTCTGAGGCAGGATCCAAAGGCCCAGGTCTGTTGGAAGCCAAAACACAGTGCTTAACTGGCTTGGAGACCTCACTTGCACTTGAGCTGAGCCACCCGCACGCGCTTCCCCTGTACTCACCCCCAGCGAGGAGTATGCCTCCGTGCTCATCCACCAAAGTCAGAGAAGCTATGTCAGGCAGAGAGGTGGGGGCTGCCTCACAGACAGCCAAGGTGTGAAATAAACACAAACACCATTTTGTAATCAATGATTTTTATCTCTGAAAATGGAAGCAAGTGTTTTGACAGAACACTATGGCCACTCTATAAGAGCCGACGTAGGAATAATTCACTGTCCTCTTGCGGGATGTCAGGGCTTTTAAAAAAAAAAAAAAGACAAAACAGGAAAATAATCCACAATGCTTTGGGCGCCTACTCTGAGCTTGGCTGGGCTTATTCATTAAATAAGTCATAAGCTACAAACTAATATCAGGGTAACTTTCCCTTGGCCTCCTGCTTCTCTTTGAACCACATGCCCTACGGTGTTTCACCACCATCAACAACAACTTTGTTTACTTCATTAATTCGATATCAGAACCTTAAAACATTTCTGAATCTTAAACACAAAGGTCCTCAGCAGATTACACTGATAAAGAAACAAATACAGGTTTGAATATAACTCATTGTCATTATTGTTTTCTTTACATCTCATGATCCACTTCAATATTAAACACACACATACACACACACGAAACCACATCAAACATTCAGATGCCCTGAAATTGTGGAGACAGCACTCCCAATATTGGCTGGATAAGAACACGGTCCTTTTTCTATACGGGCATTACTCCAAGTTCAGCTGCCACCACACTCTGCCCTCACCCTGGCTCCCTGAATACAGACGTTTCCAACCAGTCCCACGCCCACACCAGCACGAGCATGTGCAAGAATTCCCTTCATGGTCCCAATGGCACTACATATTTCACGTTCAATCACAGACAGCCCTTCCAAAACAGAGGCTCCTTACATCTTGTTTCCCAAGCATGTACTATAAGAAATTGGAAATGGGGCAAAGTTCTAGCTAACCGAGGAATGAACAGGCAACCAGAGCTCAGTCTCTGGCCCCCTCCAAGTCCGGGGAGCCTCTGTGCTTTGATGCAGCCTTGGTGAGAGATGGAGAGGTGGGGCAGATTAGTTGTGCAGAGGGACACGTTTGTACACATTAAAGCTACAGCAGAGGTCTGCGTTCCTGTTTCTGCTTCACTCTCGATCATTCTCCTCAGTCTCAATATTCATTCAATCGCACCCTCTGGCCTCATCTTAGCTTAATGTGGTTAGAGCTAAAAGGCAGGCAGGAAAGAAGGAATGGCTGGGAGAGCCCTGAGAGAGGTCGCAGCACATGTGAGGAAGAGGGTAGAGCAGGAGCTTTGTTGGTGGAAGAAGAGCCACTTCCTCCTCCAACATAGCATGGGGACAGCACGGGGACACAGGATCACCCAGGGCAAATACCCCTCTCCGAATGCCCTCATTTTTAGTCCCCACCACTGTACTCAAGAGTTGGGCAAGCTGCTGAAAAGGGCAAGAACGAACACTCAGCAGTACACACGTCTTCCTGTCCCGGGCACCCTTGTCAAGTATTGACCAAAACCTGAAACATGATGTTTAAAGTGATGAATGCAATAGATCCTAGGTGTGTAACAAACTGCAGAAACACATGCTAGTTTGGGTTAGATTATAATCATCTGAAGCACAGGATAACCAAGAAGCAAAATTCCATTCTGGTACAAACACCCGATTTCTAGAAAAGAGAAAGGAAAGGAAGAAATACGATGTGAGTTTTTTTGATCAGAAGACTCCATGAAATGAGAGCGGTGGTAATATGAATCCACGTGATTTTTCAAGGCTTCCTGTTGTACAGTCATCAGAATGACCAGGTTTGTGCTGCAAAGGAGCCAGCACCATGTGGCTACTGCTTTGATTGTTCTCAGATGAATGTTTATACAAAATAATATCTTATCTTCATTTAGTTTATAAACATACACAGTGCTGTCCCTTTCAAATTAAGGAAAAAAAACCACACACAAATACTGCAAAGTAGCAAAATACAAAGGAAAACAAAGCTACTTTTGGTTTTGGCAACATTAAAAAAGAAAGAAATATAAAAAGCAATGTGGCATTGGTCCCTATTCGTTTTAAAAAAAAAAAAAGGGTACTTGGGCACGACACAATCAGAATTAGTTTGTTTTCTAAAATTCAGAGTATCTGGGATTTTAAAAGTAGCACTTTTTAAAAAGTTCAACAAGTCACATAACACTTAAAACATCAAAAAAGCTTTCTGATAAAAAGCTCAGCTTTTAAATCACGTTTTGTTTCTGCAAATTTGGGAGACAAATTGAGTTCTTACTGGAATGTGGCCTATGGCTGGTTGACAACTCTGAAATGGAATGTCTCCAAATGGCAGTGCCTCCCTTTCCGCCCTCCCTAGGACCACACCAACAACCAGCTCCCAAGCACAAGTTCTTGCTCCCATTTTTTTGTAGGGGTGGGGGTGGGACCTTCAGGCTGCTATCTTCGCCATCTGCTGTTCTAACTTGGAAATACGCTCATCTTGATTGCAGATTGTGTCTTTTATAGATTTGATCTCTTTTAAAATCTCATCCAACTTGGCTTCATTTTGCTAAGAAAACAAACAAAAAAAGGAGGCAGTGATTAAAATGCAGTAAACAAAGTTCAACACAGTTCAAAACTTGTAAGATACAAAATGCAGTTTTCTGTTTTGCAAACGGCAAGCCATAGTTACCAAGTTGAAAAGAGACGTCAAAGCCCTACTGCATCTGGGGCTTTGAACCCAATGAGCACTGGCTGATCTATCTGAAACCCCGTGGCAAAGCGACTGTGTCACAGTGTCACAGTGCCACTTCTGATCCCGAAGCCTGTGCATTTACTCAAATAAAGGGTCTCCTGGGTCCCAATTAGACTATAGGACAAAACAGGCTCCTTCAAGAGTGCCCTGCATCACAACCACCCCAATCATTCCATCAAGAGTAACTTCTATCTGACCAGAGCGAGGGCTGACTCTCCCAGAGGCTACAGAGCTCCTGCCATCTGTGAGGGAGGCTCCTTCTTGGGAGGGAAACCCTTGCCCTGTGTGTCCACTCCTCCTCTCTTACCCAGGACCTGCTCTCCTGGCAACAGCAGCACTCTCCAGTGGCCACAGCGAGTCAAAGGCAGGCTCGATTCCCTTCACCCCACCACCCGAAGGGCTCTTGCCTAAATCCCCCTTGTTGCCAACCCCACACAGCCAGATCCTTCTGTTGTAACCACTTAGCTACATCTGAACACTTGCCACTCCCTCCTTCCAGGGACCTCCTCTCCCTGGTGCCTATGACCCCATGCTCCCATGATATTTTATTTCTACCCAAATCAGAGAAGGAAGATTGATACCTATCCAAATCTTGGTGGTTTGTGGCCACACTTGGTTCCTTTAATGGGGCTAAAGGAGCTTTAACTCTGTTAAAGGAGGCAAGTGTGGCCACAAACCACCACCATCACGTGACCGAGGACCTTCTCCCACTTTTTCATTTACTGAAAACCCCCGTGCACCCAGCTGGGACAGTACTCGCCGATGCCCTGGACCACAAGGGCTTTCCAGACGATAAAGCCCGAACCAGCCAAGCACCCCTGCACTCCAGTCAGTGGTCCTCACCACACTGGCTGTGTCTGTAGTTTTCTTGGGGACGCTGATCAGGTCGCACTTCTTGTTTGCAGTGGGCTTGCTATCCAGAATGTTCTTCTTGACCACCTTGAGATCCCTGTTTTTGCCTGGAATATACCCGTGCTTCAAGGAGATGAGGATTGGGTCTGCATTCTTGCCCTCGAACCACTCTTCTGCCTCCAGCGCGGCCTCTGGCCCCGCTGTGTCAGGATACAGGTCATCTTGGAAAAGGTCAGACTACAAGAGACATTTGGCACCCACGGGTAAGGAAGAAGAAAGGCCTGGGATTTTTGAATTTCATTTTTACATTTGTTTAAAACATGGATTGTCTAGAAAACTGAGCACTCACCTTCCTGGGAACAGTCATGATAATAGGTTCACACTTTCTCTCATGAAGTTTGAAGAATCTTCAGAGGGGAAATAAAGGCAAAGTTGCATTTAGTGAAATATGAGGTTGACTAACAGGATGAATAATGAGTTTTCTACAATGTTGTCTGAAATGTCAAGTGCCTCTTTACCCATCCCTGCATCTGATCCACCCTGGGAATAAGCAGAACTTAGTGTTCCTAGTTGACAGATGACAGAACGGAAGCTGAGAGTCACTATGCTAGGAAATGGCAGACTGGAGACAAGAACCATGAGTAGAGGTCTATGTATGATGCCAATTATCTGGGGGGGCAGACAAACTGGTAGAAATAATAGCAACACTGAAACTGACTCACTTGTGAAAAAATTACCATGTCAACATACAGGAAAGAACACACATCTGTTAGACTGTATCTACAATGCAACGTGGGTACGAGGTCTTCTGCCAGCTTGAGGTGGTTGAACATGCGTAAGTATAAATATGACTTTTAGAAAACAAACAAAAAAAATCGTAGGATTATGATTTTCCCTTCCAAGCAAACCACCTCGTACATGACACTCAAGAAAAAATGAAACTATCCAAAATGTGGAAAGAGAATGTAAAGCAACTTGCACTGTAATATTGGAAGAAGGGAGCAAAGAGCTCTGTAATGGGGAAGAAAGGTAAAACATTTTTGTTTGTATTGTACAAGAGAACTAAACAGACCAGAAATGACTTCTCTTATGATGACTCTGATAAGGTCAAGCCAATTTTCTTTGTCAGTCAAGATGGGAAACAATAAAAAAATCTCTCTAAAGCTCCTGGCAAAAGAGGTGGCCTTAGTGAGCATTCTGACCAGATCACCAGATCAAATGGCTGGTGTGCAAGGGGGGAGTTGAGTGTGGGCGTCAATGCTGCTGGTGAAATGTTTTTTGAATTCCAAGAGTTTAAGTCAGAGAAGACACGGCCACATCAAATATGCAAAACCAGTGAAACTCATTTCTCCTGGAAACCTGCAGCCTTTGGCATCTGATACTGGGCAGGAGTCCATTGAAGACAACCTGGCAGATACATTGCTCTAACGCATCAGGGGAACAAAAGCTGAGTAGAGCTCAGGGTGGTAAAGGTTTATAAAATCATCGTCCTCTTTAAAGGGAAGGTTGTGTCAAATGTGCCTCTTTACTATTTAAACCAAAAACCAAGAGAGTCCCAAATAAACCAAAAACATTTTTTTTTTTTTTTTTTTTTTTGAGACCGGGTCTTGCTCTATCGCCCAGGCTGGAGTGCAGTGGCACAAGCTCACTGAGGCCTTGACCTCCTGGGCTCAAGCAAATCCTCCCACCTCAGCCTCTGGAGTAACTGGGACCACAGGTACATACTACCACACCTGGCTAATTTTTTTAATGTTTTGTAGAGACAGGGTCTCACTAGATTGTCCATACTGCTCTTGAACTCCCAGGCTCAAGTGATCCTCCCACCTTGGCCTCCCAAAGTGTTAGGATTAGAGGGTGAACCACCACTCCTGGCCCAAAAACATTTTTAAAGACCGATTTAATGAAAATTCTGTGGTTAGTATAGCGAATAAAAAGACTGACTTGGCTTTGACTTCCAGCTGTACTACTAAAACCCATGAGAGTGTGACAACCTCAGCAAGCCTTAAGTTCTTCATCCATAAAACGGGGATAAAAGCAACACCTACCACATAGGATTGTTATGAAAAGTAAGAGGTAGCAAGTAGCATATTTAGCACAGTGCCTGCCATATAATAAATGCTCAAGAAACACTTCATAAATCGGAGACATTCCAAACAACTGTGTTTATAGTATGTGGAACTTTTAGATGACAACAAATGTGTTTTGAAATACTGGATGTAATCATAAACTCGAATTCAGTCTATTTTGAACCACATTTTGATTAGTTTGGTTTAAACCACAATTTTCAATTATCTGTAACAGCTTTCCTTCATTATTCTAACTAAAACAAACAAACAAAAACTCCCATAGAAAGTTTTGGTTTGTTTGTTTTTGTTTGTTTGAGACAGTTTCACTCTGTTGCCCAGGCTGGAGTACAGTGGCACCATCTCGGCTCACTGCAACCTCCACCTTCCGGGTTCAAGGGATTCTCCTGCCTTAGCCTCCCAGGTAGCTGGGATTACAGGCACCCACCACCACACACAGCTAATTTTTGTATTTTTACTAGAGATTAATATAAAAAGGGGGCTTATAAAAATTCTTTTACTTTTATTTTGAAAGACATAAGCATCAATTCTTTAATTGTGAGACCAGAACAGCAAGTTTTTAAAAGTCCGTATAAACACAGTGTTATACAAATGTTTGGTATGACCCTACATGTGATGATGTAATGCTAATTATTCTGTTGGTTGAAATGGCTAGTGGTCACTGAGTCTCAGAGGGTACATTTGTTGACTAGCACGAGAAAAAAGCCTGTCCCTTAGGAAGCCCAGCATTTAGAATATGAATTTTTTAAAAATCAGAAGTAGTACAGAGAGGTAGAAATTAAATCATAGCTGAACTTCCTAAATCAAGCTAACCTACCGCCCCACTGTAGGACCTTTGGTTTCTCTATTTTAGGACCAGTGGGGCCCCAAATACAGTTCTGATTCTGGTTCTTCCACTCATAGGGTAGGAAAACTGCCCCCTTTTCCATCCCCGAGCCAGGCTCTCCCCTACTTGCCCACCAGGGAACACTGACCATGGCCTCAGTTTGAAGATTAAAAATGTAGCTGGGATTACAGGCACCCACCACCACACCCAGCACATCTCACTTTTTATCATCATCTGAATGCCTGGTGATACCAGAGCAATACAGCTACAAGACATTCTATGAAGCCCAGCACGTTTCACTATTTCAGTAGGTGTGCAATACACCCCAGCTATGCCACTTAATTGCTGCACTTCAGTTATCTGGGCAGGAAATGAGGTACTAATTCCACAGTACACACAAGGATAGAAAGACATGGGCTTCATAGAATGTCTTGTAGCTGTATTGCTCTGGTATCACCAGGCATTCAGATGATGATAAAAAGTGAGATGTGCTGGGTGTGGTGGTGGGTGCCTGTAATCCCAGCTACTTGGAAGGCTAAGGCAGGAGAATTGCTTGAACCAGGGAGGTGAAGGTTGCAGTGAGCCGAGATCACAACACTGCACTTCTGCCTGGGCAACAGAGCAAGACTCTGTCTCAAAAAAAAAAAAAAAGTGAGATTTTTTTCTAATGAAGAAACTCGGTTTTAGTGAGTATCCTTAGAAAGTGCCATCTGACGGCAATGGGTACAATTCTACTACTTTCTTGCTCAGAATGGTCAGATATTTTTAAGATCTGAAGTATATGCTAGCCTAAGTGCAAATAATTGTCACACAGTTACACCAACCTAGAATACTTGACAATCTCGATTCTTTACCTGGCAATCTCACATTTGTTAACATCAAGTCCCCTCTTGGGCATGTAACCCATCCCTCTCTGAGGCTCCTTGCTGCTGAATGTGTTGAGGTAGTGGACGTACGGGGATTCATCCGTGATCTCAAAATAGCGAATACTGCTGTCACCCTGTAAGAAACCAGAGACAAGTCTGTGTCTGATTGTTAACTGAAACCTCTGGATTACGTGGGTGTCTCTTTCCTCTCTAAACCCAGCATTAGTTGGGACCCCACTTCAGTAGCTGACCTTTTCTTCCTCATAAAGAGGCTTGCCCAAAGCAGATGACAGTTTCTTTTCCTCACAAAGTAACCCCTCACTTATCAAATGCTAGCATGCCTTTTAAGTGATCTCTTTGGCCTCCTACAAAAGGCTTTAATTTTACTCCCCTGAGCCTCGGCACCAGGCCAGGGTTAGGGCAAAAACGTTAATGCCTCTGCCAAACAGCTACATTGCAATTCAACTTCGAAAAACAAACAAACAAAGACTAAGAGAATTGCTGAGAATGCAATTATTGATTTAAGTATAATGCAATGCTGTTCACAGACCTAAGGGCACCAATACCAGGCACTGAGTTGATGATAAAAAGTGAGATTTTTCTAATGAAGAAACTCAGTTTTAGTGAGTATCCTCAGAATGTGCCATCTCATAGCAATGTGTACAATTCTACTACTTTCTTGCTTAGAAGAGTCAGATATCTTTAAGTGCTGAAGCATATGTTAGTCTAAGTACAAATAATTGTCACACAGTTACACCAACCTGAACAATGATGGCAATCTTGTCTGGCAGAGAGGAGATATACATATATGTAAGAAAGAAGAAGACAAAAATAGCTAGGTGGTATCATGCCTCAACAGTGCTCCCAGTTCTCATGATTTCCATTTGTCTCAATGATTGAGATATCTAAAGCAATGGAAAAGAAGCTAAACCCTTACTAGTCATTTCTGCATACCCAAAAGAATTTTCCATCTAATGTTACTAATATCTGAGTAACTGCTCATTTTGTTTGTTTTAATTCAGTCAAGGGCAACAATGGCAAGGTAAATGTACTTAACACCTGTTAACATCTGCAGTAAAATGGCTTTCAAGGAAACAGACAAGATCTCTGTTTCTAAAACAATGACCTATAAAAATGTAAAGCAGGTCTGCAGCATGCTCAATCAACTATGAAAAGCAAACATTACCAGCTTTACCACCCAGCGAAGGGCTAGGGCTATCTAACAGGTCTAGGGACTACCACAACAGCTCTACTGTTATTAAATTATTTCAACTACAAAAAGTTCTAAGGGAAATTGAGCCTACAAAAAAAGGTGGGGGGAATTATAAGGTTCCCACTTAAAAAATGAAATCATAAAGCTACCCACAGTGTAGGCATGCTGAGCTCATAAGGCAGGAGGAAGCTTTTTGGAGTTCAATGTGGAGTCTCCCTATAACTGTTATCACCCCTGAGCTTTAGTCAGGCCTCGTATCTTCAAGCCCAGGGCCCTGGCACTGAACCCCCAGAAACAAGAACCCTCTGGAGAGTCTTTGAGGCCCTCAAAAGTTTGCATCCACAAAGCACCATTCTCCTTCCAAGTCTATGGTGTGTGGTACTAATATACACATGCTCATCTAGGGTTATCCAACAAATTTCAGCATTCGATGTGGCCAACTGGTTGCCCATCCCTGACACAAGTACAGATAAATCTAAAATCACCAATCAGGTAGCACTGCTAGGTGAAAATGAAACACCAGTGTGTCTTCTTTTTTTCACAAGAGCGCCCTGATTGGAGCATTTTCCCCAACACTCCAGCCCAACCCCTGCTTCAGTCAAAAGTATGGAACATGGCGTGTTATCACTGCACAACTGGCAAGCTGCACACAGTCCAGTCTCAAGACCTAAAAAATACCAAATTATCTGTCCTTAGCTTATAACATACACACACAAATTAGAAAAAGTAAACAGATACAACACATTGCCCCTCCTCTAAATCTCTGAAGGATAAATGTTTCCACTTATAGGATTTACCACCAAACATCAAAATTACTGTTTACCTTTCCACATAAGTAAATGATGCTGGTGTCAGGGTCATAGAAAGGCAGCAACACCCCATTGCTAGTGTCCATCTCATGAAGAGCAATTGGTTCCTGCATATTTTTCTGGGGGGAAGATAATAATACATATATGTGTGTGTATACATTTTTTTAAAAATAAATTTTTATGACCTTATTAGACATTCTTCTATCCTAATCAAGCGAGCCATTTTCCTAGAATAATAGAAGTTTGAACTATGCACATACAATACTCATACATGGAAACAGCAACAGGGATGCTAAATGAGATCCAATTCACTAAAAATTTCACTGACTGGACAACATAATGCACACATACATCAATGTGATTTCATGACAATGATGAGAGCGCCCTTCTCCTTTGTTACTGTTTTCTTTTTCTTTTTTTAAGACTGAGTCTCCCTCTGTTGCCCAGGCTGGAGTGCAGTAGTGCTATCTCGGCTCACTGCAACCTCCGCCTCCCAGGTTCCAGCGATTTTCCTGCCTCAGCCTCATGAGAGCTAGGATTACAGGCACATGCCACCACCCCTGGCTAATTTTTGTATTTTTAGCAGACACAGAGTTTCACCATGTTGGCCAGGCTGGTCTCCAACTCCTGGCCTCAAGTGATCCAGCTGCCTCAGCCTCCCGAAGTGATGGTATTACAGGGATGAGCCACTGTGCCCACCCTATTTTATTTTTTAAAAGTACTTTTTAAATTATAAAATATGTGTGCTTTTAAAAAGTTGAAAGATATAAAATAGAACATAAAAATCATTCCATATTCCAAAATCCTACAGCCCAGTGGGTGGCAGAAGCTATTATCATTTTGATCTATTTCCTTTCCACACATGTACACACTGAGATTGAGCTGGTTCTATGTATGTTGTATTTTTCCCCACTTAAGCTAATTATGAACATTTTCCCAAGCATGACTATTTTGATTTAAACAACTGATCATATTATTTATGAAATATGAACTTATTTCCCAAATCCAAAACACTAGATTCTTCATACGTTCTTTTTAAAAAATATAGTCAACAGCCTCTTCAGGATTATCAAAAGTATGTCTTTGAAATACATTTACCAGTAAGTCTCCAATGAGGATAAGAACTTCACATCCAATTTAAGATGAGCAGGCGTTTAGAAAACTACACTAAGAATCCCATAATCTACTTACTCACCGGAAGACCTGCTCAGAACAGACAGAAAACTCAAGTGAAAGCAAGCAGAAAAGCTGGGGAGGGCGTACCGGATTCCAGAGAGCCAGCTGCCGCTCACTCATGCGGCTGAACCCAGTGGTGAAGACATTGCCATCGGCCAGGAAGATGGCTCTCATGGGTCTTGCTCCTTCATGTGCTTTCTCCTTCTCCTGGAGAGCAAAAAGGCACATGCCACACATTAAACTGCAAGAAGACAAGGTGAGTGGGGAAACTCAGGCATAGATCCAACCTCACCCACTGCCATTCATGTTCACCTGGGTGTAGGAGGGAAGTCAGTGTTAACCATCCCCCTTCCCCAGATGAGGAAACAAAGAGATACTATGTGATCTGGCCAAGGCCGCTCCGTGAGGCAGCAAGAGTGCCAGGATTTGACTCAGAAGCCTCACTCTCTCCACCATAACCCGCTGCCAACCCAAGTCTATGCACTGCGAAAATCCAACACATGAAAGGACCCTGACGAATGTTTGTTTCTCAAGGATAATAACATAAGATTAGGTACGCCCTACCATTTCTACCAATATCATAGGGCAGAAAGAAGCCTTATCTAGTTAACTCCTTCCTTGACTTGGTAGTTTAATAAATGCACTAGGACAACCCTTGGAAGATGTCGGGTGGAGAAAACACTTTACAAAGGGCTGGGCAAGTCCCCATGGCTCAGTAAGCACCAGCTACTATCATCGCCCAACTCTTGAAAAGAAATGCTGCCAAAGAATAACCACATCCCAAGAAGGGCCTCAGAGTGTGGCAAGTGAGGCCTTCTCAGACTCACTACGTGTAGTTTCAACACTGACTGAAGACCCGAATGTCCATCTTTTGTCAGGGTATGTGATTTTGTTGGGGTCCAGTTTGGTTGGCAGAAACTAAGACACTAAGCTGATGAGAGAACCTGTTGCTTTTCACCGGGCTCCTTTTTTTTTTTTTTTTTTTTTTTTTTTGGTATTTTTAGTAGAGACAGCGTTTCACCATGTTGGCCAGGCTAGTCTCTCTCAAACTCCTGACCTCAAATGATCCACTCACCTTGGCCTCCCAAAGTGCTGGGATTACAGGCGTGAGTCACCATGCCCGGCCACCTGTTGCATCTTTAACAGTTGTGTTTGGAAAAGGGTGAGGAACTGATTCATCAATATTCAATACTAAGCTGCAAAATCAGGAATGCAGCCAATTGGTTTAATTGATCAAGACTTATAAACTCGGCCGGGCGCGGTGGCTCAAGCCTGTAATCCCAGCACTTTGGGAGGCCGAGACGGGCGGATCACGAGGTCAGGAGATCGAGACCATCCTGGTTGACACGGTGAAACCCTGTCTCTACTAAAAAATACAAAAAAAAAAACTAGCCGGGCGAGGTGGTGGGCGCCTGTAGTCCCAGCTACTCGGGAGGCTGAGGCAGGAGAATGGCATGAACCCGGGAGGCGGAGCTTGCAGTGAGCTGAGATCACGCCACTGCACTCTAGCCTGGGCGGCAGAGCGAGACTCTGTCTCAAAAAAAAAAAAAAAAAAAAAAAAAAAGACTTATAAACTCTTAAGGACTCTAGTGAACTGATACAAACTATTTCTTTGTGAAAAAAGGCTACAAAGTGAGAGACTTGAGTAAAAGCTGGAAAATTTACAACTCTGGAGAGAAGCACAACTGGGGAGACAGAAGCCTTTATAAGCCTTTTCTTATTCACAGTTAGTGTCTACACACAACAGGGTCCCACTGACCAGTACTGCTGCCTGCCTTAAAAAGCAAAGAGCTCACACTCACTCAAGTGCCCCGACTACTGAGTTTTCATACTAGGAATACTCACAGCAACTATCTCTTGTTTCCTGGGATCAATGACTCTCACTTTCTTGTCTTTGGAAGCTGTGCAGATCAGACTGCCATTCCGGTTCCAGCTCACATTGTAAATCATGTCTGAATGCATATCGTCCAAGTTTATAAGGGCTTCCCCTGTTCCTACATTCCAGATGATAATGGCATTATCACAGCCTAAAACAGGCAAAACCATCAGAGATTAGAAGATTAGAAACACCTATACAACACACTCAGAAAACTACAGATACAGTGAGAATATATGTGTGTATATGTAGAGAAAGAGAGAAAAGATGCGGCTGATTGTCAGAGACCCTACTAGAGGCCCTACTTACTAAGAGAGTTAAAAACTGAAGTGACAAAGAAAGAGTTTGTATAAAACAAATAAAGGTGTTAAAGTAAAAACACAACTTGTTAAGTTTGCAACTTGTTAAGTTTGGGTTCATATGAAACAATCAACCAAACAAAAACAAAGAAAAAACCAAAACAGAACCCTATTTTCTTTAAAGAGTTAACTGGGCTGGTAGACCCAAGTGACTTCAAGTTTCCTTTTCTAGTAAAACAAGCATCAGGGTGAATATAGCTTATTTCTCTGCCAAATAAACTAAAAATAAAAGGTTTAAATAACTGTTTAGGGCACTCAATAAAAACTCTGGGTGGCAGGTTATTCAAATCAGTGAGGCTCTAAGACACAGCTTTGGGATATTAAAGTATGGTGCAACAGTGGAAGGGAAAAAGCCAAGAGTAAGGCCTGTTTGCTCACAACAGAGCTGTACCTTTAAATGAAGAGAAAAATAGACCAAGACTGCTCTGATCATGGTGAGAAGCCCAAACTGTAATCAAGTAGCTACATGGA
This sequence comes from Macaca fascicularis, assembly GCF_037993035.2. Lineage (NCBI taxonomy): Eukaryota > Metazoa > Chordata > Mammalia > Primates > Cercopithecidae > Macaca > Macaca fascicularis. The sequence continues at coordinate 115,501,335 of NC_088385.1, forward strand.
TTCAGAAACGGATTCTGAAAGAGGCCCATGATGTCAACTCAGTCACCACTTCAGCTCACCAACTCTTTCCTTCCTTCAAGGGTCTGCCCCACGCCTCCAGGTCCCTTTAAAAAGAGGCAGCATGTGTTGCTTGCTGGCCGGGCGCGGTGGCTCATGCCTGTAATCCCAGCACTTTGGGAGGCCGAGGTGGGCGGATCATGAGGTCAGATGGAGACCATCCTGGCTAACACGGTGAAACCCTGTCTCTACTAAAAATACCAAAAATTAGCCAGATGTGGTGGTGCGCGCCTGTAGTCCCAGCTACTTGGGAGGCTGAGGCAGGAGAATGGCGTGAACCCGGGAGGCGGAGCTTGCAGTGAGCCGAGTCCGCGCCACTGCACTCCAGCCTGGGTGATAGAGCCAGACTCCATCTCAAAAAAAAAAAAAAAAAAAAAAAGAGGCAGCATGTGTTGCTCCTAGGATGTTAGTTCAAGGATGAAGCAAAATACGGGAAGGACATCCTAGAGGTGGATTCTTGCCAATAAAGCAATTTTGAAATCATTTAGAAAAAATAGCCACTAATATCCAGGATACTTAAGTTACCTAAGGGTTAGAAGTAGGAAACTGGCTGGGCGCGGTGGCTCAAGCCTGTAATTCCAGCACTTTGGGAAGCAGAGGCAGGCGGATCGCCTGAGGTCAGGAGTTGCAGACCTGCCTGACCAACAAGGAGAAACCCCGTCTCTACTAAAAATACAAAATTAGCCAGGTGCGGTGGCACATGCCTGTAGTCCCAGCTACTTGGGAGGCTGAGACAGGAGAATCACTTGAACCCTGGAGGCGGAGGTTGCCGTGAGCCGAGATCACGCCATTGCACTCCAGCCATTGCACTCCAGCCTGGGCAACAAGAGCGAAACTCCATCTCAAAAAACAAACAAACAAACAAAGTTGAAGCTACGCTCTGGGATGGACAATTGAACCTTCTTCTGTCTTATTCCTCATAGGCAAACACATAGGCAAACAGGTAACTTCAGCCCCGGCAGCTGGATCACATAGTTTAAAAATATGCAGAACATGACAATCACCCATTCTCCTTCACATGTAAAAGGGAGAATGCAGACCAGTCTGTTGCTGCTGCCCTATGTTGAGTCTTGATGAGAAAGGTAGTAGGAAATTTTCCATGACGGAATTCCAGCTCCGGAATTTTTTTCCTCTCCTTAATCAGACTGAGGTTCTGAATAGAACATCAAAAATCATTCCCAAGTATAGTCAATGGTGACTATAAAAAACATGGCATCTTTTTTGAAAAGTGGGCCTTAGTTTCAATAGGTACTTGGCATTATAATTTTTTATTTAACTCACTGTGAATCATAAACATTCTGTATTCCCAGTTAAAACTGAACTGCACCCCCCTCCTTTTTACTGGTGAGGGGAAAGACCTTTAAAAATTCTATCTCTTTAACATTAGTATCACTTTTTAAATAAACCACTTTTATTTATTTTTATTTATTTTTATTTATATTTTTGAGACAGAGTCTCGTTACGTCGCCTAGGCTGGAGTGCAGTGGTGCGATCTCGGCTCACTGCAAGCTCCGCCTCCCAGGTTCATGCCATTCTCCCGCCTCAGCCTCCTGAGTAGCTGGGACTACAGGCGCCTGCCACCACGCCCGGCTATTTTTTTTGTATTTTTAGTAGAGACACGGTTTCAGCGTGTTAGCCAGGATGGTCTCGATCTCCTGACCTCGTGATCCACCCGCCTCGGCCTCCCAAAGTGCTGGGATTACAGGCATGAGCCACCGTGCCTGGCAACCACTTTTATTAAGGTATAACTTGCATACAATACAATGCACCTATCTTAAGCATATATTTGGCAAGTTTCAACAAATGTATATACTCATGTAGCCACTACTATGATCAAGATATAGAATATTTCCATCATCCCACAAAGTTCCCTCATGCTCTCTGTATTGCTTCCATACAAGAAAATGAAATCTCCAATTTTAGATAAAGGAAAAGATTTCTGTACAACACCAATATCCAGAAATAGGGGACTAATCAAGTAAAATGAGGTATATCCAGAAAATGGATTAGTATGAAGTCATTAAAAATAGAAGAGTGTTCAATGGCACTTGAAAAGGGTCACAGCGTACCACCAAGTACAGAAAGCAGCCCATGTGTAAAGTGTATGAATCCATCTCTGTGTGTAAAATAATTTATGTATGTGCACAGAAATACCTTTCAGAAAGAAACATCAAAAAAGTAATAATGATCTTCCCTCTGAGTAGTGGGATGAAAAGTGATTTTTTTTTCCTTTTGTGTATACTATAGAGAACATATACTAATATATACTAATTGTATAGCAGGGGAAAATGAGTTTTTTTTAAAAACGAAGGAGCGTATTTGCCTAATGGGGTCTCCCAAAGCCAGCAGCAACACCACAGACGGAACCCAGGGTTTCTGGCTCCCAACCAAGTATACCTTCTACATATCAGAAATAAACAAAACTATGGTTCATGGAGGACCCTGGCAGGAACCATGAAACCTGCTGAAATTATAGCAGGAAATACATAGCTTTCCTCAGGTTGTCAAAGTGGCCCTGAAAGACAAGCACATGCACACACACACACAAGTATGTGTGTGGGCTGGGGGAGCAGTGCACCTCACCCAATCCTCTTCACCATGGTTTCCTAATAATCTGCTTTAAAACCATAGAGCACACAACCAAAACACATTTGCTTCCCCCCACTCAGAGAGCCACAAGAGTGGAAGACAAGGGGAGGACCGCTGAGCTCAGCTCTCACCTGCACTAAGAAGCACATTGCGGGCTGTCGGATGCCAAGCCACGATGCCGACTCTCTTTGAGTGGCCTTCCAAAATCACCACAGGTTCAGTCAGGGAAAGCGTGAGTCCATTTTCTGGGATCTGCCATACCTGTTGGAGAAGGAAGAAAGATGATCCACATGAAAGCTACTGCCTTTCATTATCACATTTACAGTAACCATCCACTTTAAAGATTTGCTCTATATAAACAGAACATACAGTGATATGTGGATGAAAGGCAGAATGTTGTGAAATGACTGTGCTAGGCTGTTTCTGTTTGTTTGTTTTTTTTTTTTTTTTGAGACGGAGTCTCACTCTGTCACCCAGGCTGGAGTGCAGTGGCCGGATCTCGGCTCACTGCAAGCTCTGCCTCCCGGGTTTACGCCATTCTCCTGCCTCAGCCTCCCGAGTAGCTGGGACTACAGGCGCCCGCTACATCGCCCGGCTAGTTTTTTTGTATTTTTTAGTAGAGACGGGGTTTCACCGTGTTAGCCAGAATGGTCTCGATCTCCTGACCTCGTGATCCGCCCGCCTGAGCCTCCCAAAGTGCTGGGATTACAGGCTTGAGCCACCGCGCCCGGCCTGTTTTTTTTTTTTTTTTGAGACGGAGTCTCACACTGTTGAACGAGTTGGAGTGCAGTGGCGCGATCTCGGCTCACTGCAACCTCCATCTCCCAGGTTGAAGCAATTCTCCTGCCTCAGCCTCCCAAGTATCAGCTGTTTGTAAAATGTAATATGTTACCGGAGATCAGGATACCAACAAGGACTGCGAACATTACCTCTCAGCTTTTATTTATTATTATTTGGGATTTTATTCTAAATTCCTTGTGAAGTTCAAAACTCTCCAGTTAGAAGCATGCAAAAAATTGAAAGAAAAATACAAAATGATTGAAACACTCAAGAAAAGGATTGGGATGAAGACAGTTAGCTAAGTCTGTGGTTCTTGATGGGATGATGATGTAATTTTTAAAACATATTTTCTTTTCTTTTTTTTTTTTTTTTTTTTGAGACAGAGTATCACTCTGTCGCCCAGGCTGGAGTGCACTGGCGCGATCTCGGCTCACTGCAAGCTCCACCTGCCAGATTCACGCCATTCTCCTGCCTCAGCCTCCCAAGTAGCTGGGACCACAGGTGTCTGCCAACACGCCCGGCTAATTTTTTGTATTTTTAGTAGAGACGGGGTTTCACCGTGTTGGCCAGGATCGTCTCAATCTCCTGACCTCATGATATGCCCATCTTAGTCTCCCAAAGGTGCTGGGATTACAGGCGTGAGCCACCGCGCCCGGCCTTAAAACATATTTTCTATAATTTTACACTTGGAAAATAAAAATACACTTAATATTTTTATAACATGTATTATAGAAAAGATTACAAAAGAAAAAAATAAATTAGACCTCATCAAAATTAAAAGCTTTTGTGCTTCAAAGGACACTATCAAGAAAGTGAAAAAACAATCCACAGAATGGGAGAAAATAACTTGCAAATCATACATTTGATAAGAGACCTATAGCAAGAATATATAAAGAACTCTCAGAATTCAATCAAAGGACAAATAATCCAATTTAAAAACAGGCCAGTCATCTAAATAGACATTTAAGGAAGACATATAAATGGCGAAAAAGCACATGAAAAGATGTTTGGCATTATTAGTTATTACAGAAATGCAAATCAAAACCACAAGCTCTCTTTTCATGCCCATTAGAAACAAAAAGATAACAAGTGTTTATAAGCATGTGAAAAAATCAGAGCCTGCGTAGATGGCTGGTGAGAATGTAAAATGGTACAGCCACCATTTGGTGGCAGACTTTGGAAAACAGCTTGGCAGTTCCTCAAATGATTAAACAGAGTTATCATATGACCCAGTAATTCCACTCCTAGGGATATACCCAAGAGTATGGAAACTATGTGTCCATGCAAAAACTTGTACAAGAATGTTCATGGAAGCATTATTTGTAACAGCCCAAAGGTGGAAACAACCCAAATATCCATCTATTGATAAATGGCTAAACAAAATGTGACATATTCATACACTGGAATATTATTTGGCCATAAAAAAGAATGAAGTATTGATACATGCTACAACATGAGCAAACTCTAAAAACATTATGCAAAGTGAAAGCAGCCAGACATAGAAGACCGCATATTGCAGGATTCCACGTATGTGAAATGTCCAGCAGAGGCAAATCCATGAAGACAGAAAGTAGAATAGTGGTTGCTTAGTGTTGGGGAGTGTGGAGGGAGACAGGTAGAGGGGTGATAGCTAAAGGATTTGGGTTTCTATTTGAGGTGATGAAAATTTTCTATAATTGCCTGTGGTGATGGTTGTGAATATTCTAAAAATCAGTGAATTGTACATTTTAAATGAGTGAATTATATGTGAATTATATCTCAATAAAACTTGTGACTTAAAAAAAAATCCTCTTGACTGGTGAAGACATGCAGAAGACTCGCCATATCTTAACTGAGGACATGCCTGGGCACAGGGGGAGAAAGGGACAGGGAAAGTATGAGTGGAAGGAATGAAAGACTTTACGTTTAACAATGGAAGAGAAAGGTTTCAAAGGGTTAAGAAACAAACAACCTCTAAGAAAAGGGCTGAGTTACAGGTAAGCTGAGTAGCATCAAGAACCCTACAGAAGACCAGATATTAAATAGTATTTAAGCTTATGAAAAAGCTAACGTTTAAAATCATTATCTTCTACATGAAGATTAAAACAAGTAAATTTACCATCAGAAAATTATTTTGAGGAACTAGCTCATGAAAAATTTAAGAACTTGTCAGTGAAAAATCATGTTCAACACTAGAACACGTGAGAAACAGAATTTTCCTTTGTGGGAACTTTAAAGAAGGGACAAACAATTGTCTGTTTTCAATTGCTTAGTGGAAGGCAGAGATCTAGACTGGATGAGTGTTTAGGGTTCAGCTCAGTTCAACTGTCCTGCAAAAAAATGAGAAAAGTTTGCCATTCTGAAGAGTGGGAAAAGGTCATGAGTTGAGTGATTTGTTCATTTTTACAGCTCAATTCTGCCCAGACTAAATATAACCCCTTATGCAAATCATGGCAAAAATAAACCTGCATTTTGAGGGCCCAAGTTTAGAACATCACCTAATTTCCCCAAAGCCCCACCATCATTCAGCAAATTTTAAGCAAGGCAGGTGTGAACAAGCATAGAAGGAAAAGGATCCTCTGCGGAACAGACCTTGACCCAGGCCTCTTTCCCCTGTGGAGAATGTGGGCATCTGCTCTCCTCCAGCACTGCATGTCAGCTTTCATCCTGATATGCACTATTTTTGTTCAAGAATTTATGATTAGTGAAACAACTCCACATTGAACTTGACTATTTGAATATAAAGCAGGACTGACATTTTGAACAGAACACACAGAAAACAGTGACTATTAATTTGATCAAAGCATGAAGTCGACAGAAAAACAATTATGAAATGGGACTTTAGTGACTCAACAGGAAATGCATTTTGCAAGATGCACTGTGACCCCACTTAGAACTGACAGAGTGGTAATACCACCTTCGATCTCCAGATGGCACCCCAACCATGGCCTGCTGGGTTTCCTCGCAAGGACTGAAAACGCTTCTGTGTCTAACTCTGAGCACAGCCAGTGCGTTCTCCAAATCACTAATGAGATGTGGAGTGATGGGAGGCTTTGGTTATAATCAGCATTTCCAACCTTAAAATATGAGGGCAGAAGCAGAGCTCATAATGGGGACTCAACCTTTTCCTTTCTCTAGCTTCTCCCCATCATCTTTTCCTGGATTAAAAGAAAATTTTAATGATGAAGCAAAACATTTATTAATTTTTAAAATAAGGAAACTTTGTGTGTTCCTTCTTTACCTCACCTCCAGCTGGTTTAATGGTTCCCTCGGCTGGGTTTATGCACATAAGACAAGCACTTAACCCATTTTACTACCTTGGTTAACTCTTTCTTGTAACACGTTTAATGAGTTACAATAAATTTTCTTGTAACCCATCTAGTACTGGGTAACTAAATACAGGCCCTGCTCTTGAGAAGTTGATGGTCTAACAGAAAGCAGAGACTTCTATCAGACTGAAAATCAAAGACAACAAATCCAAGTGGTGTGATACAGAGGGTTAGAGAGTGAGCACCAGAGTCAGGCAGAGTCTGGTTCAAATCCTGCCTGGGCTACTTACTGTGATGATCCTGGCAAACATCACTGCATAGAGAAAACATTAGTACCTATGCCTGAGAAGTGTGCTAAGAGATTTAAGGAATTAACCCTCAGCACAGAGCCAGACACACACATAGTGCCTCCAGAATGCAGAGACAGTACACAGCAGGGCTGAGATGATGGGCTCTGGCCAGACTGATGTGACTGAATTCCTGATTCAGTCACATATCAGTGGTGTGACCTTGGGGACATTCACCTAACCTTTCCAGGACTTAATATTGAACCTGCCCTCTGTGAGGCGATTTGAAGACTAACATGGTGACATGAAACTGACACATTTAGAAGAATGCCTGGCGTAAGGCAGACACTGGGTGTTAGTTGTTATTATTGCCTGTATATTCACTAGGAGCCATACAGTGCAACCAGTGCTGTGCTGGCATAAGCCAACCGCACTACTATGAAATAAGCTTCCTGCTAAGCAAGCTTGGTTCACCAAGGAGGGCTCCCTGAGGAGGTGACCTCTAAGGATGAACAAGACTTAGGTGAAAGTAGAGAAGAAAATAAGGAGAAATTGAATATCCAGTCTCAAAATAAAAAACACAGATGTGTAGAACAATTTTCTAAAAAGTGCATGCAGCATTTAAACAATGCCATAAAGAAGCTGGCTCAGGAGCTGCTAGGGAAAAAGCATCAGAGTGAAAAAGCTAATAATACTGTAAGCACAAGGACTGCAATGTGAGAAGAAAGTTGAGTGAAAAAGTCTCTGATATGAAACGAGAAGACAATTGAATTCTTGCATCCACTGGTAAAGAGGGGATGGTGTTCTCTACAGTGGACTGTGGAAAGAGCTGGGGGCTTGGGGGCGGTCTGCAGGTCTTTCCACACCAGCATACATGTGCTCTGGCTGGCGCCCACAGGCCCTGCTCACAGGACTGTCATGATGTGGCTCTCTGCCCTCTTCAGGGTTGTCTGCTACTTCGGGTGACGGCCTGCAGGTTTGGACTGATGTTCCTGCAGCTCAGGGACAACAACAAACAGAAGCACCACTTGGTACATGTTTGGCCCTTTTGTATGTAATATGGGATGCTGGTCTGGGTGTCAGAAGACACAGGCTCCTGTCAGAGCTGGGACACTAATTGGTCATGTTAGCATTAAGGAGGGATTTCACTTCCGGGAGCCTGAATTTCCTTGATCCTGGGGACAGCTGTGCTTACTCAGGGGTTACTAGAAGGGTTAAATGAGCTCAAACATTTTGCATGCCCCAAAACACTACCCTACTAGGAAATACTGCAATGAGGGAGAAGAGCATGGGGCTTTCTTTGGAGCTAGACAGATCTGGGTCTGGCTGGGCCTTTTATCAGCTGTGTGACCCTTGACAAAACTGTCACTCTCTGAGCCTGTTTCCTAAGTTGTAAAATAGGCCATGCTCATGGCTTACTGTGCTGATACGATAACTAAATATAATCATGCACATAAAGGCTTAGAATAGCGCATGGCAAAATTAAAAAAAAAGGAGCCTACCATATTTTCATGATGACTTTTCTTGCTGTTAATATGACCACTATGACCTCATATATATTTCTAGGTCTGAACATCAGAATTTCTTAGAAGGAGTCTTGTCTTCAAATTAATTCAGCACTGTACCCAATTAATTAATACTAACTAATTTACACCCAAGATATCATATGTGTGAAAGCTCTGGTTTATACCTAGGCCAATTACCACAGTAACGACAGATCTGATCTCTGAGTAGGCTTAGCTTTTCTTTGTTCTATGGCTACAGACTGGTATTGTAATACCAACCAGCTTTCTCAAACCTGTATGCAGTGAGTGCAGAGGAAAACAGACATAAAACACCCAGAGTAGGAATCTCAGCACAGCAAAGAGTACAAGTTATCCCTACTCCCTCTCTTTTATTTTATTTTCTTAATTTAAATAATGCTGTGTGTTCCTAACATTTTCTATTTGGACAACACATTACTATGACAATGTTTTGTTTTGTTTTGAAAGGACAAAAATGAAATCAGAGGAGCTGCTGGGGCTCAGGTCTGTTGTCCTGGTGCATAAGGAGGCGAGGCTAGGCATTCGAGGCCAGCCTGCACAACATAGAAACCTCTCATCTGTATAACCAAAAAAATGAAATCAGTTCCAAGGGCTCCTACATGAATAAGTGAATCCATCAGTAAAATCCCATTGTGGTTCTAGAAAAAAACAACTTTAAGCACATGTTCAGAACTACTGTATCATGGGCATCCTTTTCACATGTGAAAGCCTGGATATGGAAAAAGAACAACTCAAGAGAACAATCCCAACAAGAAAAAAGGAAAACTAAAACACTTGGGTTTCTCTCATGTACTAATTTTAAAGTACAATTAATTAATAGTTTTATTTTTCAAATACTGCTTTCCAGACACTGTTTCCCTATTTTAATCACCCATCATGAACTTGCTACTGTGCTAGGGCTAGAGTTACAGCCGTAAAAAGGGTTAGCCCCCAAAAGACCCTATTTTTCTAATGCTAAGGAAACCAATTCCAAAGGGGAAATGAAGAAAAGACATGAGACAGGAAAAAGCTTAAAGATGTGGTTAGCAGCTGCAGAGCAGCACAGCGTCCCACAGACGCCCACAAAGGCCTGCATGTAGGGCATCAGGGCATTCCCAAATGAACCATGACGTGCAGAGCGGCACCGAGTTCGGGAAAACTAAGAACCGAGTGTTGGGTTCCGATCTGCCAGGGTTATAATATCCTCTGGCAAATGGCCCAGATGCAATCTGTACAAAATGGAATTAAGACAAAGCCCTCCCTGCTGAATGCCTGAGAGGAACCAAAACATCAACTTCCATTTTTATTTCAGGGTAAAAACTATATTAGAAAGCATTAAAGCTCTTTCAGAATTTGTCTAGCAGGTTTTCCAGTCTTTGTCAAATGCCTTCCCACCCGCCAAAAACAAACTATATTAGGAAAATTTACAATGGAAGCAAAAATGGATTAGATAGGGTATTTATTTTTGTTTATTTCTGCAGAAGAATAAATTGATTTGAGAGAAGGGGGGAAGCGTCCTTTAAACTTAAAAATTTGGACTATTACATAGCTGGAGACAATTAAGACTATCATTTTGCAAGATCTTTCCATCTCCCAGACTCTGGAAGGAACAATTATGCAACCCCATTGTCCGAATTAGCCATTTTTACATTTGTGTTTGATTATTACCCTGCAGATAAGGAACAATGTTGAATCAACATCATTCACTAAACTTAACTTGGCTGCTCTTTGTATTATTTAAAGCACTATTATTTTCTTGGAGCTAAAATTTCCCCAAGTAAAATACTTAGGTAGCCACAATCTTAAAACTCTCTTTGAGAAGATACTGCTGAAGAAAAGAACTCACAGAGCCAAAACTTTGCAAAAGGTAGGAGTGAAGTGTAGTTTCCAGGAGTAGGATTTACACAACTGCTGTGTGATAGTATAAAACGCTATTTCACAAAGTAGTACATGAAAGGTAAACTGTGTCAATATAATTTACTTTTAGGATGCAAGAAGCCCCGCCTAAACAATGGGGGGATGTATCTTAAGATTGGTATTCCCTCTCCTAAAACTGCAAAGTGGCTGTCACTAAATCAATGCCCACAAAATTAGCAAACCAACACTTCAATGCTTAGGACTTCATGGATTTATATACCATAAGTAATCCCAAAAGCAGTTTTTTAAATATTACTTTTATTCTTTTATAGTTCATTTGATAAACTGGTTCCACTGTATTTTTCTACAAAATATCTATTAAAGGTACTCTTGCTGCTAGGAATCCACTATAGGTATACATCAAAATCCCCATTACAAAAAATAACAGCCCATTATACATTTACAGCTTCCTTTTGACTCTCTTGATAGGCATAATTATTATTATCATACCTCCATATTATATGTAAGGCAATCGGGGCTGAGAGTATTTAAGCGAAGCAACCTGCAAATGCTCAGAGCTCCTACTCTCGGGCTCTCCTTGGTATCCTTCTTCTTCTAAAACTAAGCATTGTTATACTGTCTACTATTTGTAGCTCATGAGCTACTACCAATAGCCTAGGCTTGAGAAACTACACAGAGCTTTTCTGTTAAAAAAAAAAAAAAAGGCCGGGCGCGGTGGCTCAAGCCTGTAATCCCAGCACTTTGGGAGGCCGAGACGGGTGGATCACGAGGTCAGGAGATCGAGACCATCCTGGTGAACACAGTGAAACCCCGTCTCTACTAAAACTACAAAAAACTAGCCGGGCGAGGTGGCGGGCGCCTGTAGTCCCAGCTACTCGGGAGGCTGAGGCAGGAGAATGGCGTGAACCCGGGAGGCGGAGCTTGCAGTGAGCTGAGATCAGGCCACTGCACTCCAGCCTGGGCGACAGAGCGAGACTCCGTCTCAAAAAAAAAAAAAAAAAAAAAAAAAAAAGGGCGGGGGCGGACGGCGGGTGTTGTCTGAAACCATTTGATCTATAGTACAGTGTTCTTTTACCTTCAGAAGAGCAAGGTGGAAAATAAGGTATTAAGAAGCAGGTAGGCTGAGAAGATCAAATATTTCTTTAAACTTTCATTTCAACTGCTAAGCTATACAAGCTTCAATTACTCCAATAATAACATGATATGGGGGATATTAAGTGATTAAACGGTGATTTAAATATTAGTTCTACACTTAAAGACTTTTTTAAATTAGAAAGATTTATCCCAAAGCATTATTTAATTTACAAAATGTGCACTCCAGCAATGCCAGTAAAAGGGCAACACTGAGGATTCTGGGAGATGGCAGAATCTCAGTGGCAGCATTGTTTGGGGGGTTTTCCAAAGTCCCTCCATAAAAATACAGAGCTAGCAGAAAACAAAATAAAACAAAAATCCAGGGACAACATTTACACAAACTAGGTGATATCCCCAAAATTCAAGTGGGTGGGAGCAAACACCAACAGCCACACGACCTGCATGTGATCGGCCTCGGGTTTGTGTGGGAGGGGACAGCAAGGGGACACCTGACAGACCCGAGGGCAGCAGGCCGGTGTGAGATCAGCAGTAGAAACTGGGAAGGATTTTGCTTTTTCCAACAGAAGCTGGGCATAGGAGTACTGAATTTAAAAGGTCTGAAGACGCAGGCACAATCTAGACCCCAGCACTCTCAAAATCACCCAGAGAGGGCTCCCTTCCAGATGGGCCCACAAAGCAGACACTCCAGGAAATGAAAGCGAATTTCAGCAGGATAGAAATAAGAGGGATAAAAGCATAAGAGAGGCTACATAAAAGCCAAGCCAGGAAATCTCAGAAAGCAAGGCACCATGTTTCTGAACACTATCTGAAGATGTCAGAGAGGGAGCTCTGTGAAATTAGAGCAGCTCTCTGAACCAAGCCACCATCTAAAAAGCTTGGGAAAATTAAATCCACATAAAAATAAGCAAGAAAAAAAAAAAAATCAAGGTTGAATTCCAAAATTACTGTCAGAACAAAAGAGAATAAGACACAGAATAACATCCCTTTAGACAATATAAAGATGCTAAAAAGACATGCTCAAAAGAGATAAAAACTACATTATAGTAATTCAAAATAAGAAAATAATATATAAAACATTATAAATCAGAACTTGAAAAACTCAAAAAATAAAGTGACAGAAATCAAGAAAAAAATTAGAAATAAATGAAGACAAACCAAGAAAGAACACAAGAGCAAATAAACACAACAAATAATGCCCCCAAAAGAAATAAAAGGAAAAGAGCAAAATAATAATAATAATAATAAAATCTAAAAAAGAAAAAACAAAAAAAAAGGTTTGGGGCCTAGCATGGTGGCTCACACGTGTAATCCCAACACTTTGGAAGGCCAAGGGAGGAATGCTTGAGGCCACAAGTTAGAGGCCAGCCTGGACAACATTGTGAGAAACCTCGTCTCTACAAAAAAATAGAAAATCAGCTGGACATGGTGGTAAATGCCTGTGGTTGCAGCTACTCAGCAGGTTGAAGTGGGAGGACTGCTTGAGCCCAGGAGGTCAAGGCATGATCCTGCCACTGTACTCCAGCCTGGGTGACAGAGCAAGACCTTGTCTCGAAAAAAGAAAGAAAAGGAGGGAAGGGAAGGGGAGGGAAGAAAAAGAAAAGAGGTTTGAAGAGAAACTGACAACTACTAAAGAGAAGTAAAGAAGACAAAGCATATGGATAACAAGAGCTATATTTGAAGAAGAAAAATCTTACGAACATTTAGGCAAAAAGAGCATATGATTTACAAGGGAAAGGAAATTAGATTATAATCTGACTTTGACAGCAACACCTATGCCAAAAGAAAATGGAATAAGGTATTTAGATACTCAAGGAAAAACTGTGAGTCAATAATTTTATTTATTTATTTAGAAACAGGATCGGTCTCACTCTGTTAACCAGGCTGTAGTGCAGTGGCACGATCACGGCTCAATGCAGCCTTGATCTTCCAAGGCCCAAGAGGTCCTCCCACCTGACTCCCAAGTAGCTGGGACCACAGGGACTCACCACCACACCCAGCTAATTTTTTATTTTTTGTAGAGACGGGGTTTCACCATGTTGCCCAGGCTGGTCTTGAACTCCTGGGCTCAAAAAGTCCACTTGCCTCGGCCTCCCAAACTGCTGGAATTACAGGTGTGAGGCACTGTCCCTGCCCAATAATTTTATATTCAGAAAAACTCACTTTCAAGTAAAAAGATCACAGATAAGTTATTATCAGTATACAAGAATTCAGAGAATATTGTTCCCATGACCCCTTCTTAAGGAATCCACCCAAGAACAAGCTTCAGATGATCCAAATGCCTGGTGCGAGATTGACACAATGATTGATGGAGTGCACTTCAATGTAGTTACTCACAGAACCAAGAGAGGAGAGACTGTTGAATGTAACAGCGATGTGGTCTCGAAAATACAGAATACATCATTTTTAAACGGAGGGAGAATAGACATAGCATGGGTTTTAAAAAGTTGTTTCATTTTTTAACTAATTGTTTAGTTTTTTAACAATTTTCAGTAATCATACTACAGTGGTGGTATTAGTATTTTCACTCTGAGACTATTATATGTATAATGTGATAAGACAAATGAGGTAGATAAGGATACTCTAATTCTCCTTCTGTATCCCTAAGATCCTGCATTCTGTATGTGGAAGAAAGGAGATGGAGATGTGATTAATATTAATTAAAGAGGTTAGGTAAATACAGGCATACCTCATTTTATTGCACTTCACAGATATTGTGGTGGTGTTTTTGTTTTTTTTTTAAACAAATTGAAGTTTCGTATCAGCCCTAAGGCAAGTCTATCCGCACCATTTTTCCAACAGCATGTGTTCACTGTCTCTGTGTCCCATTTTGGTAATTCTTGCAGCATTTCAAACTTTTTTGTTATTACTGTATCTGTTACAGTGATAAGTGATCTCTGGTGTTACTACTGTAATTGTTTTGGGGGCACTACGAACTGCACCCATATAAGACAGTGAACTTAATCGATAAACGCTGTGTGTTTTCTCACTGCTCCACCACCTGCTCTCCCTGTATCCCTGTCTCTTCCTCTCCTTGGGCCTCCCTATTACCTGAGACATAACAACATTGAAATTAGGCCAACTAATAACCCTAAATGACCTTTAAGTGTTTCAGTGAAAGGAAGAGTTGCACATTTCTCACTTTAAATCAAAAATTAGAAATGATTACGCTTAGTGAGGAAGCCATGTCGAAAGCTGAAACAGGCTAAAAGCTAAGCGCCTCTTAAGCCAGTTAGCCAAGTTGTGAATGCAAAAGAAAAGTTCAGGAAATTAAAAGTGCTACTCCAGTGAACACATGAATGACAAAAAAGCAAAAACAGCCTTTGTTTTAGTGGTCGGGATAGAAATACAAACCAGCCACAAGATTCCCTTAAGCTAAAGGCTAATCCAGAGCAAAGTCCTAACTCTCTTCAATTCTATGGAGGCTGACAGAGGTGAGGAAGCTGCAGAAGAAAAGTTGGAAACTAGCAGAGGTTGGTTCATGAGGTTAAGGAAAGATGCCATATCCATTATATAAAAGTACAAGGGAAAGCAGCAAGTGCTGATGGAGAAGCTGCAGCAAGTTATCCAGAAGATCTGGCTAAGATCATTGATGAAGGTGGCTACATTAAACAACACATTTTCAATGTAGATGAAACAGCCTTCTACTGAAAGAAGATGCCACCGAGAACTTTCATGGCTAGAGAGGAGAAGTCAATGCCTGGCTTCAAAGCTTCAAAAGATGAGCTGCCTGTCTTGTTACAGGCTGATGCAGCTGGTGACTTTAAGTTGATGCCAATGTTCATTTACCGCACCAAAAATCCTATGGCCCTTAAGAATTATGCTAAATCTACTCTGTCTGTGTTCTAGAAATGGAAAAACAAAGCATGAATGACAGCACATCTGTTTACTGCATGGTTAACTGAATATTTTAAGTCCACCATTGAGAACTACCGATCAGGAAAAAAAAAGATTCCTTAAAAATATTACTGCTCATCAACAATGCACCTTATCACCCAAGACCTCTGATGAAAATGTACAAGGAGACTAACGTTGTTTTCACCTGCTAACATCAATTCTGCAGCCCTTGGAACAAGGAATCATTTTGACTTTCAAGTCTTTTTTTTTTTTTTTGAGACGGAGTCTTGCTTTGTCACCCAGGCTGGAGTGCAGTGGTACGATCTCCACTCACTGCAAGCTCCGCTTCCCGGGTTCACACCATTCTCCTGCCTCAGCCTCCCGTGTAGCTGGGACTACAGGCACCCACCACCACGCCCGGTTCATTTTTTTAAATGAATTTTTAGTAGAGACGGGGTTTCACCGTGTTAGCCAGGATGGTCTCGATCTCCTGACCTCGTGATCTGCCCGTCTTGGCCTCCCAAAGTGCTGGGATTACAGGCGTGAGCCACCGCACCCGGCCAAGTCTTCTTATTTAAGAAATACATTTCATAAGGCTACAGCTACCACTGATAGTGATTCCCCTGATGGATCTGGGCAAAGTGAATTAAAAACCTTCTGGGCCGGGTGCAGTGGCTCACGCCTGTAATCCCAGCACTTTGGGAGGCCAAGGCGGGCGGATCACGAGATCAGGAGATGGAGACCATCCTGGCTAACACGGTGAAACCCCGTCTCTACTAAAAATACAAAAAATTAGCTGGGCATGGTGGCACGCGCCTGTAGTCCCAGCTACTCGGGAGGCTGAGGCAGGAGAATCGCTTGAACGTGGGAGGCGGAGGTTGCAGTGAGCCGAGATCGTACCACTGCACTCCAGCCTGGGCGACAGAGCAAGACTCCGTCTCAAAAAAAAACAAACAAACCTAGAAAGGATTAACCATTTTAGGTGACATTAAGAAAATTCATGATTCATGGAAGGAGTTCAAAATATCAACATTTGAGGAGTTCAAGACTTTGGTGGAAGAAGTAACTGTAGATATGGTGGAAATACAGAAGTAGAGAATAAAAAGTGGAGCCTGAAGATGTGAGTGAATTGCTGCAATCTAATGATAAAATTTGAACAGATGAGGCATTGTTCCTTATGGAAAAGCAAATAAAACAGTTTCCTGAGATGGAATGTACTCCTGGTAATGATGCTGTGAACACTGTTGAAATGACAACAAAACATTTAGAATATTACCTACATAAACTTAGTTGATAAGGCAGCAAAAGGGTTTGAGAGGACTGACTCCAATTTTGAAAGAAGCTCTACGGTAGGTAAAATGCTATCAAACAGCATTACATGCTACAGAGGAAGATTTCATGAGAGGCCAAGTCAATCAATATGACAAACTTTATTGTCATTGCCTCATCCAGCCCAACCTTCAGCAACCACCACCCTCATCAGTCAGCAGCCATCAACATGGAGGGGAAACCCTCCACAACAAAAAGATTACACTCTCTTTGGTAATACAGTATTTTTAAATTAATTACACACACACACACACACACACATTTTTTTTTTTAGACATAATGTTACTGCATACTTAAGAGATATAATTTTCCCTTAAAATAAACCAGGACGTCTGAAAGAAATGGCTTAGGCAGGGATGTCCAAAGTGAACCTGAAACACCTCAGCATATCACACAGCAAGGAATCTATCTATCAAAGACTACAAGGGTCATTTCAAAAGGACTCAGAAATCTTGAAGAGGTTTCCACTGGAAAAGGCGAGAAAGTCAGCTTTGAGATAAGAATTATAATGGATTGAACCCATCAAATATATTCAAATCCATAATTTCAAAATGAAAGGAAAGGGGGGGAAAAAACCCTAATTTGTCACCTTCTGAGGATGACAGACAATCAATTCATTATCTTGAGAACTGGGTAAATAAAAGGAAAGAATCAAGCACTTATCCTGCTTTCCTAAATGAACTATACTATTTGGTAACTAAAAAGTATGCAAGTCAGGGCATCATCTTATAAAATTTTACCAGCTAAAAATTGAAAACAAAATGACAGAATTTACTGTCACCATATTGCGACCCCTAGTGAATGACTGGATATAGGCACAGAATGCACGAATCGAAAAAGAATGAAACCCAGACATCGTGACATCATGTGCTTCCTAACGTATGGAAGAACATAATGGGAACAATACAGTCTTGCCAAAAGGACAGAACCTGAATCTGACCGCACTTCAGGTTCCAGCTGCCAATCTGCAGGAAATTCAGAGGACAGAGGAGTACGTTCCACTGCAACATGAGGATACAATCAGCAAAATCCAGATGGCTGAAAAGCACAGGTCAAACTTCAGGGCTTTTGCATAGATACATTGTAGGAAAAAGAAAATGATGAAGAAAGAATCTTCAGATTAAGACTTAAAGTTTTTAAAACTGGCAAGACCAGTCTATAGAGTCTAGAGGTATACACTTGAGTGATTACCACTACAAAGAAAGGCAAGGAAATGAGTATTACAAAAGTCAGGAGAGTGGTTACTTTGAGAGGGAGGAAGGGTGTTGGACTGGGATGGGGCACATGGAGAAGTCCGAGGAGGTTGGGAAAGTTCTACTTTTTGACATGGAAGGTGGTTACATAGTGTTCGCTATGTCATAAATCACTTAACTCACTGAATTCACTTTTTTACTTAACTATTTGGTGTGTTTTTCTGTTTTATAATACACCCTTTTTTTTTTTTTTAAAGGATAACGTTATCCTTTTTTTTTTTTTTTTTAAAGGATAATGCTAGAGACAGGGAGAGCCAGAGGATGGATCAAACCTGCTTCTTCAAAAGAGGTTCAGACTCTCCGTTTAAGATTCTGGCATCCGAGTCGGGCGCGATGGCTTGTGCCTGTAATCCCAGCACTTTGGGAGGCTGAGGTGGGTGGATCACTTGAGGTCAGGAGTTCAAGACCAGCCTGGCCAACATGGTGAAACTCCGTTTCTACTAAAAACATAAAAATTAGCTGGGCGTGGTGGCGCAGGCCTGTAATCCCAGCTACTCGGGAGGCTGAGGCAGGAGAATCGCTTGAACCTGGGAGGTAGAGGTTGCAGTGAGCTGAGATCATGCCATTGCACTCCAACCTGGGGGACAAAGTGAGACTCCATCTCAAAAAAAAAAATAAAAAAAAAATTCTGGCATCAGGTCTAAATAATATTCCTTTCTCTTAGCAAAATGTGTCCGTGGCCATTAAAATGATCAATTTAGCAAGGCACATTAAACAGAACAATTCCCTTTCACAGCAGCATATTTCCTTAATATGCTTTAGCTGCCAAAATTATGAGATCACAGGAGGAGACATTCCCAGCCAAAAGCCCATGAGGAAAAGCGGGTAAATGTTTAAATGACACAGTTCAGGAATTAATTTGTGTTTATGTAAAATAATTTTAATTAATAAAGCTTTCCAAACAATGTTTCAGTCTACAGCCAACAGAGAGGAAAATAAAAGTAGCATAGTTCTCCAAGCTGTCTACCTGACATGTGCGAGACTGCTTACCAAATTAATTAGAGACCATCTTCCCTTATTTCAGGGGCAGCAGTACTCCCATTTGTGCTTATGCCTAACCTTTTCAACCTATTTTGGGCTAGCATTAAAAACTGACCCAAACCAATAATCACATTTTAAAGTTAAAAATCATAACCAAGAACAAGAAATCATATTAAAAAGTACTCCAAAGCCTTGTTTCACACATAACCTACTTTTGGAAACTAAAGGAGGGAATGTGAAGTGCTTAATTCACCTTTCACGTTTTTTGTTTGTTTGTATATCTTTATGAAAAGGACTTTCTTAACCAGGGTCCACTGGACAGAACACAATTTCTGCCGTTAGCTTGGAAATAAGCAATTGCAAAAACTGTCTTTTACCACCTGTGACATATCCCATTTTATCTGCATAACTTTGGCATCTTACGTCACTGTCTTGTAGAGTCTGTGCCAGCAGTTTTTTATCTTCTTTTGGGGCGAGGGGAAATTCATGTGGTCAAATGGCATTACAGAATTACTGAAAAGTCATTTTACTTTCCCTAAAATCTTCCGACAGAGAAGATGTCAACTGTCAATAAGCACATACACAAATACACTCACAGAAAAGACTGTAATCCCAGCACTTTGGGAGGCCGAGGTAGGCGAATCACTTGAGGTCAGGAGTTCGAGACCGGCCTGGCTGACATGGTGAAACCTCATCTCTATTAAAAATACAAAACTTAGCCAGGTGTGGCAGCGGATGCCTGTAATCCCAGTTACTCAGGAGTCTGAGGCAGAAGAATCACTTGAACCTGGGAGGCGGAGGTTACAGTGAGCTGAGATCATGACACTGCACTCCAGCCTGGGTGACAGAGTGAGACCCCATCTCAAAAAAAAAAAAAAAAAAAAAAAAAAGGACACTGCAGTACAACCTTTTGATTTAAGGGCTTGTTGAAAGGATTATCTGTAATTAAATTTAAATGTAGTAAATTCTTGTAAAATTCAACAGACAGTCAAAACTGCTATAACTTTCTGCTTTTCAAGCCTCTATACATACACACACATTCACACACATGCTTTTGAAAGCAGTAGGTGAGTCCCACTGGCCTGCGTGCATGCAACACCCTGGGAGCTTACCATGACCGTGCAGTCCTCTGAACCGCTGGCAATGACCTGATCGTTATGTGGGCACCAGTCTATGTCCAGCACTGGTCCTGTGTGGCCACATACTGTAGGGTAGGATTTGTCAATTCGACCAGTCTGAAAGAAGAGAGAAACAAACCTATTACGTAACATCAACACTACAGAGGTTATACATTTTCTTAGGCCCATTTCTCCTGTATTACCTCCACCCAAAACTCTCAATTGTCTAGATATGATGACATCGTATAGTAAATATCAACTTTCACTTCTAGAAAAAGCCACTACCAAGGACACGCCATCAAATTACAAGAATCCAAATCCCTAGAACCAAAAGATGTAATCAACTGCACTAGCAGACATAGCAAAAGAGAATATGAAAGTCTTTTTACCAGAATACAATTCTAAATAACCAAGTTGTAAATTAAAAGGATGTTCCATGGCTTTTAAAAAAATCCCTAAACCTTGGTATTATTCAAAATGTGAAATATAACTTTTAATACAATAAGACAATATCCTCAAATATATAAATTACCAGTTCTGGAAATGAATGGCACTATGAAAATTTAAAGGCTGGGTGCGGTGGCTCACGCCTATAATCCCAGCACTTTGGGAGGCTGAGGCAGGTGAATCAGCAGGTCAGGAGATTGAGACTATCCTCGCCAACATGGTGAAACCCCGACTAAAAATACAAAAATTAGCCGGGCGTGGTGGTGAGCGCCTGTAGTCCCAGCTACTCAGGAGGCTGAGGCAGGAGAATCGCTTGAACCCGGGAGGCGGAGGTTGCAGTGAGCTGAGATCGCACCACTGCACTCCAGGCCTAGTGACACAGTGAGACTCTGTCTCAAAAAAAGAAAAAAAAAAAAAAAGAAAAAAGAAAAGAAAATTTTAAAAGTTAAAGTTAAAAAAAAAAAAAAAAAAGCTTTAGCTATCACTTAGGGTCTAAAGAGCCTACTACATTTTAATGTCTCAGTCTCTCTGCTATCTTCAATCAACAGAAATGCCAGCCAGCCAGTCTAGTTAACACCAACTTAGACCTCACCCATCAGCCACTTCCACATCTGATTAAGACTAAAATGCTTAATGTTGGTCATAAATAGCTGCCACGATTTGTTCATGTCACACATTTGAATCTAGCAAACCAACCAGGGTTATCAGACCAATTTTGTGTCAACTAAGACAACTGCTGTTGTTAACAACGGGTGCATGAAAGTGGTTTCCTTTTTAAAACAGCTTAATGCCAGTCCATGCTGAAGCTGTGTATGCTGTAAGAGCAGGTGCACAGAAAGGAATCACTGCAACGTATGGCTGAATCTATTTTTTGTTGTTTTTGCCCTTATATGGCAAATCATCCCAACACTGGGGCGGGCTTCTTAACAATTTTTCAAGAACATAAATTTCTACGATTTCTCCAATTTAACTTGACTGTGCAAATCTCCAGAGAAGCAGAACGCTAACATGTAAAGACCACAGGCTCTGGAATCAGAAAGGTAAGGGTTCAAATCCATGCTCTACCGATTAAACAGCAGGTGATTTTAGACAAGTCATGTAATCTCTCTAAACTTCAGCTCATTTGTCATCTGTAAAATAGTTAACAATGATACTTAACTCCTGCAATTACTGTAAGGATTAAATGAGAGAACCCTTTTAGATAAATCACAATTCAGTATTACAATTATCTGTAAAATATGTAAAAAATTTAACCACAGTATTTGGAATAAAATATTCAATAAAAGCTGTCACATTATTAGTTCTTCTAGTACAGTAATTTACTCCATCATTAAGAATTATCAAATATGTGTTGTGAACCTTTATGGACCAGACATTGTGTTGAGTGCTGGAGATACAGACGTTAACAAGGCAGTCCTGTCCTGGCTACCACATGGAGTCCAGTGAGAGGAGACATTTAAACAGCCAATTACGGTGCCACATAGGAACACAGAAGGAGAACATTCAAGCAGGTTTGTGGGGTCACCATCTCTGGAGAGGTTTTCTTCTGGGAAAGGTAAGTTCCAAGTTGAGACCTGAAGATGGCCCTGTTTACAGACCTAAGGCCTAGGTTTCTTCATGTTCCTCCACTTTCCCTTGCAACCCAGTTTGGATCTCCCAAAATGCATCACCAAAAAAGGACTTCAACAAAGGAATTTCCAGTGAACACCATATCATATAGAATCTGGGTGTCATAGGAAGAAGCCACACGATTCATTTACAGGCAACAAAGCATAAATGGTTGAGAACCAGACTGCCCAGAGTGTAGTCATGGTTCTGCCATCTTCCAGCTGTGAAGTCCTAGCCAAATTACTCCATTCCTCAACCTCAGTTCCTCATCTATAAAACTAGAATGTTTAACAGTTTATTCCTTAAGAGCTGATGTGAGGACTAAATGAGACAATCAAGGTAAAGAACTTGGTACTGTCCCAGCACTTGAAGTACTCAATAAACATTACCCAAAATTTAACAAATGCTGGAATCTACTCTACCAGATTTCTGATGGTGTCTCTCCTTAAAGAACGACCAGCTACTAAGTCTAAGCCACACGGTTTTGCTTATCTTGTTGCATTCTCACAAAAATCATGCAGGTAAGATGCAGATTTCAATTGTACTCCTTGATATTAAATTGCTCAAGCTGATGGTACTGGGATCACAGGTGTTCATCCTATTTTACATAATTAGTTAATAATGTTATATAATTATCAAACTATAGATATAGTAACTGTTTTGAATGTGTGCTCTCTTTCTCCTTCCTTCCTTGTCTCTCTCTCTCTCTTGTTCTTGTCTCATGTTGCCTAGGCTGGAATGCAGTGGCCATTCACAGGCACGATCATAGCTCACTGCAGCCTTGAACTGCTGGCATCAAGTGATCCTCCTGCCTCAGACTCCTACATAGCTGGAACCATAGTTGTGTGTCACCATGTGTGGCTTGAATGTGTGATATTTCATAATTTAAAACATCCTAAGGCTGGAAGCTCAAAATGAAGTTTGACACACATTTAAATAGACATACCAAAAGCAGAGAATTAAAAGAATGGAACAGAGGCAAAAATTAAAGAGATAATGGCTACGAATTTTTCAGGTTCAATTAAATGCATAAGTCTTTAGATTTAAGAGGCACGAATCCTACCTAGGGCAGTATAAGTGAAAACAAATTCTTATTTATTCATATCCTAGTGCAATTTAGAACACCTAGAACAAAGATCCCAGAAGCAACAACAGAGAAAGGACAGATGACCTACTGACAAGAGTAATTTGACTGTGAGCAGACTTCTCAGAAGCAATCAGAGAAACAAAGAAATGGAAAATATCTTGGAAATGCTAAGAAAAACAACCACCCTTGTATTCCATACCCAGAAAAACTATCATTCAAGAATGATGACAAGAAAAAAGCAAACAAAAGACATTGTAGACAAAAAGAGTCAGAATTTACCATGGGCAAACCCTTGTTCAAAAAATTAAATTCTCAGACTTGTCTCAAAGAATTGCTATATTAATTTCAAAGAATTAAGTTCAAGGACTCATTTCAGGAAAAGAAAGTAAAGTATAAAAACTGACTGGTATAGCAAAACAATGGTGAGCAAATAAATAAATAAAGCAAATACAAACAGGTACTATGTAAAACAGTACTAATAATACCTACTTGGAGTACAGATTTTAAAAAGACAGAAATAAAATATTAGACAACAATACCATTTAAGGTAAA